>NC_033796.1:97045913-97078412 GCF_001876935.1 Asparagus officinalis
GGACAATATTTTTTTTATATTATTATTTATCAAAATATTTTTCTTTTTTTCTTGTTTTTTCTTTTTTTCTTTTGCTTTTTTTGGACAATATTTTTTTTATATTATTATTTATCAAAATATTTTTCTTTTTTTCTTGTTTTTTCTTTTTTTCTTTTGCTTTTTTTTTTGGGTTCTTGATTGTGATGAGTTTCTGCGCGTGAGAAGATCACCCACAGAAATGGATGAAGCGAGGGGGCGGATGAAGTCTTTAGGTTTATTGGGTTCTTGCTGTTGTGAAACTTTCGGGGTGGACAATATTTTTTTTATATTATTATTTATCAAAATATTTTTCTTTTTTTCTTGTTTTTTCTTTTTTTCTTTTGCTTTTTTTTTTGGGTTCTTGATTGTGATGAGTTTCTGCGCGTGAGAAGATCACCCACAGAAATGGATGAAGCGAGGGGGCGGATGAAGTCTTTAGGTTTATTG
Organism: Asparagus officinalis; assembly: GCF_001876935.1. Lineage (NCBI taxonomy): Eukaryota > Viridiplantae > Streptophyta > Magnoliopsida > Asparagales > Asparagaceae > Asparagus > Asparagus officinalis. The sequence goes on from NC_033796.1 coordinate 97,046,379, forward strand.
GGTTCTTGCTGTTGTGAAACTTTCGGGGTTTGAATTCTTTGTTGGAGGGATGAGCTACGGACGGATTATAGGTTTAGTTTCGTTTTTTTTTAATTTACACTAAACACCCAAGAACTTTCAGCATTTTGCAGTAATTTCCTAATGACTTTAAAAATCACACTAAGCCCCCCAACGAATTTTTGGAGCTGGGAAACCCCAATAGGTTTCTAATAGGTTTTGCAAATAAAGCCCATGAATTACCTGAGAGATATCGGGGTTTTCTTTAAGAGTTTGGACTCTATTGTCACCGGTGACCTCACCGTGCGCTTAGCTGAGTTGCCAAAGAGGGTGATGGCCGTTGGGGTCGATGAACGGATGGTTGGTGTGCTGAGGAGGCTCACTCTGAGTTTGTCCGCCACCTGTTTGTTTTAATTCCCCATTGAGAATTATGTAATCTGGTTTGCATATTACTGAATGCTTCTGGGTACCTAAATAATGATTCCTAAAATTCACCCGTGTCTCGTTTTAACATAGAATGTGATATACAAGCGCCCTTCTTTTACGCTTTTCAAGCAGTCAATCGAGACTATCATCAGGGCGATAGAGAAGCCCGACGATAGATGAGGAGGAGGAGAATGAACCCCGCCGACTCCCAAGTCCTCGACTCCGTCATCACCTGATCTCTCAGGCCCTGCATGCCCACTGATACAATGCTCTAGATCGAGCCCGGCACTGGCATGCCGACGGTTGTTGCGCTTAAGAAGCGGGTGGGTTGCTGCTGGATAGGATCCCCTTGAGTCTGCCCACCACCTATTTTGCTTTGATTCCGCATTCAGAATGACGTTTGTTATGTTACCTGTTGGGGATTCGAAACAATCAAATCGAATCCGTACTCTTCCGGATCTTGTGTTTGAGAGTTGAGCAAAAAAGAAATTTACCACAAATTAAAGATAAAAACTTGCAGGAAATAAGAACAAAAAGAACACACAGATTTAACGAGGTTCGGCAACGTGTCTACGTCCTCAGGAGCCACACCACACAATTCCTTTGATTAATTGAAGAATGAATACAAGCACTCAAACTAGGGTTTAATCTCTCTAAGATTCTCTCTCAAAAGCTCTCTTTTTATTGTTTTCTAACTTTTTTCAATGTTCTAATTAGCCCTAGAAACATATAGGTATATATATGAATCCCAGCCCAAACAGAATTCAAAACAGTTTAGGAAACTGTCAGCTCGACTCGCGGTCGACTGTCGAACCAGTCGCGGTCGATCGTCGAACCAGTCGCGGTCGACCGGATAAACGACAGAAACCCAAAAACGCCTACATGGTCTCGCGGTCTACCGGACCATCTGTCACGGTTGACCGGAAAAGTCCAGAAACTTTTCCTGTCTTGTGCACGTTCACAGTCGACCGCACCAACCGCCACGGTCGACCGTAGCTTGTCTTGACTGTTTCCTTCGGATTCCTGATTCCAGCTTCGGCTTCAGCTTTGGGTCTATACTTAGACTAACAATCTCCCACTTGGAGACCAAAGCGCCATCAACGAGCTCTCCCGAACTCTCTCCTTCTTTCGCAAGTATCTTCTCCTCCCCGGAAAGATCCTTTCTTCAATCATCATCATCCCGACGATCATCCTAGTGTGGCTCCACCTTCATCTTCTACTCGTGAAGGCCAATTGAAGTTGCGTACAACTCCAGTTTCTCTATGGTGATGGTGACTGCCTTCGTCAACATGTCTGTTGGATTTAGACTCCCCAAAATCTTCTCTAAATGTAACTTTCCGTCCTCGATCAGCGAGCGTATGAAATAGTATCATACGTCGATGTGCTTCGTTCTGGCATGATATACTGGATTTTTGGTAAGGTGTATAGCGTTCTGGCTATCACAATAAAGAACTCCCCTCCCTTGCTTCAGATCCAACTCTTCCAAACATCCAACCAACCAGATCATCTCCTTGCTTTAGTCATCGCGACATACTCAGCCTCGGTTGTAGATAAAATTACAATCTTTTGCAGACGTGAGACTGAGCTCACTGCTGTCGACGCTAAAGTATAAACATACCCTGTAGTGCTCTGCCTCATATAATGATCACCGGCGAAGTCCGCATCCACGTATCCCTGCAGCACCAACTCCTTCCTCCTGAAACATAGTGGTTTGTTCGTTGTCCCTCTCAGGTACCGTAATATCCACTTCACGGCCTCCCAATGCTATGAAACATAGTGGTTTGTTCGTTGTCCCTCTCAGGTACCGTAATATCCACTTCACGGCCTCCCAATGCTACTTCCCTGGATTTCTTGCAAACCTGATCACAACTCTCACTGCATGGGCAATGTCCGTCCTCTCAGGTACCGCAATATCCACTTCACGACCTCCCAATGCTACTTCCCTGGATTGTTTACAAACCTGATCACAACTCTCACTACATAGGCAATGTTCGGCCTCATGCAAACCATCGCGTACATCAGACTCCCAATGGCCGAAGAATATGGCACCCTTCTCATATGCCCTCTCTCTGCATCTATCTTAGGGGATTGCTCATCAGATAACTTGAACTGGCTTCCAAGGGGTATACTAACAACCTTAGTATTCTGCATATTAAACCTCTGAAGTACCTTCTCGATATATTCAGCTTGGCTCAACCACAACGTCCCTTCAGCTTTATCCCTACTGATTCGCATCCCTATAATCTACTTCGCTGCACCTAGATCCTTTATTACAAACTCCTTTTCTAGTTGCTTTCTCAAACTGTTTATCTCCTCTAAACACGGTCTTGCTACTATCATGTCATCAACATATAATAACAATATGATGAAGCTGGACCCAAATCTCTTGAAATAGCAACAATGATCCGAATTGCATCTTCCATAACCATTTCTCTGCATAAAGTTGTCGAACTTTTTGTACCACTGTCTCGGAGACTGTTTCAAACCATACAAGCTCTTCTTGAGCTTACACACCATCTCTTCCTTTCCTTCTTTAATAAAACCAGCAGGTTGTTTCATATAGATTTCTTCATCCAAGTCACCATGAAAAAAGGCAGTTTTCACATCTAACTGGTCAAGGAAGAAGGTCTTCTGCAGCTACTAAGCTCAACACCACTCTGATAATTGTGAGCTTTACAACAGGAGAAAATATCTGTAAGGACCATGAATTTTCGATACTAGATAAAATAATTTTTTGGTATTTAAAATATTTAATTATTAATTTTAAAAAGGTATTTGTATTTTTCCCGATTTTCTAGGAATTTCTATGATTTAAAGTCTAAGTTTTATATTTATTTAAATGATTTAAATATTTATAAATTTATTTATTGCAGTAAAAATTTCTAGAATTTATCCATTGTGTTATCGATACTATTACGTATCATTTTGAATAACACGTTGTATTATTTTTACTATTACGTATTATTTCTTATAATACGTTATATTATTATTACGTATTATTTTGTATAATTAGTTATATTATTTTTACTATTGCGTATTAACGGTTGTATTAATACAACTGGTACATTTTATTTTATAGAATATTTTTCCATAATTATTTAATTTTAAATGAAAGTAATTATAATTTTTATTAATTATTCTCGTTTAATTGTACAATTAGTTGTATTATTCCTACTGTTGCATATTATCGGTTGTATTAGTACAACTTGTATGTTTTAATGTATAGATAATTTTTACATAATTATTTAATTTATTTTATAATTAATATTATTTTTAATTATTTTTCAAAACCCTAATTTCCTTTCATATATATAATATATTAATATAATATATATATATTATATATATATATATATATATATATATATATATAATAATTTCTCTCGTCTTCTATTTTCTTTTTCACAGGGCCGCCAACATAACACCTCTCTCTCCATCTCATCTCTCTCTCGGTCGTCTCTCTCTTTCTCTTCAATAACCGACGCCTCCGACCTCAATCAACCCCTCTCTCTCGTCTATCCACCTCTCTCCCCGCAACCGCTGCTCGCCTCCCTCTCTCCCGCAACGCCGACATAGCGGCGTTGAAAGGTACGCCCGGCGGAGGAAGAACCGGCACGTGCGCTAACATGCAAGGCTGGAATCGAGACCATCTCTTTTCTCTCTCCTCTCTCTTCTACGCCACTTTCTCATCGCCGGACGACCGCCCCTCTGACCAACCCCCATTGTGCCCCGCTCGGCCTTCCTACCGCCGCGAGCAGCAATCGTACTGCTTGAGCCAGCCACTCCGACCTGCTCCCCTCTCCCTAGCAGCCAACTGCACCGCACCAACAGTGTCGATTCGTTCGACAATACCCCGAGGCAAGATCCCTAATTTTAATTATTATTTATTTTAAATTTTTAGATTTATCATAAATTTATTATGTGCAAGATCCCTCTTGCTCATTGTCTCGTTAACTTAATTTTTTATCTCTTATGAATTTATTACGTATATGCGTAGATTAGTTTGTGCTGATATGATATTAATTGTATGGTTGTTGATAATATTACGGTGAATATATTCTGTGAAACGATGCTATAAATAATGAATAAGTATGTCAAAAAATAGTTTATGGTTAATTCCGTGTTGTTTGAAAGGAATAATATATTTATAGAGTATTTTTATAATTATTTATAATGAGGAAAATATTTTAAAAGGAATTATTTTGAGAAAATAATTTATTTTGGATAAGGAGTATTTTTGAATAATTGTTATGATTAAAAGAATTTTATTTTGAGAAAAATAGTATTTTAGATTATTTTATAAAATATCATAGAAATCATTTATAAAATTAGGAAGTATTATTGTTCATAAATAATAATAAAAATATATTTTAAGAAGATTATTTTAGAATTTTTATAATGAGAGATAATTCTTTAAAGGAAATTATTCTTGGAATTAATAACTGAGTTTTCAATTTTCGTGTGCAAAACATCTGTTAATGGTAGTTTCATCTTGCATTGTTAATATTAGCTTTACTCTCGTATGTTTCTTGCATGTGATCACGATCCATGTTCATACTTCATGACATTGACACTTAGCGTAATTGCATTTATTATTCCATGTTGAGAATCATGAGAAGTACATGACTATAGCGACCTGTATGACACAATTAGGATCTAGAACCTCGTGTGTAGTTGACCTGGAATTACGAGAATTAGGGTGAGAAGTCTTGGTCCATGTGAGCGGTTGGGATTGTTGATGTGTTTTCCAGGCTCACGCCGGTGAAGTTTGTGGTCATCGGGGTGGGTCTGAGGAGTTGAGATATTTGTGATTGTGATTATATCCCGGGCTCGCGCTGGTGAAGTTTATGTAGTCACCGGGTTGGGTCTGAGGAGTTGAGATATTTATGATTGTGATTGTATTTCGGGCTCGCGCCGGTGAAGTTTGTGTAGTCACCGGGGTGGGTCTGAGGAGTTGAGATACTTATGATTGTGGTTGTATTTCGGGCTCGCGTCGGTGAAGTTTGTGTAGTCACCGGGGTAGGTCTAAGGAGTTGAGATATTTGTGATTATGGTTGTATTCCGGGCTCGTGCCGGTGAAGTTTGTGTAGTCACCGGGGTGGGTCTGAGGAGTTGGGATATTTATGATTTGCGATCAAACAGTTATCCGATGATATGAGCGTTGACTCTGTGTGAGTTGTGAACCAGTAACCTGTTGTAGGATAACTAGTTACTTGACATTGTTACTTAAGGTAATTATGGATTCTTGTGAGAGGTAGGCCAGTTGTATTTCTTTTCATATATAGATCGGGATTAATATTTAATTTTCTATAATTTGAGATATATGATATATACATGAGGGTTTCCTTGTTTGGATTATTTCGCTCGACGTACTACGTCTCTTGTTGTAGATTTTTAAGTATTAATTCCATCTATTCTTATGATATGGTTACCTGGATGATTATTCTGATGGCTTGCTGCATGATCGACTCGTTACTTGATTGATTTTGTTAAATTTCTAGTTGCACGTCCTTTTGTCATTTCTATTATCGTATTGTTTTCCGCTTTGGTTTTCGTTTGTTCTATTTGTTTTGTGGGATCTTGCCGTGTGCCATGCATGCTGACGTACACCTCACCTATTTTCTTTGGGATACGTCAGACTTAGAGGAAGAACAGGTTCAGATGGGAGATCGCTAGGAGCCAGAGGATTCTCAGCAGGAGTGCCTTGTAGACGGAGCAGAAGAAGGAGTCGAAACCTATTCTTTTCATTTATTAGTTGATGGTTTCAGTTTACTTTTGTATTTCTTTCTATTCCTGCTTGATCGATGTATTTCATATTTCTTCAGTTTTCAGTTGTTCAATTTTGTATAAGGGTGTGTTGACCCGAATAATATTATGTCTTGGATGATATTTCTTTTATGATATGGATCATTTTATTCTGAGTTTGTCTATTATATTCTCTTTATTGTGACCGGGGACCTGTGCCTTTGCATTTATTTCTTGACGCTTAGCGTATTAGGTTGAGGAGAAATATTTAATTTTATTTATTCTCCTTAATTTAATACGTCGCGGGCTTGTTCACGTTCCGATTCCTGGGTATTTTAGGAAGCGGGGCGTGACAATATCTCTGTGTAGTCCACTCCTTCTCACTACTGGAACCCCTTTACAACTAATCTGGCCTTGTACCTCTTGCTTCCATCACTCTCTTGCTTGACTCGGTAGACCCATTTGTTATGCAAGGCTTTCTTCTGTGCAGGTAGCTGGGCTAACTCTCATGTCTCGTTAGTGAGTAGAGAATCCATCTCCTCCTACATCGCATGCTCCCACTGCTGAGATTTTATTCACTTGCATAGCCTCCTCATAGCATTATAGTTCATTGCTATCTGTCAACAGTTAGTAATCAAGAGATGAAAGATATTTAGGATTCGGTTTAGGTACTCTGGATGACCTCCTTGTTGGCCTTCTTGTTTTGATAGTGATTTAGCAAACAATTTACATCTAATGTTGTTTGTCTAGTGTTTGTATTTTCGTATTTATTCTAGGCAAACAACGTGTTGGAGATTGAATGGATTGCGCTTCAACAATAATATACAATGGAGGTTGGCGGAATAGTGGAGTGAAGCCTTGCTATCTAGTTAAAGATCTAATTACAAGCTTCATCCAAGTTTACCAAGTTGAGCTACAATGAAGATCAAGATCAAGCTTGGGTAATTTAGTTTAGGTTTTATATCATGTGTGTTAAGTACGTTAAGCTCAATATCATATACACACACATTTTATTGGTTTTCTTGTATATATATGTAGTCATATATATATACAACACAAGTTTTGGTTTTCATGTTTATAAATATGAAATTACATATTTCATATTTATTATTGTGATTTGGTTTAACTACTTAGATATGAAACAAATATATTTTCATATACATACTCATATGTTTCATTTTCTATTGTATTTGTAAAAATATTGTATTCTTAGTTTTTGGACTTAACAATAATCATATACATATTTTATTAAGTCTACATAATCATTGTGCAAAGTTTCAAAACATGGTTTAGCCAAAATATCAAAATTCACATGTTTACATTTTCATATTTTGGGCTATTTTGTAAAATAATGATATTTTTCATTTGGGAAGTCTTTTTTTGTTCAATCTAAAAATATCGATTTATGGGAAATCATTGATTGTGCTTATATTGTGCCCACGTTGGAGAAATCCAAGTGGAGCAAACATGATAAAAAGATGTTTATTATGAACAAGCTTATGTTAGAATTTTTATTAAATGCATTTGATTCATTTATGTCTAACAAGCTTGATTCTTTTGATAGCGCTTATACATTATGGAAATTCATAAAAACGCATCAAGGAGACTTGGAGGTGATCCGACAAGCTTTGGAGGATCCCGCTTCAAGTTCTAAAGGAGCTTCATGCACACGAGCACTAGGTGATAGCCCTAGTGAGGTTTGCGAGTTCGAATCTATTAATGATTTACCTAATGATGAACTTGCTTGTGCTAGTAAAAAATTATTACATGCCTTTAACAAATTGCAAAATAATTTTATTGATTTAAAAAGTAAGCATGAAGATTTAAAATCCGATCATGAGAAGTTAGCTTCCAAAATTGATATCATTTCTCAAGAAAGTATTGCTCTTCAAGAAAATAATGATATGTTAAATTTGGAAAATTAAAATTTGAAATTGGATATTGCTAACTTGACTCATGACAAAAATAATGTCATGTTAGAAGTAGAGAACATACAAAATGATACTGCTTCCTTTATAAATGACTATTTATGTTCTACTTCTAAAAATACACATGTGCCTAAAAATGAAAATTTGAATCTTATGAATAATCACATTTCATCTTTAGATTCAACTTTGAAAATATGCTTTGATAATCATAAGAGGCTTATGGATATGTGTGCCAAGTCTAAGAAATCATCCACTCATCATGCACACATATATAGCAAAGTTTACAAGTGCTCTATTTGCGGCCGTAATGGCCATCTAGCTAAATTTTGCTATGATGCACACAAACATAAAAATGTCAATGCTCCTTGTGCATCTCATGTGTATAGATGTGATCATTGTACACACACATGCACCCATTGTTCATCATAAGCATGCTCATGTGTATAGATGTGATCATTGTGGTCGTTTTGGTCATTTGGCCGAATATTATTTTGATTTGAAAAAGAAATCTCATTTACCAAATGCTTCTAGTAAACCACATGCTTTTAAATGTGATGTTTGTGGTAGGTTTGGACATTTTGCTAAATTTTTTTTTGATATACAAAAAGCTTCTAAATTGCAATATGTTCCAAATAGACCATTGTTTAAGAATGTTTCTCTCTCTTTCATTGCACAAATTGCAATCGGAAGGGTCATTTGAGTGATTATTGCTTTGACCGTGTTAGTGCACTAAATGCGCCCAAATGAGTTCATAACCCAAGGGCTTTGAGCTTTAATGATAGGGATTATGTCCCTAAATCTTTTGGTACCAAGAGTTCTTGGTACCAATACAAATTTAAATTTTAAACCAAGAATTTTAGTGTTCTTACTTTTCCTTTTCTTGGTTTTGAAAATTATGTCTTAAAATCTTTTGATTATGAAAACAAACTTTTAATTGATCAAATCTTTTGTTTTCATGATTATTTGTTTTGATTTTGATAAGAGGTTTGTATTCATATAACCCTCCGGATTTATTGGGTGTTTATTCCCAAATCTTGTTTACCAGATGCTAAAATGTTTACATGGGTTGATACTAGCTCAATAGCTAGATATAATTGCCTCTCTTGATTTTTAAAAATCAATGATGATTTGGTTTTATGCTCTTGTATAATTTACTTGTGATTTATGATTTCATTTCATTTATTTGTTTTCATTTGAAAACATTTTGCATGATTCTCATGCTCTTTTTCTTTTGATTTCATAAATCTATTTTATACATGGTTTTTATATTAGTGTAATGAGACACTATCTTCATAATGACATATTTATATGTGTCTTCATTGTCTTTTTGTATGTGAGGAGTGTTTAGCATACTTTCCATCTATGCTTGCTCACATATGTATGCCTTAGCATTCATTGCATATATTCATTAAGGCATTTTGATAGGGGGAGCAATCCCTATACTTGTTTTATACTCACCATGCTTATTTGTAGGGGGAGCTTTCGCTCTCTTAATTCTTTTGTCCCCTTTTTGATATTGTCAAATAGGGAGAAATATTGTGAGTATACAATTCCTTATTTATATGCATGTGTATTATCTTGTATATGTTCATTTCCTTCATGCATATATTCCTTTTTGTAAATTGTTTGTCATCATCAAAAAGGAGGAGATTGTTGGCCTTCTTGATTTGATGGTGATTTAGCAAACAATTTACATCTAATGTTGTTTGTCTAGTGTTTGTGTTTTCGTATTTATTCTAGGCAAACAACGTGTTAGAGGTTGGATGGATTGCGCTTCAACGATAATATCCAATGGAGGTTGGCGGAATAGTGGAGTGAAGCCTTGCTATCTAGTTAAAGATCTAATTACAAGCTTCATCTAAGTTTACCAAGTTGAGCTACAATGAAGATCAAGATCAAGCTTGGGTAATTTAGTTTAGGTTTTATATCATGTGTGTTAAGTACGTTAAGCTCAATATCATATACACACACATTTTATTGGTTTCATTGTATATATATGTAGTCATATATATATACAACACAAGTTTTGGTTTTCAAATATGAAATTACATATTTCATATTTATTATTGTGATTTGGTTTAACTACTTAGATATGAAACAAATATATTTTCATATACATATTCATACTGTTTACCCTTGTGTTAGTTTATATATCCTTGCATATATTTATCATATAGGATATATCTCTTTATTCATATTGCTTGTTCTTGCTTATAACTCTTGTATATCTATCTTACAAGAATATACTTGTTAATAAATTTTAATTAGTATAAAATCAGATTAGATTAGCATAAGACCCTAATCACCCCTCCTCTAGGGTCTAACACTCCTAAGTTCCATGTCTTGGGTAGTTGCTTCTGTACCTGGAGCCTCCTCCGTTCTTCGGTTAGAACAAACATCATCACCCCTATCTGTTTCTCTAAATCTATGTACTCAGATCCACCTGCATCCGAAGTGCTGCTCCCATTGCTTTAGCTGTCCTTGGCATTTTTCCTGTCCTTGTACATCACCTACTCATTGAATATAATGTCTTGGCTCCTGATGATCTTCCTATTCTTCTTATCCCAAAGATGATACCCGAACTCATCAATACCGTACCCAATGAATGTACACTTTTGTGACTTAGCTTCTAACTTGTCCCTGACATGGTCACTGATGTGAACATAAACCACGTAACCAAATACCCGCAAGTATGAGAGATTAACCTTCTTACCACTCCAAACCTCCTCTGGAATCCTAAAATCCAATGAAACTAATGGCCCATGATTAATAAGGTAAGCCACCGTATGCACCGCATCGCCCAAAATATTTTAGGCAGACCTGCATGTAATCGCATGCTCCTGGCACACTCCGTCAAGGTTCTGTTCATCCTCTCTGCAATGTCGTTTTGTTACAGTGTCCCTGGAGTAGTCCTCTCTAAGCGAATACCATTCATAGCACAGAACCTCTTGAACTCCTCCAGTTCGTATTCTCCATCATTGTCTGATCTCAGACACTTCTGTTAGACCCTAGAGGGGGGGGGTGATTAGGGTCTTATGCTAAACTAATCCGATTAAATACCAATTAAAATTAATTAACAAGTTATCCTAGCAATATGAAATACAACAAGATATGTGAGCTAGGATAAGCAATGTGAACAACAAGATATATCCTAACAAGAGATATAGGCAATGTATATGCAAGGATATAAAACTAACACAATGTGATATATCCTACCAAAGAGATATACAATATGATATATGCAAGGATATGTAACTAAGGGTGATATAAACATAAACAAGATAGTGGATCATATAAATAATGTGCTATGGACAATGACGATATAAGATATGAACATAAATATAAATGAACGCCAAAGCACACTCAAACAAGCAATATGATCACGGAGTTCGGACCTTCCGTCCTACGTCTCCGCTCCCCACTCCCGAGGAGAAATCCACTATCACAATCCGGTTTGGAAGCCGGAACTTCTACACACTCGGTTTTCTAGCTAACCGAAAACTCTACAACTCACACTCTTGCAAACACACTCTACACCCACTAAGTGTTGGACCTAGCCGTGTCTCCCTCAAGTGCTCGGTTACAACCTCTCCCTAGGCACGTCAACCGACGCCACTCCTCTTGGGACGATCCCCGACTCTCACCACACACTCCTCACTCGGTGTACAAGAGTATTACAAAGTGATTTAACAATTAAGCACAATATAGCAAATGATTGTTCTCTCTAACAAGGTGAGAACTCAATTAGGCTCAACTCAATGTCACACTATCCCACAACCCAATTATATAATGTATGCAAATACAATAAGCTCAATAGGTTGTGTGTGAACAAAGAGATATAAATCAAAATCAAACTAAACTCAAATATAAAATCTAGCTTAAGAACAATGATAATCAAACAAGTATATAAATGTAAAGCTAGAGTTTGAGTTTAGAAAGTTGAGGGCTTTTTATAGCCTCTTAAACCAGCCACAAACCCCCAAAAACCAAAAATATCAAAAACTAGCCGTTACTAGCCGTTATAGGCTGAAAAGACCAAAATACCCCAAAATCCAGCATTCTGGAAATTTGCGTATCTAGCTTTGTAAAATCAATTATAAATAGTAAAACAGATCCAAAAAATATGACATTTTGTCGAAAGGTTATAGACATGTAGAATAACATGTTAGAGAAAGAATTTCTTGAATACCACTTCCCATTTATGAAAAATCATCTGTTTTGTAAAACATGCACGAACATGTACACGAACAAAAACATGATTTTGTAAATTCCATTAAACATAACAAATCAATTCCAAACTTGATGAAACTTTGTGAAATGTTTATAAACATGAAAACAAACATGTTAGAAAAAGAATTTCTCAAATTGAATTTCCATTTGTGAAAACTCATGTATTTTGCAAGTGTGTCCAAAGCATGAAAACTCAAAACCATGCATGTATATATATAACTATATATATACATAGAAACCAAATACGTGTGTGTATATGATGTTGAGCTTAAGGTACTTAACACACATAATATAAAATCTAAACTAGATTACCCAAGCTTGATCTTGATCTTCATTGAGCTCAACTTGGTACACGTTGCGGATGAAGCTAAACTTGATCTTTAACTTGAATTGTATGTTGCTTGACTCCACAATCCCTCCAACCTCCATTGGATATGATCGTTATGGCACAATCCATCCATCCTCCAACAACGTTGTTTGTCTATAATAAATAAGAAAACACAAATACTAGACAAACAACATTAGAAGTAAATTGTTTGTTAAACATCATCAAAACAAGAAGGCCAACAACTTCACCTTCAAATCTGTCTCGTTTTCTACCATGGCCTTCCATTTCTTGAAGACTCCAAACACCTCTGACTTGTGCTTCATAAAGTAAACTCACTCCTTCCTCGAGTGATCGTCGATAAAGGTGACATAGTATCTCAAACCGCCAAAAGAAGACACACTGGATGGACCTCATACATCTGTATGAATCAACTCTAGCTTCTGAGCCTTAGGTGGTCTTCCGCCCTTCTGGAAACTAACCCTCTTTTGCTTCCCAAGGATGTAGTCTTCACAAACCCCGACTTCCACAGAATCGATCCTGGTTAGCTTTCCCTGTGAATGTAGAATTTTTATTTCCTTCTCGCTCATGTGTCCCAACTTGTTGTGCCACAGATCCGTACTCTCTTTACCAGCTACAATTGTGAGGGTGACACTCACATGTGATGTGAGGTAGAGTGTTCCTATTTTGTTGCCTCGGGCAACAACCATCGTACCGTTGGAGATCCACGAATCCCCGGTGAATGTCAAAACGTAGCCTTCTGCTCCAAGTTGTCCTACCGAAATAAGATTTCTCTTCAACTTTGGTACGTGTTTCACGTTCTTTATGTTCCACTTAGAGCCCTTCATCTGAATCTGCATGTATCATTTCCAACAATATTACATGGCTCATTGTCCCCCAAATACACTTTTCCAAAGTCTCCTACTACATAATTTTGAAGAAGCTTCTTATTAGCAGTGGTGTGGAAAGAGGCTCCTGAGTTGATGACCTAAGAATTTGAATCGCTATCCATAGCAAGGATCAAAGCATCTTACATGATATGAGCCTCGTGCTCACCCGCATCCTTCTTTGGACTTTTGCAGACTGAAGACATATGGCCCTCCTGGCCACAGTTCCTACACTTCCTTTAATAGGCCTAACCTTTGAGTTCGACCTCTTCTTCGACTTAGACCGATTCTTGTTCTTATTCCCTTTCTTCTGGCTTCTTCCTCTCTGCTCAAAACTTAGAGCTGAACCTGAACCTTCTGATTCAGACGATTTTCTTCTAACCTCCTCGGATAGAATTATGCTAACAACCTCACTCAGCTTTAACTTCTCTTTCCCCGCCGAATTGCTGATTGCTATCACACAACATGCCCAACTATCCGACAACTATGATAGAATCAATAGGGCTTGCATTTCGTCATCAAACGTGATGTCCACGGAGATAAGTTGATCAACAATCGTGTTGAACTCACTGAGGTGCATCGTGAAGGGCCATCCTTCTGCCATCTGGAGGTTGAATAGAGTTTTGACGATATGCACATTGTTTGCTGCAGACGGTTGCTCGTACACCTTTGCGAGCGCTTCCATAAGCCCCACCATCGTCTTCTCCTTCAATATATTATGGGCTACTGTCTTGACGAGCGACAACCGGATTTGCCCTAAAGCCTTCCTATCCAATATCTCTCAATCATCGTTTGACTCCTCTTTCTTCTGTCCCTTATCATTGCCCATCAACGGGTGATACAAGTTCTTCTGGTACAGATAGTCCTCTATCCGCGACTTCTAGTATGCGAAGTTTGAACCGTCAAACTTCACGGTCTTATGCGGTGACATACTATGACACTCGGAGTGTAGTCACCTGCGATCTCATGCAGTGCACAGACTAACACACTCTAGCATCCAGAATCATTATAATTCAAAATAATTGTCACTCCCTATTGTGACAAACACAATACATTAGTCTACGCACTCCCAAAGGCTCGTGCATGCTCAATCACAATACATGTACTCCCATGGTCACACACGTGTATCGATGTGCGGCCCATTCTTCATATTTACGACCAAACATGCATGGAAGATCAAACCTATAAAAATAGCATCAGATCAGTCAACAGCCCTTGGGGATCAGTCGACTGACATTCGATCAATCGACTGATATCCCATCAGTCGACCGAGCGGCGAACGTGCACAACGTGCACCACTAACTAGTCTTGATCGGTCGACTGATGATCTATCGATTGATCGACCAGAGAGCAACCATACAAAATCAACAGGGTCTCAAACAGTTGACTGATACCCTATCGGTCAACCGTCCATAGAGAAAACATAGAGTTCTGAAAAACCGATCAGTTGACTGATCAATGGGGTCAGTCAATCGACCGAACGCTAAAATAAAAACTGCCAGTTTTCCAGGGTTAAGTAATTTTCTTAAAAAAAAAACTCGTGAATTAATAACATGGGGTGTGAATCATGATTCAAAAAAAATTTATTTGCTTAAGTAGGAGCTCGACCAAACAAGTATTCATCAATAAAAGCATGGATTTGCACTACTAAATAATGAGGCATCCTAGACGGAAAATTCCGTCTAGGATACCTAGAATTCCGTCTAGAATGCTTATTCTAGACGGAATTCCGTCTAGAATACGCGTCTAGTATGTTTCCGTCTAGAATGTAGTATTCTAGACGGAAATTCCGTCTAGAATACATTCTAGACGGATTATTCTAGACGGAATTTAAAACCGTCTAGAATACATCCTAGACGGATTATTCTAGACGGAATTTCCGTCTAGAATATTACATTCTAGACGGAAAAAAATTCCGTCTAGGATGACTATCCTAGACGGAAATTCCGTCTAGGATAGTCATCCTAGACGGAATTTTCGTCTAGGATGTTTTTGATTTTTTTTAATTTTTTTTTCAAAAAAACAAGTATTCTAGACGGAATTTGAGCATCCTAGACGGAATCCTAGACGAAAATTCCGTCTAGGATGCTATGCTACAGTAAGTTTTTTTTTTTTTTTTTTTTTTTTCAAAAACTTGATTACATGTACACAATATTAAACAAAAAAAATTATATTCAGATCCAACACAATCTAATTATATTTCAATATCAAATCCTATTATATTCAAATAATACATTCACCAAAATAGTAGAGAGATACATAAATTGTTTACAAACTTTTACATAAATTATTTACAATGGCTATGACACTGCAGAAGCTTCTTCAACTCCTTCCCTATACATTTACTCAAGCCCTCTTCTTCTCCTTCTTCACCTTCTTCCTCATCATCCTGAGTGTAACATAAGGACACAAGCAATGCATCAATATATGTACAAACTGATCCATAAGGACACAAGCAATGCATATATATAAAAGAGATACCAATAGTTGAGGACTAATTACAACAAGCAAAAGCCACTAAACCAAGTACTATAGGTATATAAATTATTTCCAGGAAGTAGCCAATTAAAGAATGCTGAATTCATGTAATCATTATCTTTTAGTCTGTGATTACTAACTACTGACATGCCTCACGTAGATTGGTTAAATTTAGTAAACTAATTCTAGTGCAATGCAAAAAGAGAGTTATCAAAGGGATTTACTTGAAGCTAAGAGATCTTCATAACCTGGTAAATCTTCCTTCATATTGCTTGATTTATTATTTGCTTGTTCCGTTCTGTTGACATGTGTTCAGTTAGTAAAACAATCAATAATAGTATGCACATAAATATACCTACACCTGATTATATGTAACATCTTGCGTTGCTTAATCAAGAATAAATATCAAATACACACCCATGCATAAGTTATACATGTGTGTGTACACATGCGCACACGATGCAGAGCTTCAAAGTTAGCTACAAAAACACAGATGTTGGGTGATAATCCAGTCCAAAAGATCAAGGAAAAGTCTTTAAGCACCAATATGGTTCAACACTCTTAATAAAAATTCATGATTTATAGCTATTACTCGACAAAAAAAAAAAAAAAATCAGTCACCAACAACTATTATAACAAGTCATAACTTCTAGGTATTAGTAATTGATCCGAAGCAATGGCTAACAGAAGTGTATACCTTATATCATGAGAAAATCTTAACCAAGTAACCACTAAACAGTGATACAGAGCATAAAGGTTTTGTTAGTAACAAATCAAAGGTAATAACAGACCTTATGATATCCTTCTATTTTCTAAACCAAATTCAAGAAGTAGATATTTGAATCATGAAATTTTCAGATATTCGAGCAAAACAAATGTGCAGCATCAGCTACCTATAAAGGATATGACAATAAAAACAAAAGAACAAGTGCTTACACCACACTTGGATCAATGAGTAGTAACAAGTAGACTATTAGATAACGCGATATGAAATCTTTTTTCTTAAAGTTTCAGGGAGGATATAAATACTAGCTCTTACCTTGTTATAGCCTGTGATAATCTTTTATATCCTTCACATTGAGAGCTATCGGTCACTCTTGAGAAAATCTGCGAATTCCCCCTAGTGATATATATAAGCTGGACATCTCTTGTCAACTCTGAACTTAAACTAAATAATTGGTTCAAGATTTGGTGGGAACTGCCAGCAAATAATCAAATTAACCACTACTAAATTTAAAGGGAAGATCCACTCACAAGTTTATTAGACCAGTGAGAGACTGGAAAGCATCTGGCAAATCACCACTTAAATGATTAACGTTCACTGACCTACCAAAAACAAAATATAGGAAGATGACAAAGAAGTTGTAATTACTCCTCACAAATTAAGGAAAGGCATATAAAGATTATTAACATGATCTTACATGTCTGATAGAAGTGTTAGCTTGGACAGAGAACTTGGGATGCTTCCTGTCAATTGGTTAGCCGAGAGAAAACTGCCATAGGCAAACAGAACTATAATGAATCAAAAGTGACTACACCCCAGGAAAAAAAGATAGAAATTGCTACAAGGTTTTCCAATTTTCCAAAAACGTACAATGTCTTCAGTGTAAGAGGAAGATTCTCCGGGATAGTTCCACCAATGTTATTATTGCTAAGATCTCTATTACACATTTAACAAAGGAGCTGTCACTGAAAGCTTTCATGATTATGTAATCAGTTATTACAAAGCAACATGAACTAATATGTAGTTAAGAATCTCCAATATACCATAACCAGAAAACAGCATGATTCTTGAGACAATAGTGTCAGTAAATTACAAGCCTGAAAGGTGGAAGTTCACAATGCCGCTACTTACTCATAAAAAAATAACTTAATCATCGAACGCAATCTCTAACTTATGGAGCAAAAGTATCACACGCCTAACATCCACCCTCTTTATAGCATAACATCAAAAAATAACTTATTCTTCCATATCCATCTTGAAAACATGCTGTTACAAAGAACAACCAATGTGTTTACACCCCAAAGCATTGGGTGATAATAAAATATTTAAAATTTCTATACGAGCAATTGAAAAATAAGTCTCAATACAAATTTCTGAAGAATCTTTCAGACCTGATTAAAATGTTGCTGCAACTTTTCTTTTGTCAAATTGATGCAGAATTGTTCAAAGCTGGAAGAAAACATACAGTAATAAAAATCGATTGTGAAAAATTATAAAAACAGGTTCAACTAGTAGCTAGTAAGATAATATCATCATAGTGGTCAGCAAGAGCAATAACTATCACATCAATTCATAACAACTCTAAAGTATAAGTTTAAGAAAAGAAAGGGGGTGACTTAGGAGAGACCAAATTTCTAAACGGGTTCTTGTGTAGACGAAGCTACAAGGAATGGCACAGAGGCCAAGTCTAAGATAAATTAAAACTTCGACTAAGATTCCAACATATCACCTGACCATTTCATAAAATCCTAACAATTTAATTCCAACATATCCCATATTCAGCTTGCAAACGATAATACGATCAGACCCCAGCAAATTTGATTCAAAACATAAGTTCAAACTATAATTTGAAGGAATTTTGCATAAAAATTCAATTTTCCCCCCTCTATTCTGCGGCCTCCAGCCCTCCTTCCAATGCCTACCCTCATCTCCCATCACGCTCACTACCGACAAACTTACAAACTACGACTACCTTTGCAAATGGAACAAAAATTTGAATTTTTCCTGCAAAATCCCCCAAATTTTCATTAAAAAAAAAGAAAAAAACACAAATCAACAAAAAAAAATTACCCTCATCGGGCCGAAGAAACACGACATTGCCCAAAACAATCACAGCCCCCGAATCATCGAGAGCTTTCGCGCTCCCCAACCCCTGATCCAAACTCGAGATCTCACTTCAAACCTTCAAAAACTCCGAATACGAGATCCTTTCTTTCTCCATCGATCTCAACCTCGACCTCGCCATCTCCATCTTCGCCGCCTTCATCACCTATCTCACCTCCGACGACGACATCCTGGTCTCTCCTTCCTCCTTCTTTGGCGGGATCAAGCAATCGAGCCGGATCCGAGACCCGTTAAGGATCCGAACCCGATCAAGTAGACCATCGGCGACGGCAATAGGGAAGTGATCGGGCGGGATCGGATCCTTGTGGAGGAAGCGGCGGTGAGGCCTCTGTCGGATTCGGGTACGATCTTGCGGGTGAGGCCTCTGTCGGAACCGGATCTATACTCATCGTCTCCTCTAAATGTTAACGAATCGAATCGAAGAGGATTTAACAAATGAGGCGAATTTGAGCGAGAAAAACCCTAACCATAGCCCTAGCCCTAATTTCGAGTCGTTCCCAATAAGAGGAGGCGGGAGAGGTGGAGAAGGGAGAGGTGGTGGAGGCCATGGATGGAGAAGGAGTAGAGGGGGAGAGAGAGGTAGGGGGTGAGGATGAGGAGGGAGAGGGAGAGGAGGGGGAGGCGGTGGAGGGAGGAGTAGGAGAGGGGTTACTGAAATTATGGAATTTGGGGATGAATTATTCGTTTTTGGAGGGGAAAGGAGTGCATTCGCGGGTTTATTTGGTAAATTTTTTTTTTTAAATTGGCTAGGTATCCTAGACGAAAATTTCCGTCTAGGATACTATTCTAGACGGATATTTCCATCTAGAATACTTAGTTAATTTAAAAAAAAATAAAATTAAATAAACCGTCTAGTATATTATTCTAGACGGAAATTTCCGTCTAGAATGTTTTATCCTAGACGGAATATTCTAGACGGAAATTTTCCGTCTAGTTTAATACATTCTAGACGGAAAAAATTCCGTCTAGAATATTCCGTCTAGAATACGTGTTTTTCTACTAGTGTTGGGATCAAGTTCCCCTAAACATCACTAATCAGGTTTAATTTAATTAATTAGGGTTCTAATCCTAATTAATTCGTCCATTAGCAAAAGAAAATAGAGATTATAGGCATCAAGATCCCGTCTTTTCTTTACTTAATGCTTGGATCTAAAGTTCTATTCATAAAATTAAGGTTTAATTCATCAAAATTGAAAATCTAAGGGGATGAGTTTGGAAAGAGATGAACTTGCCTTTTAGATGTGATTTTAAACTCTCAAATACGAGAGGAACTCAATCCTCCTTCACAAAAGTCACAGATCTCGCTCTCCTCTTGAATTTTGCCTCACGAAATTTCTCTAAAATCATGAAACTGTGAAATTAGGGTTTAGGGGGGTGGCTAGTGCTCAAACATGAGAGAGAAGAAGAAAGAGGATAAGAAATCCGCGGTATATATATATATATAATATATATATATATATATATATAATATATATATATATATATTATATATATATATATATATATAATTATATATATATATTATATAGGAATATGGGTATGCTTGGTACCAAGCACAAAATTTGTGCTTGATAGTGAGGTGACATATTATCCTCCACCTCATTCAAATAGGGGACCACATTCACATGGTTGAACGTGGTCCCCCCAATTAAATGAGTGATGAAAATGAGACACCTCACCACCAAACACAACAATTTATTTTGGTACAAAAAAACATACCTAATTTTTCTCATATTATATATATATATATATTATATGATATATATATATATATATATATATATATATTAGAGCGCAAGACTCTTATCAACTTATAGTGAATAGGGAATAGTTGTCCACCAAACTTTTTATCCACTTATTTATTAATATAAAAATCTTTTCATATCATGCAAGGGATCCCTAGGCAAGATCCATGGATAAAAAGTTTGGTGGACAACTATTTCCTATCCACTTAAGTTTGACCACAAGTTTTCACCTAATATATATATATATATATATATATTATATATATATATATATATATATATATATATATATAATATAATATATATATATATATATATATATATATATATATATATATGAGAAAACGGGAGGGTGAGCTAGGCCAGCGTAGGAAATTCACTACGCTGCTAAGTGTATCGACATTGTGAGCCCCCTACTAGATCACATCGGTGTGGCGGCTCACATGTTCTACACTTTGCGTAGGAAATTTCCTACGCTGCCAGCTCACCTTCCCGTTTTCACTATTATATATATATATATATATATAATATATATATAATATATATATATGGGCTAACGCTAACACAGAGATGGTAACACACTCACGCGATTAAAAATCGCAGCTTGTCCCTTTCTCCCTCTCCTTTTATCTGTGAATCTCTCCTGCAAATTTCTCAACTCAAATTAGGGTTTTCTTCGCTCCCCTCTTTCCTCAAAATTACAGTTTTGTCCTTTTGCAAGACAATTTTGTTATCTCTAGGGTTGGAGAAGATCGATTGGGGCTTTGCTGCTGCTTGACTTTGGGGAAATCTAGGGAAATTGTGACGAGTCGATTAGGGATCGACGGAGGGATCGATCTTGTGACCTACTTTGTTCCTCTTTGTGAGTGGCATCATGTCTTATTGGTGTTTTAGCGATTGCTTTTTGCCAATTAAGGTGATTGATCAAGCCTTTGATTGTTTAATCACATGCTATTAGGTTTCATTTGTTTATGCATGTAATTTTTCTTTGGATTCTCCACCCCCCGCAAAGGGAATAATAAGTTGAGGTTGACTAGTGAAGGTATAGATGAAGGGGGTTTATCTGCAATTTACCCTTTGTTGTTTGTTTGGTGTTCGTTAATTGTTTGTCTATAGCTGATGTTTGGATTCCAGTTTAAAAACTTCAGAGTGGAGAAAATAAAGTTAAATTCTTGAACTTTGGTATTTGGTCAGCGTCATTGATGATCTTTTTTTGTTGTTGTTGTTGTTAGTAAATCAAAAGATGAAAAGTTTTGTTCTTTATTATTGCTTTGGCCACCATTAATACAAACGTCTGCTGAGCTTGAACTCCAATTGAAATTCTTGAAACTTTGATATTCATGTGCTCATTTCTTGTTTGCATGGTACTGTCAAAATAGATTGACAAGTTGCGAGAAAATGTATTTGCTTAGGTATGCCTGAGTATAAGCTATGTATTTCTCGATTGTTTTAATGAAAATGTTTGTTTACTGACCCAAATGAAATGTTAAATGTTACTCATTGTATTTTATATTGGTGCAAGGCAATCAAATCTTATAATTTGTGATATTATTCTATCATTGTTCCAACACATGCAGCTAAGCGGCCCACACATGCCTGAGTATTAACTTATTTTCATTGTGCCAGAAGTATTTAGAAGGCATATATGCTTCCCACACATGCAACTAAGCTTACAAAGAAATAAGGATAGAAAAATAGTCTGTATTTGGATTCATCCTACACAAAGTATACACTTTTCAATCCATTCTTGAATCATCTCCGTTCAATCCATTCTTGAACGGATCATGTATCGTAGTAGACAAAATAAAGAGTAAATACATCTTTTCAATCCATTCTTGAAAATAATAATTTTAAATGAAGACATGCACCAAAATGCTCTGACATGCTCTAACATTCCTCAAAGTTTTTCGAACACGCTACAGACTGTTACTTTTTCTATTCATGGAAAACATTCATGAGTTGTGCACAAAAAAATCAATTGAACGACAAATAAAATATTACAAGATGAATTCTCAAGTAACTTACCAACATCGGGCAACCGGTCTTAAAGTGACCCAATTGTTGACAATTCCCACATTTTCGATGTTTTATATCATTTTTCGATTATGACTCTTCAATTCCTGACTTGTGCCTGCTAGCACCTCTTGGACGACCCTTTGTTTTGACTGGGCCACTAGAATCACGAATTAAATTTTTTTTCACCATTTCTCAATACTACATTTGTATTTGAACTAATTTGGCTTCCAATTTGAGAGTTTGCAATATGAATCTCATTAAGCTTAACTTCCTTCTCAACTTTACCAGTGATATCTTGTAGCATTCTCTCCACCATAGAAATGGGCATTTGCTGAACATAAAACCATCTCAAGGGTATCATTGAATCTGGCTCGAATTTCCCACAATCTAATAATATCGCACTGCTCCATGCTACATTCATTGCTTCTTACATCCATAACATTAAAAAATCCAATGTTTTTGTGCCTTGCATCAATTTTTCACTTTTGTAATATATAATTATCAGGAATAGCTATCAACTAAAGAATCCATATGATGTGTAATATATGCCTACAAAGAATCTCATCGGTTTCAAAAAGTGCACAAGAGCATTTGACCTTAAGCTCTCTAGATTTGTCATATGTAACTTCTTCCCATTTCTCTCTTTCTTCAGAAAAATCACCAACTAAATAAATTATTTTTGGCTCTTCCTTTAGCATTTCTTCATGAAAAGGTGATAACCCATTAGTAAGCTCATCTTGGAATATTTTGAAGATCCCCTAGTATATAACTTGCTAACTTGCACTTCAATTGGATGTCGTAGGCACATTGTAGGCACGATATTCAATGTCATAAAGTCTTCTCGAGATTCAGATGCATGGCGATTTGCTAAGGCTTTGTCATATTGACATACAAAGTCCACAAGCCTAGTCTTTGTATTTACATAACCATCAAAAAATACGTTGATACTTTCACTCCTCTAACTAGTTGTCATTCCTGCCCAAAATATATCTTTCAAATATGAATCTACCCAGTGTGCACGCAATCTGTACATCCTCGTCAGCCAAATATCTACATTCTCATCTATATTAAATTTCTCCTTCAAAATCTTCCAACGTTCCTCACAATTGTGATTAATGCTAGCTCGGTACCACTTATCAAAATATGTAGAAATCTCATCTCCATATTGTGCTTTCATTGGAAGTTGTTGCTCGGCAATATGTCTGCCGATATGCCAAGAACAAAAACGGTGTCGGGTATTAGGAAAAACTTGTTTGATAGCTCCTCCTATTTGTGCATCTTAATCGGTGATAATTGCTTTTGGTGAAACCCCATACATGTATTTTAGCCATTGGGTGAACAACCAAATAAAGGTATCCTCTTGCTCATCTGCAAGTAATGCACAACCAAAGAGAATGGACTGTCGATGATGATTTACACCTGTGAATGGAGCAAACGATAGGCTCAAATGACTGGTTTTATATGTGAAGTCGAACACCACTACATCTCCGAAACTTAAGTAAGAGGATCTTGATCTCCCATCAGCCTAAAACACGCTCCTCATAGTCCCCAACTGATCCAGCTCTATGGAAAAGTAAAATTTTGGATCGATTTCCTTCCTATCTTGAAAATTCTTTATGATGGATATGCATTTGTTGCCAATGTTGTTCTTCCTTATAGTTCTGATGTGATCAATACATTGTTGTGCAGTAATATATTCTTCATGAAGACTCTTAGACACAACATTATACACTCGAGCAATAGTAGGAGCCATTCCTTCTTCACTCAAATTCTTAGTAATTGTCTTGCAAGTCTTCGAGGATGCCTTTGTGTTAGACCCTAGAGGGGGGGGGGGATGATTAGGGTCTTAAGGCAATAATTTTGCAATAAAAATTAAGACAAGCAAGCACCACAAAATATAATGCTAAAATAAAGGAGATAAGATAGAAATCATTATCCAAATGACGCGCGATGTGTTCACGAGGTTCGGCTCTCTAGCTTACGTCCCCGCTCCCCACTCTCGAGGAGAATCCACTACACAACCCGGTTTGAAAGCCGGAACTTCTTCTACATAGCGATCTCCACGAGATCTCACGACACAGTTGATCTCCACGAGATCTCACGACACAGTTGATATCCACGAGATCACCACACAATCAATGGTAGCAAATAAAGAATTGCTCTCTCTTACAACAGCCTTATGGCAAGGAGAGAGATTGCACTTGAAGCTATGGATGTGGGATGTGCAAGTATAAAACAAGGAATTGGATTTTTGAAAGTTTAAGGCTCTTTAACTCAAGAATTAAACACAATTGATTTTTCTCTTACAAAGTTGGTGGGAAAAATAAATGGGGTAGTTGGGTATTTATAGTGAAAAATAACAGCAGCCAAAACCCCAAAGAAATTATCAAAATCCGGTTTTCTGAAACTAGCCGTTACTATGCAACGGCTCTCTGATAAGTCGACTTATGAGTCGACTCATAAGTCGACTTATATGAGTCGACTCAGCAGAAGAAAAATCACAACTAGGCTACACTTCGTGAGTCGACTTGTCGACTGAACATGCACGACAAGATTTGCACAGGAAACTGAACTTAAAAACATGTTTAAAAATATCAGATAAATTCTAAAAAATATGAAACTTTGGGAATAGTTTATAATCATTTTGACAAACTTGTTTGAAAAAGAATTTTGCAAAAAGGTCCTCGTATTTATGAAAAACATCATTTTGACAAAATAACCAAAATACAAGTTTTTAAAGTGTGCAAGTGTGTGTGATATCCCGAATAGCTTCAAATGAAATCTACAACTACTTGACTACAATATAGCACTAGAGAGAAAAGATAAACTAGCAAATATCCTCACATAGAATAACATTTCTTTGAGTCTTGTTATTGCTTTGATTTGATGAAGCTTTCACTTGTATATGTTGTTCTTGATTAACATTTGCTTCATCACATTGCCTCCACCTCCTATAGATATTGACGTTGTAGCTTATATTCCATCCAATCATCCATATATGGTATTAACAAGCTTGATATACATATTAACTATAATATCACTCAACAAACAATTAGTACTGATAATGGTGGTTGTAAATTATCATCAAAACATAAGGGCTAACAATCTCCTCTTTTTGATGATGACAACCAACCATTATTTATGAGCTAAATAAATATAGCTCATGGATAGGTGCTCCCCCTATCTATGAGCTCCCCCTTACTATGTGCACCAGGGGCGTAGCTATGTAGAGTTTGCCCTGGGCAGCTGCCCAGGGCAAGAAAATGAAATTTTTTTAATACCCCTCTTCTTCTTGTTTCCTCCGTCCTCAGCTGCTTGCAACATCTCTTTCTTCTCCCTCCTCTCTCTTTCTCCCGTCCTCCAGAAGCTCATTAATCAACCCATCCAGGCTCCAGCCTCCAGGCGGCTGCTCTCCAGCCCTCATCCTTCTCCGATCCCTCAACCCCCATTTAGATATCCTCCATCTCAGGTATCTCTCTCTACAAAACCCTAACCCTAGATCATTTCCTCTTTCTTCAATCTCTAATCTTCTTCCTCGTTTACTAGGGTTTCATGGCGAAGTCGAAGAACCACACGACCCACAGCCAGTCCTACAAGGCCCACAAGAACGGCATCAAGAAGGCCAAAAAGCACAGAAACGCATCAAGCAAAGGGGTGAAGTTTCGATTTTTACATCAGAAAATTGATTTTTTTTTTTCATTACTTTTTTTGGTGATTTTTTGAAGTGAGATTGATTCGTTGTAATCAGATTCTGTCTCATGTAAGCCCCGATTCTCTATTAATAAATAGCCCCTTTTCTTCTTACCGATTTATGCTTCTAGGGTTTCTAAAGGTGGAAATTTTTGTAATTTATTAAGAAGATTATTGTATTCCTGAATGAAATTGGGTTGAGATTTGATATATATTTGTTGAAATTTGTGCTTGGTTCTCTGTGTTCTATAGCCAAAAGGGTAAATTTTGGGACTGCAATTATGAGCTTTGTGTTTCGTGGAAACAGAGGAGACATTGAGAGTGGGTTCTCTGGATTTATGCCTGGGAGATGATCAACAGTGACAATTTTTTTGATTGAAGCCTTCATTTTGCCTATTTTATTTTCTTTTTTTATTGATTTTGTGATTATCACAGAGAGCGCATGCAGGCACTCGACCTGTTAATACAAATTCGATGGTGTTTCTTCTTTCAGGTAATATTTTCGCTAATCAAAGAAACAATTTTAGCTGTTAGTTGGGTTTTGACTAAATTTATGCACATTGTGGCCTTTGGCAGTCCTTTTGCTGTTTATGATTCTCAACTCGCACCAAATTTCACCAAACTTTCTGGTAATCTCTACGCAGTGTTGGTCATTGTCATTTTTAGTTAGTGATTTTCTTCTGAATGCATTTATGTTGGGTTTTAGCTTTTGGCTAGTTCTTGGTTGCCACGGGCCTTCCAATGTATGCTTGAAAGCTTTAGTGGGTCGTTGGCCATTTCATCAATTGGTCTCAGATTCTTCAAAGTTCTACACCCTCAGCCTCAGGTACAAGTTGGGTTTTTCTTGATCATATTTTCCCTTTTTCATTTAGGATTATCTCCTGTTAATTATGTCTACAAATTGCTTAAGATGATGTATCTTATAATAAATTTAGCATTTTCAGGATTCTCTTGTTTTGGTGTATAAATAGGAATCATCAAGCTTTGTAATGGGTTCTCTCTCTTTTGAGAAATTAAGTACCATGCTTTGTTATTTTTTCGCCCAGGGCAACAAAAATTCCTGGCTACGCCACTGATGTGCACAAATGGGGACAAATGAGGAGATTTCTCTCCCCTTTTGTCACCATCAAAAAGTGGGGAAATGAAAAGAGAAACATACTTAAATACATAAAATATACCTCAAGTGTTGGTCTTCACGTATCGCCTCCCTCAAGTGCTTGGAATTACCACCTCTCACTAGGCCACCGACGCCACTTCTCTCGGTATCGACTACGTCCTCACCACACACTCCTCTATCATACATCGGTATAGTTTTTGGTCTACATCCTCACTACTATCATCCGCATCAAGCTTGATATACTTGTACTCATGGGAGTTTGTGCATGCTTCGAGTTCTCCAATCCAAACTTCTTCACCAATTCTCTAGCACATTTGCTTTGAGAAACGAAAATCCCATTCTTAGTTTGCTTGATTTGGAGCCCGAGAAAGAATGTGAGCTCTTCCATCATACTCATCTCAAAGTGATCTTGCATAACTTTAGAAAATTCTTTGTATAAAGTTTTATTAGTAGCACCAAAAATGATATCATCAACATATATTTGAACCAAAATAAAATCATTTTTCCTTTTTCTTACAAAAAGTGTATTATCAATTTTTCCTTTAGAAAAATTATTTTCAATAAAAAAACTAGAGAGGCAAGCATACCAAGCTCTAGGAGCTTGTTTTAACCCATATAAAGCTTTTTGAACCCGGTAAATATGATTAGGAAAAGAATGATCCACAAAACCGGGGGGTTGCTCAACATATACTTCCTCTTCTATAAAACCATTTAAAAAGGCACTTTTAACATCCATTTGAAATAATTTAAAATTCTTAAAACTTACAAAAGCTAAAAACATTCTAATAGATTCTAACCTTAGAACTGGTGCAAAGGTTTCATCATAGTCTATGCACTCCTCTTGATTGTATCCTTGGGTAACTAAACGAGCTTTATTTCTTGTTACAATGCCATGTTCATCAAGTTTGTTTCTAAAAACCCATTTTGTTCCAATCACACTCACATTGTTAGGTCTAGGAACTAGTTTCCAAACATTATTTCTTTAAAAATTGTTTAGTTCATCATGCATAGCTAAAAACCCAAAACTCATCTTTTAAAGCATTATTAATCTTTTTAGGTTCTATTTGAGATAAGAAAGCAATGTTACCATATTCACTCAAGGCCTTTGAGATGGTTAGAACTCCTTGTGAAGGACTCCCTATAATTTGCTCATTTGGATGATTTGATGCAAATTTTCATGCTTTGGGAAATTCTACTTGTTCATGAGTGTTGACGCTTTCCACATCCTTTTGTACGTTTATTGACGATGTTTCATTTAGTTCCAAGCCTTCCAATCCTCCCTCAATATCATCATCATCATTATTCCTAAGCAAACCATCTTGTAAACCAATATTAGTCTCATCAAAAGTAACATTTATAGACTCTTCAACAATAAGTGTTCTTTTGTTGAAGACCCTATAAGCCTTACTTCTAGGAGCATATCCTAAGAAAATACCAACATCAATTTTTGAATCAAATTTATCATGGTGATCTTTTGTATTTAAAATGAAATATTTACAACCAAAGATACGAAAATACCCAATAAAAGGAGTTTTGTTATAAAAGAGTTCATAAGGAGTTTTCTTGAGCTTGGGTCTAATCAAAACACGATTTAAAACATGGCATGCCGTATTAACGGCTTCCGTCCAAAAATATTTAGGCAAAACAAAAACATTTAACATAGTACGTGCCATCTCTTGTATGGTACGATTTTTTCATTCAATAACACCATTTTGTTGTGGTGTTCTTGGGGCGAAAAATACATGGGTTATACCATGATGTGCACAAAAATTATTGAAAAAATTGTTTTAAAATTCACCACCATGATCACTTCTAATTTTAACAACTTTTAAATCTTTTTCATTTTCTATTCTTTTTACTAAAAAGGAAAATTCCTCAAAGCATTCATCTTTATTTTTAAGAAAGATTGTCCATGTAAAGCGAGAAAAATCATCAACAATAACAAACACATAGTGTTTTCCTCCTAGAGAGGTAACACACATAGGACCAAATAGATCAAGATGTAATAATTACAAAGGTTTAGAAGTTGATACCTCATTAATGGATTTGAAGATAGATTTGATTTGTTTACCTTTAGCACAATCTTCGCAAACAGTATCCTTGATGAAGTGTAAGTTTGGTAACCCCTTTACAAGATTTTTTTTGGATAGCTTGGATGTTAATTTCATATTGGCATGACCAAGTCTTTTATGCCAAATCCAAGGATTCTCATCAATTACCGCAAGGCACTTCACATCTTGATAAACTAATTCATTCATCTCAAAAATATATACATTAGATTTTCTATTAGCAACAAAAATAATTTTTCCATTTATGCTAATAATGCATGTAATGACCGTAAAATTTTGATACTAGTTAAAATAAATTTTTGGTATTTTAAAATATTTAATTATGATTTTTAAAAGAGTATTTGTATTTTTCTCGATTTTCTAGAATTTTCTATGATTTAAAGTCTAAGTTTTATATTTATTTAAATGGTTTTTATATTTATAAATTAATTTAGTGCAATGAAAATTTCTGGGATTTATCCGTTGTGTTACTAATACTATTACGTATTATTTTAAATAATACATCGTATTATTATTACTATTACGTATTAATTCTTGTATTATGTTGAATTATTAATTACGTATTATTTGTGTAAATTATTGTATTATTTTAATTATTACGTATCAGCTGTCGTATTAGCATAACTGGTACGTTTTATCGTGTAGATAATTGTCACATAAATATTTGATTTTAAATGTAAGTAAATATATTTTTATTATTAATTATTTCCGTTTAATTGTATAATACGGGTATATTTTTGACAGTTTCATATCAACTGTTGTATTAGCTCAAAATATACGTTTTTAATTGTAGATAATTATTATGTAATTAATTTAATTTTTAAGTACCCGAAATTATTTATTTTAATTATTTTCGTTTAAATACCTGAACCCATTTGAAAATAACCCCAGCTTTTGTTTCCCACGTCGAACCCCCATCAGCTACCCAACAACCCCGTTCTCTTCCTCCTCTTCTTTTCCAAAAAAACGGCTCTACACGAATCATCCCTCCATATTTTAATTTATTTTTTAAAATTTTTATTATTATTTTTTCCCTATTTAAACCAACCCAGCCCCCTCTCTCTCTCTCGTACTCTCTCTCTCTCTCTCTCTCTCTCCGTCTCCTCTCTCTCTTCTCTCTCGTCTCCCTCCTGTCAGATCCCGAAAACCAACGACCCCTACGACCCCGCTCCCGCGACCGCCGTCGCGCTGCCGCAACTCCCCCCGCCACCAACCCCTCCACGAACCCCGACCGCCGACCGCCGCCCCGACCTCTCCTCCGCGCGCCTCCTTCCCCACCGCCGCCTGCAACCCAGCCAGCCCCACCACCGACTTCGCCCGCCACGCTCCTCCCGCCGCTCCGACCGAGCCGACGCCCCGCTGCCCGCCGACCTCGGGCCTCCACCCCACTCCCCCGGCCCGCCCGCAGCTCCACCAGCCAGCCCCCACCTCAGCCCCTGAAACCCACCTCCGTACCTCCTCCACGACCCGGCGAACGTCCGCCGACCGCTCTCGACCTCGCCTGAGAGCGCCGACCAGCGAGACCCCAACCCCCATCACCTCGAGCCGCCCGCACCCACCCGAGCTCCCCCGACCCCCACCCGCCTTCAACACTCCAGCTCCCGACGCCTTCAGTGGAACCGAACCGCGGGCGAACCAGCTGCCCGCACAGCAGCCGCACACACCGATCAGCTAGCCCGTCGTTCCACCAGGCCAAATATCAATACCTCCACGACCGCGATGATGTCGATCTACGACTCGAGCCACAAAAATAAAGCCCAAGCAAGACGGACGCGCCCAATCTGACTCCGATATCAAACCTCCAAAATTATCATAATTAGTATGCAGAGATAATCTCCTCGATGACGAGACGATCCACACTACTTAAAACGCGGGAACAATATCCGACTGAGAACTATAGTCATGTAATAAGAATTCGAACGAAACGGAAATGATGACAAAACAGACATTCATTCACAGAATGAAAAACATATAACAAAAATAATGACCGACTATAGAATACAACGCAAAAGAAACAAAAAAAAAAAAATTATTTAGAGATAAATTATTACAATTATAAAAGAATATTAATATGAAATAAAATAATTCATTAATAAATATAATTAATATATAAAAGATTAAAATGAATCATATGGTGAAAAAATATATAACATTATAAAAAATATAAAATATATTATAGAGTTAGAAAAATTTGAATCATAATAATATAATAAGGAATAATGAAAAAATATAAATATTACAAAAAAAAGTAATAAATGAAATACTAAATAAACAAAAAATTCAGAATAAAAAAAGACAAATATATATATAGAGGACTTCATAGTATATATTTAAAAAATTAATAAAAATAAAAATAAGAATGGAACATATAAAATATATAAAAGATTATTAGAAAAATCCATAAAATAAGTTGATAATTTTTATCATATTGAATATGCAAGTTACCTAATTATATATTAATATGGAAATGCCATAAACATTTGTTATATGACTGAGATAACCTGCTATTATATACTCTTGTCATTAAGACTGA
>NC_033796.1:97079412-97125480 GCF_001876935.1 Asparagus officinalis
ATCAAAGTCATGGAAGAATACTTACCCAGGTTTTGAAGCTTGAAGAGGAGAAGAAGCCCACCGATGCTCGGGTCCAAATCAAAATCGCCGAAACCCTAGATTGAAATTTTCTCCTTTGCTTGAATCCAAGTGGGAAGAAGAGGAGCTGATGGGTTTTAAGGAGAGGAACTTTGATTTGTTGAGAACTCTTGAGGAAGAAGAGCTCTCAAAGAACAGGAACTCAAGGGAAGAAACCGCAGTGAGGAAGAAGAAGTTCTTGGATGGCTAGAACTCAAGGAGAAAAGAAACCGAAATTTTAGAGAGAAGGGAAAGCTGGGACCGATGAAGAAGGAAGAAGAACAAAAGAGAGAATCGGATTTCTTTTTAGCCCTCTCCGACCCGCGTTCCGCGGGTCAGATTTGTGTCCGACCCGCGTGCTCGCGGGTCGGATTAATCCGACCCGCGATCACGCGGGTCGGATTCATCTGACCCGCGTGAACGCGGGTCAGACCTAGTTCAAGGCCCGTTTTTGCTGTATTTTCGTCCGTTTTCGTCCGTTTTTGAAATTTTCGAAGGTTAACCTCATCTCCCGGACAATTTCACGATATTTTTGATCATATTTGGAATGTTCAGAGTTCGACCTCATTTCCCGGATAATTGAGCGGCATTTCCAGTCAGATTTAGAACGTTCAGAGTTCAATTTCATCTCCCAAATAATTTCAAGATATTTTCGTCTATTTTCAGAATACTCGAGACCCCATTTTATATTTCGGGTGATTTCGTGATTTTTCGCCTTTTATCAGAATATTCGAAATCCGAACTCCAATGGCTACATGAGTCTAAACTGTTCCCCATTTTGACAGGAAGTTCCTAGAGAATATTACAAATAATAATTCTTAAGGATAACCTGGCAACCTCCGACGGGTACATGAGTCTAAACCGTTCCCCGTTTGACAGGAAGTTCCTAGAGAATATTACAGATAATAATTCTTAAGGATAACCTGGCAACCTCCGACGGGTACACGAGGTTAAACTGATTCCCGAAACTCCCAGGAGTACCCGAGTATAAACTGGTTCTCCTCAGGTTAACACGAAACCCTAGGGTTAACGCCGGTCAACGCACAACCCTAGGTCAACGTCGGTCAATGCGTTGCGATGAAGAGTCAACATCGATCGATTCGAAACCCTAAAGTCAACGCCGGTCAACGCGTTGCGATTAATCCAAAAGCCAACTCAGTGACACATCAACAAAAATCTATTCACCAAATTCGGTTCAAGGCTTCAATAACGGTCAGACGATAAACGCAGTACCGGGAAAATCTTAGCTATTTGATAAAACACAGAATACGCTAAAATATGGAGAAGTCAAGAATCGAAACCATCTGTAGCTCCTTTAACACCGACTGAAGGTGGGGATCCATCATATCCAAAGCGTTTCAGACTCCTCTATAAAAGAATGAGGCTGAAACACTTTGGAGGGGGTATCTGTAGGCGTCTAAAATTGTCTACGAGAGCCCACACGAAACTCGAAGCAATGAATGGGCGAGTCAAGAAGATTCGTCAAACCAACTCGTGCGCGTCGGTCAAACGCGTGCACGCGGGTCGGACTGATCCGACCCGCGCAAGTGCGGGTCGGATTGGTCCGACCCGCGCAAGCGCGGGTCGGACTGATCCGACCCGCGCAAGTGCGGGTCGGATTGGTCCGACCCGCGCAAGCGCGGGTCGGACTGATCCGACCCGCGCAAGCGCGGGTCAGACTTGCCCCCCGCGCGCTACTTCAACCCATGTTCGGTTTTTTGACGGTTTTCTTAGGATTTTTCAGTTCCAGAGGTTTCTAACTGACCTGATATCATCCCCAAACGTGGTTAGGCTGTTGTTAACTGAAGATAGAGCCAAATCACTTGTTCTCATCCAAATAACCGCATTCGGGGTCTATAAATATGAGTCAAAGGCCTCCATTTTTCAGGGGCGATTGATTATCAAGACGAGGAGGTGCTGCCGGATTGTGGAGTCAAAGGAGCACGAATTTCTGCGGGGGTTGACAGATCTTGGCGGGTTCTTCGGCATAAAGAAGGAGAGTTCGAGAGATCCGACGCCCGTTCCCGTCCGTCCCTTGAGATTAGGCTTGGTCTTAATCTCGAGAAGAGCCCTGATTTCGCTTGGTCGATTTCAGCGCTTCAAATCAAATACTTCCTCGGCGAAGACGAAGCTCTGCCGAATTTTTCATCAACCGGATCCAGATCTAAGGTGGTCCACGGATAAACCCCGGCACAGGCAAAGATCCCACGCAAGCAGAAGACCGATAAACGATCTCTGCGTTTGTTTTGACGAGAGTTGTAACTTTTATTTTCATTGTGTAAAGATCTTATAAAAAGATTATCTTTTTGTTTTCATTGTAACGACCGAAGTTGTAATGAATACCGCAATGAATATAACAATTTTCGACGCAAACAAAGGTCAATGCAACGGAGATAGATTCTCATCCTAGCTTTCCAATATGTAAAATTACTACCGGTGAAAAGTGGGGGTCTAGTGGTGGATTGTCCTTCTAACATATGCACATTCATTGAAGCCTTCATAAGATCTTTTCTCTAAGGTGATTAGATAAAAAATTAATATAGAGACCAAGCTCTGATACCAATTGTTAAACTCTAGGGGGGGGTGATTAGGGTCTTAAGACAATAATTGTGCAATAAAAATTAAGACAAGCAAACATCACAAACTATAATGCTAAAATAAAGGAGATAAGATAGAAATCGTTGTCCAAATGACGCGCGATGTGTTCACGAGGTTTGGCTCTCTAGCCAACGTCCCCGCTCCCCACTCTCGAAGAGAATCCACTACACGACCCGATTTGGAAGCCGAAACTTCTTCTACACAGCGATCTCCACGAGATCTCACGACACAGTTGATCTCCATGAGATCTCACGACACAGTTGATCTCCACGAGATCACCACACAATCAATGGTAGCAAATAAAGAATTGCTCTCTTACAACAGCCCTATGACAAGGAGAGAGATTGCACTTGAAGCTATGGATGTGGGATGTGCAAGTATAAAACAAGGAATTGGATTTTTGAAAGCTTAAGGCTCTTTAACTCAAGAATTAAACACAATTGATTTTTCTCTTACAAAGTTAGTGGGAAAAATAAATGGGGTAGTTGGGTATTTATAGTGAAAAATAATAGCAGCCAAAACCCCAAAGAAATCATCAAAATCCCACAAAATCCGGTTTTTTGAAACTAGCCGTTACTATGCAACGACTCTCTGATAAGTCGACTTATGAGTTGACTTATGAGTCGACTAATGAGTCGGCTTATATGAGTCGACTCAGCAGAAGAAAAATCACAACTAGGCTGCACTTTGTGAGTCGACTTATGAGTCGACTGAACATGCACAGACAAGAGTTGCACAGGAAACTGAACTTAAAAACATGTTTAAAAATATCAGATAAATTCTAAAAAAATGAAACTTTAGGAATAGTTTATAATCATTTTGACAAACTTGTTTGAAAAAGAATTTTGCAAAAAGGTCCTCGGATTTATGAAAAACATCATTTTAACAAAAGAACCAAAATACAAGTTTTTAAAGTGTGCAAGTGTGTGTGATATCCCGAATAGCTTCAAATGAAATCTTCAACTACTTGCCTATAATCTAGCACTAGAGAGAAAAGATAAACTAGCAAATATCCTCACATAGAATAACATTTCTTTGAGTCTTGATATTGCTTTGATTTGATGAAGCTTTCACTTGTATATGTTGTTCTTGATTAACATTTGCTTCATCACATTGCCTCCACCTCCTATAGATATTGACGTTGTAGCTCATATTCCATCCAATCCTCCATATATGGTACTAACAAGCTTGATATACATATTAACTATAATATCACTCAACAAGCAATTAGTACCGATAATGGTGGTTATAAATTATCATCAAAACATAAGGGCTAACACTTTGCCTATAGGAATAATGATTAAACACTTTATCATGGCTCGATAATAGATGGTTGGGTGCTCTCCCTCAAACTTCGTGATAATCCATGTATTGAAGGAAGTCAACTTAATCTTCATTCTTGCGGGACAATCCACTCTAGTATCTGGACGGCGATAGACAAGTTTCCCACACTCTCTCTTATCCGATAACAATTTTCTCTCTGCCTTGTTGCAAACAAAAACTTGAGAAATAGTTTCTCTTGACTTTCTTGACTTATCGGCTATTTCCTTTCGGATTCCAAAACCCATTTTTTTGCATAAGAATTGTAATAGTTGTATGCCTCCTCTAATGTAGCAAATTCTTTTCCCTCATATGGCGTCTCTCCTATGAAAATCATCTCATTCGGGCCTACAAGAGTTGTATGCAATTCACCATCAACATCCATAATATTTTGGGTATAATTTTCACTTAGTCCAATGGGTAGCACATCATCTGTTTCAACATTAATTATCATCTGATTGTTGGCTCGAGCCATTCGCTGGCCAAAATTGAAAATCATTAGCTTTTCATTATAATAACTTTCATATACCATATGTCTAAAATATGCACATAAAAAATTAGCAGCTTCTTACCTCGTTGCCAAGGCTATAGAATGAAAAGTAGAGGAGCCAGCAGAGGCTGTAGTTGGCCACGCAAGAAAAGCACGCTCAGAGGCCTCCTTTAGCTGAGTCCATTGAGCTCTCTCCCAACAATCAATAGAGTTGAGTAGAGCGATGGGTGAATGAGAGAGATGGGTGAACGAGAGATGGCTTGCAAAAGGACAAAACCGATCAGAACACGAAAGGTAAGGGGAGGTTGGCGAGGCTCCACTATGGGTTCTGAGCAGATCCGATCAAAAGGGTAAGGGGAGGTCGACGAGGGTGTTCGTCGTCATTGGAAGAGGGCGAAGTCGAGTAGCAGAGAGGGGTTGGCCGATACTTGATGGAGGAAGTGCGTCGTCAATGTTGCGGTGGCTGATAAGAGAGAATGAGAGAAGAGAGTGATAAGAGAGAAATTGAGATGGGAAAGGAGTTTACACAGAGAGAGAGAAGAGAGTGATGAGTTGTCTACCATTTTTCAACAATTGGGTTTTTGTGCTAAATTTCCTCAGCAACACTACACACATAAAAATCAGATCTGTGGCTGAGATTAAGCCACATCAGCTCCATAGGAGGAAACTCCCTCATATGTACTCTCTCGTCTCTCGTCTCTCTCTCTATACTATCCTATATACTATTATATATATATTATATAGTATATACTACTATATATCTAGATCATACTATATTTATATATATATATATATATATTATATATACTATATATATATATATATTATATATATATATATTATTAGAATAGAGAGGAGAGAGAGAGAGAGAGAGAGAACTTATGTTAACTTAAGCTGGACCATTACACCAAGGTTTTCTATCCATTGATGATATCTAGAGATCCGTGCCATATATGAGAGGACTTTTATCTGGTCTAGAAACTTTAGTCGGATGGTGCACTTAATGTTGCATAAATTTTTCTATATATATTATATATATATATATATATATATATATATATATATATAGATATATATATATATATATATAATATAAATATATATTATATAGTATATATATATATATATATATTATATATTATATTATATGGACGTTAACCAGACCCGAATCGACCCGACCCAAACTCCAGATCCTGAAGAGCTATCGGTCGATCGATCCTTCTGATCAGTCGACCGACCCAAGTATGGATCGAAGTTAACAGACTTGTATATAATAAAATTCATTTATTACCATATAAAAATATTTTTTTTCAAATTTTCGGGCTTTTACTTATATACAAGTAAAAATAAAATGAGGTCGAGAGGAGAGAAGGAAATCAAAGAAAATAAGGAGGAAAGTAATTAATAAAAAATCAAAAACAAAGAGAAAATTCAAGAAAGTAAAGATGGAGGATTCAATTAAAGATATGAGGGATGTAGAATTGAATCCACTAGATAATTTTAATAATAAATTATGAAGCATTCTCTTTGTATCACATTTTACTTTCGATTTATTAAGCATAGACTATCAAACCACTTAAGGAAAGCATAAATTATCAAATTATCATCTAAGAAAAATTAATATTCATGAAAAGAACAACAACTAGATAGTAATTCTAGAATTCATAAGCATAACCTATCAAACTACTCAAGATAAACATAGATTATCAAATTTTTCTTTTACCAATTAGTTTTCTAGTTAATTATCCTACACATGATCATTTTAAGCGCAAGATAATAATTCACAACCTATAAAAGAAATTAGGCTAGTTTCATACAATTCTAGAGTTCCTACAAGAATTAGTTCCACATCTTAGGAAATAAAAATAAGAAATGTCTATACTTGAGAAGAATAAAAGAAAAGAGTGATGGTAAAAACTGATTACAAAGAAGAGAAATGAGAGCAAAAAAATTTACATTATGAACATAAAAATAAATCTAACCAAGTTGTAAAAGAAAAGTACAAAAATCTAGATTATGCGAGAAAATAAATCTATTCTACAAACTAAAAGTGTAAGACAATAATGAAAAAATAAAGACAAGAATGTAAATCTACTCTACAAGGCATTACTGTAAATCTAAACTACTAATGCAAGAAGAAACAAAATTACTACAAAAGAAATAAAAATAAAGGGGAAAATTTAAATTGCAAGAGGGTTTTAGCCTCTTGAAACAAACTTTCAACTTGATCTTCATTTTCATCTTCATCTTCATCATCAAACAAAGAGAAGAAAAGAAAAATAAGAAGAGGTGAAAAAATAACTTTTATTAATTACAATAAAAAGTTACTAAATTAGAAGTTCTTCTCAATTAAGAGTGACTCTCCTCTCCAAATAGAATTTCTACAAAAATTTTACACCCCTCATCCCCTCACTCTCTACCCCTATTTATAGTGTATTACAACAAATATCAACCCTTGGATTAAACTTGATCTCCAAGTTAATCAATTTCAGCCTATGGTTCGTAACAGTAAACTTAGTATCGATACGGGTATTAATACTGGTATTGATACAAGTATCAATACGGGTATCAATACTAGTATCAATAAGGCTATCAATACTAGTATTGATACCTAGTAATTTTGTTATTTGGCTGATTTTCTCTTGTGTGTATGGGCTTGGACTCTTGGGCTTTTTGAGAGATGAGATATTGAGTTTTTTTGGGCTTTTATTCATTAACCTGTAATTAAGATAAAACACATTTATTAGTAACATATTTATTTAAATTAAATAGATAATACATGTATACAATGTAATAAAAATATGATTATCATACTCCGCATCAGAGTAGCGTGGTCGAAAGAAAGAATCGTCATCTCATCGAAATTTGCAGAAGCATGCTTCATACCAAGAATGTGCCAGGACGTTTTTGGGTTGAGTGTATGAAGATTGTGGCGCATGTGATCAATCAGCTACCACAACTAAAATTGGAGTTCATATCACATTTTAGAAGTTGTGAAATATCAACTCAATCGTAAGCCATTTTAAGTTTTTGGTTGCGTATGTTATGTCCTCCTGCCTGATCACCTTCGCAGCAAGTTTGACAAAAAAGACTGTGAGGTGTATTTATGTTAGGTATATCAGTGAAAGAAAAGGATGGAGATGATGTGATCCCACTATCGAACGATGCTATATATCAAGGAATGTTGTATTTAACGAAGCCTCATTTTGGTGGGCTTCACAAGAAGTTGCGCTACCAGATTCTAAAGATCTGGAGGATCAGCTACAAGGGAAGTTGGGGAAGCAAAGTCAAGAAGAAGACTTACAATCAGAGAAGACATAATCAAGCTCTTTAACATCCTTAAAGGAGAATAATCCATAAAAACTTAGTGTTTATCAGACAACACCATAAGAAGTTCACCCGAGCCAGATAGAGGATATCGAACAAGAACCAGTTGAACAACTTTGAAGATCAATGAGACCCAGAAAGCCGAATCCTAAGTATGTTAATACTGCCATTATGGAAGATGTGGAGGAGCCATCTAGCTTCGAGGAAGCATACAAAATTGCTGAATGGAGATGAGCAATGGAGGAAGAAATTTAAACTCTACAATAAAACCAAACGTGGGAGTTAGTGCCAAAGCCCAAAGATGTCAAACATGTCTCCTGCAAATGAGTTTACAAAGTCAAGAGTCGACCAAATGGGTCGATTGAGAGATACAAAGCACGCTTGGTGGATCGAGGATTCTCTCAATAGTATGGACTGGATTATGACGAGACATTCAGTCCAGTTGCCAAGATAACAACAGTTCGAGTTCTTCTAGCTCTAGCAGTCAGCAAGAGTTGGAAGCTTTGGCAGATGGACATGAAGAATGCATTTCTACACGGTGAGGTGGATCAAGAGATTTACATGGAGCAACCCATCGGATTTGAGAGCAAGGAAAAGAAAAGATATGTTTGCAAACTAAAGAAAGCTCTCTACGGACTGAAGCAAGCTCCGAGAGCTTGGTATGGCAAGATTGGTGAGTTCTTAATTTAAAGTGGATACTCTCTTTCTCCTACAAATTCTAGTATGTTTGTCAAACAGACTGGCAATAGGCTAGCAATCGTGTTGGTCTATGTGGATGACTTAATCTTAACTAGAGATGATGAAGCAGAAATCCAAAGAACGAGGAAAAATCTCTAGGTTAGGTTTCAAATGAAGGAGCTCGGGGAGCTCAAACATTTCCTCAGATAGGAGGTCGATCGAAGGAAGGATGAACTGTTCCTTTGCAAAGAAAAATATGCGAAGGACATGCTGCTCAAGTACGGGATGTTCAACTGCAAATCAATCTCAACACCGATGGAGACAAATTTATGACTGTGTACACATGAAGGAAAAGATTTGGAAGATCTAACTATGTATCGATAGCTAGTTGGAAGCTTGATCTATCTAACAATGACAAGACCAGATATTTCATTTGCGGTTGGTGTCATGAGCTGATACATGCAGAAGCCAAAGAAACCTCACTTAGAAGCAATCCGAAGGATCCTAAGGTACATTAAGGGTACAATTAACTATGGTCTCATGTATAATTGTCAACTACAGAGGCGGAGTACAGATCAGTAGCGAAGCTAGCTCAGGAAAGCACATGACTTTTTCAGTTAATGAGAGATCTATGTCGGTCCACAGACTATTCAGTAGCTTTACATTGCGATAATCAGTTCGCAATACGATTGATAAATAATCCAGTTTTTCATGCTAGGACAAAACACATCGAAGTACATCATCACTTTCTTCGCGAGAAGATCGTAATGAAGTCAATTGGGAGAAACGAACAAATAGCTCACATATTCACCAAAGCGCTAAGTACTTCAAAGTTTACAGAATTTCGGAGTCGGCTTGGACTCGTGGATAGAGAAGTCGCTGCTGAGTGGAGTGTTGAAGTCAGCAGCTCTCTCCTCCCCCCCACCTAACTCAACCACCAATGCAATAGTAATTGACAACCCCCTAATAGTGTATACCTACCTCATAAGAAGCTTATATATACCCTTAAGTTTGATTTGTAAGACATCCAAGTATCAAAGAATCATTCTAACTAGCAAGAAAGAGAAAGAGAGAGAAAAACAAAGAGAGAAATAAAGAGAGGGAAATAGTAAGTGATTGTAAAAGAGTGTAGTAATTTGTAGTAGAGGGTGCTTGTATTAGAGAGTAT
Organism: Asparagus officinalis; assembly: GCF_001876935.1. Classification (NCBI taxonomy): domain Eukaryota; kingdom Viridiplantae; phylum Streptophyta; class Magnoliopsida; order Asparagales; family Asparagaceae; genus Asparagus; species Asparagus officinalis. The sequence goes on from NC_033796.1 coordinate 97,089,051, forward strand.
TGAGTTTATACCACTAAAGAAATAATAACAATACATTTCTTAGTGTCCATCACTCCTCTCAACTCAATATAGCGAGCGTAGCAGAGAAAAAACTATGAGCACCTGGTAGCAAAATTCCGAGCAAACGCAAGAGCCCTTTCAATGTCAGATATGGGCCTCCGTTTATATGCAAAAATCTTGGCTGGTGCGAGCTTCATATCGCACAGGTTTGGAGAAAATCATACGATGTGTCAGCTGCCATTCAAAACATGCAGCAAAACTGCAGTCAATCATCGAAAAAAAGTGAAGCACATGGCGATGCGAGGTTCGCTGATAGTACTGTCAGGCGACATGGTTCAGAACATTATCAGAACTTAACAGAATTGAGCATAAATCTAGGGGTGGCACTACAGGCACACCCTCAGGCACACCTTGTGCCACACCCCCTCTCTCAGCTACAGTGCACGGGGCCCACACATGGGATTAAAAAATCCCATGTGTGGGCCCCGTGCACTGTAGCTGAGAGACATTCGAGACAGCTGCACCACGTATCTCTTGGCAGAATTTGTCTGATGCGTTCTCTGACATGTTTGGCCAATCTCCATTTTGTTGTTTTCTCGATACTCGCACCTGGTGTGGACTAAGACTGAACCAAGCAGCAGTCTTCCTGTGAACTTAAGCTCGCTGCCGAGCCCACTCCATCCTCGCAACTGAGCGAACTAGGAGATAGATTCCAAGCTTGTTTTTACTTGGGGTCTTATGATCTCCCCTTAGCCTATCTTGTGGTATCTCTCTGTTTGATGATGAGTCCATTGTCATGTCAATTGATGAAAATGTCCTTATTAGGGTCCACACTTTTGTATTTGGCTGTGTTGGAATATCTAATTAAAATGTTAGAATAAATGAGGTTAATATCATGAGTTTTAGAAGTGCAAGGGTCATATGTTTAGAAGGGGAAGAGACATAGGTTATGGAAGAATAAGAGTTACTCATTCCTTTATAATATTTTATCTTTATGACATTAAAAGAGGAGTTTAATTTATGGACTATTGGTATGCCTATACGTTTTGTTTTTTAAGCCTATATAAAGGGCTATTGCAATTCTTATTTTATCAAGAAAAAATTAAAGAAATAAAAGTAAGTTCTTTGTCTTCATTTGAGAGAGTTCTAAGTTCGTAAACTTAAGAGTCAACAGTGGTATCAGAGCCAAAGTTCTTTGTCTTCATTTGAGAGAGTTCTAAGTTCGTAAACTTAAGAGTCAACAGTGGTATCAGAGCCACTTGATCCAATTTTCCCATTTAAACTTAAGAGTCAACAGTGGTATCAGAGCCACTTGATCCAATTTTCCCATTCTCTCTTCTTCTCATGGCCACCACAAATTATCTTGTCAATCCTCAAGTGCCTAAACTATCGAAAGATAACTATGAGAGTTGGTCAATCCAAATGAGAGCCTTATTTGGTTCTCAAGAGTTGTGGGACCTGATCATTGACGGGTTCACGAAACCTACACCAGCAGTAGAAGCCACCTACACTGCCGAAGAGAAGAAGGCTCTCAGAGAGCAAAGAAAGAGGGATAGCAAGGCTTGTTTTCTACTCTACCAAGGGTTGGACGAGTCTACCTTTGAGAGAGTTGCCGAAGCAACAATGAGAAAGGAAGCATGGGAAATCCTTGCTACCATCTACAAAGGTGTCGAGCGGGTGAAGCAAATTCGCCTCCAAACTTTGAGGGGCGATCTTGAAGCCGCTCAAATGAAAGATGAAGAAAAAATCTCTGATTATTATTCACGATTAATTCTAATTGTGAATAAAATGAGGAGAAAAAGAGAGAAGATGGAGGACATCCGAGTGATGGAGAAGTTGCTTCAATCCCTCATATCAAAATTCGAGCACGTGGCGGCGGCAATTGAGGAGTCAAAGAATTTGTAGGAGATCTCAATAGAGGAGCACTTGGGATCTCTCCAAGTTCATGAACAACGAACACAAAAGAAGGCTAGTTCCATAGTTTTGGAACAAGCACTAGATTCAACATTGACTCTAAGTAATCAAGGCTCATAAGGTAGAGATCGTGGTCGTGGTCGTGGTAGAGGTAAGGGACGTGGTCCCCAACAACAAACCACTCAAAATCAAGTAGTGACCCAAAGCTTTAGATGACGATGATGAAGCAATCGTGGAAGATCCACACCTAGGCGTGGAAACAACAAGTATGTTCAGTGTTATAGTTGTCACAAGTTTGGGCACTATGCTTCAGATTGTTCGCACAAAACTGAAGACCAAACCAATCTTGCCGAAGCAACAAATGATGTGGGTAACAACTCTACGCTTCTTTTTGCTAATGATGATTTAAGTATTGAGAATGATGCTTGGTACCTTGACTCGGTTTCTAGCAACCACATGTGCGGGAAGAAAAAACTTTTCATGGAACTCGCAGAAGGAGTTCATGGAAGTGTGAACCTCAGAGATTCTTCAAGATTCACGGTTGAAGGCAAAGGGAAGATTAAAATCTACCAAAAGGATGGTAAGCCCGAGTATATTTCCGATGTTTACTATATTCCTAATATGAAAAGTAATATTCTTAACATCGGTCAATTACTCGGAAAGGGATACAAAATATATATGGAGAACAACCATCTTTGGTTGAAAAATGCAAATGGAGGCCTCATAGCTTGTGTTAAGAAGACAAGGAACCGCCTGTTTTCCTTGCATCTAAACACGAAAGTCGACAAGTGTTTTCAAGGACTCATGGGGAGTGAGTCATGGAGGTGGCATCTTCGCTTCGGCCATCTAAACTTTAGCGGCTTGAAGTGACTGTCTATAGCTGGCATGGTACGAGCTCTACCAACAATCGATCCACCGAATCATATTTGTGAAGGTTGTGTAATTGGCAAGCAAACACGACTTCCTTTTCCTATTGGAGAATCATGCAGAGCAAAGACACCATTGCAACTTATTCACACTAACATCTGCGGACCGATCGATCCTGTCTCTTTGGGAGGTAATAAATATTTTATAACCTTTATTGATGACTTTAGTAGAAAGTTGTGGGTGTACACTATTAAAGAAAAATCTGCTACCTTTACTACATTCAAGCATTTTAAAGTTTTAGTTGAAGCAGAGAGTGGCCACAAGCTAAAAATTCTTCAATCTGACCGAGGTGGTGAGTACACCTCAAATCTGTTTCAAGAATATTACAGGGAGCAAGGTATAAAGAGACAGTTTACTACTGCCTACACACTACAGCAAAATGACATTACATAAAGAAAGAACAAGACCATCCTTGACATGACAAGAACCATGCTCAAAGAAAAAGGATTGCAAAAGCAGTTTTGGGCAGAAGCCATGGCGTGCTCAGCTTATTTGCTCAACCGATGCCCCACAAAGATAGTGGAGAACAAGACACCTCAAGAGGCATGGAGCAGTTACACGCCTAGTGTGGCACACCTATAAATTTTTGGGTGTGTTGCATATGCTCAAGTACCTGAAGTCCAAAGGAAGAAGCTTGGCAATCACGGTGAAAAATGTATTTTCATCGGATATAGCAAGGAGTCGAAGGCATACAAGCTCTACAATCCACTAACCAAAAAACTAGTTGTTAGTAGAGACATTGTCTTCAATGAAGAAGAAGCATGGAATTGGAGCAATGAAGAGACTACCAAAGATCAGTCCGTGGTGAATGAACCTGATGAGTCTCTACATGAGGAACCATCACTAGCTACACCACCATCTCCTCCATATTCTACACCCTCTCCTGCAAGAGGTTGATCTCCATCTTCTAGGGAAGGTAGTAGCAGCGGATATACCGTGTAACAAGGTCCCATCAAAATGAGAAGCCTCAGGAAGATCTATGAGCAGATAAAAGAAGATGGAGAGACAAATCTCTTCTGCTTATACGCTGATCATGAACCTCACACATTCCAAGAAGCCGTAAAAGAAGATTATTGATGGACAGCAATGGAGGAGGAGATCCACACCATTTAAAAGAACGACACTTGGGAGTTGACAACACTTCCACAAAATCACAAGGCAATAGGGGTCAATTGAGTGTACAAGATCAAGCGCACATCAAATAGTGAAGTTGATTTGTACAAGGCGAGGCTTGTAGTGAAAGGTTACAAACAAAAGTACGGCATCGACTATGAAGAAGTCTTTGCTCCGGTTGCTCAAATAGATACGGTGAGACTATTAATTTCACTTGCAGCTCATCACAGGTGGAATATATATCATTTGGATGTCAAGTCAGTATTCCCCAATGGCGTTCTTGAGGAAGAGGTGTACGTACAACAACCAAAAGGCTTTCTTGTGAAAGGGCAAGAAGACAAAGTGTATCATTTGAAGAAAGCCTTGTATGGCTTAAAGCAGGCACCACGGGCGAATTTCTAATAATTTGTCTTTATATTGATGATTTATTGTACACAGGAAGCAGTACCGAGATGCTTGCTGAATTCAAGGTGGCAATGTTCAATGAATTTGATATGACGGACAACAGATTGATGTCCTATTTTCTTGGCATTAAAGTGAAGCAACAACAAGAGGGGATTTTTATATCATAGAAGAAGTACATGAAGAAGATCTTAGAGAAGTTCAAGATGAATAAATGCAATACTGTGAACACCCCAGTAGCCATCGAAATAAAGCTCTCAAAAGAAGAAGACGGACGTTTCATGGATTCAACTCTTTTCAAAAGTCTAGTTGGCAGCCTGAGATACTTGACGATCACAAGGCCTAATATTACTTATGGAGTCGGACTTGTGAGTCGCTATATGGAGACACTGAAGGAGTCTCACTGGCTAGTTGCGAAGAGGATACTAAGGTATATCAAAGGTACACTCAACCTGGGTCTCTTCTATGCATATGATAAAAATACACAACTAGCTGGTTACTCAGATAGTGACTAGGGAGGTGACCAACATGAGAGGAAAAGCACCACAGGCTATGTCTTCTATCTTGGATCAACTGCATTTTCATAGACCTCAAAGAAGCAAGGAGTTGTGGCCTTATCTTCATGTGAAGCAGAGTATGTGGCGGCTGTATTCACAGTATGTGAAGCAATTTGGTTGCGAAACATATTAAAGGAGTTGGATCATCCACAAGAAGACTCGACCATAATTTTTATGGATAACAAATCAGCTATCCAGCTTGCAAAGAACCCAGTACATCATGGGAGGAGCAAACACATAGAATACAGTTTCATTTTCTCAGAGACCATGTAAAGTAAAAAACCGTTGAACTGAAGCATTATCACACCATTGAACAAGTAGCAGACATATTCACCAAGCCATTATCAGGTAAAACTTTCATGAGGCTAAGAGACATGCTTGGCATAAAGACATTTTGATTTGAAGGGGCGTGTTGGAATATCAAATTAAAATTTTAGAAATAATGAGGTTAATGTTTTTAAAGTGCAAGGATCATAAGTTTAGAAGGGGAAGAGACATAGGTTATGGAAGAATAAGAGTTACTCACTCCTTTATGATATTTTATCTTTATGACATTAAAAGAGGAGTTTAATTTGTGACTATTGGTATGCCTATACGTTTTGTTTTTTAAGCCTATATAAAGGGCTATTGTAAATTTGTAATCCTTGTTTTATCAAAAAAAATAAAATAAAGAAATAAAAGTAAGTTCTTTGTCTTCATTTGGGAGAGTTCTAAGTTCGTAAACTTAAAAGTCAACATGTTGATCTTGTTTGAAATCTTCACTGTTTACATGGTCCGGTAACTAAATGGATTGAATGTAAACATTATGATTATGTGTGTCACGTCATCTTACGTGCATGCATGTTATCATGCTCATACATGCATGTGTAACAATCAAAATGACTCAAATCCTCAAGTCTACCAAGATTTTGAATTCTAACCCGATCAAACCATAACGAAGATATTGGAGAGATGTTAGTTTTTCACTTTTCTTATGATCGTCGACAGCTTTATTTATGGAGACTTTACATACATTTTATGCACTTTATATAAAATCCTAAGAAAAAGATGTATGATATGCAAGCTATAAGAAACAAAATCTAGTTAATATACACTGTTTGAAAAGCTCTCGCGTAAATATTTCTGGTAGACATCATTTTACTCTTGAAGTATTATATAACATAATGGTCAGTTTCAAAATTAAACTATTGAAGTTTCAATATCTCGGTCAATATTTCTTGTGAACATTGTGATCATCATATGGTGCCTAGAAAATTAACAGAACATTTGTTTCCATGCAATGTCATTAGATTTTGATGTAATGAAGAGGCTAAGAGGTGAAGGCTGCATTAGAGGAATTGATGGAGAGCGATAAGAAAGCTAAAGGGAGAAGGGAGAGAGTTAAATGAAGTTGCAAAGATGGCCATTGGGTTCCTTGTGATAGCGTTAGCAAGATGACACAAGAGCTGATGCATTGTTTTAAATATTCCGGACATGGTCTGATATATCGGACAATAAATCCTTCCATAAGGCTTTCTGCATAATGATATGGTCTAAATATTCCCTCATCGCTTTTTAAAATTTTTTGGACGATATACCCTCGATATGGCCGATATGTCTTTTTATATGGTTTGTCACAAAACAGTATACCGCTCTTGGCAATTTTTGGCAAGTATCATGATTTTCCCAATATATCAAGTGACATTTTGGACTTTTATTTGATTTAAAAGATTGATTAGTGATCCTAAACATATTTTATAAACATTTCATTTGCTTAGATTTATTAAGTATGTTAAAATTACATTTTAGGACATCATATTAATATACATGCACATCATCCGGTATAGCGCTCCAATATTCACCACATATTCCAAATATCTACAATCTGATATGAAATTTGACCGTCTGATATTTCTCCGACATTCAATATTTAAAACCTTGAGCTGATGGAGGTAAAAAGTTGCAAAGTTGTGGGAGAAGAGAGCTCTGTGTAAACCTGAGCAGGTTGAGTGAAAATGGTCAATATTAGGGCTTTAGCTGCTGAGCATTTTTCTCATTCAAATTAATTCAGATGCCAATGTTGATTACTGTACGTAGTCATTGTTCAATTTGTCTTGCTTTGGTGTTTACTTAGTTTCAGGTGTTAATTCTCTGAATAAGGTATCTCAAGCTATCATAAGTAATATAATTAATGTCAGTATATAAATTTACCTAGTTAACACATTACTGACAGCAGTTACTAGATTTTATATCATATAAGTTCTAGTTGGACGTACGGTATAATCTAAGCCTAATTTGAAACAAGGAACAATTGTATCAATCAGTTTAGGTCCATGCATGTTGATGTGTTACCTTTTCGTTATGTAGCTTGTTATATATTTATAACAAAACAAAAAAAGCCTCAAAACCACAAGCTTATTAATAGTTTAGTTGTATAAACCATCATCACCTGCAGCATCAGCTGAGGCCAAAAATGGGACTTGGATCCAGCAATGGCTGCAGCCTCCGACCCCTTAGCGGCTGCAAATATTCATGGATGTCAAACTCTCCACCGTGCAAGCTTCATTGACTCTTCGAAGTGAACACATCACAGTTCACCTTTTAATTATCAATAGGGGAATTTTCATATATTTACCATGAATTATTATCGGTTTTCCACAAAATATATCACAATTTTTTTTCAATAAACTGTCATGACTGAAACTGAAAAACATTAGTATAAGTTAAAATAGGATATGCGCACGACAAATTTGGACATTTTGCCTTTATATACTTCATATTCATATTATACTCTCCCCCCCTCTCAAAAAGTTCTTGACTATTACGGGTAGTAGAAACAATATTATCATTAATGCCATTACGGTAATTTTCTGATAATATGTAGTGTTTTTCTGCAGACTTAAAAACTTGTGGTATTTCTCAATAAAAATAGTTCATGAAGGTTTGCAAAACGTCTAATACTGCAATGAAATCTGAACTCCTATCCTAGAGATTTTCTATGCTCATGCAAAAATTGTAAGATTTAGGGCCCTTAGTGGCATCTAGTTTCTTGAATAACATGAAAACAGAGGTAACACATAATTGGTTAATGCATATTTCATATTACTCTAAACATAAAATACTGCAACAATCACACCATTTATTTCTTAAAAGATGGATGCACCCAAACAGAATATTGCACCCTTATTTTTTCATATCACCATAGTTTTTCGCAATACCAAATTGTGAACTTAACAGTTAACAAACTGTGAACGAACCTAAGAAGGCCCACGAAGAGAAGGCCCACCCACATATTCTCAACTATAAATATAAACATGTCGGCTAGATTTTTTGTGCGTGGGAAAAACTGCAGAGTTTTTTTTTCGGCCGTAGCAGGGGAAAACGCAGAGAAAGAGAAAAATACAAGGGCTTTGTTTTTTGGCTGCAGAGGAAAAATAGAGAGTTTTTTTTGGTGGCGGCTAAAGAGTTTTCAAATCTGAGATCTTGAGGAGAAATGTGAGAGCTTTAGAGAGATTTTACAAGAGAGAGGTCAATTTCTTTTGAGTAAAAATCAAAGCTTCTTTCTTTGTAACGAGCTTGTGGGTTGTACAAGTCGTCGGTGTTCTCCTCATAGTGAAATCTCCCCTCACCCCTCCCGTGGACGTAGGCAAGTTTGTCGAACCACGTAAATCTCGTGTCTTTACTGTTTTCTAGGTGTTGGCTATTGCTTGTAGGTTCCCTCGACAAGTCAGTCCTAGAACTGATGAGGGGAAGAGTGTATATTTCACTTTGTTGAGATATTTTACTTTCTATTCTTGTTTCCTTTGTGAAACGGGAATATAGAGGTTGGCTTGAGCTTTTGTGAAAATAAAAACTAGCGCTTTCTCTCGGGTTATATCACTTTCGCGGCGTGAGGGCGTGACCCTGCGCCCAACAATTGGTATCAGGGCTGTTAATCAGATTGGGAGTGGTGTAGCTTCTGGTTTGAAGTGCTGCTCGGCAATTTCTTGAGAGAAGGGGATTTATTAATACAAGCGGAGGATGTCGTCAACTAGCATAATAGTTAAAATTGGAAAGTACGAGATTAAAAAATTCAATGGAAAGTACGAGATTGAAAAATTCAATGAAAAGAACGATTTTTCCTATTGGAGGATGCAGATAAAAAACTCGTTGATTTATCAAAAATTACACAAGGCTTTGGCTGGAAAAGAGAAGAAGCATAAGGATATGTCTGATGAGGATTGGGAGGAGCTGGATCTGAAAGCACGGGCGTCGATTATCCTTTGCCTTGAAAGGGATATAGCTTTCTTGGTAGATGGAGAGGAAACGACTGCGAGCTTGTGGTCGAAGTTAGAAAGCACATTCATGATGAAGAGTCTAATGAACCGGATCTATTTTAAATCCAAATTGTATACTTATAAGATGGAGGAGGGCTCATCAATCCAGGAATACATCAACAACTTCGATAGGATAATATCGGATCTGAAGGACATCGATGTGACTGTAGAAGATGAGGATCAGGCTCTTCTACTACTTCTATTGTAGGTTATCTAAAAATCACAATAGATAGCTTATCCCCCATCAAACACCAATGATGAAAGTTATAATCTGATGACTTCCAGAAGGCTACAATTTGAAGACTTTCACGCAGATCGCTGAAGGTTACAATCTGACGACCTTCACGACAACCGATGAGAGCTCTAGTTCAACAGCATTCACAATCAACATCGGGAGTTACAATCTGACGACTCTCATATTCTCAAGGAGCCAAGACGAAGATTACAAGACAATGATCTTTGCAACGCTATGACAAAAGAGATTACTTGTTGATAATCTCTCCAAAGCAAGACGCGGAACTCATCACCGCGCTCTAAGACCAAAACACGGAGGTCCTCCCCGTGTATCAACACCAAAACGCGGAGGTCCTCCCCGTGTGTCAACATTAAAACGCTGGGGTCGGACCCACGTTGGAATATTAAAACGCTGGGGTCGGACCCACGTTGCAACATCAAAACGCCAGAGTCGAACCTGCGTTGCAACATCAAAATGCTAGGGTCAGACCCGCGTTTTTGTGTTTGACTGGTTCAAACAGAACCTGAACGGTTTTAAAATCGTATCTCCACTTAATGGGGACGGTTACACCCTGTTATGGAGCCATTTTAGAGGGAATTACACCCCTTAAACCCGTGAACAATTCTAAAACTGTTTTCCATGATTGGAGGGCGGTTACACCCCACTTAGGAGTGATTTAAGGGGTAGTTACACCCCCTTAATCCTCTATAAATAACTAAAAATCAATTCAGTTCAGGGGTCGAGCAGAGGGGATTTGGCTTTCGGTTTGGCAGCAACAGAAGAGATCCTTGGGCAGGATTTTGATGAGATCGGCTGGAGAGAAACTTAGCAACAAGGAGATCTTTAAGCATCCTTGAGCAACAACTTTTATCCTTGGATTATCAACCGAACTTTCGGTTCAAATCAACTCTTTTTCAAGAGTTATCGGTTTTCCACAAAATATATCACAATTTTTTTTCAATAAACTGTCATGACTGAAACTGAAAAACATTAGTATAAGTTAAAATAGGATATGCGCACGACAAATTTGGACATTTTGCCTTTATATACTTCATATTCATATTATACTCTCCCCCCCTCTCAAAAAGTTCTTGACTATTACGGGTAGTAGAAACAATATTATCATTAATGCCATTACGGTAATTTTCTGATAATATGTAGTGTTTTTCTGCAGACTTAAAAACTTGTGGTATTTCTCAATAAAAATAGTTCATGAAGGTTTGCAAAACGTCTAATACTGCAATGAAATCTGAACTCCTATCCTAGAGATTTTCTATGCTCATGCAAAAATTGTAAGATTTAGGGCCCTTAGTGGCATCTAGTTTCTTGAATAACATGAAAACAGAGGTAACACATAATTGGTTAATGCATATTTCATATTACTCTAAACATAAAATACTGCAACAATCACACCATTTATTTCTTAAAAGATGGATGCACCCAAACAGAATATTGCACCCTTATTTTTTCATATCACCATAGTTTTTCGCAATACCAAATTGTGAACTTAACAGTTAACAAACTGTGAACGAACCTAAGAAGGCCCACGAAGAGAAGGCCCACCCACATATTCTCAACTATAAATATAAACATGTCGGCTAGATTTTTTGTGCGTGGGAAAAACTGCAGAGTTTTTTTTTCGGCCGTAGCAGGGGAAAACGCAGAGAAAGAGAAAAATACAAGGGCTTTGTTTTTTGGCTGCAGAGGAAAAATAGAGAGTTTTTTTTGGTGGCGGCTAAAGAGTTTTCAAATCTGAGATCTTGAGGAGAAATGTGAGAGCTTTAGAGAGATTTTACAAGAGAGAGGTCAATTTCTTTTGAGTAAAAATCAAAGCTTCTTTCTTTGTAACGAGCTTGTGGGTTGTACAAGTCGTCGGTGTTCTCCTCATAGTGAAATCTCCCCTCACCCCTCCCGTGGACGTAGGCAAGTTTGTCGAACCACGTAAATCTCGTGTCTTTACTGTTTTCTAGGTGTTGGCTATTGCTTGTAGGTTCCCTCGACAAGTCAGTCCTAGAACTGATGAGGGGAAGAGTGTATATTTCACTTTGTTGAGATATTTTACTTTCTATTCTTGTTTCCTTTGTGAAACGGGAATATAGAGGTTGGCTTGAGCTTTTGTGAAAATAAAAACTAGCGCTTTCTCTCGGGTTATATCACTTTCGCGGCGTGAGGGCGTGACCCTGCGCCCAACAATTGGTATCAGGGCTGTTAATCAGATTGGGAGTGGTGTAGCTTCTGGTTTGAAGTGCTGCTCGGCAATTTCTTGAGAGAAGGGGATTTATTAATACAAGCGGAGGATGTCGTCAACTAGCATAATAGTTAAAATTGGAAAGTACGAGATTAAAAAATTCAATGGAAAGTACGAGATTGAAAAATTCAATGAAAAGAACGATTTTTCCTATTGGAGGATGCAGATAAAAAACTCGTTGATTTATCAAAAATTACACAAGGCTTTGGCTGGAAAAGAGAAGAAGCATAAGGATATGTCTGATGAGGATTGGGAGGAGCTGGATCTGAAAGCACGGGCGTCGATTATCCTTTGCCTTGAAAGGGATATAGCTTTCTTGGTAGATGGAGAGGAAACGACTGCGAGCTTGTGGTCGAAGTTAGAAAGCACATTCATGATGAAGAGTCTAATGAACCGGATCTATTTTAAATCCAAATTGTATACTTATAAGATGGAGGAGGGCTCATCAATCCAGGAATACATCAACAACTTCGATAGGATAATATCGGATCTGAAGGACATCGATGTGACTGTAGAAGATGAGGATCAGGCTCTTCTACTACTTCTATTGTAGGTTATCTAAAAATCACAATAGATAGCTTATCCCCCATCAAACACCAATGATGAAAGTTATAATCTGATGACTTCCAGAAGGCTACAATTTGAAGACTTTCACGCAGATCGCTGAAGGTTACAATCTGACGACCTTCACGACAACCGATGAGAGCTCTAGTTCAACAGCATTCACAATCAACATCGGGAGTTACAATCTGACGACTCTCATATTCTCAAGGAGCCAAGACGAAGATTACAAGACAATGATCTTTGCAAACGCTATGACAAAAGAGATTACTTGTTGATAATCTCTCCAAAGCAAGACGCGGAACTCATCACCGCGCTCTAAGACCAAAACGCAGAGGTCATCCCTGCGCATCAACACCAAAACACGGAGGTCTTCCCCGTGTGTCAACATTAAAACGCTGGGGTCGGACCCACGTTGGAATATTAAAACGCTGGGGTCGGACCCACGTTGCAACATCAAAACGCCAGAGTCGAACCTGCGTTGCAACATCAAAATGCTAGGGTCAGACCCGCGTTTTTGTGTTTGACTGGTTCAAACAGAACCTGAACGGTTTTAAAATCGTATCTCCACTTAATGGGGACGGTTACACCCTGTTATGGAGCCATTTTAGAGGGAATTACACCCCTTAAACCCGTGAACAATTCTAAAACTGTTTTCCATGATTGGAGGGCGGTTACACCCCACTTAGGAGTGATTTAAGGGGTAGTTACACCCCCTTAATCCTCTATAAATAACTAAAAATCAATTCAGTTCAGGGGTCGAGCAGAGGGGATTTGGCTTTCGGTTTGGCAGCAACAGAAGAGATCCTTGGGCAGGATTTTGATGAGATCGGCTGGAGAGAAACTTAGCAACAAGGAGATCTTTAAGCATCCTTGAGCAACAACTTTTATCCTTGGATTATCAACCGAACTTTCGGTTCAAATCAACTCTTTTTCAAGAGTTCAAACTCGATCAGAGTTATCAACTCATCAAGAGTTTTAAACTTGCCACGCAAGTTCTCCACAACGTCAAATCGTAAGGAGAAGACATCGTTCTAGTGAATCAAGACGGTCGGATCGTCAACGGAGAGCAAATTCGACGCAAGCAATCAAAGGAAGCACTCCATCGCTACCGAGAAGAACCCAGTTTTAAACAAAGGGGAGAATCAAATTCATTCTCCTCTCTTTTGTAATCAAATTATAACCGGGATCGAAGGAATACAAGTCAAGTTTCTTTCATTCTCTTTATTGTAATTTTTTTTAACAAACAAAAGATGGTGACTCCGCTGGGGAAGAGCTTCTCTGACGAAGAAGTGGTGGCGCAATCCGACGTCATGCTTATTGGAACAACCGTTAAAACTCTGATCATCGAGTTCGATCAAGCCAAGTTCGAGGAGGCTCTCTCCTCCGGATCCCTTAGCCCCAAGGCTATGCGCAAGATCCACAAAGTCTCCAAGGCGACTAAATCTCCAACTATTACTGGAGTGCCGAAGAAAGTCCTCTCCTTTGGCCAAAATTTATTAAACAGCCCCTCCTCTGAAGGACTGGGCTCTGCCTTTGCCAAACTCGTTCAACGAGTTGAAAACTCCACACCCGCATCAACATGACGTGTCATGGGTGGTAAAAGGCCTACGACGGAGATAGATCCAATCAACGTCGATGATGCCCCTGCAAAAGCCTTAAAACAGGCCAAGAAGAGCGCTGCTCGTCGAAAAAGAAGGTCTCAGCGACGAGCACAACTCCGAGAAAATTGATCCTCCAACCAACGCGAACTTCGTGTTCATGAGCTTAAACGCGACCCTGAGCTCCGCGTTTCTACTTTAGAACGTAAGCATCGTATTTATGAGCCCAAACATGAGCTTCGCGAGAACCAGACTGAACGCGGCCCTCAATGGCGCGTTTTACAGCCAAAACGCGGACCTCAAGCCTTCGTTTAACGCGAACTTCAACTTCGCGTTTCCCAGTCAAAGCACGACCCTCGCGTCGACAATAAAGAACGCGACCCTCATGTTGCCAAACCAAAATGCGGACCTCGCGTTTCAAGTGCCAAACGCGACCTTCGCATCTCAAGTTCCAAATCCAATACATAACCTGGTATATACCATGGAGCTTCGGGGCGCTGCCCCGAACCCCGCCGGGGGGTATTCCATCCCCCCCGAACCCCCTGGCCAGGGGCGCACCGCCCCCTGGACCCCCGGCTCGCTGACCGGGCAGCGAGACCCCCGAATACTCTGCGTAGCGCGACTAGATTGAGGGGCGGATATAAGAAGTTTATGGATTCAAGGTATCTCAACTAGATCCATATTCACCAAGAGCCAGTCCTGTCCAATCATGGACTGGGGGTTCCAGTTCAAACCTCACGATCAGTGAGTAATTCTCCTCGAATCTTTACAACAGATTTGAGAGAGTTCATATCGAGAGAAAGACCGATGCAGCAAGTCATTCGTTCATTCCAATGTGAACGGCTGACTCCTATGGTCCTCTCGGGATATCAATGCTGCTCATATGTGGCCAAACCATTGGTGTTCGACCAATTAACGGACGTTGCTTTGTCTAACCAACAACGACGTTCGCACAGGAAGAAGTCTCCAGAGACCGAATATCCTGAGGTCACTATCAATGTGATCGGCAGAGGGAAAGCCTCAGGTCCTAGTTCCGATGACTCTGAGACAAGTCGTTCGCTGACTGTCAGAGAAATCACTAACGAGTTTGAAGGAGTTTACCGATGCACTCGGACGCGAACAGGAGCCATTCCCCCTGTCAACTATCAGAGGTAAGCCAGGGGAACCAATTCTAATGATGAACACTCAGCCATTGCAGAGTCCCACTCATCAAGCTTTTTTATTGAACATGAGAGCCCCGCTTATATGACGGGAAACCATGAAGATCTCACGAAGAGACTTGATGAGCAGGAGGCCATGATCAAATCTCAGCAAGAGGCCATCAATGAACTCATGGCCCTGTTGACTCAAATCGTCGCAAACAAGGCCAAATCTCAGAAGACATATTCGCCACCCAGGCAAGAATCTTCCCGGAGAGAAAAAACGTCTTCATCCCGACCTCACACAAGCAAAGGGAAGGGAAAGATGGTTGATGACACGGCTTCTGACCAAGAAGCCCATAACCTGGAATCTTCCTCTGATGAAGGAATAGAGACTGAGAACGAGTATAATCTCCAGTCTGCCAAAATGGAAGAATTGGAAGCCCGCCTCAATGCCATGGCCAACAGAAGCGAGCTCCAAGACGAGGGAGTTGTCAGACCCTATCCTACCGAATGGGATGCAGCCCCTTATCCTCTAAAATTTGAAGTCCCGACGCTACAAACTTTTGACGGCACGGGATCACCGAACCAACATATTTATCATTTCAAGTCACAGACTGGGAATGTAATATCAAACGATGCTATACTGGCTCGATTGTTCATTGGCACTCTTAAGGGAGTTGCCTTTGAATGGTTTAGGAAACTACCTGCCGGATGTATCCAAAGGTGGGCAGATTTAGAGAGACTCTTCCTGTCAAGATTTTTTGAAGAGGATACAGAAGTTTCCATCCATACCCTTCTCGCCACTAAGCAGAAGAAGAGGGAATCCGTCAAAGCCTTCGTCAAAAGGTTCCGAACCATGGCTCTTCGGTGTTCGTCAGGTATGACACGGTCTACTTTAGTAGAGACCTGTCGACACAACTTGCAGACCGACATCCTAGCCCGAATCGGAGTTGCAGAATGTCGTTCTTGGAGACAACTAATCTCTCAAGGTGAACAAGCTCAAAAGATTATTGCCAGGATCAAAGCTGAAGAACAAAGTAGGCAGGATCAACCTGAGCAATCGGACCAAGCCCAACCTTCTCCTGAGCAATCGGACCAAGCCCAATCTCCTCAGTCAGAAGGGGAAGATACTACGACCACTGAAGCTAATCCTCTTCAGTAGGATGTCGGGTCTCCAATAACTATCATGTTAACAATTACCTCTGATAGTCAAACTCATTAGATAATGACCTACTCCTTTTTCCCCCTGCACTTGTTCAAGACTGGGGGTTGGTTTATTTGTAGTTCATTGGATTATGAGTAATAAAGTTTCTGAGTTGTTATGTTTAATAGAATACCTCTGTCAACCACAAAATCTACCAAAACTATCACGTTAACAGTTACCTCTGATAGTCCATCAATCTGCCAATCATCTTCAATAGGATGGTAGGTCCACAAAACTATCACGTTAACAGTTACATCTGATAGTCCATTAATCTGCCAATCCACTTCAATAGGAGGGCAGGTCCACAAAACTATTATGTTAACAGTTACCTCTGATAGTCTATCAATCTGTCAATCCTCCTCAATAAAATGACAGGTCCATAAATCTATCACGTTAATAGTTACCTCTGATAGTCTATCAATCTGCCAATCCTCCTCAATAGGATGACAGGTCCATAAATCTATCACGTTAACAGTTACCTCTGATAGTCTATCAATATGCTAATCCTCTTCAATAGGATAACAGGTCCATAAATCTATCACGTTAACAGTTACCTCTGATAGTCAAACTCATCAGATAATGGCTTATCAGGCGATGTGCCTCTATTCCGACTTCATGGATAGTGCCCCACTAGGCGATGTGCCTTGTCTACCTCTTTTTCTTCCCCTGCTAAGTCTTAATCAAGACTGGGGGTTGGTTACTTGGAATCCATTGGATTAAGAGTAACGAATCTTTCACATCGTCGAGTTAACATTACACTTCTGACGATCATCATCCCCACAGAGTATGCATTCAACTTGCATCACTCCCAATTTGTCACGTTAACAATATACCTCTGATAACAATCAACTTATCAATCCTTGACAATAGGATTATAAGTCCTCAAAATTGCTCAAATCGCAATCTTCCCTAGAAAGACGCTAAGTCTTCAAAATCTTGTTCAAATCACAAGCATCAAAATTTATCGCTTTTGATGATAAACTCATTTAGCATGTTTCCCCAGCGAGATGCTAATTCCTAAAATCTTGTGCAAGTCACAAGAACACATTCCTGTCAAGTTAACATCAAACCTCTGACAAAATCCACTTATCAATCCTCGTTAATAGGATGATAAGTCCACAAAGTTACTCCAATCGCAACACATTCCTGTCACGTTAACAATATACCTCTGACAACAATCCACTTATCAATCCTCGTCAATAGGATGATAAGTCTCCAAAGTTGCTCCAATCGCAACACAAACTCTCGTCACGTTAACACTAAACCTCTGATAACCCACTTATCAATCCTCTTTAATAGGATGATAAGTCCACAAAGTTGCTCCAATCGCAATACATTCCTGTCACGTTAACAATATACCTCTGATAACAATCCACTTATCAATCCTCTTCAATAGGATGATAAGTCCACGAAGTTGCTTCGATCGCAACACATTCCTATCACGTTAACATCATACCTCTGACAACCCACTTATCAATTATCTTCAATAGGATGATAAGTCCACAAAGTTGCTCCGATCGCAACACATTCCTGTCACGTTAACATTATACCTCTGATAATCCACTTATCAATCCTCGTCAATAGGGTGATAAGTCTCCAAAGTTGCTCCAATCGTAACACAAATTTCTGTCATGTTAACATCATACCTCTGACAAAATCAAATTATCGACTCTCTTCAATAGAACGATAGGTCCACAAACCTGTCATGTTAACACCAAACCTCTGACAATCCACTTATCAACTCTCCCTAATAGAGCGATAGGTCCTCAAACTTGCTCTGATCGTAATATTCTTCTTGTTAGGGTAACATCATACCTCTGACAAAATTAACTTATCGACTCTCCTTAATAGAGCGATAGGTCCATAAATTTTAGTCAAGTTAACATCACACCTCTGATGATCAAACCAACTTATCGACTCTCTTCAATAGGGCGATAAGCTCATAAAATACTGTTAGGTTAACATCACACCTCTAATAGTCAAATCCCCCAATGAACTTGTTAATCTCTTTTCAACAAGAATAGCAAGTTTTTATTATAAAATCCCTAGCAGATTAAATATTTTCTGGAATTATCCTAGTGATAATAAAGAAAATTTCTGAATTTCACTCTAAGTGAAAATTCATGACAAGTTAATATTATACCTCTGGCGCTTCCTGTTAGGAATCTTAACCTCAAGATTAGTTTATTTTGATGATAACAAATATTATATGTTGTGTGTATTATATGCTAATATTTGTTTTGCAGTATCAGAGCTATATCAACAATTATATTCAAAGAGATACTCAAGATATAGATGAGTTCAAGGCAAAATGAAGCAAAGAAGAAGATATATTTTATTGTCTAAATGTAATTTTATATTTTCTTTGCTTAGAAATTTGTACAAGCCTTGATCACTCACACACATGCACACACATAGTGTTAGAACACACTAACACATACTTAGTGTGTTGGTTAATAATAGAAATCCCCTATGTTAGCCATTAGAGTTTATAGATATTGAGTGGGTCTTAAAATATTTCATTTACACCACATAACAATTAGAATCTGGAAAAACTCAAAAGACCAAAGTTGTAGGTCTCTTCAACAGCTTTCCAACAAATCTTAAATCACCTTATTCCGATATCGGATGAGAAAGTTACAGCCCAAATACTGAAAAGAAAATTTTAGAATCTGTGAGTTTACAGTGTAGTCGACTACTATGCCTTATAGTCGACTACTAAGCAATTTTCTGACTTCACAGAGTCTGTTTAGACTCAATGTAGTCGACTACTATGACTTGTAGTCGACTACAGATACAGTTTTTCCAGATTTTAGGTTTTAAATAAGTGACTATTTATAGCCGTTTTGTGGACGTTAATTGGGTTTAAAATTATGTCATTTCAGAGGCTATAAATAGGTTTAAACATCAGAAAACAATAACTAAGTTTTGCACTTATAAGATTCACATATTGTGCAAATTAACTCTCTAAACTTTAGTTTTTCAATCTATTTTTCTATAAAAGAGAGTTTCTGATATTACCTTTGTTCCTATCATTCTTAGAGCTTGTTTAGACAATATTCAGAGAGTTAAAAAGATTGATAAGCCACTGTTATACATTCACATCTATATCAAGGCTTATAGGATTGGAATTGTACATTACTTCAAAGAAATATTCTCTCGGTTTATGAGAGGGGTTGATCTCTTGGTCTAGAGATCGGTGTGACGATTGGCATGGTCTTGTCAATTGGGTTTGTAATTTGCATGGTCTTACAAATTGGTCAGGTTTGCTTTTGATTTTGTAATATTTCAAAATCATAGTGGAAACTCTCAAGAGGGATTTTCTTGGGGACTGGATGTACACCGGGGAGGTGGAACCAGTATACATGCTTGTGTTTGTGATATTTATTTTCTGAGATTGTCATTCTTTCTTTGCAATTTATAATCTACTTTGCAAACTCACACTCTAGTGTTTAAGTGTAAAACTTCCGCAGATTTTTATAAGAGCGTATTCTATTCTTAAGGGTCACGATCCTACACTTGGTATACATAAGCAAAAATAGGACCCTATACTTCCAACCCGAGACTTGAAACAGATGAGCTAAAGACAAGTCTCAAAGACTTAGTCAAAAATACACGGAAGCCACTTCCATGTCTTAAGTCAAAACGCTGAGGTCAACCCGCGATGCAAAAACCAAATGCTTAGTCAGACCCGTGATGCAAAAACCAAACGCGGAGGTCAGACGCTGAGGTCAGACCCGCGATGCAAAAAACCGAACGCCGAGGTCACACCCGTGTTCCAAATTCAACATGCAAGGGTGAGACCCGCGTCTCAAGTTCAAAACGTAGGGATATACCCCAACATTCCAGAAGCAGGATTATGGCGCATAACTTTACACAGGTCCTACATGGTAAATCCCTTCAACCAAGATACCTTCGAAGCGAGTGCAGAGAACGACTCCTTTACAACAAGGAATCAACAGCTCCAGGATCAGAGTTGAGATCCAAAGTATTCTGAAAATTCGTCCCAGTCAACCGTGAACTTTCAAAAACTTTGGAGGGGGTTCTGTAGGCTGTCTAAAAATCACAATAGATAGCTTATCCCCCATCAAACACCGATGATGGAAGTTACAATCTGACGACTTCCAGAAGGCTACAATTTGAAGACTTTCACGTAGATCGCTGAAGGTTACAATCTGACGACCTTCACGACAACCGATGAGAGCTCTAGTTCATCAGCATTCACAATCAACATTGGGAGTTACAATCTGACGACTCTCATATTCTCAAGGAGCCAAGACGAAGATTACAAGACAATGATCTTTGCAAACGCTATGACAAAAGAGATTACTTGTTGATAATCTCTTCGAAGCAAGACGCGGAACTCATCACCACGCTCTAAGACCAAAACACAGAGGTCATCCCTGCGCATCAACACCAAAACACGGAGGTCTTCCCCGTGTGTCAACATTAAAACGCTGGGGTCGGACCCACATTGCAATATTAAAACACTGGGGTCGGACCCACGTTGCAACATCAAAACGCCGGAGTCGAACCTGTGTTGCAACATCAAAACGCTAGGGTCAGACCCACGTTTTTGTGTTTGACTGGTTCAAACAAAACCTGAACGGTTTTAAAACCGTATCTCCACTTAATGGGGACGGTTACACCCTGTTATTGAGCCATTTTAGAGGGAATTACACCCCTTAAACCCATGAACATTTCTAAAACTGTTTTCCATGATTGGAGGGCGGTTACACCCCACTTAGGAGTGATTTAAGGGGTAGTTACACCCCCTTAATCCTCTATAAATAACTGAAAATCAATTCAGTTCAGGGGTCGAGCAGAGGGGATTTGGCTCTCGGTTTGGCAACAACAGAAGAGATCCTTGGGCAGGCTTTTGAGGAGATCGGCTGGAGAGAAACTTGGCAACAAGGAGATCTTTAAGCATCCCTGAGCAACGGCTTTTATCCTTGGCTTATCAACCGAACTTTCGGTTCAAATCAACTCTTTTTCAAGAGTTCAAACTCGATCAGAGTTATCAACTCATCAAGAGTTTTAAACTTGCCATGCAAGTTCTCCACAACGTCAAATCATGAGGAGAAGACATCGTTCTAGTGAATCAAGACGGTCGGATAGTCAACGGAGAGCAAATTCGACGCAAGCAATCGAAGGAAGCACTCCATCGCTACCGAGAAGAACCCAGTTTTAAACAAAGGGGAGAATCAAATTCATTCTCCTCTCTTTTGTAATCAAATTGTAACCAGGATCGAAGGAATACAAGTCAAATTTCTTTCATTCTCTTTATTGCAATTTTTTTTCAACAAACATCTATCTCTACCGAAGTCTTATGAGAACCTGGTGCAAACACTGATGCTTGTGGGAGACAATTTAACGATGGATGAGACTAGAACGGTGCTTCTAGCGGATAACCTTCGGAAGATTGCAACCAGTGACATGACTACTAGTCGTAGCAAAGAACAAGCGTAGGGATTGTTTGCTAGAGGAAGGAGCAATGGGCGAGAAAAAGACAAGAGAGAAAAGTCTAGATCTAAATCAAGACCTCTTGCTGAAGAGCGTGTTTTAAATCCGGTGAAGTTGGGCATTTCAAGGTTGACTGTCCAAATAAGAGAGTAGGTGGGAAGAAGAAGAATAACAAGACTGAGAGGAGAGAATGCAAGGAAGAAGTGAGCTATGTTTTAGAGGATCGCGAAAAAGAATGTTATGTCGTTACGGGTGGCGAGGATATCTCCGGGAAGTGGATTCTTGATTTAGGTTTCTCTTACCACATGTGCCCAAATAGGAAGTGGTTTACTACATATAGAAGCATTAATGGTAGAACCATATTACTGGGGAATAATCATGCTTGTAAAATGGCGGGGCTAGGTAATATCAAGATCAAGATGAATGATGGAGTGGTCCGAACCTTGACGAATGTGAGGCATGTTCGTGACTTGCGGAAGAATCTTATCTCAATTGGTGCATTGGACTCCGGTGATTGCAGGATTATTATAGAGAACGAAGTGAAGAGGGTTGTTCGGTATTCCTTTGTAGTGATAAAGGGCGTTTGTCATGGTAATTTATATACTCTCTCAGGTACGACGGTGATGAGAGATGTAGCTGTTGGAACTGAAGGAAGTGGTGGAGATCCATGTGAGCACACACGATTATGGCATAGACGGCTTGGGCACATGTCAGAGAAGGGTCTGGATCTGCTTGGTAAGGAGGGTTTGCTGAAGAATCTGAAGAAATTATGCATGGATTTTTGCGAGGATTGTGTGTACGAGAAGGCGCGTAGGGTCTAGTTTCTGAGGAGCAAGCACAAGAAAAAAGGTATTCTAGATTATGTGCACATGGATGTTTGGGGTCCGGCTCAGACTACTTCCAATGGAGGTTCTAGATATTTTGTCTCATTCATAGATGATCATTCGAGGTATGCTTGGGTTTATTTTCTGAAGCATAAGAATGAGGTATTCGAGACATTTAAGAAGTGGAAGGTGATGGTTGAGAATAGGACTAGGAAGAAGTTGAAGACACTAAGATCTGACAATGGTACATAGTATACAAATGGTGCCTTCAAGGAGTTCTGTGATCAGGAGGGCATTGTCAGACACTGGACAGTTAGATCTACACCACAGCAGAATAGGGTCGCGGAGAGGCTGAACCGAACACTGCGGGAGAAAGCAGTGAGTATGCGATATTATGCTGGTTTGGGCAAAGAATGGTGGGCAGAGTCGATTGCTACAGCTTGCTATATTGTGAACCGATCTCCACATTCTACACTGGATGGTGATACACCCAATAGGGTATGGTCAGGGGAGCATGCAGATTATAAGAGGCTTTAGATTTTCGGGTGTACCAGCTACTATCACGTCAACAAGGAAAAGCTTGACGCGAGGGTCAGGAAGGCAATTTTCTTGGGGTATGCAAAGGGTGTAAAAGGCTATCACCTTTGGTGTACAGAAGATTCGAAGTTCTTGATCAGCAGGGATGTTATCTTTGATAAGAAATCTATGATTGCTAGGACGCCCAAGGATGATGGTGTTAGGACTGTTGAGACTTAAAAATCTCAGGTTATTAAAATAGAACCTAAAGACCAATCGGATTCTAGTCATGTTCAAGTGGAAAATCAGGTAGATGATGAGCTTGAGCAGGAGAAAGTTCAGGAGAATACATAAGCACTACAACAACAACAGCTCGAGGATAGTTTAGCTTCCACTAGGCCAAGGCGAGCATACAAGCAGGTACTGAAGATGGGGGCAGATCAACCCCTGAAGCACTATGGACATGTTAATTTGGTAGAATACGCACTCTCGATAGAGGATGATGAGCCGGTCTCCTTCAAGGAAGCCATTCGGAATAGAGATAATGAGAGTTGGTAAGCTGCGATGGAGGAGGAGATAGAATCTCTTCAAAAGAACCAAACATGGGAGGTGGTCGCATTGCCCATAGGAAAAAAAGACATTGGTTGTAAGTGGATGAATAAGGGAAAGGAAGATCCTTTAGAGCTCGGTGGTACAAGGTACAAGGCAAAACTAGTGGCTAAAGGGTTTGCATAAAGGGATGGTGTGGATTATAATGAGATATTTTCTCCGGTGATAAAACACACTTCTATTCGGGTGCTATTGAGTATTGTTGCTCATAGTGATCTTGAGCTGGAACAACTCGATATAAAGACAGTCTTCTTGTACGAAGACTTAGATGAAGAGATCTACATGCATCAACCTGAGGGCTATAAGGTTGAGGACAAGGAGAATCATGTGTGTCGCTTGAGGAAGTCACTCTATTGACTGAAACAATCTCCTCAGCAGTGATACAAGCGATTTGACTCTTTCATGCTGAAGCTTGGGTTTTCCTGAAGTGATTATGATTATTGTGTTTATATTCGGAAGCTTCGTGGAGGTGATTATATCTATCTTCTTTTATATGTGGATGACATGTTTATTGCTTCGAAGAGCAATGTGAAGATAGATAGGCTGAAATCTCAACTTGGTAAAGAGTTCGAGATGAAGAACATGGGCGCTGTAAGGAAAATACTGGAAATGGAGATTAGAAGAGAGCAGACGAATCAACGATTGTTCCTGAGCCAGAAGGGCTACATAGAGTGGGTGATCGCGAGGTTCAGAATGCAAAGTGCAAAGTCGGTGGAGACTCTATTGGCTCCACACTTCAGGCTTTCAGGAAAACAATCTTCCACTACAGTGAAAGAGAAGGCAAATATGGAGCGTGTTCCTTATGCTAGTGCAGTTAGCAGTTTGATATACGCCATGGTGTGTACACGTACATATATTTTACAGGCGGTCAGTGTAGTTAGTAGATTCATGACGAATCCGGGAAAGGTGCACTGGGAAACAATAAAGTGGGGCCTGAGTTACTTGAAGGGTACTGTAGATACATGTCTATGATTTGGTGGAGATACGTGTCAGATTGACGGCTTTGTGGATTCGGATTATGAGGGCGATCTAGATAGATGTCAGTCTACTACTGGTTATGTATTCAGGATACATGGAGCTCCAGTTAGTTGGCGATTGATGTTGCAGGCTACAGTGGCACTTTATACTATAGAAGCCGAGTACATGGCCATGGCGGAGGGAGTGAAGGAAGCATTGTGGTTGTGGGATCTTCTAGACGATTTGGGGATTGAGCAGGAGAACGTGAACTTATGGTGCGACAGTCAGAGTGTGATTCACTTGGCGAAGAATCAAGTTCATCATGCTCGTACTAAGCATATCGATGTCAGATATCATTTCTTGCAGGATGTCATAGAGGAAGGCGATATTTCTCTCATGAAGGTGCATACGAATGAGAATCCTGCGGACATGTTAACCAAGGTGGTCATAGGTAACAAGTTTAAGCATATGAATGAGAATACCGCGGCTGCCTACGTACCCTCCACCGGGATCAAGCTAACCGTAGTTTAGGATTTGTACCCTCCACCGGGATCAAGCTAACCATAGTTCAGAGCGATGATGGGGTAAGTTGGAGACTATATGGAGAAAAAAAAAATCCTAAACTACGGTTAGCTTGATCCTGATGGAGGGTACGTAGGCAGCCACGATAAAGTGGCACAACTGGTTTGGCCTGGCTTGGCCTGGCTTGGCCTAGTTTTGTGTTTCAGATCTCTCTAGTGACGTTCGCGGTGTTCTTCTGGTGTTCGTCTAAAATTTGAGGTTTATCAAATAATGTACGAGGTGGAGAATTGTGAACAAACCTAAGCATGCCCACAAAGAGAAGGCCCACCGACATGTTCTCAACTATAAATATGAACATGTCGGCTAGATTTTTTGTGCGTGGGAAAAATTGCAGAGTTCTTTTTTTTAGCTGCAGTAGGGGAAAACACAGAGAAAGAGAAAAATACAAGGGCTTTGTTTTTGGCTGCAGAGGAAAAATAGAAGGTTTTTTGGCGGCGGCTAAAGAGTTTTTAGATCTGAGATCTTGAGGAGAAAGGTGAGAGCTTTAGAGAGATTTTACAAGAAAGAGGTCAATTTCTTTTGGGTAAAAATCAAAGCTTCTTTCTTTGTGACGAGCTTGTAGGTTGTACAAGTTGTCAATGTTCTCCTCATAGTAGAATCTCCCCTCACCCCTCCTGTGGACGTAGGAAAATTTGCCAAACCACGTAAATCTCATGTTTTTACTATTTTCTAGGTGTTGGCTATTGCTTGTAGGTTCCCTCGACAAGTCAGTTCTACAACTAATAAGAGGAACAGCGTATATTTCACTTTGTTAAGACATTTCACTTTCTATTCTTGTTTTCTTTGTGAAACGGGAATATAGAGGTTGGCTTGAGCTTTTGTTAAAATAAAAGCCAGGGCTTTCTTTTGGGTTATATCACTTCCGCGGCGTGAGAGCGTGACTCTGCGCCCAACACAAACTGGTCACTAACAGTCAGGTAACCTTGGTTATACCCTTGACCGTTTGTGTCCAATTGAGAGAATACGCCTTGATCCAAGTTCAATCCTCCATTAGAGCACTGGTCTATGATCCTAACAGTGGTTTGTGCTCTCGTTGCTTGGTTGGTCACCTGCATAGCATTGCGACACATTAAATCAGACTAGAATTATCTCCAAAAAGTCATCAATTTGTAGTTACAATTCGAAGTTTGTCAATCTTGTTTAATAAGGCACAGTGTTTGTAATTTTCTTGATTATGTTCGAGTATCTGACATCATGTAATCTTAGTCAAAAAGAGAGGGGAAAACGTCAAAAGAGTGAGTCGCGCTAAGTTCAAATTACATTATTGTTACAGTTTCTTTTGTTGGAATATCAAATTAAAATGTTAGAATAAATAAGGTTAATAGCATGAGTTTTAAAAGTGCAATGGTCATAAGTTTAGAAGGGGAAGAGACATAGGTTATGGAAGAATAAGAGTTACTCACTCCTTTATGATATTTTATCTTTATGATATTAAAAGAGGAGTTTAATTTGTAACTATTGGTATGCCTTTACGTTTTGTTTTTGAAGCCTATATAAAGGGCTATTGTAATCCTTATTTCATCAAGAAAAAATTAAAGAAATAAAAGTAAGTTCTTTGTCTTTATTTGGGAGAGTTCTAAGTTCGTAAACTTAAGAGTCAACAGTGGTATCAGAGCCACTTGATCCAATTTTCCCATTCTCTCTTCTTCTCATGTCTACCATAAATAATCTTGTAAATCCTCAAGTGCCCAAATTATCGAAAGATAACTATGAGAGTTGGTCAATCCAAATGAGAGCCTTATTTGGTTCTCAAGAGTTGTGGGAGCTGATCGTTGATGGGTTCACGGAACCTACACCAGAAGTAGAAGCTACCTACACCGCCAAAGAGAAGAAGGCTCTCAGAGAGTAAAGAAAGAAGAATAGCAAGACTCGTTTTCTACTCTATCAAGGGTTGGACGAGCCTACCTTTGAGAGAGTTGTCAAAGAAACAACGAGCAAGGAGGCATGGGAAATCCTTACTACCATCTACAAAGGTGTCGACCGGGTGAAGCGAATTCGCCTCCAAACTTTGAGGGACGATCTTGAAGTCGCTCAAATGAAAGATGAAGAAAAAAATCTCTGATTATTATTCACGTTTAATTCTAATTGTGAATAAAATGAGGAGAAATGGAGAGGAGATGGAGGACATTCAAGTGATGGAAAAGTTGCACCGATCTCTCAAATCAAAATTCGAGCACGTGGTGGCGGCAATTGAGGAGTCAAAGAATTTGGAGGAGATATCAATAGAGGAGCTCTTAGGATCTCTCTAAGTTCATGAACAACGAATGCAAAAGAAGGTTAGTTCCATAGTTTTGGAACAAGTACTAAAGTTAACATTGACTCTAAGTAATCAAGGCTCACAAGGTAAAGGTCGTGGTCATGGTCGTGGTAGAGGCAGGGGACGTGGTCCCCAACAGCAAAACCACTCAAAATCAAGTAGTGACCCAAAGCTTTAGAGGACGAGGATGAAGCAATCATGGAAGATCCACACCTAGGCATGGAAACAACAAGAATATTCAGTACTATAACTATCACAAGTTTGTGCACTATGCTTCAGATTATTGGCACAAAACTAACGACCAAACCAATCTTGCCGAAGCAACAAATGATGTGGGTAACAACTCTATGCTTCTTCTTGCTAATGATGATTCAAGTGTTGAGAATGATGCTTGGTACCTTGACTCAGGTGCTAGCAACCACATGTGCGGGAAGAAAGAACTTTTCATGGAACTCACAGAAGGAGTTCATGGAAGCGTGAGCCTCAGAGATTATTCAAAACTCACGGTTGAAGGCAATATTTCCGATGGTAAGCCCAAGTATATTTCCGATGTTTACTATATTCCTAACATGAAAAGTAATATTCTTAGCATCGGTCAATTACTCGGAAAGGGATACAAAGTACATATGGAGAACAATCATCTTTGGTTGAAAAATACAAATGGAGGCCTCATAGTTTGTGTTAAGATGACAAGGAACCGCATGTTTTCCTTGCATTTAAACAAGAAAGTCGACAAGTGTTTTCAAGGACTCATGGAGAATGAGTCATGAAGGTGGCATCTTCGCTTCGGCCATCTAAAGTTTAGCGGCCTGAAGTTACTGTCTACAGCTAGCATGGTACGAGGTCTACCAATAATCGATCCACCAAATCATATTTGTGAAGGTTGTGCAATTAGCAAGCATCCACGACTTCCTTTTCCCAGTGGAAAATTATGGAGAGCAAAGGCACAATTGCAACTTGTTCACACCGACATCTGCGAACCGATCGATCCCGTCTCTTTGGGAGGTAATAGATATTTTATAACCTTCATTGATGACTTAAGTAGAAAGTTGTGGGTGTACACTCTTAAAGAAAAATCTTCTATCTTTACTACATTCAAGAATTTTAAAGCTTTAGTTGAAGCGGAGAGCGACCACAAGCTAAAAATTCTTCGATCTGACCGAGGTGGTGAGTACACCTCAAATTTATTTTAATAATATTACAGGGAGCAAGATATAAAGAGATAGTTTACTACTGCCTACACACTATAGTAAAATAGCATTGCAGAAAGAAAGAACCGGGCCATCCTCAACATGACAAGAACCATGCTCAAAGAAAAGGGATTGCCAAAGCAGTTCTGGACAGAAGCCGTAGTGTGCTCAACTTATTTACTCAACCGATGTCCCACAAAGATAGTGAAGAACATGACACCTCAAGAGGTATGGAGCGGTTACACGCCTAGTGTGGCACACCTATGAATTTTTGGGTGTGTTGCATATGCTCAAATACCTGAAGTCAAAAGGAAGAAGTTTGATAATCATGGTGAAAAATGTATTTTCTTCGGATATAGGGAGGAGTCAAAGGCATACAAGCTCTCAATCCACTAAGCAAGAAACTAGTTGTTAGTAGAGACGTTGTCTTCAATGAAGAAGAAGCATGGAACTGGAGCAATGAAGAGACTACCAAAGATCAACCCATGGTGGATGAACCTGATGAGTCTCTACATGAGGTACCAACACTAGCTACGCCACCATCTCCTCCACATTCTACACCCTCTCATGCAATAGGTTCTCCATCTTCTGGGGAAGGTAGTAGCAGCAGATCTACTGTGCAACGAGGTCCCATCAAAATGAGAAGCCTCAGGGAGATCTATGAGCAGATAGAAGAAGACGAAGAGTTAAATCTCTTCTGCTTATATGTTGGTCGTGAACCTCTCACCTTCTAAGAAGTCGTAAAAAAAGATTGTTGGTGAACAACAATGGAGGAGGAGATCCACGCCATCCAAAAGAATGACACTTGGGAGTTGACAACACTTCCACAAAATCACAAGGCAATAGGGGTCAAGTGGGTGTACAAGATCAAGCGCACAACAAATGGTAAAGTTGATCGGTACAAGGCGAGGCTTGTAGCGAAAGGTTACAAACAAAAGTACGGCATCGACTATGAAGAAGTCTTTGCTCCGGTTGCTCGACTGGATATGGTGAGACTATTAATTTTACTTGCACCTCATCACAGGTGGAATATATATCATTTGGATGTCAAGTCAGCATTCCTTAATGGCGTTATTGAGGAAGAGGTGTACATGCAACAACCAGAAGGCTTTCTTATGAAAGGGCAAGAAGACAAAGTGTACCATTTGAAGAAAGCCTTGTATGGCTTAAAGCAGGCACCACGGGCGTGGAACGCCCAAATTGATGGCTATGTTCATCAAAATGGCTTTATTAAATGTCCCTATGAACATGCCATCTACATGAAGAGGAACCATAAAGGCGAATTTCTAATAATTTGTCTTTATGTTGATGATTTATTGTACACAAGGAAGCAGTACCGAGATGCTTGCTGAATTCAAGACGGCAATGTTCAATGAATTTGAGATGACGGACAATGGATTGATGTCCTATTTTCTTGGCATTGAAGTAAAGCAGCAATAAGAGGGGATTTTTATATCCCAGAATAAGTACATGAAAGAGATCTTAGAGAAGTTCAAGATGAATGAATGCAACCCTGTGAACACCCCAGTAGCCCTTAGAATGAAGCTCTCAAGAGAAGGAGAAGGACGTTTTGTGGATTCAATTCTTTTCAAAAGTCTAGTTGGCAGCCTGAGATACTTGATGATCAGAAGGCCCGATATTACTTATGGAGTCGGACTTGTGAGTCGCTACATGGAGACACCGAAGGAGGCTCACTGGCTAGCTGTAAAGAGGATACTAATGTATATCAAAGACACACTCAACCTGGATCTCTTCTATGCATATGATTAAAATGCACAACTAGTTGGTTACTCAGATAGTGACTGGGGAGGTGACCAAGAGGAGAAGAAAAGAACCACAGGCTATGTCTTCTATCTTGGGTCAACTACATTTTCATGGACCTCAAAGAAGCAAGGAGTTGTGGCCTTATCTTCATGTGAAGCAGAGTATGTGGCGGCTGCATCTACAGTATGTGAAGTAATTTGGTTGTGAAACATATTAAAGGAATTGGATCATCCACAAGAATACTCGACCGTAATTTTTGTGGATAACAAATCAGCCATCCAGCTTGCAAAGAACTCAGCACATCATGGGAGGAGAAAACACATAGATACACGGTTTTATTTTATCAGAGACCATGTAAAGCTGAAAACCGTTGAACTGAAGCATTATCACACCACTGAACAAGTAGCAGACATATTCACCAAGCTCAGGTGAAACTTTCATGAGGCTAAGAGACATGCTTGACATAAAGACATTTTGATTTGAAGGGGCGTGTTGGAATATTAAATTAAAATGTTAGAATAAATGAGGTTAATAGCATGAGTTTTAGAAGTACAATGGTCATAAGTTTAGAAGGGGAAGAGACATAGTTTATGGAAGAATAAGAGTTACTCACTCCTTTATGATATTTTATTTTTACGATATTAAAAGAGGAGTTTAATTTGTGACTATTTGTATACCTATACGTTTTGTTTTTGAAGCCTATATAAAGGGCTATTGTAATCCTTATCTCATCAAGAAAAAAATAAAAAAATAAAAGTAAGTTCTTTGTCTTCATTTGGGAGAGTTCTAGGTTCGTAAACTTAAGAGTCAACATCTTTTTCCTCCAGATGACAAAAATCTAATTATGCTTGTGTGATCTTTCCTCTTGCATTTCCATGACAAAATTATGCGCACAACATGAGCTTAGAACTTCTTTTCAGATCTTCTTTTCGATATAACTGCAACAATGAATTTAAAAAATACCATTATATTCAATCTTGCCGACTTATATATGTCTTATATTTACATATTATGTTATCCAGCCATGTGTTTATTTGGATCTTAAACTACGTACTAACAGAAACTTTGGTAAGCATTGCATGGGGCCAAACTGAAGTGTACCGTACAATTCTGTCTGTGTTGGTGGAGGTACCCTCTGCAGTGTTCAACAACGCTGGCGGAAATTTCTATCCGTACTGTGACAACAAAGATAGAAAAACAAACCTCGTCTATGTTGAGACCTTTTCTACCGGTGTATGTTAGAAAGAAGTAATACAGAACAATGTCCATCGATCTCTTACCCGTAGGCACTTCCCACATAAAGCCTGGCCATGGGGCCCGGCGGGCCCGTAGAACGCAGTCCACCCGTACTTCTTCCCCCACCACAGCGGCTTATTCGCATCCGAAGTTGCACAATATGCAGAAACTACGTTAAGGTTCCAGTTGAGTTGTTTTGTGAAGGATAGTAGTAGTTGTATGTCGCGTGAACATTCGAAGCCTGCTGAGCACACGTTGAAGAAGCGAGGCCAAGCACGACAACTACAAGAAGACTCACGTGAAGGATATAGTAGTAGTTGTATGTCGCGTGAGCATTCGAAGCCTGCTGAGCACACGTTGAAGAAGCGAGGCCAAGCGCGACAACCACAAGAAGACTCACTCTCTCCATCGAAAACTCTTCAATTTGATTCTGTTTTGTGTTTGAGAGAAGAAGAAGGTTCTATTTATAGAATGGAATTATTCATGTGGAATGTTATTGAGTGTATTTAGATGGTGGCTTGTGTATGTAGCTTGGCTGCTTTGCTGGTGATCAGCGGTTATGTACGCATGGCTGCTGTGTTGAATGGCCCAGTACTTCTCAGGAGAGGCAACTTAAACCTATTAAGCTCTAGATTTTAAATCTAGAATCGACCATAATTAGCAGCGTAAACTTTTATGATATCGGTCTAATAGAACTGGATAAAATTTTAAGGCGTTAGTCAATTAGAACTGGTATGAAAATTAGAAGCAGTTACTTATAAGTATCCTAGATCCCGCAATATGTAGAAAAAACATGAGATTTGTTAGTGTGTGAGTTTGCTTCCTTGCGTGAGAGATTCATCGTATGTGTTATGGTGTTTTCAGTCGCCAAAGTACAGCCATTTGCTAGCAATGGACAAGTGTCCCCTTGCATGCACCGCTCAAGTCAAATTGACGGTCAGGACCACTAAGAATCCCGACTTAGCTGACTCACCAAGTCGACATCTCCTTAGATCGACTTGAAGGGTGGTACTTATCTGTTCTCATGTAGAAGATGACTCGGTACGAGGCTACTTGACCAGTTATTTGACGCCTCGTGGGGTCGACTCGAAAGACATTACTTCTCGGCCAAGCCAAAGGACGACTTCAACCTCGAGCCTTCCTCGCTAATAACGCGTCGACGTCACATTTAATGCTTGGCTAGCACCATCATGCCTCTCGCCCCGATACTCTTCATGACTTATCGAACCACGTCGGCACCGCTACGTCCCCGATCACTTCACATTAAATGCTGAGGTGACCTCTCTTCTCTACTCATCGACCGACACCTATAAAATAGGTGTTGATATAGCCATCAGGCTATACTTGTTTGCCGTCATCCTGTGCTCGGCCGAGATTACCATTATACGCTTTTTACACCATTATAAATAGATGTACTATTCTAATTTTCTAGGGGGGTTTCCAAGCTATATCGGCAAATTATACTGCACTACACTTCACATAGTTCTTCATTTTTCCACTCAAGTCCACCAACTGACTTGATCGTCGGATGAACCACATGGGAACTAGTCCCCGTCCTCTCACTAGTTGCTACTTGTGCAGGCTGAAGCTTTTCAACTCAAGACCAGATATTCGGAGAAGTGAGCGCCCCCGAATAAACCTCACTCCCATATTATTATATGTTTGATTATTATCATCAACAGTTTGGCACCCACCATGGAGCCTTCTTTCTTTTTTGAGCAAGTATGTCTAATTCTGAGTATAGGGATGATTATTCTTACCCTGAAGGACTACACCAGAGCTACGTTACTCAATCTCAGTTTGAAGAAACAACTGAATAGATCTCTCAATCCCTCAAATATCAACTCACTATCTTCACCAGCGACCTCCTCAGCCAGCTCCCACAGCCGCAACAAGCTACTTCCCCAGCCCCCCTGTCTTCTAAAGATCGGCTAAGAGCCCCAGATGGAAGAATCCTGCAACACCCTTCTTAAAAGATATTTTCAATAATCATGTACAAAGTTTCATTCATTATAAATGAAGTCCTTTTGAAACTGACTCTTGTGTCGCACTCTTATGGTACCAAATCTATGTAGGAATCCTAATCCTTTGGTGTCTTTTTAGGATAAACCCAATGCACACCTGCCATTCGGTCGGCTCCCGCATTTACAACTCCACCACCATAGCAGGGCGAAAAGATATTGGCGCCCTCATTAAGTCCAAGGCACGTACCCTAAGATCTTGGTGTCATCTTGAGTAAACCCAAGGCATGGAGCCCAACCTCTGGGTTGTCATTTTGCCGCAAAGATCTAGGCATCCTTATTAAGAGCTAGGCCCCCAACATCCGGGTTGTCATTTTTTGAAAAGATCTAAGCGTCTTCATTAAGACCTAGACATCTAACCTCTGGGTCGTCATTTTGTCAAAAAGCCTAGGCATCATCATTAAGACCTAGGCACCCAACCTTAGAATTGTCATTTTGCTGAAAAGACCTAGAATTGTTCATTAAGACCTAGGCACTTTAACTTGCATGTCTTCCCCGACAAAAGGAGCCCGACATCTCGCTAATAAAAGGCGTAAAACGAGCCAGTCGTCCTGACCCCTCAACACTCGGATCGTCACAACACGATCGACTCACAACAATCAACACTTGTTCTTTTAATCAGAACAAAGTTACAAGCAAACAAAACAAAAATAAGGAATGTGTGGTGACGTTAGCCACATAAAATCTGAAAAGACTTTTCAATTCCCTCATTTAATGCACACCAATGTCTGTCCAAAACTACTCTCATTTCACTCAGACCCGGCCCAAGCAGACTTCAAGCGAAAGGGGCTAACTGTTATGGTGTTTTCAGTCGCCAAATTATGACCCTTTGCTAGCAACGGATAGGTGTCCCCTTGCATGCACCGCTCATGTCAAATTGACGGTCAAGACCACCAAGAATCCCGACTTAGCCGACTCGCCGAGTTGATATCTCCTTAGCTCGACTTAAAGGACAGTATTTGTTGGTTCTCTTATCGAAGACGACTCGCTACGAGCCCACTTGACCAGTTATTCGATGCCTCGTAGGGTCGACTCAAAAGGTGTTACTTCTCAACCAAACCAAAGTACGACTTCAACCTCGAGCCTCCCCCGCTGACTACGCGTCGATGTTACATTTAATGCTTGGCAGGCGCCATCATCCCTCTAGCCCCGATAGTTTTCATGACTCATCGAACCACGTCAGCACCGCCATGCCGCCGATAACTTCACATTAAATGTTGAGGTGACGTCTCCTCCACTCGTCGGCCAACACCTGTAAAATAGGTGTTGACGTAGCCACCAAGCCATACTCGTTTGTCGTCATCCTGTGCTCGGTCAAGATTACCATTATACGCTTTTTCCACCACTATAAATAGAGGTACTATTCTAATTTTCTAAAGGGGGGATTTTTTCAAGCTATTTTTCCAAGCAATATCGACAAATTATACTGCACTACACTTTAGAATTCACGCAATTCTTCACTTTCCCATTCAAATCCACCAACGGACTTGATTGTCGGAGGAATCACGGGGGAACTAGTCTCCGTCCTCTCACGAGTTGCTACTTGTGCAGACTGAATCTACTCAACTTAAAACCAGATATTCGGAGAAGTGAGTGATCCCCTAATTAACCTCACCCCCATATTATTATATGTTTGATTATTAACATCAACAGTATGAATTACTTTTTTGGTTAGAGATTGATGACTTGGGTGTACGATGCCTGAAGGCCAATAGTCAAGCTACATTGTGATGGGCTGGCAAGTATTTGGAAGTTAAAAATCATATAGGAAAACAGGAGACGTGCCACCATGTTTTAAGTTAAATTTGATGATTACGCTGATATAGTATTCTAATTGCACGAAAATAAGTCGATTCAAAATTGATAATTATCGTTAGGCTTTTTTTTCCATGGGGACTACTTAGTAAGGATTGAAAAATGAACCTGAAGCAATTTTATTTTTTTAGTTAGTTAACTGCGGTTATCAAAACTAGAACTGGTCAATATAAGTGTGTTCTATTTTAGTAGAATGGAATTGTTCATATGTACGGTTGGATTTTGATTTGAGTGTGTTAAGTTTGTCTTTTCATTTGAGTGTATGAGTTTGTCTTTTCTTGGTGTGAGATGGTGACTTGTGTGTGGGTTGTCTACTTGTCTGGCTGCTTCATGGAAAAATTAGGACGTCGGCTACTGGTTAAATACTTTTCAAGGATAGAGGTGGTTTAATATCATTGGACTCTGTGTATGTTGCCTGGCAGCTTTGCTGGTGATCTGCAGTTATGTACGCATGGCTGCTGTGTCGAATGATCCAGTACTTCTCAAGGGATGAGGCAACTTGACCCTATTAAACTCTAGGTTTTAAAACTAGAATTGGCGATAATTTGCAGGATAAACTTTTATGATATATGACTAATAGAAATGAGTCTAAGATAAAATTTGAAGGCGTTAGTCCATTAGAACTGGTATAAAAATTAGAAGTGGTCAGTTATAAGTATCCTAGATCCCACAATATGCGGAAAAAAACATGAGATTTGTTGATGCATGAGTTTGCTTGCTTGCGTGAGAGATTCATCGTATGATTTACTTTTTTGGTTTGAAATTAATGACTTGGGTGTGCGATGCCCGAAGGCCAATAGTCAAAGTATTTGGAAGTTCAAATCATATAGGGCCTTCCATAGAAAATAATCATGTAGGAAAGAAGGAGACGTACCCCCACGTTTTTAGTTAAAATTGATGATTACTCTGATTAAATATTCTAATTGCAAGAAAATATGTTGATTCAAATTTGATGACGAGATGCATGTCAAGGTTTCCTTTATCCTTATTATGGTTT
>NC_033796.1:97126254-97130837 GCF_001876935.1 Asparagus officinalis
TGAAAAATGAAAGTTGAATAATTTTTGAAATAAATTTTTATGGTGGCTGCAATTAGAAGAGTTATTTTCATTGTATTTTTTTATTTTATTTGTTTGGCTTGTTAACTACGGTTATCAAAACTAGAACTGGTCAATATTAGTGCTTTCTATTTGCTCATGCATATGGTGGGATTTTGATTTGAGTGTACGAGTTTGTCTTTTCTTGGTGTGAGATGGTGACTTATGTGTGGGCTGTCTTGCTGCTCTGAAGAGTCATGGAAGAATAAGGACGTCAGCTACTGGTTAAGAACTTTTCGAGGAAAGAGGTGATTTGATATCATTGGACTCTAGATTTGCTGATCTGGTTCTAATCAATAGAAGATATTGAGATCTCTGTATTAATGGATCAAGGATATTCAACCAAAGTGTAAGTTGATGTGAACTTAACTAATGAGATTAGTAAATATTATAATTGTTATGAGAAATGTGGAAACGTCATATCCGTTTATGTTTTCGGCAAATGAATACATTCAGGAGCCTGAAGCATGATAAAATTTTACAATGAGTGATCCCGGAGTTTGCATGTCTATACGGGTAATCATGAGATTACTGATTTGTATCTATAGGGGTAACCCTAGGAAGGTAAAAATTGACGCGAGAATCATCGACCCATCCGTGCAGTCACATTGAGTAATCTAAGAATTATTTGTGTTGATACGCAAAATCCAGGATTACTCGTGAAATTACATCATAATTTTACTCGTGAAATTACATCATAATTGGAGGTACGTGGACGTAATTATTCCATGAAAATATTTAAGTAGGGGTCATATACCTAGGGCTGTCCAATTGGGCCTGAGGCCCGGGCCCGACCCTGACCCGACTGGGCCCAAGCCCTGCCCGAGCCCAGGCCTGGCCCGAAAACCCAGGCCTGACCGGGTTTTTGGCCCTAGCTACGCCATCGGCGCCCGCACCGGACCCGGCCCGGCCTGGCCCGACCAGAACGGCCATATTTTGGCTTTTAACCAAAATATCCCCAACAACGGTCAAAAAACAGCCAAGATTTAAGGGTATTTTGGTCATTTGTCTAGAGGACTGGCGGACTGCCTCTATAAATAGATGGGGTTTTCATTTGTTTTTCTCATCCGAAACTCATATATTTCTCTCTAATACTCTCTAATGCTCGCTTTTCTTCTGTAATTCTTCAATCAAATGGCTTCCTCATCTGATTATGAAGGGCAAAATCTAACTCCCGATCTTGAAATGAGTCCTAATACTCCTACTACAGGAGCTACAACTACTTCTCCTACTCCTACCGATGTTGATCACGACTCCGGTGGCGACGATTTTGCACCAAGAGCTCCTAAAAGGCCGAGATCCGATGTGTGGAACTTTTTCGAAAATATAGAAGTCACCAGGGATGAACACAGTATGCTTCTCACCCATAAGGCTAAGTGTGCATTGCGCGACCATATTTTCCAAGCTCATCATAAGAGCGGCACCAACCACCTCAAACGCCATTTAGAGAAACACAACAAAGGTCAGACGCCTCAAGGTGATATCCGACAATCTTTACTCTCCCAATCCTCATTTTCTGGTAGTCCCGGTAGTTGGAACTATGACGCAGTCCGAGCCAGAAAATGCGTAATCAAGTTTATTATTCTTAAAACTTTCCTTTTAAATTAGTAGAATATGATAAATTTGAAGATATGTTTACAGATAGTTTTTATCCCGCATTTAAAAAAATTTCTCATCAAACTTGTCAACGTGATACTTTAAAATATTATCGGGAGGAACAAGCAAAAATAATTTCTTATTTTCAAAGTTTAAACTGTAAATTTTCTTTAACTTCTAATATTTGGACATCTAGAACACAAACTAGTTATTTATGTATCACAGCACACTAGATTGATGATAATTGGCAAATGTTTAGAAGAGTTATTTTTTTTATTGTATTTGAAGAGTCACATACGGGTATTAATATTACAAATTTAATAATTGAATAACTTATAAAAATAGAAATTTCAGAAAGAATATTCTCTTTCACTAGATACTACAAGTAATAATAATGTAGTTGTTAATTATATCAAAACATCTCTGCTATTGTCATGTCATGGTGATATTTTTCACATTAGATGTGTGTGTCATATTTTAAATTTAATTGTTCAAAGTGCATTTAGTAAAATTAAATCCATGATAGAAGAGGTTAGGGCAGTAGCTTATGCTCATAATGCTTCTGAACAAAGAATTAAAAGATGGAAATAATTCTGTAAAAGGAAAAAATTTTAAATCCAGACTAAATTTAAAAGATGTTGACCAAAGGTGAAATTCTACTTATGCTATGTTAAATGTAGCAATATAGTATAAAGAAATTATAAATGATTTTATTGCTTTCTATACTTCTAGTTCTAGCTCTGGTAGAATGTATGGAATAACTGAAAATGAATGGACAGTTATATATAGTGTAAAAGAGATGTTACAAATTTTTTATGATGCTGCTATGTTATTATCTGGTTGTTATTATCCAACCATTATTATAGCTGCTTTACAAGTTTTAATTATTCAAAAAAATTAATAAATATCGTATGGATAATTATTTTGGTAGTATGATTTTTCAAATGGAAAGTAAATTTAATAAGTATTTTAGGCATATTCCTATTATTTTTGGTTTGGGGGTTCTTATTGATCAATGTTTAAAGGATATTGGCCTTCGAAGTTTATTAAATTTTTTTTGTATGGTAACATGATAATAGACACTGAGGATGGTCAAACTATTGCTGCTCTTACTCATTATAATACTGTTAAAAATTATTTTCAAAGATTATATGATGAGTATGCAGCTAGATATGTTGTAACTTTACATCAGTCTACAGCTTCTGCTTCTACGAGTTCAAGTCGGGGCAAAAGTGTGAGTTTTGATAGGGAATCAATGGTACCTGAGCTAACTGGTGGATCTGGACTTGGATCATCAACGAAAATTTCTGAAATTGATCAATATTTAACTGCATCTTTACTTAAATATCAAAATAATAGTTTGGATATTTTGCAATGGTAAAAAGTATATGGAACAAATTCATATCCCATACTTTTTATCATAGCTTGTGACTTACTAACAGTGCAGGTTTCTACAGTAGCTTCGGAATCCGCTTGCAGCACAGCAGGACGTTTGATCGACGACCACAGGATATCGTTAGATCAGTATACAGTACAGGCGGTAATGTACCTACAAGATTGGTGGAGGTACGAGAAGAGAACGCAAGACATCGATCGACTAGTAGATATTGAAGATAAATTTGAAGAGTTGGGACTAAAAGATAGATATAAATAGTAGACATTATTCATCAATTTGTAATTTTTATTTCTTAACTGAAAATTTGTGATAAATTATTTAGGAAACAATTGCAAATGATAGTGATATAAATGAGTAGGTGCCAACCTAGTTGGGATGTATTCATCGATTGTGATGCGACAAATTCCAAAATTAATTTATAACTATAGATGATTAACTGATTATTAATAAAGAAGTTAATTTTATCATTTTAATTTTTAAAATTTTTTGTATTTGTAAATTATGTAATTACAAGTGATTAATAATATGATCGTTTTTATTAAAATTTTGTTTAATTCTTGGCTTTTTATTCTTGAAAATTTAAAGAAATAAAAAAAAAATTTAAAAACAAAAAACCGGCCTGGCCCGATGCCCGGCCCAGGCCAACCAAGTCCAGGTCCGGGCCAAGTCGGGACGGTCCGTTTGGACAGCCCTACTATTACCCACATTGCACTAGTTTCTAATTTACACTAAAGGTGATTCTCAACCATTCACTAAACAAATCAACCATTTTCTGATATAAACAGGGTTGTTTACCTTTAAAACATCGTGGTCTACCTACAGTTGGTAAGAGACCGTCAAATGTTGGTTGTAGCAATATGCTATAATTTCAAGAATCGCCCAAAAGATTCAAGATTGGCAGTCTAGGCACTTAATCTTAAGCAGCAGGGAGCTAGCGAATGCTGAAAAGTACATATATTCTCACTGGAAAGTTCTGATACTTGCGAATGCAAACAACCCCATTTCTCATATTTGACAATTACAAGCAATCTCAATAATTTTCAGCATCAACTTACACCTCCATGGAATATTCTTCTTCTGATACGTATACACCTCACAATATCTTCTACAGATAACAAGGACTAAAACATAAAATTACCAATTCCCGCAGTCGCCATGTTTGAACAATAGATTTGATACTGACCACGAGGAAAGAAGCCAAGCAACCAGGAGTCAAGTCACCGTCTCTAATTTTGAAAAATCAAACTCATACGTTCAATCTACATCCCACACATGAACAACTCCAGGCTATAAGTAGAGCCCTGGTCTTCTCTCAAACGCATCGAAAATTTCAATGGAGAGAGTAAGTCTTCTTGTGGTCCTCGTGCTCGGCCTCGCCGCTGCAGCGTGCGCTCAGCAGGCTTCAAATGTTCGGGCAACGTATAACTATTATTATCCTGAAAAAAATAACTGGGACCTTAATGCAGTTTCTGCTTACTGTGCGACGTGGGATGCGGATAAGCCACTGTCATGGAGGAAGCAATACGGATGGACT
>NC_033796.1:97130861-97134969 GCF_001876935.1 Asparagus officinalis
CTGCCGGTCCTCACGGTCAGGCTGCATGTGGGCAATGCTTGAGCGTAAGAGCCAAACCATGATTTTATTTATTTATTTATTTATTATTTTATTTTATTTTATTTGGGGCGGGGGGTGAGGCGGGGGGGAATTTCCATAACACTATCACAGAATTTTTTTTTCTAGAGAACAACAATGAACTCTCAGAACTGCAGAAAAAAACCCATGGCATGGTGTGATTTTGTGCAAAAAGTTCATAGTAGTTTTTTTTCTAGTAAAATGACTTTATTGTAGTTTTGTGCAAACCACCCCACCAAAGTCCTTGGTAATTACGTGAAATTTACTCAATAGAAATTATGTGATTTTGGATATCAGACCAATCTACAACATCAATAACACATATATGCTCGAAGAAAATTGACAAAACGCATTGGTAGTTTAGGAATTAATGGTCTGATACAAATTTTGACAACATTATGCAGGTGACTAACCAAGCAACGGGGGCGCAGGCTACTGTCAGGATCATAGATCAGTGCTCCAACGGAGGATTGGACTTGGATCAAGGTGTCTTTTCTCAGTTGGATACCAATGGTCAAGGATATAACCAAGGATACCTTACTGTCAGCTACCAGTTTGTTAACTGTTAAGTTCACAATTTGGTATTGTGAAAACTATAGTAGTATGTGAAAATAAGGATGCCGTAAAATTTGTGTGGTCTACATCCATCTTTCAAGAAATAAGTGTTGTCACTATAGCAGTATGATGTGTTTTGAATAAAAGATGAGATGCATTTACCAATTACATGGTGCCTCTGTTTTCATGTCATTAGATAACGAGATGCCATTAGTCCCCTTAGATTTGAATTTTGGCATGAACATACACAATCTCTTGGATAGGCATCAATGTTCCATCAGAACGGAATGGGAGTCATGCAAGTATAAATCAAGTTCTAAGTAAGAAGGAATTCTATGTTACTCCCATGGTTCCATTCATCTTGAATGACTGCAAAAGGGAATGATTTTGATTCTGTAATTATTGTTTGTTTTCCATTAGCTATCATAGATTCGGATCTCTTCAACTGCTTAGGCATACTAGACAATTTGGTGATGCGTGACTTCTTTTTTACTTAAAGCCATGGATAGGATGAGAATGGATTGTGGAAAGTTTGAAAGAGAACTGGCAACCATGAGAGTAATTCTATACCTGGACGACATCTTCAGCCTATCTAACATTATTCTCCTTCTTTCTTCGGATTCCTTCGTTGCTCGGCAAAATAAATCGTGCATGATGCTCAAAAGTTGCATTCTTTACTACTGCAAGACATCAGTCTAGAGCGTGGAGCATCATCAAATCACCCATGCAGCAACATATGAAACATGGAAAAATAGTACAAATATAATATCAAACAGGTCCCTACTTACCCCCCTAAACTATTAAAATTGTCCCTTCTTACCTCCTAAACTACTTTTAGTGCCTACATGCCCTTTAACCTATTAAAATTGTTCCATGCTTACCCTCTGAAATATTTTAGTCCAATCTTACACTTTGAACTATCACTTTTCTCTCATAAACCCATTTATAACACCCAAAAAGTAATAAACATGAAATGGTAAATATGTGCCGGAATTTGATAGTCGGGGGTGGGGGGGGGGGGGGGGGTAGCATGAACAAATTTAGTAATTTAAGGGCCAAGGTGGGACTAAAAATAATCCAAGGGGCTAGCAAGAAACATATTCAATAATTTAGGGGGCATGTTGGGACTAAAAATATTTGAAAGGTAAGGAGGGACAAGTAGGTAGAGGTGTTGCAGATTGGATATGGCTCAAATATGACACTTGCCATATTCATGTTCACTTACAATCACGATGTGGATATGTTGCACTAAGAAAAATTCATATCTATATCTGCTAAAACTAGATAGGGATATAGATATACATGTGGATATGCATGCAGAGACAAAATGGAAAACAAAATAATATCGAAAAAAAATACAATTCGTATGATACAAGAGAGTTCATTAAATGTTGGTTATATCTGAAAAATTAATATTATATCTTTTGATCATCAAAATCACTCTCAAATCCATTAATCTAAGAATTAAAATAGTTACAACTGTATGATCAACATATATGCAGACATTTTGGATATAGATCTGGATATTTCACTACATAACCATATCTGTAACCATATCTTATCGGTTGTAAGTTTTAGTAGCCATATCTATATACTAGTTAATACGGATATGGATATTTTTTGGCACCCTTACAAGTGGGGCAAGTGGGGTATGAAGCCAACTATAAAACAAGAATTTAGCCAAAACAAATAAAATAAACGAAAATTGTGAATTACTTAGAATAAACATGTAGAAATAAACAGGATGGATGGAGCAACATACGTACTTTAGAAACATCTGCAAGCACTTTAACTCATTCGATTAGATTAAAAAAAAGAAAATGGTGCGACATTTTGGGTTTATAAAATCGTACCTGAAATACATTAGGCTAGCAGTTGGAATACAGAAAATGAAGATGTACATAATGCTTTTTGCGAAAGACTGGCGCCAATGAAGGCTAACAATTGAATAATACACCATGTTGATTAAACAGGTGAAGCAAATCCAACAATTCTTGGTGGGACATCTTTGAAGGTCTCTTGTTATCAAATCCCTTAGTTTTTAATATTCCAATTATTTTCTCCTTGAAGTGACCGACTTCCAAACCATCCTCCACATCCTCATATTCTAAGCCAATAGTTTCCTTCATATCATCTCTTTCGTCAATCTCATGATCATCTTCAGAGACTCCGAAATTTGTAGCACATGCTGGAGTCTTTCTAGATAATTCTAGAATTTTTTTCTTCTGTCTAAAGATGGCACCAAGTGTCTTATTCCTCTTACTAAAACATGTCCGCGTGAAAGCCAACCATTCGTTCATATCAATTTCTGGTAATTCTGACCTCTGCTGTATTCGGACTAGAGAGGAGTCTACCTTTGGGCAAGGGACAAAATCTTTCTTGCTCACATTCATTAAGAACTTCACAGTGGCCACTAAACCCACATTAACAGCTAGTCTGTTGAACTCTGAATCGCCTGGTTTAGCCATAAGACGCCAAGCAAACTCCTTTTGGAGTAAAAGAGTGGCACTCCGGAAGCAGAGCTTGATTTTCCCAAAGAGAAGTTTTGCTATGAGTGGAGAAGATATCCCATAAGGAATGTTAGCAACACACACGTCGAATTGGGGAAGGTGTGCCTTCAGAACATCTTCTTCAACTATCTGAGATTGAAACCATGTACAAGTTAAACCTTCAATATTTTGCAGTTAATAATATCTTCATTTATTGTTACTAGTTCTCCTCCTTTCATGTTTTCTTCTGTAATCACAAATATGCTTCAAAACTTTATACCAATTTGTATCCATGGATTTTATGATGTAACATAAACATTCAAAATTTTAAAATATCCCTCAAACTCATCTCAGTCAGCATAGGAGGAATTGGACCATATAAAAGTTATGTTAACAAGAAGCGATCGAACAAGTAATGTGGTACAAGCCTCAAACGCTCTAAAATCCTTATTTAGCAACAAACTATAGGTGGCTGCCTTTGGCCAATTACCTCATAGTAGTCTTATGGGATTAACAACTATATGAATAGGAAAAGGGTATTACAACAAAAGTTCCATTTCAAATGGTTATTTCGATAAACATTTGTGTAACACACTCTTCATCTTTTTATCAAATACCTCTATCTTTATGTTATGTCCTTCTTTTTATTCTTGATGTATTTATACTTGATGTATTTATACTTATTTACATCCTTTAAAATTGTAAAATGATTGATTCTTTGTTTTTGTAAGAGGCTTGACCTAAATTTATTGCATTTAATTTATC
Organism: Asparagus officinalis; assembly: GCF_001876935.1. NCBI lineage: Eukaryota > Viridiplantae > Streptophyta > Magnoliopsida > Asparagales > Asparagaceae > Asparagus > Asparagus officinalis. Next base: position 97,134,728 of record NC_033796.1, read on the forward strand.
TAAACCATTAAACTATTCTCTGTTACTATTCATTTTTTTTTAAATCCTATTGCATCCTTTGTTATCTCCTTTTTTCTTTTATATTCACATGTTTATGATATGTAAATAACATGTTTTAGTATTTACATATCTCCTTGATTCTCACAGGGGCCATTGTTAATATCAGCACACTATGTAAATTAGTCTGCAATAACTAAATCTATTTTGTAAAATGATAAATCACAACTAAATATTACACCCCT
>NC_033796.1:97134979-97149486 GCF_001876935.1 Asparagus officinalis
TACCCCCCTCCCCCCACCCCCTCCCCCAAATAAAAAACAAAAAAAAACTCCAAACTGTATAAATCAAAGAAACCACGCCCCTTGAAACTATGAAAAAACTATGAAAGCTATAGTATACCCCTTGAAATATTGAAAAATCTCATAAATGGCACTAACGAGTAGAGTTAAAAGTCTAAAACTATGACTTGATTGTTGTGTCATTCACCCACATGAATGTTAATCATTCAACTTTTTCATCACAAATTTTGATTTGTCATATTTCAAACTTATTACTCTATCCGTTAACGCATCATTTATGAGATTTCCCAATAGTTCAAGGGGGTTTAATATAATTTTAAAAAGGAAAAAATTTTGAATTAAACCTATTCCCAAAAAAAACATTATCAAAATAGACCTAGTCCAAAAATATTTATCAAAATAGACCTACTTTCTGTCACGTTAGCTGAAACTAGGTCGATTTTGATAAATATTTTGGGAACTAGGTTGATTTTGGAAAAAAACAATTCATAAGCTCTACAGGATTGGGAATCCCTGAGAGTTTAAGACACAATTTAACTTTAGGGATTGCCAATCCTGTGGAGTTTGAAAAGGTTTTTTTATCAAAATTGAACCAGTTTTGTTGACATGGCTGAAACTAGGTCGATTTTGATAAATATTTTGCAAGTAGATCAAAATTGACTTTTTTTGAAAAGCTCTTATTTTAAAATTTTGTCCTTTTAAAAAGGGTTAATTTTAGAAGCAAAAAAAACCCTCAACTATCGAGGGAAGCTCAGAACCAACCTCCCCCCCCCCCACCCTCCCCTCCCCACACAAAACTATTTTAAATTGAGAACCCTTCTCAAGTTTAAGGTGTTTGTAGATGACACCCAAAAACTTTAGGAGAGTTTTGAGAAATTTAAGCTCAACTAATTTTTTACGTTTGACAATGGAGGCCCAAAATATAACTTGACATTCCTAGATGATGAGATCTACGTCTTCGCCCCGCGAGGGGGGGGGGGGGGGGTGGCTCCATATCTCGTATACAATCAATTGCCAACTTATTAATGTAGGGGGTCCTTTGAATGTCCTCCTCAATCCAAAATCTCCTCTAACCCAGACAAGGTGCAACGTTCTTTCAGTCTACCAAGCACTGCACATGACTACACGCAGTAAAATCCGTAGAAAGCATCAATTTCTGGCGATTGATGTGCAACAAGCGGTAAGACTCAACAGGGCTTCACAAAGTGCCAATGTCACATTGTCCGCCAATTAAAGTAAAGTAAAGGGAACATCCTGTTAGCGAGGAATTAAACCAAACAGGTGGTGGGCAAAACTCACAGTGAGCCTGTCCTGCAGTCCGAGCCCCTCAACCCGCTTCCTCAGCGCGCCGACCATCCGCCCCCGTCGACCTCGACAGCAACAACCCTCTTCGCCGACTCCAGTAACCGCACGGTGAGGTTACCGGTGCCGGGCCCGACCTCGAGCACGGTGTCGGTGGGAAATACCTCAGCTTTCCTGACGATGGAGTCGAGGACTCTTGGGTTGGTGAGGATGTGCTGCCCTCTGCTCTTGTGGAGTTGGAACCTGGCTCCGCCGTCGAGCCTCACCTCGTCGTCGTCGTCCTCGTCGGTTGATCGAGAGGAGCTGCAATGTTTGGAGTTGGTGGGGAGAGCTCGGGCTCGGGTTCGGAGGAGGTGGGTGGACGCTGCGAAGGCGGCTGAGATTCGTCGTTGCGTCATGAGAAACAAATTGTTTTTTGACAAACAGGCCCCAAGAGCTAAATGAGTAAAAAAGAAATCATCGAGGGCCAGGGTTAATATTTTTGAAAAAAAATTAGGGGAGCGTTATGAAACAATTAAATAATGTGGATGTCTATTTAGTTTTCTAAAGAGATTGATACATGTATTATTCCTTGATATTCTCTATGAGTAATTAATACGATTCATGTATCATCATCTTAGATTGTGCATAAATAGAGGTATTCCTACCTCACTTTGAAATGAGAAATTGAAGAAATAAAATTCTTTCTACTTCTTGTCTACTTTCTCTACTCTACTTTATTAGTTTTACAACACGTTATCAGCACGAGACTCTACCATTGAAACAATCCATTTCAAGTTCATTAGATTCATCGTTAGGCACGTGTTCATATTTTGGGTACACCTTTGAGGTAAATTTCTCTTTCCAATTCAATTCATTTTTCACTATGACTAACCTTACAAAACAAGAATTTATGTGTCTTGATATTTCTGAAAAGAACTACTTATCTTGAATGTTAGATGTTGAAATACATCTTGCTGCAATGGGTCTTGAAAATACTATTGTGGAAGAAAATGAGACATCAAATCAAGATCTTGCCAAAGCTATAATTTTCCTTGGCCATCATTTGGATGAATGATTAAAAACTGAATATCTAACTGTGAAAGATTCACTTTCTATGTGGAAATAATTTGAAGGAGAGATTTGACCACATGAAGTTGGTCGTGCTCCCAAAAGCCCGGTATGACTGGCTTCACTTAAGGCTACAAGATTTTAAATCAATCAGTGAGTATAATTCTGCAATGTATAAAATTACCTCTCAATTGCAATTGTGTGGAGAAAATGTCACTCATGACGATATGTTAGAAAAAATATTCTCCACCTTTCATACCTCGAATATGCTCCTGCAGCAGCAATATCGAGAGAGAGGATTTAAGAAATACTTCGAATTGATTTCATCCCTCCTTTTGGCTGAACAAAATAATGAATTATTATTAAAAATCATGAATCCCGACCTACTGGTGCTAGCCCATTCCTTGAAGTGAATGCAACTCAATCTCAAAATCATGGTCGTGGGCGTGGACATGGCCGTGGAGGAGGCCGAGGACGTAGCCGTTATCGTGGACAAGGTCGTGGCAGATATATGCCTTATAATCACAATGATCATAACCGTGGCAAAAGACAAAACAACTCCCAAAAGTGGGACAATAATGATAAGAAAATTGAAGAAAAGAAACATTATGAGGAAATATGATACCGGTGTGGAATAGAAGGTCATTGGTCCCGTACCCATCATACGACAAAACATCTTGTTGATCTCTATCAGGCATCATTAAAAGGGAAAGGCAAAAATGTCGAGACAAATTTCATATTCAAAACAATGTTTATGATGATCTTGATGATATCATACACCTCGATGTAGCTGATTTCCTTGAGCAACCTGAAGTTATGAAATGATCTCATGACAAATACCCGATATTTTGAATTTTGTTATTTTCGCATCTTTTATGTAATTTTCTTTATGAATTTTATAATTTATGAACTTTATTGATATTTACTTTTGTTTGTAATTTTCTTTGTCATTTCTTCTTGAAAAAGAAATGGATGCCAAATATTTGGGATCAAACAATGGTGATAATAATATTTATCTCATTGATAGCGCTACTACACACTATACTTAAAAACATGAAGTATTTTTCTTATTTGAAAATGGAAGAAACAAATGTTAACACAATAAGTGGTAGTGCTAAATTGATTGATGGCTTTAGAAGAGCCACTGTATTTCTCCCCGAAGGAACTAAAATTGTCATAAATAATGCACTACTCTCGATAAAGTCTCGAAGTAATTTACTAAGTTTTAAAGATATCCGCCGAAATGGATATCATATCGAGACAATGAATGAGACAAATGGTGAATACTTATTGATTACAAATATCATTTCTGAGAAGAAATGCGTATTAGAAAAGCTATCTTCTTTATCTTCTGGTTTATATTATACAAAAATAAGTGCAGCTGAAATTTATCACCTTATAGACCGGAAGTCTACTAATCCTAATAATTTTATGACTTGGCATGATCGCCTTGGACATCCTGGTTCTATAATGATGAGGCGAATAATTGCAAGTTTACATGGCCATTCATTGAAAAATCAATGAATTCTTATGTGTTGCTTGCTCCCAAGGGAAGTTAATTGTTAGTTCATCACCAACGAAAGTGGGAACTGAATCCCCTATATTTCTATAACAAATTCATGGTGATATATGTGGGCTTGTAGATCCACCATGTAGACCATTTAGATATTTTATGGTGCTAATTGATGCATCAACAAGATGGTCACATGTATGTTTATTATCTAGTCACAACCTGGCGTTTGCGAGATTGCTTGCTCAAATAATTAAATTGCAAGCATAATTTCCTGATTATCCTATTAAGAAAATTCGTTTAGATAATGCTGGTGAATATCCATCACATGTTTTTGATGATTATTGCATATCCATTAGAATAAGTGTTGAACATTCTATAGCTCATGTTCATACACAAAATGGTCTACCTGAATCTTTTATTAAAAGGCTTCAATTAATTGCAAGACCATTGTTAATGAGGTCTAAACTTCCTCTATCTGCTTGAGGACATGCTATATTACATGCAGCAACACTTGTGAGAATTAGGCCAACAAGTTATCATAATTATTCTCCCTTACAATTAGTTCTTGGCCACGAGCCTAATATTTTTATTTAAGAATTTTTGGTTGTGTGGTATATACTCCTATTGCACCGTCTCAACGTACTAAAATGGGCCCTCAAAGAAGATTAGGGATATATGTCGGGTATGAATCACCTTCTATAATTAAATATGTTGAACCATTAACATGTGACTTATTTACTACAAGATTTGTAGATTGTCATTTTGATGAATCACATTTCCCGACATTAGGGGGAGGTAAAGATCAACCGAAAAAGGAAATTACTTGAAAAATATCATTAGACTTTCTTGATCCTCGTACAAAAGAATGTGAACTGGAAGTTCAAAGGATTATACATTTATAGAAAATTACAAACCAATTACCGGATGCTTTTAGTGATTCTAGAAGAATTACTAAATCACATATTCTAGTAGAAAATGCTCCGATTAAAATTGATATCCCAGAAGGACAAATTAAAAGTGCTAACTAATCTAAAGCACGCCTGAAACGTGGTAGACCTATTGATTCCAAAGATAAGAATCCTAGAAAAAAAGAGGATCGAGTGATCAAAATATTGCTAATGACAAAATTCAACCTCCTGAAGAGGTCGCTCCTGAAGAGCCAACTCCTGAAGAGGATAAAACTATAGAAAATTCAATAAATTTTGTCATTACGAGAAAGAGTTGGAACCAAAGAGAAGTAATTGTCGATAATGCATTTGCATATAATGTAGCACTTGATATTATGGAATAAGACGAGGATCATGAACCCAAATCAGTTGATGAATATCGACGAAAAAATAATTGGTCAAAATGGAAAGATGCGATCCAATATGAATTAGATTCACTGTCTAAACAAAAAGTTTTTGGATCTGTAGTCTAAACACCTGAAGGTGTAAATCCAGTAGGATATAAATGGGTATTTGTGAGGAAAAGAAATGAGAAAAATAAAATTGTGAGATATAAAGCAATACTTGTAGCCCAAGGATTTTCACAAAGACCGGGATTTTATTATGATGAGACATATTCTCTAGTAATAGATGGAATTATATTTAGATATCTTGTGAGTTTAGCAGTACATGAAAAACTTGATATGCATCTGATGGATGTAGTCACTACTTATTTACATGGAATATTAGATAATGATATCTATATGAAAATCCTTGAAGGATTTAGGATGCCTGAAGCATGTAAATCAAATCCTAAAGAAATGTACTCCATTAAGTTGCAAAGATCTTTGTATGGACTCAGATGGACTCAAGCAATCTGGACGAATATGGTATAACCGCCTTAGTGAATGTTTAGTCAAAGAAGGTTATACAAATGATCCTATATGTCCATGTGTTTTCATAAAAAGGAATGGGTCAAATTTTGTGATCATTGTTGTATATGTTGATGACCTTAATCTTATTGGAACTCCTGAAGAGCTCCAAAAGGCGATTGAATATTTGAAGAAAGAATTTGAGATCAAAGATTTTGGGAAAACCAAATTTTACCTTGGTTTAAAAATTGAGCATTTAGAAAATGAGATTTTTCTTCACCAAACTGCTTATACCCAAAAGGTATTAAAGCGGTTCTACATGGATAAAGCACATCTATTAAGTACCCCAATGGTCGTCGGGTCACTTGATCCTTCTAAGGATCCTTTTAGACCAAAAGAGTAAGATGAAGAGATTCTTGGTCCTGAAGTACCATATCTTAGTGCAATAGGTTCACTAATGTATCTTCTATTGCACTAATGTATCTTGCTAATTGTACAAGACCAGATTATACGAGTCATTGAACGAGCACCCTTGATCACGGAATTTATCAAGAGTGGGTTGTGAAGAAGACAATAGAAAAACACACAAAGAATTGAGTTGGGCAAAGGAAAATACCATCTCTAGATTATGAGAAATAATAGATTACAAATCCCTCTCTCACAATCTCTCTAGATCAAAGAACAATCTCCCTAATCTCATTTCTGAATCTAATCTAGTTAGAAACCCCTAGAAAAGTCGTATTTTAATATATATCAAACACAAAACCTAAAGCGAACAGGAACTGGAAGTCTGGCCCAGCCTGACTCGCGGTCGATCTTAGAGACACGTGCAATCAACCAGACAGAACAACAGAAACTCAGTATCGAATACAGGGTTTGGCGGTTGACCGCAGAACCCATCGCGGTCGACTGTGAAAAGTCCAGAGACTTTTCCTGAGCTGTGCATGTTCTCGTCGACCGCGGCATCAACGTGCAGTCGACCGCTGGATATCCAAAGTGTTTCCTACAGTTTTTCTCGTACTCTTAGACGTTGCCACCTTCAATGACTTTATCCATGTCTCTATTCTCAAGATACCATGAGAATCATCTATCCTCAAGCTTCCATAAGGATCGCTAATCTCCTGAAGCAAGAAAGAAGATACACCCGTATCGTGGTTCCCTCCTTTAGGAACTTGAAGTCCTGTTCAAGTTAGAATTGTAGCTGAGGGAACTCGTGAGCCCCTCCTTCTCTGTTGAACCACCTGACTTTGCTAGGAACCTGACCTTGGCATCCGATCAAAAACGACTCCTTCATCCCACGTCTCGTCGTAGTCATCTTCCATTCCAAAATGCAATCATCTTTGAGCGGTTCTTCTCTATCAAACCACAAGTCATCAACATGCAGTAAGATCATCTTGTCATCACCTTCATCATCTAACAATAGAGGCTTAAACAATTTCAAATAATCGGTATTGATAACCGAATACATGCCTAGATAAGGTGGCAAATCCAGCTTGAGGGCGCTGTCACCAATTTGATCAACAATCCGAAATGAACCATATCGTATAAGCTTCAACTTCTTCTCTTCTCCCTTTAGCCACTCCTTACTCAACTTCAGCCACACCATATCACCTTTACCAAAATTATAAGGAACTCGATGTTGATCATATTTCGCCTTGTACTTAGCCTGTGATTTCTTCAATTGAGCTTCCACCATGACATGAATATGTGTAATCTTCTCCAGAAATCGCTGAGCTCATTGTTTTTCACTTCCTTCCTTGCCGTCAGCCGTAGCTTCACTAGAAAATACGAGATCAAACGGACTAGGAGGTAAAAACCCATAACAAGTTCCAAACGGTGACTTCCCCGAAGATCCATGAATAACCCGATTAAATGCAAACTAAAGATATGGTAAGCTCTCATCCCAAGTCTTGGTATGCCTTGAATTTTATCCTCTTAACATGTGTACCATAGTCTGATTAACTACCTCTATTTGTCCGTCTGTTTGTGGATGAAAGGTCATGCTCTTCTTCAATCTAGTGTCCATCAAGCTCCACAAAGAGTCCTAAAAGTGCCCGAGAAACCGGCTATCTCGATCCGAAATAATCGAATTCGGTAATCCAAAGTGCTTCCACACATACTCAAAGAACAATTACGTCGCACCCGCTCCCGTCACGGTCTTCTTACAAGGAATCAAGACCACCATCTTAACCACAACAAATATATAATCATGCCCGTGCTTGGTCGTCGGCAATCCTCCTAAGAAATCCATAGAAATACCCTCCCACGATCTCGAAGGTACCGATAATGATAGATAGAATCCCTGTTTCCTATTAGAAGGCTTCGATATGTAACATAGGTTACACCCTCCAACATACTTAGTGACATCCTCCAACATTTTTGGCCAAAAGACATGGCACTGTAGATTGAGAAGCGTCTTCTGAATCCTAAAATGACCTTGCACACGTGATGTATGTACTTCTCGAATCCACTGCAATCGGTCGCCATCCTCCAGAATGCAAAGTAACGTCCCACGATACAACAAACCATCTTTACCAATCTTATACTCCCCTCTTCGATCAGCCTTCGCCTGCTTAAACAAACTACTGAAGTCTCTGCTGGATGTGTACATCTGTACATACTCCAAAGGAACCAAGGGTTGAATGCGTGTCATCCCCAAGAGAGCCCTCACGGGTGGACGAGATAACATATCGACTAACTTGTTCGTCGTTCCCTTCTGGTACCTAATGATGATGTTGAACGCCATCAAATAGGACATCCACTTCATGTGTCGTGCCTGCTGCAGCTTCGTCTGGGTATGTAAAAATTCTAATGGCTTGTGATTCGAGTGCACAACTACCTTCTTTCCTAACAAATACACCCGCTAATGCTTGATTGCCTGATAAAGTACAAAAAAACTCCTTGTCGTAGGTGGGATAGTTCTGAATAGCACCCGTGAACATCCCTGAATGGTGTAAGGACTATGAATTTTGATATTAGTTAAAATAAATTTTTTTAGTATTTTAAAATATTTAATTATGATTTTTAAAAGAGTATTTGTAATTTTCTCGAATTTTTACAATTTTCTATGATTTAAAGTCTAAGTTTTATATTTATTTAAAAAATTTAAATATTTATAAATTTATTTAGTGCAGTAAAAATTTCTAGAATTTATCTATTGCGTTATTGATACTGTTACATGTCATTTTGAATAATATGTTATATTATTTTTATTATTATGTATATTTTCGTATAATATGCTGTATTATTAATTACATATTATTTGTACAATTAGTTGTATTATTTCTACTGTTATATATTATCTGTTGTATTAGTATAACTGGTACGTTTTACTGTGTATATAATTATCCCATAATTATTTGATTTTAAATATAAGTAAATATATTTTTATTTAATTTTTCTCGTTTAATTGTACAATTTGTTGTATTAATTCTTCTGTTGCGTATGAGCTATTGTATAAATACAAGTGGTACGTTTTAAATTATAGATATTTATCCCGCAATTATTTGATTTTTAAAATATAAGTAATTATTTTTTTGTAATTAAATTTGTTTATTTCCGTTACGGTCTAGTGCGTTTGGGTGAGCCTAACCGCTAATTAAACTCTTTATATATATATTAGTATATATATATATATATATATATATATATATATATATATTAGTATATATATATATATATATATATATAATATTATATTCTTTTTTTCCCCTACTCTGCTCTCGTCGCTTCGCCTCTCTGTTTCACACTGGCCGCCAATCCTTATCCCTCTCTGCCGCGATCACACCATGCGAATCGTTCCACCCCGCGTCCGCCGCCGCCGCTGGAGCGCAGGGCCGCCGCGCTCCTCGCAACCCCAGAGCGCGACCACCTCATCTTTAGGCCGTCGGCCATCTGGCCACCGCTCCGAACTTCCTGCCCCGTGGCCAGCCCTCTCCCCACTCTGACGGCAGCCCAGGGCGCTGCGGCAGTCCGCCAAGCGGGAGCGCGGGTAGGCTCTCCGCCCACCGTGCCGCGCCTCAAAACCCCCAGCGTCCCCATCAGCCATGCTCCTCGCTGCCACCCGAATCCCGCGCCCAAGCCCACTGCGGCCGACCAGTTTCGTCCACGGTGCCACCCAAGCCTTCCGTTGACGACCGCAACCCAACCTCCAGGCATCCCCACACGGTCAGCCCAGCAGCGCTGGCCGTGCGCCCGGACCTCGCCACTTTCGCACGCTCTCGCTCCACCAGGCCGCACATACCACGGCGCCTAACCCCCAGATCCCCAGCCTGGACCGCCTCCATGCACCCTTCTCTCTCCGCGCTCCCCTAATTCGCCCAGCCTTGGCGCCGGTCCTTCCGCCAAGCGCGCGACGCGCGACCACCTCCGTCGCTGCTGAACGCCGACCGGCGACGCTGCCTCCGACCACAGTGTCCCCCGTTCGCCAAGCACCCGAGTTCCGCCAGGACCACCCTTGCCCCAAGCCCGTGCTCAGATCAGACCCGTGGACCCGCGCCACCGACGTTGATTTGTTCGACGCGTCGAGGCAAGATCTCACTTCTCTTTGACTGGTCTTTATAATTTTTATTATACTGTTAATTAAGTATATGTAAGATCCCGACTCTCCGTTTAATTTCGCATCAATTATTATATTGTCGTAAATTAATTTTGAGTAAGATCTCCGCTCCGTTATTTTATCGCGTATAATTTTTTGATCTGTTAATAATTTTCTGCGTGGGTTTGATGAATAATATTGAATGGATAGTAATTATGTGATAAATAGTATTTTTAGGACAAATATAATAAATTAAAGAATTTATTTTGGGTAACAGAATTATTTTAGATTAATTATAATATTTTTAGAATTTATGTTGTGGAAGGAAATTATTTTAGAATGATAAATGTTCTCAAAGAAATTATTTTGGAAAAAGATTTATTTTTGTATTATGACCGCGTGATTGATAGTTGTAGAACAGGATATTTCATGTACATTGACACCGACATGTTGACACTCTTATTATACTCACTCATGTCGTTATATGCACACCTGATTCATTGCTAGCTTATATAGTCATGTTCATCATATGATTTTCATAAAATTAGTTGTATTTATTTATTATTTCTTGTTTTGTTTAGAACCGTTAGTGGTTCATGTCCTTAGTTGCCTAGCGTGTCGTGTACAAGACCTAGATATCTGTGTATTATTGACTTAGAAAATGAGGAGAGTTGGGATGGTGAATTTTTGGTTCAGGTGATCGGATGTGATTGTTGATTATTTCCAGGCTCGCACCAGCGATATTCCTTTATAGCGTTAGGGTGGGTCTGAGGTGCAGTGATATTATGATTGTTGTTTATTTCTAGGCTCGCACCAGCAATATTCCTGTGTAGCACTGGGGTGGGTCTGAGGTGATGTGATATTGTGATTATTGATTATTTTCAGGCTCGCACCAGTGATATTCCTGTGTAGCGCTGGGGTGGGTCTGAGGGGGGCAGTGAAACGTTACGTGTAGATGATTTGTGAACAACCGGTTATTCAAGAATATGAGTTTTGACTATATGTGAGAGGTAGACCAGTGACCTATTATAGGATATATGGTTAGCTACAGGATCTTCTTGTTTGAATGTTTATGGGTTCTCATGATATGTGAACCAGTTATATTTCTTTCAATACCTAGATCAGGATTAATATTTAATTATCTATAATTTGAGACATATGATATATACATGAGGGTTTCCTTGTTTGGATTATTTTGCTCGACGTACTACGTCTCGAGTTGTAGATTTTTAAGTATTAATTCCATCTAGTTGTATGTCCTTGTTACTCGGATGATTATGGATTCTTCTGATCGTTATACTTGAGTGATGGATTGCATCTAGCTTGTTAGTATTCCAGCTGCATGTTTCTATTTATTATTATTGTTATTGCATTGGTCATTCGATCGTTCATATTCTCTCTGTGGGATCTTGTCGTGTGCCATGCACGCTGACGTACACCTGTTTTCTCTGGTGTACGTTAGATTTAGGAGATGGACGGTCTCAGCTCGGAATCGTACAGGAGCTAGAGGATTCTTAGCAGGAGTGCCTTGCAGACGCAATAGAAGGACAAGCTAAAGAGTAGTGATTTTCTTCCGTAGTAGTAGTTGGACATTAGAACTCTTTTACCGTACTTTTCTTTTGTTGATGATGGATTTAGTATTTTATTAGTATTTTTTTTATTATGAACTATGTATTTTTATTCCTAGTTGGACCGTTTTGTAATAAGGGTATGTTTGACCCACATTTTTATGTCTGGGATGATTTACCATGGATGATATGTTTATTTCTTATTCTAGATTGTCTTTATATTCTTGCTATTATGATCGGGACCTGTGATTGAATTTATGTATTTGACGCTTAGCGTATTGGATTGAGAAGAAAAGAAAAAAAATAATAGTATATATTTCTTCTCAATCTAATACGTCACCGGCTTGTTCATATTCCGATTCCCGGATATTTGGAAAGTGGGGCGTGTTAGGTTTTAGTGATGGCCCATGTAGGTACAGTCTTATCACGGTTCCGAGTCCTCACAATTAGACCCTAGAGGGGGGGTGATTAGGGTCTTATGCTAATCTAATCCGATTATATGCCAATAAAAACTAATTAACAAGTTATCCTAGCAAGTATGAAATATAACAACTATATAAGCTAGGATAAGCAATATGAACAATGAGATATATCCTATATGATGAATATATATATATGCAAGGATATATAAACTAACACAAGATGATATATCCTATCAAAGAGATACACAATATGATATATGTATATGCAAGGATATAAAACTAACACAAGGGGTAAACAATATGAACTAGATAGTGGATCATATAAATAATGAGCTATGGACAATGGTGATATAAGATATGAACATAAATATAAATGAAAGCCAAAGCACACTCAAACACACTATATGATCACGGAGTTCGGACCTTCCGTCCTACGTCTCCGCTCCCCACTCCCGGGGAGAAATCCACTATCACAACCGGGTTTTCTACGCTCACCCGAATAACGTTTACACCTCACAGTGTCGGTTTTCAACGCTCACCGAACAACATTCACTCCTCACACTCGGTTTTCAACGCTCACCGATCAACGTCACTCCTCACAATCGGTTTTCTAGTTCACCGAAAATTTCACAACACACTCGGTTTTCTAGCTCACCGAAAACCTACAACACTCACAATGTAACAAATATAAATTTATTCTCTACAATGGATGAGAACTCAATTAAACACAACTCAATGTTACAATCTCTCACAACCCTAATATACTATGTATGTAAATACAATAAGCTCATGTTGGTGTGTGTAACAATGAGATAAAAATAAAAACTTAACTCAATAAGAACTAACAATAAGATTGATATGAAATACAATAGTAGAAATGCTAGGAAATAGAGTTAAGGAAACTTCTCTATAAACACAAAGAGAGGATGAGAAGATATTGAAGATGAAATCCTCAACTGGTGATGCAAACTCCTCTTTGTAACAGCAAACCCCAAAAACAAACTAAACAAACTTAAACTCGTTTAAAACTTGTTAAAACATTCTCTTGGGTTAATGAGAACTGAGATCAATGGGGTATTTATAGCCTCCAAGAACCTCAGCCAAAAACCCCAAACCAAATAAACCAAAACAGCTTTAAACCAAACCCTTAAACAAGCTTAAAAACAAGCTTAAACTCTTGTTAAAATCTTTTAAACCATTTTCTTGCTTACATATAAAATCTGAGGTAAGGGGGTATATATATGAAACCCCAAAGGAAAGAGAAAGCCAAGAAAAAGACCAAGAAAAAAACCTATGCAACGGCTCTAAAAATAGCTGTTGAGATTGATCTGACACCGCGGCGGTCGACCGAAAATATTCGCGGTCGACCGCGATTCAGATCCCAAACTCAGAAAACAGACAGAGACTTCTTCGGTCGACCGGTGCGGTCGACCGATGGNGATCGACCGACGAAATTTCCGATCGACCACGATCCAGATCGAAAACGAGAAAAATAAACAGAGACTTCATCGGTCGACCGGTGCGGTCGACCGATTGGAAAAATCGAGCTCTCGGTCGACCGCACTGGTCGACCGACAAACTCTCTGCTACCCACTGCCGACTGAACATATGAGCGGTCGACCGGAGCGGTCGACCGAAATCTGATACACAGTAAAATAGGTTTTTAAAGCTGATTTTGAGACTTTGGAAAATATGTTAAAAATAACAAATGAAGTCCAAAAATAATGAAACTTTGGGAAATGTATATAAACATGTAAATGAACATGTTACAAAAAGAATTTTCCAAATTGCATTTCCCATTTGTGAAAAATCATCATTTAGCAAAATAGTTCAAAACACGAAAATGTAAACATGTGAAATTTAATATTTTGGCTAAACCATGTTTTAAAACTTTGCACAATGATTATATAGACTTAATAAAATATGTATATGATTATTGTTAAGTCCAAAAAACAATGAATACCATATTTTCACAAAATTGCATATTCTATGCAATATATACAAAACACTAAATATGATTTCATTAAATATAAGCTTATTAAAGAGGAAATCATATGTAGGCATATAAACATGAAACAAAATAGTATTTTCCAATCCTATTCATTTGTTTCATATATAAATTCGAAACCTATTAAACCAAAAACATATATGTATATATATAACTGTATATATACAAAACCAAAAAACCAAAGCGTGTATGTGTGTATATGATTGAGCTTAAAGTACTAACACGCATAATATAAAACCTAAAACTACATTACCCAAGCAATCTTGATCTTCAATTAAGCTTGACTTGGTA
>NC_033796.1:97149551-97154351 GCF_001876935.1 Asparagus officinalis
AAGAAGGCCAACAATCTCCCCCTTTTTTATGATGACAAACAATTTACAAAAATGATATATGCATGAAAGGAAATAAATATATAAGTTATAATTCACATGCATATGAACAAGAAAGAATATACACATACTCACAATATTTCTCCTCCTTTGACAACATCAAAAAGGGGACAAAAGGATGAAGAGAGCGAAAGCTCCCTCTATCAATAAGCATAGGTGAGTATAACATATAGAAAGAATAGGGAATAGCTCCCCCTATCAAAATGCCATATAAAATATATGCAATAAAGGATCATGGCAAACATATGTGAGCAAGCATAGATAAGAGCATGCTAAAAAATTTACTCACATACATAAAGATAATGAGAACATATATGAAAATAGTGTCTCATAAAGAACATAAAAACATGTATAATAGTAGATTTATGAAATCAAAAGAAAAAGAGCATGAGAATCATGCAAAATGTTTTCAAATGAAAACGATTCAATCAAATGAAATCATAAATCAAAATTTAAATCATAAAACCAAAACATCATTGATTTTTAAAAAAAATCAAGAGAGGTAACCATATCTAGCTCTTGAGCTAGTAAAAACCCATATAAATATTTTAGCACCCGGTAAACAAGATTTGGGAATAAACACCCAATAATCCGGGGGGTTATATAAATACAAACCTCTCATCAAAACCAAGAAAGGAAAAAGTAAGAACACGAAAATTCTTGGTTTAAAGTTTAAATTTGTTTTGGTACCCAAGAACTCTTGGTACCAAAAGATTTAGGGACATGACCCCTATCATTAAAGCTCAAAGCCCTATTTTTCAAAACCAAGAAAAGGAAAAAGAAAAACACTAAAATTGTTGGTTTAAAATCAAATTTGTTTTGGTACCCAAGTAATGTTGGTACCAAAAGGTTTAGGGACATGACCCCTATCATTAAAGCTCAAAGCCCTTGGGTTATGAACCCTCTTAGGCATATGTAGTGCACTAACACGGTCAAACCAATAATCGCTCAAATGACCCTTCCGATTGCAATATGTGCAATGAAAGAGATCCATTTGTTTTTGTGGACCATTAGCTCGTGCACGGGAATCATTTGCAAATAAAGATTTTCTTTTAAAATTATTTTGCAAATGAGAAACATTCTTAAACAATGGTCTATTTAGAACATATTGCAATTTAGAAGCTTTTAGTATATCAAAACAAAATTTAGCAAGATGTCCAAACCTACCACAAACAAAATTTGCAAGATGTCCAAACCTACCACAAACATCACATTTAAAAACATGTGGTCTACTAGATACATTTGGCAAACGTGATTTTCTTTTCAAATCAAAACAATATTCGGCCAAATGACCAAAACGACCACAATGATCACACTTGAACACACTAGCATGCTTATGATGAACTTTGTGAGAATGAGCATGTGAATGTGTAAGTGTACAAGATGAAGAAGCTACATGAGATGCACAAGGAGCATTGATATTTTTATGTTTGTGTGCATCATAAAAACTTAGCTAAATGACCTTGACAGCCGTAAATAGAACACTTATAAGTTTTGCTATACATGTGTGCATAATGAGTGGATGATTTTGACTTAGTCTTGGCACACATATCCATAAGCCTCTTATGATTATTAATGCATGTTTTCAAAATTGAATCTAAAGATGAAATGCTTTTATTCATAAGATTCAAATCTTTATTTTTAGGCACATATGCATTTCTAGAAGTAAAACATAAATAGTCATTTATAAAGGAAGCAGTATCATTTTGTATGTTCTCTACTTCTAAGTTGGCATTATTTTTATCATGAGTCAAGTTAGCAATATCCAATTTCAAATTTTTATTTTCCAAATTTAACATATCATTGTTTTCTTGAAGAGCAATACTTTCTTGAGAAATGATATCAAATTTGGAAGCTAACTTCTCATGATCGGATTTTAAATCTTCATGCTTGCTTTTTAAACATGTAATAATTTTTCACTAGCACAAGCAAGTTCATCATTAGGTAAGTCATTAATAGATTCGAACTTGCAAACCTCACTAGGGCTATCGCCTAGTGCTCGTGTGCATGAAGCTCCTTTAGAACTTGAAGCGGGATCCTCCAAAGCTTGTCGGATCGCCTCCAAGTCTCCTTGATGCGCTTCTATGAATTTCCATAATGTATAAGCGCTATCAAAAGAATCAAGCTTGTTAGACATAAATGAATCAAATGCATTTAATAAAAATTCTAACATAAGCTTGTTCATAATAAACATCTTTTTATCATGTTTGCTCCACTTGGATTTCTCCAACGTGGGCACAATATAAGCACAATCAATGATTTCCCATAAATTGATATTTTTAGATTGAACAAATATTTTGAATCTAAAGCACCATTGAGCATAGGGGAAAACTTTTAATCTAGGAGCAATATTGATGGCATAACCTAAACCATGCATATCCATAATATAAAAGACAAGCAAGATACAAGTGCAATCAAAACAAGATTAGCACAAAAAGATAACTTGGATCTTTAACTCAAGGCGATTAGACCTTAAATCAAAAAGCACCAAGCTCTGATACCAATTGTTAGACCCTAGAAGGTCCTTCTGTTAGACCCTAGAGGGGGGGGTGATTAGGGTCTTATGCTAATCTAATCCGATTATATGCCAATAAAAACTAATTAACAAGTTATCCTAGCAAGTATGAAATATAACAACTATATAAGCTAGGATAAGCAATATGAACAATGAGATATATCCTATATGATGAATATATATATGCAAGGATATATAAACTAACACAAGATGATATATCCTATCAAAGAGATATACAATATGATATATGTATATGCAAGGATATAAAACTAACACAAGGGGTAAACAATATGAACTAGATAGTGGATCATATAAATAATGAGCTATGGACAATGGCGATATAAGATATGAACATAAATATAAATGAACGCCGAAGCACACTCAAACACACTATATGATCACGGAGTTCGGACCTTCTGTCCTACGTCTCTGCTCCCTACTCCCGGGGAGAAATCCACTATCACAACCTGGTTTTATGCTCACCCGAATAACGTTTACACCTCAAAGTATCGGTTTTCAACGCTCACCGAACAACGTTCACTCCTCACACTCGGTTTTCTAGTTCACCGAAAACTTCACAACACACTCGGTTTTCTAGCTCACCGAAAACCTACAACACTCACAATGTAACAAATATAAATTTGTTCTCTACAATAGGTGAGAACTCAATTAAGCACAACTCAATGTTACAATCTCTCACAACCCTAATATACTATGTATGCTAAATACAATAAGCTCATGTCGGTGTGTGTAACAATGAGTAAATAAAATCAAATCAACTAAACTCAAATATAAAATCTAGCTTAAGAGCAATGATAATCAAACAAGTATATAAATGTAAAGCTAGAGTTTGAGTTTAGAAAACTTCTCAATTAATAACAAGATGGAGAGATGGAAATTGAAGCCCAAACAAGAAGATAATCTCCTCCACTTGTGAAAACCAAAACAGCTTTAAACCAAACCCTTAAACAAGCTTAAAAACAAGCTTAAACTCTTGTTAAAATCTTTTAAACCATTTTCTTGCTTACATATAAAATCTGAGGTAAGGGGGTATATATATGAAACCCCAAAGGAAAGAGAAAGCCAAGAAAAAGACCAAGAAAAAACCTCTGCAATGGCTCTAAAAATAGCCGTTGAGATTGATCTGATACCGCGGCGGTCAACCGAAAATATTCGCGGTCGACCGCGATTCAGATCCCAAACTCAGAAAACAAACAGAGACTTCTTCGGTCGACCGGTGCGGTCGACCGATGGAAATTTCGAGCTCTCGGTCGACCGCGGCGGTCGACCGACAAACTCTCTGCTGCCCACTGGAAAACTGACATATTCAAAAAACTGGTTTTTAAAGCTGATTTTGAGACTTTGGAAAATATGTTAAAAATAACAAATGAAGTCCAAAAATAATGAAACTTTGGGAAATGTATATAAACATGTAAATGAACATGTTACAAAAAGAATTTTCCAAATTGCATTTCCCATTTGTGAAAAATCATCATTTTGCAAAATAGTTCAAAACACGAAAAATGTAAACATGTGAAATTTGATATTTTGGTTAAACCATGTTTTGAAACTTTGCACAATGATTATATAGACTTAATAAAATATGTATATGATTATTGTTAAGTCCAAAAGCTAAGAATACAGTATTTTCACAAAATTGCATATTCTATGCAATATATACAAAACACTAAATATGATTTTATTAAATAGTAAATATGAAATATATGATTTCATATTTATAAACATGAAAACTCAAAAACTATGTATGTATATATATATAACTATATATATACATAGAAAACAAAACTTATGTATATATATATATAACTATATATATATACGAAGAAACCAATAAAATGTGTGTGTATATTATATTGAGCTTAACGTATTAAACACACATAATATAAACCTATACTAAATTACCCAAGCTTCTATATATATATAGAAACCAAAACTTGTGTATATATATATAACTATTTATATATATACGAAGAAACCAATAAATGTGTGTGTATAGATATTGAGCTTAACGTACTTAACACACATAATATAAATCCTAAACTAAATTACCCAAGCTTGATCTTGATCTTCATTGAGCTCAACTTGGTACACGTTGCGGATGAAGCTAAACTTGGATCTTGAACTTGAATTGTACGATGCTTCACTCCACAATTCCGCCAACCTCCTCTTGATATGATCGTGTAGGCGCAATCCATCCATCCTCCAAC
>NC_033796.1:97155351-97235351 GCF_001876935.1 Asparagus officinalis
CCGGAGAGATGCTATCTCAAAGAGATTTCCTCTCACCTGAGACCCGGCTTAGGATCAAATATTCTCTAGCTGCCTCCTCCCCTCAGCAGTAAGGACACACGGCTTCAGCGCGTCCTTATAGATCTCAGGCTCGTTGGGGGAGGAGAGGACACTGTCGACGCTGAAGACCTACCCGAACCGCTCATTCCAGTCTCTATCTGACTCTGGAGCATCTGATACAAGCTTGCAACCCCCAGTATAGTGGAGGAAGTAGTGTAGGTCCCTCCTCATCGACTTGATGCCGACCAGGTTCCCTAACAGGTGCATACTTGGCAGGGCGTCGACCCGATGGCAGATCACGATGAAGCCCACAAAAACCCTAATTATATTTGGGGTGAACTGAGAGGGGGAAACCCCCAAAGGGACGCACACATCACTAATGAAGGAATGGAACGACAGGCGAAGCCCATACTCGATATGGGCGAGGTATAACGGCGACCTGTTCTGGTCGTGGTGGTACACCGACTCATCCTTGCTTGGCGCCACAAGCGTAAAGGTCTTGGGGAGATCATAGAGCTCATAGTACCTCTCGAGCTCATGTATGCAAACCTTCAAGCAGACCGGCCAGAGAAGAGCGATCTTCTCCTCATTGCAGCCAGTGGTGGAAGTCTAAGCAGCCATTGGAGAGTATTGATTGCAAGGAAATTTGGAGAAATCTAAGAGATAAGAGCTGAAGATTTAGAGCAGAAGTTTGTGAAGAAAACCCCTCTTCGCTTCCAGTGGGATATTTATAGCACCCAAGAGAGACACGTCGAATAATCTGGATGGCTAGCTTGTTTCAAAATGAATGGACGAAATACACCTCGAAATCTCAAACGGTTCACAAGAAACTCTAAGCGCCGCCCAACTTTACTCCACGCCTCTTCGTTCAAAAATCAAAGCGACACCATAACTCTCTGGCTTCTAACAACGTCATCATATCATTTCAAACAGTGATGTTTTACCTGCCCAATAAAGGCATCTGGAAACTCACCAAATGATGTCTAACCGATGAATAGTCGACCGAGCATAGTCGACTCTCAATAGCCGATAGAGGAATTTAGAGAAAATTCTCAGACACTCGCCCCAAGAAGTCCAGACACCAATTAGCCAGGGCCGTGACTCGACTGGCTCCAAACCAAGACAAACAACAGAAATGACAACTGATCAAGTTCGAGACATTTTCTCAACAAAGGACGAGTCCTCTTGAGTCAGCAGTCAAGTTCAAGTCTATGATAGAGCTAATTCATCCAAAAAATATAAATTGAGATTGCACAACATAAAAAAAGTAATTCTGGCTCAAAAATCTCTCTTTATTCATTTATAAAGGGTACAAGGTACATATGTACATATATACAACAAAAATGAGATATAGGAAAGCCTTATGAGATTAAGAGATGTCTATTCCCACTCCTGGAGTCAAAGACAGGGAGCCATTGGGAGCAGCCGACGGTGGAGTCGAGCAGTCTCCTCTTCCTTCCAACTCCCCCTCTTCCTCACCAAGATCGAGTCCCCCTCCAAGTGCTTCCACCTCCACCAACTCATCCATACACTTGCCTACAATGGGAGGATAGTATATGCGATCGGATGGGTTCCTCATCTCCACAGGAAGTTGCGTCGAGAGGTAGTCGTACCCAGCCATGTAGGCTATCACTACCTCTATTTTGCCAATTAGGCCCTAGCGATACCCCTCTATAATCTCATGGCAGTAAGGCTTGGACTCGAGATATGCATTGTGGCTTTGGGCCATTGCCAACGACTCCTGTAGGCGGGTGACCTCTCCCTGAAGCTTGATGAGCGCTGCATGCTCTTCGTCCATCTGATGCTTCACATGCATCGCCACTTGCTTCTTGGCCTTAACCTACACCATAGCATGGTCCCTCTCTTGGAGAGCCTCATCCAATCTTCTGGCCTTCCTATTGCACTCGTCCAGCTCTCGCCTTAGCCTGTCGACCTCGGAAGTTCTTAAGGCTGGTGTCTCTGTAGCCCGTTCTGAGTCGACCTCTCTGCCGGCTGATGATCACATTTTATTACAATTTTATACCCTCATTATCTATTCTATATGAATAAATATACCACTAATAACTGTTTTTATCTTTAATTACAGGTTAATGAAGAATAAATCTCAACTTCCCATCTCTCAGCAAAAACCTATTGATTAAATGAAGAAATGATTCAAGAAGCCAAAGTGAAATTTTCGAATTTGTGAAGGCCCAAAGCAAAAAGATTACACAAGGGAAACAAGACCGGATGCAAACAAGATTGGATTTTTATGCAAAGTTGGAATGAAATGGACTTGGATGCAAAGAGTGAAATGAGTTGGAATGGAGGCCAAACTTAGTTTTTATGCAAAGTTGGAATGAAAGGGACTTGAATGCAAAAATGTGGATTTTAATGAATGAGGCCGGCTTGCTTTCAATTGCTGCAACTTGATTGGGCCGGACTTGTTAATTGCTAACATTGGACTTGTTTTTGGGATGTTTACATACATGGGCCGGTTGTTTGTTTTAATTGCTTGGACTTTAGAATTGTGCAATCAAATGGACTTGCTTGGGCCTTGGAATTTCATCAAATGAAAATGAAAACAATACTTTGGAGTTGGCTTTTGATCAAACGAAAATCACAGTTGCTGCAGCTCTTCATCAAATTTGATTTTCAAAATCAAATGCAACCGGACATTAGTTGCTGCAACTTGGAATACATTTATGGGCCGAACATTGCTACTACAAATTGGATTTTTAATTTCTTTTGAAAATCAAATAAAATCAAAGGTGGAGATTGTTACTTGGGGCTCAAGATAAATCTAATGGCTCATATTCATTGAAGATTACTATAAATAGGGGTAGAGAGTGAGGGGTTAGAGGTGTGAAAATTTTGTAAACTTTGTTTTTGAATCAAATAAAGTTGTAATAACTAAGGGTTTGAACTTCATTGGAAAAGGTTTCTTATGTGATGGTCTTTTTAAATTGAATGTTAAGAATTCTACTCTTGCATCTCCAATAGCTTTGAATATTGAACCTTCCATCACTTGGCATCAAAGATTAGGACATGTGAATTATAATTCAATTAAAAGATTGATGCATCTCAATATAATTCCAAAGCTTAATATAAAAGATGATGAAAAATGTGAAATATGTGTAGAAGCCAAACTTCCTAAGAAACCATTTAAAACTATTGATAGAGATTCTGAGATATTAGAACTCATCCATAGTGATGTTTGTGATTCAGGAAGAACAACTAGAGGGGGTAACAAATATTTTGTAACTTTTATAGACGATTGCTCTAAATATTGTTACCTCTACTTAATTAAGACTAAAGATGAAGTCATAAACAAATTTAAAATATATAAAGCAGAAGTTGAAAATCAGTTGGATAGGAAAATTAAAATACTAAGATCAGATAGAGGTGGTGAGTACACTTCTAATGAATTAAAACAATTCTGTGAAGATAATGGAATTATTCATGAAATAACTGCTCCATATACACCTCAATCTAATGGAGTAGCTGAGAGAAAGAATAGAACACTAATGGACATGGTAAACTCAATGTTAATTAATTCTGGTGTGCCAGAAAATTTATGGGGAGAAGCTCTCATGACTGCATGTCATATACTAAATAGAATTCCATTCAAGAAATCTGATAAAACCCCTTACACAATTTGGAAGAATAGAAACCCTAATTTAGATCACCTAAAAGTGTGGGGGTGCTTAGCAAAAGTCAAAATACCTGAGAATAAAAGAAAGAAGATTGGCCCTAAAACTGTAGATGGAATTTTTATTGGCTATGCTTCTGATAGTAATGCAAATAGATTTTTAATAATCAACTCTGACATTAATGAGATAGCCAACAACACCATAATTGAAGCTAGGGATGCACATTACTTTGAAAATATTTTTCCTTACAAGACCAGAATAAACAACACAGGCCCTAGCTCTAATAATTCAGATCCTAGTTCTAATCAAGGTGAAACTAGTTCTAAACAAATTAGACCACTAGAAAGTCCAGAGGAGCCTAGGAGAAGTAAAAGAACTAGAATAGAAAAGGTCCATGAAGATTTCTATGCATTACTTGTAGAAGATTCTCCAGTTACATTTGAAGATGCAATGAAATCAGTAGATGCTCCATTTTGGAAGGAAGCTATAAATAATGAGATACAATCTATAGTTCAAAATCATACTTGGGAACTAACTGATCTTCCTTCAGGATGTAAAACCATAGGATGTAAATGGGTGTTTAAGAAGAAACTTAGACCTGATGGAACAATAGATAAATATAAAGCCAGATTAGTAGCTAAAGGATATACCCAAAAGTCTGGTATTGATTATTTTGATGTCTATTCTCCAGTAGCTAGGATTACTACCATTAGAGTCCTCATAGCTCTAGCATCCATTCACAAATTAATAATACATCAAATGGATGTTAAAACTGCATTTTTAAATGGAGACTTAGATGAAGAAATTTATATGGATCAACCTGAGGGATTTATAGCTTCTGGACAAGAAAAGAAAGTATGCAAGCTTATTAGATCACTATATGGTCTCAAACAAGCCCCAAAACAATGGCATATGAAATTTGATGAAATTATACTATCTTATGGATTTGTAATTAATCAAACAGATGAGTGTGTATACCATAAAATAGATAAAAACAACAAAATTGTGATATTATGCCTATATGTTGATGACATTCTTATTTTTGGTTCTGACATACAAATCATAAATGATATCAAACACTTTTTATCACAAAATTTTGACATGAAAGATTTAGGTCAAGCTGACCTAATTCTTAATACTAAAATCATGAAAAATGAGAATGGATATGTGCTATCACAATCACATTACATAGAAAAAATCCTCAAGAATTTTTATGATCCAAACTGTCAACCTGTTTCCACTCCATATGATCCTAATGTACATCTAAAGAAAAATACAGGTCATCCTCAATTACAAAGAGAATATGCACAAATAATTGGATCATTAGGATTCCTAACAAACTACACCAGACCTGACATTGCTTATGCAGTAAATAGACTTAGTAGATATACATCAAATCCTGATAAGAGTCACTGGGATGCTTTAGAAAGAATTTTGAGATACCTAAAAGGAACTATAAATTATGGTTTACACTATAAAGGTTATCCATCTGTACTAGAAGGTTATTCAGATGCAAATTGGATTAGTGACTCAGTAGATGTAAAATCCACCACAGGATTTGTGTTCCTTTTAGGAGGAGGAGCTGTGTCCTGGAAATCTACTAAACAAACTGTAATGGCTAGAAGTACAATGGAATCAGAAATGATAGCTCTTGATACTACTAGTATAGAAGCTGAATGGTTGAAAGATTTACTAACTGAAATTCCACTAATGCAAAAACCATTACCAGCCATTTCTATTCATTGTGATTGCAGGTCAGCGATTGACAAATGCCATCAAGAGAATGCAAATGTGAAGATGAATCGACACTTGAAAGTGCGCCATAAATCCTTAAGATATAAGATGAAAAATCATATAATAGCCTTAGATTTTGTAAGATCAGAGAAAAATCTTGCAGATCACTTAACTAAAGGCTTATCTAGGGCAGTGGTCCTAGAATCATCGAGGGGGATGGGGTTAAGCCCATAAGAAAAATCACTGCAGTGGCAACCCAACCTCGCAGAGGTTCAATGGGTAGAAACAAACTGAATGAGTGATTAATTGTGAGGAGCACTGAATTCATTTGCTCCCATCCCTAGGGTGATCAGTGCTCATAAAAAGCAAGTGAAAGGTTGAGTCTAACTCTTAATGAATCCAAGACCCATGAGGCAGGATGCTTACTTGCTCGCATCCTTATTAGGATTCACCTATATGTGTGTAGTTGTGAGGCCGCGACTATGGGATCAGGGCTGCTCCCTAGTAACACACATGAAAGATACCTGCGCAAGGCCGATAATAGCGCAACCCGTTTAGAATTCTTCAAAACTGTACTATGTGTGCTTTCTGTAGAAATCCGATAAATGAGACTGGTTCAAGGCGAAGTCCACCAAGCTCTCACGGATCTATACAACTGTCACTAAGTGAAGGTTCAAACCGAAAGGTACCTCCACCTATTACATAGTATAAGGGAACCAGCAATCGTATTTATTTCTTTTATTGTTATTTCTGAACTATTTTAAGTTTTAAGTTATGTGGGGGATTGTTGGAATTATATAATAAAAGATAACTTAAAACTTGACTTTGTAGAGGAAAAGAGGGAAAGTTTAGTCCCACATAGGAAATGGGATAGAAAAAAGGGGTCCTTATAAGCCTTCCCTTTCTCTCCTATGCCTAGAAGAAAACAAAGGTTATGCTCCACACCACACACGCGCGCGCCGGCCGGGCCGGGCTCGGGCTCGGGTTCGGGTCGGGTCGGGTGGCGCGCGCACACGACCTGCGGACACGAATGCCGCTCCGGATTAATGGGCCCTTAATCTGCTACATTTTTATTTTTAAATAATTAAAATATAATTTTTATTTTTGAACAATTAACATGTGATAAATATTTTGTAACCGAAATATTTTGTAACGGAAAATATTTATTAGTGTGATTAAAAACGTGATAAACATTTTGCGAATTAATTATCCTGCGGACACGAATGCAGCTCCGGATTAATGGGCCCTTAATCTGCTACATTTTTATTTTTAAATAATTAAAATATAATTTTTATTTTTGAACAATTAACATGTGATAAATATTTTGTAACCGAAATATTTTGTAACGGAAAATATTTATTAGTGTGATTAAAAACGTGATAAACATTTTGCGAATTAATTATGTAACGGAAATGTTTTGATAACGGCTACGTTTTATTAACGTGATTAAAACCGTGTTAATTACGGGGTTTATAAGTAACGGCTGTTTTTCCCTATAAAAGGATCTAAAATCCGCAGAGTTTAATACAGCGAAAAGCAACAACCTCTTCTTCACCTTCTCTGTTCTTCTCTTTCAAAATACTTACTGTTACAATTTGCTGGTTCCCTGAAAGTTTACGAAGAATTCGCAAAGCCTTCTTGAAGCTCGTGCCGACGAGAAGGAGGTCGCCTGACCGAGGGTCGTTGTATCTCCGGGAGCTTTTGCCGCGTAGCCCTGTACGAGAGGGGGCAATTAGTTTCTTGGGACAGTGCTTGCACGCCTCGACCATCAGGCCGTATTTCTAACCTCTATTTACTTTTCATTTGATATATTTCTTATATCTGCGTTATAATAGTAATTATCTGTTAATTATCAAACTGTTTAAACTGATTTTCGTTATTGTCTAAACAGTTAAGATTCCCAACAACATGAACGCGGCCGCTGCTACACCTTCGACTTCTTCTCCTCAAACACGGGGGAGTGGACCAGCACCGACTTAAATGACGCGGTACACGTCGGCACCCGTCGCATAGTCGCCAGCACCGGGGCCTCCAATGTGCCATGGCTTTTTGGCTGACCGATGAGCCGCAAGCTGTCGTCAAGGCTACAGCTGGGGATCTGATCGGACATCCCGTACAGGATGCTGAAGCCGGTGGGCAAGGCTGCAGCTGGGGAGGCTGTCAGAGAGCCTCATCGGCATTGTCGCTGTGACGAGGACGGACGTCTTCGTGCTCCGGATCGAGCTTGACAATTGTGTGGAGATACATGGGTTCTTGAAAGTGAAGAGGGATGAGAACGAGACCGGAGATGAGCTCGGGGTGCTGTCGGTGGTGTGCCGAGAGGGGCCGGAGGTGATGAGGTTTGAATGGGATGTGCCGCTGTGGGTCAATGGGAGGATGGTGGTTTGGCAGATCAATGGCGATGCACGGCTGCACACGATGCCGGAGTTGACAAGGAGGCCGGGTTCGATCAGAGACATGGTCCCTTACGTTCACACGAAGAGGGCCGCCGGGGATTTTACGGTGGCGGTGTTCGAGGAGGAGGGAGTTTGAGGATTTTGGTTTCAGTTTCTTGACTAGTTTGATTGACTTCTATGCGTTTGATTTGTTCGTGAATTTTGTTATTGGGGCTGCTTTGATGCAAAACTGAAGGAAAAGTTCTTCTTCCCTCTCTTTTTTCTTGTTCACGTTCTTGTTGGGGAGAAACTTACATTTTGTTTGAAACTAGTAAGCATTGGTATTGCTGTTCTGTGTATTATTACGATTTTTTTGAGGTAAAACCTTAAGACTAGTATATAATTTGAATCCAAATTTGCGGTAGAAATCTATATATGAATTTGGTCCGTCTCAAATTTATTCTGTTCATAGGGCTTAAATTTGGCTCCGTGCATCAAAAGTTCGTTATCTTTTATTCCAATGAGAGATGGGCAAAAAGTTTTCATCCTTCTGTCTTTCAAAACTCACTTCCATGAGGAATTCTTTTTTTCTTTCGAAACTCACTTCTTTGAGGAATCCTTTCAAACAGCTGCTGAGCACATAACTTTAGCTTCTTCCTCCTCTCACTCCTCTTGATTTCAACTTCAGCTTAAGGAGCTTCAGCTCCCTTTTATACTCCAGAGGAAAATATAGTGTTTTGACACTAATATAAATGATAAAATAGGGGAAATTTTGTGTTTAGCTCCGCAAAATGAGAGAAGATTACGTGAATAGGCCCTTGCCCTTTTGGCCCACGGAAAAAACAAAGTATTCATGTGATAAATCCCTCCTCAACCCGTATATTTCTCCTATTCCTAAAACTAGTGTGCACCCCGTGCTCCTTTCTTTTTGGTTTCCACTATAGTAATACATTTTTAAACGCTACAACAATTTTTTGTAAATGCTATAGTAATTTTAAATGCTACATTTGTCCTGTTTATGCTACAGTAATTCACTTTAGCATTACTGTAGCATGATATTGGATCTTAGGATGCTCCTATAAGTATAGAGGAGTAGATGCACTTCATTTTCCTATCGCTAAAAGACCCCTTCATATTCTTCCTCTTCCTCTCGTTCCTCTTATGCTCTCTTTTTGTACTTCACTTTTCTTTTTTCTTCTCTTCTCTATCCCACCTCCACCCTTCTCCTTTCTTCTCTACCCAACCTTCGCCCTTCCACCTTCCTAACCCCATACATAGCGTGGATGCGCCCACAGAAGTCTAAATTCCTTTTTAATTCCGTATTTTAGATAATATTAAAATTATAATAGACTAGAAATTATTTCTCTCCTTTAAATAGAGAGGAGGAACAAAAAAAATAGTTTTTCAATTTTATCTATTGTAATCTGATCCTTTTCCTTCATATATTAGTATATTACTATGCTTAAACAAGATGCATGCTCGCTTCCACATTAGTGCGGCCTGCTTAAGCAAAAACCTAAACTAAATATACCCAAGCTTGATGAAGGTCTTCAATGAGCTCAACTTGGTAATCTTACGGATGAAGCTTGAACTTGGATCTTCAACTTAAAATGCATTGCTTCATACCACAATTCCGCCAACCTCCATTGGATATGATCATGAAAGCTTGATTCCATCCATCCTCTAACTTATTGTTTGCCTAGAAAGGATACAAAACACAAACACTAGACAAACAACATTAGTTGTAAATTATTTGTTAATCATCATCAAAACAAAAGGACCCAACAGAGCCTCCTTAAGAGCTTCTTCTGCTTCTTTGCTTGACAAACAGCGAAGCAATAGTCCATCATATGATATTCGATACAAAGTCTAGGACTAGGAATTATAGTAGAATCTAGGTGCTCGTCTGCGAATAGATTCTCTTTCTCTAATGTCTTCGGACAGTAAGCCACACAAGATATAATCAATGATCGAGAATCGCCAATCTCTAGGTTCGAAAGGTTCTGATGCTTCATTGATAGCATTAATTTGCAGTGCGTACTTAGGTCGGAACAACTGTCTGCTAGCTACAGTGACTTGCTAGGTAGCTCCTTCAAGCAGAGCTAGTGTAGCTATAAGTGATGCCAATGCGTCAGCATATGTATTCCTGAGGCTATGTACATAATCAATGTAGAAGCCTTCAAAGGAATTGGCTAGCGCAATGGCTGCGGTGTAATAGGGAATGAGATCTTCATTCCTAACTACATATTCTCTTTTTATCTGGTTGACGATGAGTTGTGAATTACCATACGCCTCTAGATGACTCACCACCAGCTATTTGGCTATGTTAAGGCCGATTAATAAAGCATTGCATTCGGCGACATTATTGGAACATGGCTTTGTTAAAGAAACAGCTCGATGTAGCATATGATTTTGTGGGGAAATAAAGACTACCCCCACTCCGACAACAACTGGACCCGTAGGGCTCGCTTTTGCTACGCCATCAAAGTATAATTGTCATACCTATTCTTTTGATATGATATTGGCTTCATACGTCTTATCATGTATATCCTGGTACAATCTGACTTTCTCATCCAATGGATGATTGGCCATAAGATCGCATATAGCTTGATCTTTCACTACCTTTTGAGGTTTGAAGTGAATGTCCTATTGGGACAACAATAGTGCCCATCTTGTGAGTCGCCAGTTCAATGTACCGGGTTGTGTCATAAATACCCGTATGGGGTTGATCTTGGAGATGACATGTATTGTTTATCCGATCAGGTAATGTTGTATTTTTTGGATTATGAAGACCATAGCCAAGCATTCCTTCTCAATGGGAGGATAACGGTGTTCAGCTCCCGATAGAGTTCTACCGAGATAATAAATAGCTTGTTCATGGCCATTATCATCATCTTGTGCTAAGAGTCCTGCTAAGGTATGCTCCGTAGCTTGAATGTAGATCAGAAATGACCTTCCTAATTTTGGTGCGACTAACACCGGTGGATTAAAAAGATATAATTTAATCTCTTTGAATGCCTTTTGGCAAGCTTCATCCCAGACGAAGGATACACCCTTCTTCATGAATTTTGAGAATGGCTGGCATTTACCCGACAAGTAAGAGATAAACCTGCGAATGTACGCTAAGTGTCCCTGTAGACCATGAAGCTCTTTAAGGTTTTTAGGAGGCAGAAGCTCCTGAATAGCTTTGACTTTATACGGGTCGAGACGGATTCTGTTAGCTGTGACTATGAATCCAAGAAATTTACCACTGGCCATTCCTAAGAATGATTTGGTTGGGTTCATCTTTAATTGAAGCGCCCTCATAAGATCGAACATCATTTTCAAGTCATGTAAATGATCTCCTTTGTCAAGGCTTTTGACAACTAGATCATCAACATAACATTCCACAATCATCTTTAATTGTTCTTGAAAAATAGTAGTCATAGCACGTTGATATGTAGCACCTACATTCTTCAACTCGAAGGGCATTACTATATAGCAGTATCTCTCTGAAGGATACATCTTAATTTGGTTGTACCCTGAGAATCCATCCATAAAGAACATCCATTCAAATCCACATGTATTGTTAATAATGACGTCTGTGATGGGTAAGGAAAAATCATCCTTTGGACAAGCCGAATTTAAATCTCAGAAGTCAATGTTGGGTCCTTTTGTTTTGATGATGATTTACAAATAATTTATATCTAATGTTGTTTGTCTAGTGTTTGTGATTTGTATCTATTCTAGGCAAACAATAAGTTGGAGGATGAATAGAATAGAGCTTCAACGATCATATCAAATGGAGGTTGGCGGAATTGTGGAGTGAAGCCTTGCAATTCAAGTTAAAGATTCAAGTTCAGCTTCATACGCAAGTGCACCAAGATAGAGCTTCGTTGAAGATCACAAGCTTGGGTATAATATCAGTTTAGGTTTTATATTATGTGTGTTAGATACTCTAAGCTCAATATCATATACACACACGTATTTGGTTTCTATGTATATATATAGTTATATATATATACATGCACGGTTTTGGGTTTTCATGTTCATATATATGAAATTACATATTTTGTGAAAATATTGTATTCTTAGTTTATTAAGTCTATATAATCATTGTGTAAAGTTTCAAAACATGATTTAGCTAAAATGTCAAAATTCATGTGTTTACATTTTTGTGTTTTGGACCTCCTTGCAAAATAATGATATTTTATATTTTGGAAGTCCTTTTTGAAAACCAGTTTCTGTAGCATGTTTATTATCATGTCTGTAATCATTTCCTAAAGTTTTACATTTTTTTGAATTTATTTGATATTTTTAAATCCTGTTTTATGTTGATATGTACTGTTTAAAACATGTTGTGTGCATATCATGAGTCGACTCATAAACAGTGTTGAGTCGACTCATAAACTGTTGTGTAGTTTACTTTTTAGTTCTGACAAGTCAACTCATAACATCATAAGTTGACCCATCAGGTTGAGTCGACTCATACCTGTCATAAGTCGACTCATGAAGTGTGCTGGAAAACTAGTTTTGTTTCTGCTGAGTCGACCCATGAATTCATGAGTCGACCCATGCATGATGAATCGACTCATGAATTTGATGAGTCGACCCATAAGTTGGTTTTTAGCCTATAACGGCTACTTATGAGTCGACTCATGAAAAGTACGAGTCGACTCATAACACTGTAACGACTATATTTTCAGACTGTATTGTTTTTGGGTTTTTGGTCTTTTGGCCTTATTTTTTCTTCGCTTTGGGTTTCCTATAAATACCCCTACATATCCTCAGTTCAAACTATCTAAGAAAAGTTTAAAAACAAGTTTAAGGGTGTTTAAGTTTTGTTTAAGTTTTTTTAAAGGTGTTTAAAGCCTTATTTCAAAGTTTCGGTTTTGTGAAGATAATTTCACAAGAGGAAGAAGAGATCATCCTTTGGTGTTTGAGCTTCAACTCATCTCTCTCTCTCTTGATCTATAGAGAAGTTTTTCTAAACTCATTCTAGCTAGTTAATTGTTCTGTTTCTAATTTCCATAAGCTAGATTTATATTGAGTTTAGTTAAATTGTTTTTATTGAATCTCTTTGTTCACACACAACCTATTGAGCTTATAGTATTTACATTCATAGTATATTTTTGGGTTGTGGGGTTTGTGACTTAGAGTTGTGCCTAATTGAGTTCTCACCTTGTTTAGAGAACAATCATTTGTTGTGCTTAATTTGTGAAGTTCACTTTGTAATACACTTGTACACCGAGAGGAGTGTGTGGTGAGTACGTAGTCGATACCGAGAGGAGTGGCGTCAGTGGCCTAGTGAGAGGTGATAATTCCGAGCACTTGAGGGAGACGATACATGAGGACCAACACTTGAGGTTATAGCTTGTGTATGTACTTTGTGAGGATTTGTGAAAGTTGTCGGTTGACTTGATAACCGAGTGTGTAGAGTTTTTGGTTAGCTAGAAAACCATATTGTGAGGTGTAAACGTTTTTCGGGTAAGCGTAGAAAATCCGGTGTAATAGTGGAGATCTCCTCGAGGTGAGGAGCGGGGACGTAGGTCGTGGGGACCGAACCTCGTGAACATATCGTTTGTTTGTTATTGCATTGGCGCACTTATTTTTGTGTTTATCATTATATCGCCTTTGTCAATTGCTCATTGTTTATATTGCCTACAATCTCATTTATCTTGATTGGTTTCCCCTTGTGTTTGTTTCATATCCTTGCATAGTTATCTTGTAATATATCATATTTACTAGGATATTTGTTAGTAAGTTTTTATTGGCATTTAAATCGGATTAGATTAGCATAAACCCTATTCACCTCCCCCCCCCCCCCTCTCTAGGGTTCTTTCCTAGTGGTATTAGGGTCTTTTAATTGGTATCAGAGCTTGGTGCTCTTCTATTTAAGGTCTAATCACCTTGAGTTAAAGATCCAAGTTATCTTTTTGTGCTAATCTGGTTTTGAGATTTATTGTTGTCTTGCTTGCATATATTCACATATATATCATGAATATGAATATGTATTGTGCACCTTGTTTAGGCTATGATCCTAGTATTGCTCCTAGAATTGATAATTTCCCTTATGACCAATGGTGTTCTAGATTTAATATATTTGTTAGATCTAGACATTTTGATTTATGGGATATTATAGATGAAGCTTATATTGTACCCACTACGGAGAAATCCAAGTGGTGTAAAAATGATCATAGAATGTTTACAATGAACAAGCTTTTATTAGAATTTTTGCTTAATGCTTTTGAATCATCCTTTTCTAACAAATTTGTTTATTTTGATAGTGCTTACAATTTATGGAAATTTATAGAAGCATATCAAGGAAACTTGGAGGAAATCCGACGTAATTTGGAGGATTCTTCTTCAAGTAAGCTTGGAGCATCATTATCATGCACTCGGCCGCTAGGCGATAGCCCTAGCGAGGTATGCGATTCGGATTCCGAAAATGAATTATCCATTAGCGAACTCGCATGTGCATATGATAGGTTAATGCATGCCTACACTAAGTTGCATAATAATTTCATTGATCTTAAAAGCAAACATGTTAATTTAAAATCCGATCATGAATTGCTAGCATCAAAATTTGATACTATTGCTAAAGATAATGTGATCCTTAAAGAAAATAATGAAAAATTAAAATTGGATCATATTACCTTGAGTTCCAATGTTGCTAGCTTAATTCATGAGAAGAATGATGCTATGTTAGAAGTAGAGTCTATTAGAAGAAAATTTACATCATTTAAAAATGATCATATTTGCTCTACTTCTATTGACAATGCTTCTATGCCTAATGATGAGTTGAACAATATTAAAAATCGCATTTCATCTTTAGATTCAACTCTTAACACATGCATTGTTAATAACAAGAAACTTATGGACTTATGTGCAAAGTCTTGTGCTAACTCTTCAAAACCAAGCACTCACTATGCACATATGTATAGCAAAGTTTACAAATGCTCAATTTTCGATCGTAAAGGTCATATTGCTAAATTTTGCTATGATGCACATAAATCTTCTAAGACTAATGCTTCTTGTGCATCTCATAAGGCTTCTTCATTACACACACATGCACATGCATCTATTTCTCATCATAAGCATGCTAGTGTGTTTAAATGTGATCTATGTGGTCGTTTTGGCCATTTGGTAAAGTTTTGCTTTGATTTGAAAAAGAATTCTAGTTTGCCAAATGTTTCTAGTAGACCACATGTTTTTAAATGTGATGTTTGTGGTAGATTTGGTCATTTGGCAAAGTTTTGTTTTGATTTGAGAAAATATTCAAACTTGCCAAAATTTTCAAATAAACCACCTTTGTTTAATGATGTTTCTCATTTACAAAATGTTTCTAAAAGAACATCCTTTTTTGCAAATGGTTCCCTTGTACGAGCTAATAGTCCACAAAAATAAACGGATCTCTTTCATTGCACATAGTGCAATCGGAAGGGTCATTTGAGTGATTATTGTTTTGACCGTGTTCGTGCACCACATGCGCCCAAGAGGGGTCATAACCCTAGGGCTTTGAGCTTTCATGATAGGGATCATGTCCCTAGACTCTTAGGTACCAAGAGTAATTGGGTACCAAAATTTGTTTGATCTTTAAGAATAATGTTTTTGATTTTTTTTTTCATGTTCTTAAAGATGATTTTTTGTTTTTCAAATCCATAGGTCATAATTCTTGTGTGTTTCGTAATCAAATTTTGAACTACAAAGATTTGTTTTGAGTTGTTCTTTTGGATTCATTGTAAATCACTTATATGATGATATTTATGTGTTTGTGCTTAAGGATCATCTAATTGTGCTTTATAATGTATTCTTTATATGGTTTGATCAATTTTTTTTCTTGATCAAACACTTTTTTATATATATACTTTGTTTTGAGTTTTCATATGAGAGGTTTATATTTATATAACCCCCCAGATTTATTGGGTGTTTATTCCCAAATCTTGTTTACCGGGTGTTAAGAATATTTATGGGTTGAAACAAGCTCAAGAGCTTGATATGGTTGCCTCTCTTATTTTTGAAAATCAATGATGGTTTGGTTTTATGTTTTTATGTGATTGTGGTTTAAATGTTGATTTATGAGTTCATTGGTTGATTTGTTTTCATTTGAAAACTTTTTGCATGATTCTCAAGTTTGTGTAATGAGACACTATTTCATATTGATATATTTATATGTGTTCTCATTGTCCTTTTGTATGTGAGTTGTGTTTAGCATGCCTTCATCTATGCTTGCTCACATATATTTGCCTTGCTCTTTAATGCATATATTCCATAAGGCATTTTGATAGGGGGAGCCATTCCCTATATTTGTTTTATACTCACCATGCTTAATTGTAGGGGTAGCTTTCGCTCTCTTATTCTTTTGTTTTCCCCTTTTTGATGTTGTCAAAGGGGGAGAAATATTGTGAGTATATCCTTTTTGATTATATGAATGATAATTATAATTGGTATATTCATTTCCTTTCATGCATATATCTCTTTTTGTAAATTGTTTGTCATCATCAAAAAGGGGGAGATTGTTGGGTCCTTTTGTTTTGATGATGATTTACAAACAATTTACATATAATGTTGTTTGTCTAGTGTTTGTGATTTGTATCTATTCTAGGCAAACAATAAGTTAGAGGATGGATGGAATAGAGCTTCAACGATTATATCAAATGGAGGTTGGCGGAATTGTGGAGTGAAGCCTTGCAATTCAAGTTGAAGATTCAAGTTCAGCTTCATCCGTAAGTGTACCAAAATAGAGCTTCATTGAAGATCACAAGCTTGGGTATAATATTAGTTTAGGTTTTATATTATGTGTGTTAGATACTCTAACCTCAATATCATATACACACACGTATTTGGTTTCTATGTATATATATAGTTATATATATATACATGCACGGTTTTGGGTTTTCATATTCATATATATGAAATTACATATTTTGTGAAAATGTTGTATTCTTAGTTTTTGGACTTAACAATAATCATATACATATTTTATTAAGTCTATATAATCATTGTGTAAAGTTTCAAAACATGGTTTAGCTAAAATGTCAAAATTCATGTGTTTACATTTTTGTGTTTTGGATCTCCTTGCAAAATGATGATATTTTATATTTGGGAAGTCCTTTTTGAAAACCAGTTTCTGTAGCATGTTTATTATCATGTCTGTAATCATTTCCCAAAGTTTTACATTTTTCTGGATTTATTTGATATTTTTTAAATCCTGTTTTATGTTAACATGTACTGTTTAAAATAGGCTGTATGCATGTCATGAGTCGACTCATGAACAGTGTTGAGTCGACTCATAAACTATTGTGTAGTTTACTTTTTGGTTCTGACGAGTCGACTCATAACATCATGAGTTGACCCATCAGGTTGAGTCGACTCATGCCTATCATAAGTTGACTCATGAAGTGTGCTGGAAAACTAGTTTTGTTTCTGCTGTGTCGAACCATGAATTCATGAGTCGACCCATTTTATGAGTCGACCCATAAGTTGGTTTTTAGCCTATAACGGCTACTTATGAGTCGACTCATGAAAAGTACGAGTCGACTCATAACACTGTAACGGCTATATTTCCAGACTGTATTGTTTTTGGGTTTTTGGTCTTTTGGCCTTGTTTTTTCTTGGCTTTGGGTTTCCTATAAATACCCCCACATATCCTCAGTTCAAACTATCTAAGAAAAGTTTAAAAACAAGTTTAAGGGTGTTTAAGTTTTGTTTAAGTTTGTTTAAAGGTGTTTAAAGCCTTGTTTCAAAGTTTCGATTTTATGAAGATAATTTCACAAGAGGAAGAAGAGATCATCCTTTGGTGTTTGAGCTTCAACTCATCTCTCTCTCTCTCTCTCTTGATCTATAGAGAAGTTTTTCTAAACTCATTCTAGCTATTTATTGTTCTGTTTCTAATTTCCATAAGCTAGATTTATATTGAGTTTAGTTAAATTGTTTTTATTGAATCTCTTTGTTCACACACAACCTATTGAGCTTATAGTATTTACATTCATAGTATATTTTTGGGTTGTGGGGTTTGTCACTTAGAGTTGTGCCTAATTGAGTTCTCACCTTGTTTAGAGAACAATCATTTGTTGTGCTTAATTTGTGAAGTTCACTTTGTAATACACTTGTACACCGAGAGGAGTGTGTGGTGAGGACGTAGTCGATACCGAGAGGAGTGGCATCAGTGGCTTAGTGAGAGGTGATAATTCCGAGCACTTGAGGGAAGCGATACGTGAGGACCAACACTTGAGGTTGTAGCTTGTGTATGTACTTTGTGAGGATTTGTGAGAGTTGTGTAGCTTGTGTATGTACTTTGTGAGGATTTGTGAGAGTTGTCGGTTGACTTGATAACCGAGTGTGTAGATTTTTCGGTTAGCTAGAAAACCGTATTGTGAGGTGTAAACGTTTTTCGGGTAAGCGTAGAAAACCCGGTGTAATAGTGGAGATCTCCTCAAGGTGAGGAGCGGGGACGTAGGTCGTGGGGACCGAACCTCGTGAACATATCGTTTGTTTGTGATTGCATTGGCGCACTTATTTTTGTGTTTATCATTATATCGCCTTTGTCAATTGCTCATTGTTTATATTGCCTACTATCTCATTTATCTTGTTTTGTTTCCCCTTGTGTTTGTTTCATATCCTTGCATAGTTATCTTGTTACATATCATATTTGCTAGGATATTTGTTAGTAAGTTTTTATTGGCATTTAAATCGGATTAGATTAGCATAAACCCTATTCACCCCCCCTCCCCCCCCCCCCCCCAGGGTTTTTTCCTAGTGGTATTAGGGTCTTTCAGTCAATGCATACTCGAATATTGTCGTTGTTTTTCAGAACAGGAACGATATTGGCCACCCAATCAGGATATTATTCCTCACGGATAAATCCTGATTCAATGAGATTTTTTACTTTAATTTCAATTGCCTCCATGATCTGGGGCCGAAATCACTGTTGTTGTTGCTTAACAGGATTAGCATCTGGTCTGATGTTGAGATGATGCATGGCTACCTGAGGATCAAGACCCGGCATGTCCTTATAATTCCAAGCGAAGACATCGTTATATTCACAAACAAGAGCAATGAGATCTTTCTTTTCTTCAGGTGATAGGCTATCATTTATGAATATGGGTTTCAGGTTAGACTCATCTCCCATATTAACTTGTATCATTTTATCGTCAGTATGAGGTTCACGTTGTTCAAAATGATTTTCCCACTGTATGCCAAGTTGCCTACTCAATGGATCTTCAAACAAGAGTAATTGATCACCCTCTTGAGTCTCTATTAGCTGAGCTGACGTCATGTTGACCATGAGTTCCTTGAAGACGGTGCCAGTGCTAACATATGAATCCCAGTATGTCGATTCAGATGAAGAATTGATTAGGTTACCTTCCAACTCTTCGTTTGTTTCGAAGCATAATGTCAATGGTGGGGATTCATATCCCAAACCCCTGCGAGTCTTATCATAGTAATCGTCGAGTTTCCCTTTTGGTACGAAAGGCGTGATCGGTGCGCGTTGACTTTCCTAAAGTTTAAGCCTTTCACGTGAGAGAAATTGTATCTCATCTTCTCTATGATGCGACATGTAGTTGGCCAGAAATATGAGAACTGAGGAGCTTTTTCTTCTTCTTCAGATTCCTCCCAAAAAGTCCATAAAGAGTCTTCTTTCCATCCGAATATAATATCTTCTTAGCCATTGTTCATGGTAGGTACCGTAAAGACTGTCTGTGAAGATTCGCTCCATCGTCGACTTGTCACAAAAGAGCATTGAATTGGATATGTAAATTAGATTCAGCATATAATCATGGTAGAGGATCCGACAATATATTGGCTCTTGTACCTGGCATGTCAGAGTTAAATTCAACACACGATAAATAAGCTAAAGTATCATTATTATAAAAGATAATTTTGTTGTCATCATCTGCAGCATCATTTACATCCCGACTCTCAAGACTAATTATGACGGGTTCAATGTCTTTGAAAACAAGACTCTGTTTGCACTCAAACTCAATATCGGCTTCATTACCACTATCAAGGTCCTCAACTAGTGGTACCTCAATTGGCTCACTATCAAGGTAGTGGATAGATTCTGTAAAATAATTCTTAACCCCCTTGAATGGATGCTTTTCTGTGACCACTGTTCTGACTTTGCCGTTCTCATCTATATATTTTATGTATTGATGTAGAGTGGACAGAACAATCAAATTATTATGAATCCAAGGCTGACCTAATAACAAATTATAAGACGTCTCTGCATCAATGATGTAGAAGGTGACGTCTGTCCTCAAGTCATCCATTTGGCATTTGAGCTTGATTTTGCCTAGGGGACGAGCATTGGAAGCATTGAAGCCATAAATGATGGTTCTCGTTGTTGACAATTGATGAAGTAGGACCCCAAGATGGCGAATGAGCCTCAAAGGTATGATGCTCAAAGCAAAACCAGAGTCAACCTGAATTCGATCTACCCAAATAGAACTGATATATCATTATATCCTGTGAAGTATAAGGGTCTATCATGCTTTAGATTTCTCACATGCATATCCTCCGGAGAAAAAGTAATGCATGGCATCCGTCCTTGAAAGATTTGATGACATTGAGGGCAGTCCTCCAGTGTTTCCTCTATCGGGTTTGGTGGAAAGTGAGCAAGGAAGGTCTCATTATCCGCTAATGCTTCATGGAGAGCTTCTCTTGTCGATCGCGATTAGCGTAAGAGCTCAAACAATATAATCCTTGCTGGAATGTTGGCTAGTTAAGCCAACACATCAAATTGAAAAGGACCCATCAAGCTCTCTGGAACATCTTTCCTAAGTGCCTTATTGTAACAAAGTTCCTTCATCTTGAGATCATTAGGAGACCCTTGTATTTTATCCGCCACCTCCTTCCCTGGTCTTGGTGGTGCAACTACTACTTCAGTGTACTTCTTTAAATACTCCTTCCCCCACGAGGTCCTGATATCTACACGGGCTGTGTGTTGAACACTGGTCGTTCGTCTTCAGAACTACTGAAGGACGTAGTTTCAACTTCCTCATCAGGAATGACAGACACAACATTGCAGAATTTTTGCTTGGATTTGGATTTCTTCGAGCCTGCTGATGTCCATTGCCCATCCACTATTAGGTCAGGATGAACCCACATGACTTCCTCTTCGGGAGTGGTATAAGGAACCATACCCTTCTTCTGCTGCTGATAAGGATCGAGGTTCATGACCTTGGTCTCTGTTTGAGGAATTATAGTTTCACACCGTCCTGAACTTGAACTTTCGCAAAGTCTCCAAACTGTAACGAGACCATGTTTGCTGACACCTTCTTCTTATCCACCTGAAAGGTCATAACACCTGCATCCAACAAACCCTGGATCTTATCTTTTAGGATATAGCATGCCTTGGTTGGGTGATGTACCATCCTGTGGTACATGCAATAGTTAGGATCATCTGTCCTCGACACTTCTTCAGGTCGCCTCAAATCGGGGAGCTTGATCTTCTTTGTCTTTATCAAAGACTTGAGGATCGGGACGATGTGCTCATCTTTAAAATCATATTTCTTCTGAAAGCGATTATCAGAAGAATTGTCTTTCTGCTTTGTAGAAGATTTAGGGGATGAGTTGGTATCCACAGCCAAAGTATCTTTTCCCTTTGATTGTTTCTGAGAATTAAAGTTGCCTTTATTCCCCCTTTTCTTAGGGTGAGACTCCTGAGGTTCTTCAGCATCTATCCTCTTGAGCATATTCTCAACCTTCGCTCCCTACTAAACCAAGTCTTTCCACGAACGAGCTTCAACAACACCCATCTTTAACAATAAATTGTTAGAAAGATTGTTTCAGCACATCTCCATAAGGATAGCTTCTGAGACTTGATCGCGCGGGTGCAATGATCGATTTCTAAATCTTTCGACAAAGTCACTGACGGACTCTGTCTTTTTCTGTTTCTCGACCAACAGAGTGGCCAAGGACACTTATGAGTCATCATCAAAGAATCTGGCAATAAAGAGCCTTTCCAAGTCCTTCCAGCTTTTAATAGTTTCAGGCTCCAATCTCTAGAACTATTCGAAAGCAACTCCCTTGAGGGTACTAATGAACAACTGGGTCATGATAAGATCATTGCCCATTATATGTCTAGTATGTGCCTGGAAATAATAAATATGTTGCGAAGGAGAGATCTTGCCATCTTTAAAGTTTCCTTGAAGCTTCAACGCATCAAGTTGCTTCTGGAAATCATCTAATTTTCAATCTCGTACTTTTGCACGAGGATTAGATTCAGCTTCAGATGACTCAGAATGAATATTCAGAATCTTTTCCTCCTCATCTTCTTCAGCATTTTCATCTTGATTTCGACGGCTATTCTCTTCATCGACAGGTGAAGGTCGCCTACGCCTTGATCCTGAGGCTTAGGGAGGGACTTTTTTCTTTTTCTTTTTTTGATCTTTCTCCCCAAGGAGTCTCTCTACCATTACTTCCAAGCGTCTGATAGATTCATGTTGTTGGAGGATAGTTGATTGTTGCTCTTCTATTCTCC
Source organism: Asparagus officinalis (assembly GCF_001876935.1). Lineage (NCBI taxonomy): Eukaryota > Viridiplantae > Streptophyta > Magnoliopsida > Asparagales > Asparagaceae > Asparagus > Asparagus officinalis. Next base: position 97,177,596 of record NC_033796.1, read on the forward strand.
TTGCCATGTCTTCTTCATTTCTAGCCATGTGAGCACTCGCCTATTCACTTTGATCGGTACTAGAAGGTTGAGAGGTTGCGATGGCTGAGTTTTCAAGCTCTTCATCAGCCTCGTCTGTAGTGCCTGCTAATATTTGGTAGTCTAGTAGGATCACTATACCAGTATGAGTACGAGTGTGCCAATACCTCCTTGTCCATCAACAAGTATTTCACCTAATCCTGGAGAGTACTCAGGATTAGAAGATTCAGAAGAATCAGCTGAGACTTTGCTCTTGCCCTTGCTAACCATATTAATTGTCACTTCAACATAGTGATTCTTGGGTGCTTGTTTCTTGGGATGAAAGCGCCTTCTTCTGGATAATGAGATCATCGATGGCTTAGTCAATCATTCAAAAATTGAAGACTTATGTGCTAACTCCCTACATATGCATTGGGAAATGTTTGGTGGAAAATTTATAGTAAATAAAATAAAAAAATTTTGATTTGTATTCTCTCGATCTCAATTATAATTTGGATTTCTGATTACAAAAGAGAGGAGAATTGATCTGAATTCTCCCCTTTGTTTAAATCTAGGTTCTTCACGGTAGCGATGAGATACCTCCCTCAAATACTTGCGTCAAGTTTGCTTCTCGTTGATGATCTGAATGTCTTGTTTCACTGGAACGGTATCTTCTCCTTATGATTTGACGCTATGGAGAACTTGCGTGGCAAGTTTAAAACTCCGAACGAGTTGATAACTCAAAGCGAGTTTAAACTCTTGAAAAAGAGTTGATTTGAACCGAAAATTGGTTAATAGCCCAGTGAATTTGTTGTTGCTCAAGGATGCCTCAAGATCTCCTTGTTGCCAAGTATTTCTCTCCAGCCGATCTCCTCAAAAGCCAGCCTTTGATCTCTTCTTTGCTGTTGGAAAGAGGATCGATCCGAGAGCCAAAAACCAAGCCCGAACTCAGTTGAATTTTCTCCTATTTATAGGAGATTAAGGGGTGTAACCAACTCCTAAATCCGCTCCAACGTGGGCGAGAATCCCTCAAAACATGGGGAAAACGGTTCTAAAATCGTTCGACTCATGTTTGAATGATTCAAACGCCCAAGTTGGCGTTCAGGACCCTAACTCCGTGTTTTAGACTGGAGACACGGAGTTGGGCACCCGCTAGATGTTGAAAAACGCGAGGGCCGCCCGCGTTTTGTTTGCTGAGGGTTGGAAACGCGGGGGACGTCTGCGTTTCAAGAACTAAAACGCGAGGGTGAATTCCGTATTTTAGAAGGAGCTAATGACTTATAGCTTCTTCTGTAGAGCGTTACAAAGACCATTGTTCAGTAATCTTCATCTTAACTCCTTAAAAATATGAGAGTCATTAGATTGTAACTCCAGATATCGATTGTGAAGGCTGTTGATTAGAGCTTTCATCAGTTGTTGCGAAGGTCGTCAGATTGTAACCTTCATCAATCTACATGAAAGTCTTTAAATTGTAACCTTCTGGAAGTCGTCAGATTATAACTTCTATCATCGGTGTTTGATGGGGATTAGCTATCTGTTGTGATTTTTAGACAGCCTATAGAACCCCTCCAAAGTTTTCGAAAGTTCGCTATTGACTGGGACGAATTTTCGGAATACTTTGGATCTGAACTCTGATCTTGGAGCTGTTGATTCCTTGTCATAAAGGAGTTGTTCTCTGCACTCGCTTCAAAGGCATCTTGGTTGAACGGATTTGCCACGCAGGACCTGTGTGAAGGTATGCGTCATAATCCTGCTTCTGGAATGCGGGGGTGGACTCCCTGTGTTTTGAACTTGAGACGCGGGTCTCACCCTTGCACTTTGAATTTAGAACACGGGTGTGACATCGGTGTTTTGGTGTTTGCAACGTGGGTCTGACCTTGGCGTTTTGACTTGAGACGTGGAGGTGGCTCTCATGCATTTTTTTGACTAAGTCTTTGAGACTTGTCTTTAGCTCATCTGTTTCAAGTCTCAGCTCACATCTATTAAGCTGGTGAAACATGCATAAGATTTTTAGCAAACTCTCAGCTATCAACGGATTTGATAAGCCTTTACCAACTACCGTTTGAGTCGGGCTAGCATGTGAATTATTTGAATCCGTTTCACATGTAACATTGTGCTAAGAGAATGAACCCTCTTAGACTTGATGCTATGATTTTGAATACATAGACTTTATCATTTTTACGGGAAAAGACTAACCGACAACGCGTGTTAGGCGTAGACTTATCTCTAATTAGGGATCGAGATAAAGTCCCATATACGTGTAAGGCATGGATTTTGGTGTTATTAATAACAACCTGCCACGATGTTGAATACGTGGGCTTTGCTATTTTCACGGGAATACGCTACCCAACAGCATGTGTTAGATGCAGACTTATCTCTAATTAGGGATCGAGATAAAGTTCCCCATGCATAAAAGGTATGGATTTTGGTGCTACGATGTTGAATACGTAGACTTCGCCATTATTACGGGAATGAACCATCTGGCAACATGTTTTAGATGCAGACTTATCTCTATTTAGGGATCAAGATAAAGTCCCCCATACGTGTAAGACATGGATTTTGGCGTTATTTGTAACGACCTGCCATGATGTTGAATACGTGGGCTTTTGTTCTTCTTACTGTCAAAGACTAACCGGCAACGCGTATTAGGCGTTGACTTATCCCTACTTATGATTCAGGATAAAATTCCCCATACATGTAAGGTATGGATTCAGATATTATTAATTTAATGATAATCAGTGGCTACGATATTGAATACGTAGACTTTGTCGTTGTTTCTTCCTGTGTTACTTGAAACACTGAAAGAAAGTTAGAAGCGCCAGAGGTGTAGTATTAACTTGGCATGAATTTTCACTTAGAGTAAAATTCAGAAATTTTCTTTATTATCACTAGGATAATTCTAGAAAATCTTTAATCCACTGGGGATTTTATAGAAATTTTCTTTATTATCACTAGGATAATTCTAGAAAATCTTTAATCCACTGGGGATTTTATGATGAAACTTGCTATTCTTATTGAAAAAAGATTAACAAGTTCATTGGAGAGGTTTGACTGTTAGAGGTGTGATGTTAACCTAACAGTATTTTATAGACCTACCGCTCTATTGAAGAGAGTCGATAAGTTAATTTGGTCGTTAGAGGTGTGATATTAACTTGATAGGTATGTAGACCTATCGTTCTATTGAGGAGAGTTGATAAGTTAATTTTGTCAGAGGTGTGATATTAACGTGACAAGATTGAATATTGTGATCAGGGTAATTTTGAAGACCCATCGTTCTATTTGGGAGAGTCGATAAGTGGATTTTATCAGAGGTGTGGGATTAACATGATAAGAATTTGTTACGATCGGAGCAACCTTGAGGACCTATCGCTCTATTGATAAGAGTTGATAAGTTAATTGTTAGAGGTTTGGTGTTAACATGACGTGAATTTGTTGCGATCGGAGCAACTCTGAGGACTTATCATCCTATTGAAGAGGATTGATAAGTTGATTTGTCAGAGGTGTGGTGTTAACATGATGATCCTATTGAAGAGGATTGATAAGTTGATTTGTCAGAGGTGTGGTGTTAACATGATGGGAATTTGTTACGATCGGAGCAACTTTGATTGATAAGTTGATTTGTCAGAGGTGTGGTGTTAACATGATGGGAATTTGTTACGATCGGAGCAACTTTATGGACTTATCATCCTATTGGAGAAGATTGATAAGTTGATTTGTTAGAGGTTTGGTTTTAATATGACAAGAGAATGTGTACTTGTGGCTTGCACAAGATTTTGGGAATTAGCGTATCGCTAGGGAAACTTGCTAGGTGAGTTTATCACCAAAAGCGATGAATTTTGATACTTGTGATTTGAATAAGATTTTGAAGACTTAGTGTCTTGCTGGGGAAGATTACGATTTGAGCAATTTTGAGGACATATCATCCTATTGACAAGGATTGCTAAGTTGATTGTCAGAGGTGTATTGTTAACATGACAAATTGGGAGTGATGCAAGCCGCATTCATACTCTGTTGGGTGATGATCGTCAGAAGTGTAATGTTCACTCAACGATGTGAAAGATTTGTTACTCTTAATCCAATAGATTCTAAGTAACCAACCCCTAGTCTTGACTAAGACTTAGCAGAGGAATAAAAAAAGATAGACAAGACACATCGCCTAGTGGGGCACTATCCATGAAGTTGGAATAAAGGCACATCACCTGGTAGGCTATTATCTGATGAGTTTGACAATCAGAGGTAACTGTTAATATGATAGTTTTATGGACCTGACATCCTTTGAAGAAGATTGGCAAGTTGATAGACTATCAGAGGTAATTGTTAACGTGATAGTTTTGTAGACCTGCCATCCTATTGAAGAAGATTGGCAAGTTGATGGACTATCAGAGGTAATTGTTAACGTGATAGTTTTGTAGACCTGCCATCCTATTGAAGAAGATTGGCAAGTTGATGGACTATCAGAGGTAAGCCATCCTATTGAAGAAGATTGGCAAGTTGATGGACTATCAGAGGTAATTGTTAACGTGATAGTTTTATGAACCTGCCATCCTATTGAAGAGGATTGGCAAGTTGGTGGACTATCAGAGATAATTGTTAACGTGATAGTTTTGTGGACCTGCCATCCTATTGAAGAATATTGGCAAGTTGATGGACTATCAGAGGTAATTGTTAACGTGATAGTTTTGTGGACCTGCTATCCTATTGAAGAAGACTGACAAGTTGATGGACTATCTGAGGTAACTGTTAACGTGATAGTTTTGGTAGGTTTTGTGGTTGATAGAGATATTCTATTGAACATGACAACTCAAAAAATTTATTACTCATAATCCAATGAACTACAAGTAAATCAACCCCCAGTCTTAAACAAGTGCAAGGGGGAAAAGGGTAGACATAGCACATCGCCTAGTGGGCCACTATCTAACGAGTTTGACTATCAGAGGTAACTGTTAACGTGATAATTATTAGACCCACCATCCTACTGAAGAGGATTGACTTCAATGGTTGTAGTATCTTCCCCTTCTGACTGAGAAGATTGAGCTTGGTCCAATTGCTCAGGCTGATCATGCCTACTATGTTCTTCAGCTTTGATCCTGACAATAATCTTTTGAGCCTGTTTGCCTTGAGAGATTAGTTGTCTCTAGGAACGGCATTCTGTAACCCTCATTTGTGCTAGAAGGTCGGTCTGCAAGTTGTGTCAACATGTCTCCACTAAGGTAGACTGTGTCATACTTGACGAACATTGCAAAGCCATGTTTCGAAACCTTTTGACGATCTTTGACAGACTCCCTCTTCTTCTGCTTAGTGGCGAGAAGGGTATGGATGGAGACTTTTGTATCCTCTTCAAAAAATCTTGATAGGAAGAGTCTCTCTAGATCCATCCACTTTTGGATACATCCCGCAGGCAGTTTCCTGAACCATTCGAAGGCAACTCCCTTGAGGGTGTCAATGAACAATCGAGCCAGTATGGTATCGTTTGATATCACATTCCCAATCTGTCACTTAAAATGATAGATATGTTGGTTCGGTGATCTCGTGCCATCAAAAGTTTGTAGCGTCGGAGCCTCGAATTTTGAAGGATAAGTGCTGCATCCCATTCGGTAGGATAGGGCCTGACAACTGCCTCATCTTGGAGCTCGCTTATGTTAGCAATGGCATTGAGGCGTGCTTCTAATTCTTCCATTTTGGTAGATTGGAGATTCTGCTCGTTCTCAGTCTCTCTTCCTTCATCAGAGAAAGATTCCAGGTTGTAGGCTTCTTGGTCAGAAGCAGCGTCATCAACCACTTTTCCCTTCCCTTTGCTTGTGTAAAGTCGGGATGAAGACGCTTTTCCTCTTCAGGAAGATTCTTACCTAGGTGGCGAATTTGTCTTCTAAGATTTAGCCTTGTCTGTGACGATTTGAGTCAACAGGGCTAGGAGTTCATTGAGGGTCTTCTGCTGTGATTTAAGCATGACATCCAGCTTAGCAACCCTCTTTGAGAGATCTTCAGAATTTTCTACCATGTGGGCGAAGCTCTCATGTTCAACGAAGGAACTTGATAATTGAGACTCCGCAATGGCTGAGTGTTCATCCTCGGAATTGGTTCCTTTGGCTAGCCTCTAATAGTTGACAAGAGGAATGGCTCATGTTCACGTCCGAGTGCGTTGGTAGATTCCTTCAAACTCGTCAGTGATTTTTCTGACGGTCGGTGAACGACTTGTCTCAGAGTCATCGGAACTAGGACCTGAGGCTTTCCCTCTACCGATCACATTGATACTGACTCCAGGACACACGGTCTCTTGGGACTTCTTCCTGTGCGAATGTCGTCGTTAGTTAGGCAAAGCAACGTTCGTTAATTGGTCGAACACCAATGGTTTGGCCGCATATGAGCAGCATTGACATCCCGAGAGGATGGTAGGAATCAGTCGTTCATATTAGAATGAACGAATGACTTGTTGCATCGGTCTTTCTCTCGATATTAACACTCTCAAATCTATTTCAAAGACTCGAGAAGAGTTACTCACTGATCGTGAGGTTTGAATTGGAACCCCCAGTCTATGATTGGATAGGACTGGCTCTTGGTGAACATGAATCTAGTTAAGATGCCTTGAATCCATGAACTTCTTATATCCGTCACTTAATCTAATCGCGCTATGCAGAATATTCAGGGGTCTCGCATGCCTGAGCTCCAGGTTTTGCTGGTGAAACGTAGTCCTGAGGTTTGCATTTTGCTAATGAAACGCAGTCTTGAAGTCTGCGTTTTGGTTCTGAAATGTATACCCAAGAGTTGCGTTCAGTTTGTGAAACGTACTCCTGAGAGTTGCGTTTTGGTTCTGGGACGCACTCCTGAGAGTTGCGTTCTACCAGATCAATACAGTTTTGAGGTCTGCATTTTGATGCTAGAACGTGCCTTTGAGGGTTGCGTTTTATTTGGGAAACGCACCCCCTGAGGGTTGCGTTTAGCTTGGCTTATACAGAGCTCATGTTGAGGCTCACAAACACAGAGCTCGCATTGATTGGAGGATCGACTTTTTTAGAGTTGTGCCGAAGCTAAGTCTTCTCCTTCAGAGAGGGGACTATATGAACAGTGCAACCCCCAAGGGAGACAGTCCTTCGATGAGTCGGCCATAACTGGAGCTTTAGTCTCCTTAGAAACTTTATGGATCTTACGCATAGCCTTGGGGCTAAGGGGCCCGGAGGAGAGGGCCTCCTCAAACTTGACTTGATCAAACTCGATGATCAGAGTTTCAACGGTTGTTCCAATGAGCATGACGTCGGATTGTGCCACCACCTCTTCGTCAGAGAAGCTAGTCCCCAGCGGAGTCGCCATCTTTTGTTTGATGGAAAATTTATAGTAAATAAAATGAAAGAAATTTGATTTGTATTCTCTCGATCTCAATTATAATTTGGATTTCTGATTACAAAAGAGAGGAGAATTGATCTGAATTCTCCCCTTTGTTTAAATCTAGGTTCTTCACGGTATTCTGATTACAAAAGAGAGGAGAATTGATCTGAATTCTCCCCTTTGTTTAAATCTAGGTTCTTCACGGTAACGATGAGATACCTCCCTCGAATGCTTGCATCAAGTTTGCTTCTCGTTGACGATCCGAACATCTTGTTTCACTGGAACTGTATCTTCTCCTCACGATTTGATGTTGTAGAGAACTTGTGTGGTAAGTTTGAAACTCTGAACGAGTTGATAACTCAGAGCGAGTTTAAACCCTTGAAAAAGAGTTGATTTGAACTCGAACTGCTCAAGGATGTCTCAAGATCTCCTTGTTGCCAAGTATTTCTCTCCAGCCGATCTCCTCAAAAGCCAGCCTTTGATCTCTCTTGCTGTTGAAAAGAGGATCGATCCGAGAGCCAAAAACCAAGCCCGGACTCAGTTGAGTTTTCTCCTATTTATAGGAGATTAAGGGGTGTAACCAACCCATAAATCCGCTCCAACGTGGGTGAGAATCCCTCAAAACATGGGGAAAATGATTTTGAAACCGTTCGACTCATGTTTGAATGAGTCAAACGCCCAAGTTAACGTTCAGGACCCTAACTCCATGTTTTAGACTGGAGACGCGGAGCTGGGCACCCGCTGGATGTTGAAAAACACGAGGGTTGCCCGTGTTTTGTTTGCTGAGGGTTGGAAATGCGGGGGTCGTCTGCGTTTCAAGAACTGAAATGCGAGGGTGAATTCCGCGTTTTAGAAGGAGCTAATGACTTATAGCTTCTTCTGTAGAGCGTTACAAAGACCATTGTTCAGTAACCTTCATCTTGGCTTCTTAAAATATGAGAGTCGTTAGATTGTAACTCCCGATGTTGATTGTGAAGGTTGTTGATTAGAGCTTTCATCAGTTGTTGCGAAGGTCATCATATTGTAACCTTCATCGATCTACGTGAAAGTCTTCAAATTATAACCTTCTGGTAGTCGTCAGATTATAATTTCCATCATTGGTGTTTGATGGGGATTGGCTATCTGTTGTGATTTTTAGACAGCCTACAGGAAAGCACTGAAGAAACATGCTTCTCACTGTAGCAATGGGATTGCATCTGACTCATGCTATGTTTGCATGTGAGATAATAACGGAGGTCAACGGTGAGACTACCCCCAGCTGGCTCTGTCAACTTAGCTTTACCCGAGCGAGACCCTTTAAATGATAAAGGTTGACATACTTCATCATTCATATATTTATGATGAGGTTCATTGATAGGACGAGCTTGCCGCATCCACCTTCTTGGTCGATTCTTAGCTTGAGGTTCATTCTCTTGATGAACCTTTGTGTGAATAAGTTGTTGAGTTGGTTGAACCTTACTCTGTGGATGAGGTTCTTTTTCTGAGGCTACTCAGGTGTGGGGACAAGGTCTGTCATTTTGACATTCCTCAACCAGCCGACCCTCAATAGACTTATTAGCCTCGAACTGGTCAACTTTCGGTCGATAGTGGAAACCGTCCAACGAGACCAAAGCTCGAGCCCTATGGCGAGCTTAGTTCTGACGTTGACATTGTCGTGCACGTCTTGAAAGTAGCCCAATAGAAGCTACTGCCTTAGCCAAAGCTGGGCGAGGTTCGTCAACAGCGGCTAGGTTTTGGCCACGTTGGTTAACCGAAGCTGAAGTTCGGCTAGGGTGTTTGACCACCCATTTCTCAGCCTGACGGCTAGTTGTTGGAGCCTCATCTTTGAGAGGCATAGACTTTTCCTTGAGCTTAACTTGAATCAAATCATCAGAAGCCACATGGGCTGAAGTCTCATAAGAGACTCGACGACACTTTCGTGCCTTCGTGGGATAGGACTTACCAGAGGAGAAAAACTCCGCATACTTTGTCTGGTCAAACTCTATGACTAGAGTTTCAATCTCAGTTCCGACTATGATCTGGTCTGATTGCACCACCACCAGTTCGTCGGAAAGAACGACTTCTCCCATGGTGGTCGCCATCTTATGTAGGATTGAAAATTTTAAGTTGATTGATTCTTATTTTAAGAATGAGTTCGATCGCTTTGTACGAATCCCTTATAATCACTCACTCTTTCGATTACAGAGGAAGAGAAGATAGATTTGACTTCTTTTTTATTTGAGGTGGGTTCTAGGTGGCAAAAGGATGCTTCACTGGATGATTAAGTCGAGATTGCTTCTCGTTGACGATCAGAAATAGATCGCAAGAGCTTCTGACAATGGCTTAGGCTGCAAGGACCAAAGTTCGGGTCTTAGGCTTGTGCGCAAGAGTTGTTCTTCTGATCTCTCATGCTGCTCTCTTTATAGCTCTTCATGGCTATTTATAGGGCTTTATCACGTAACTGACGTGCTAAAATCATGGATAGAGGGTGTAACTTCCTCCTACAATTTAGCCCACGTGGCTGGCTGCGTCCTCGTGACCGTTACAGCCGAACTTCATATGGATGATGAGCCTCACTGCGTGGTGAGGTTCGTCACATTATATGAGTCTCAATGCACGACGAGGTTCATCTATTAAGGCCAGTCTCGCATTATGGCGAGCTTCTCCTGACAATTTTTATCTTCAGTGACTTCATCTGATAAGTTTTGTCTTCACTGACGAACTTTGTCTTCAATAGCTGAGTCCAATTACGTATTAAGTCTTGTGAACTTCCTTTGACGAGCTTCATCTTCATGGACGACCTTCTCCTCTAATGATGAACTTTGAACCTCGTTTCCAATGACGAGCTTCGTCTTTTGATGTCAAGCCTCACTGCGTGGCGAGTCTCATTTTCGATATGGATCCTCGTTGGGTGGAGAGTCTCCACTTTGATTGAGACAAGGTTGATCCCCATGACGACCTTCATCATATCTTGAAGTTTAGCATTTTTTTATGGCTACACAATGTAGGCGTATAAAATTGCCTATAGGTCCCTTAGCACAGCTCGACGCCGATTTAACAAACGGACCACCAGGCGACGTATCCAAACAAGACCGCCAACGCTGAAGCCAAGCTATACGCAACGGAGCAGGTTAACGAGGCGACAAATCGCACCCAAGCATTGGAATGCATCCACTCGCACGCGGAATCAAACCAATGTTTAGGTGAATCACCGAGTCATCTAAACAAGAGCGAACTCGGATGAATCACGATCAAATCAACATCAATTCCGGACTCAAATTCAGAAGTTGGTTTACTGCCATATCAGGAACCCGACTCACTGCCATATCTGGAATCAAGTCAACAAGTCGTTGCCAAGTCAATCAACCACACAAGAGAACCAGAACCGGAAACAAAGGACGAAACGGACAAACACCCGGGGACTCGGCCGAAACCGAACCACCCCAGGGTGGCTCGGCCCAAGCCGAGCCACCCTGAGGTGGCTCGGCCAAGGCCGAGCCACCCATGGGTGGCTAGGCTCAGAACTGTGCGCGGGCACAGTTCTGAGTGCCTATAAATAGGCCTTGTGCTCATTTGTTTCAGAGGTTGGAAATTTTGGAGAGAGGCGAAGCCCTGCTGGATTGAAGACTCAGATCTAAAAAAAGATCACAACTTTGAAGGCTTGGAGACTTGGACTTTCAGATCCGGTGCTCGGCGATCACCAACGCCAAATAAGGCAGGAGTTCGAGAGGATTGGATTTGAGATCTACACGATCACACTCCGGATCTAAGCTTGGTTCTTAGATCCCGAGATTCGAGCGGTTGTTTCCTTGGTGAAACAATCCCTCCCGGCTATTATTCCCTTGGTGGAATATTACCCGTCATATCGTGTAGATCCGACCGGATCGAGATCACGCGGTGGTCCACGGCAAATAACCCCGGCGCAGGCAAAGAACCCACCAAAGCGAGCGACCGCAAAACAGGAGCTCGCGATTAGTTCGACAAATAAGGAAAATTGTAATCTTTACTTTGTTTTCTTTGATTTTTCATTGTAACCGGATCTTATAAAAAGACCGGATCTTTGTAACGCATAAAGTTGTTAACTGAGATAGCAATGATATCAACAATGAAGAAAGACATAATTTTTCCCGCGAACAATCTGGCGACCACAGTGGGAGCCAACAGCTTTACTGCCGAAGCTGTCGCGTCGCAGCCGCGGATCCCGATCCCGGTCGAGGAGGAGGTCGAGTACGAATTCGACCAACAAAAGTTCGAGGAGTATCTGTCATCCTCGTCCGAATCCACCTCCCCTCGCAAGTCCAAGTCTCCAAAGCTCTCTTCCAAGAGAAAACTTCGTTGGTACGAAGAAGTTGAAGCTGCCAACGAAGATCTCGCCCCGTTTGATGCCGAAGCTGCATCGGGTGAGATCTCTCCTTCCAACCAGGTCAGATCTGCTCTGGCCGAATCTTCCGTTGCCGAGGGCGTAGTGACTCTCTCAAAGAGAGCCCGCCAAAGGCAACGTCAGCGCCTTGCGAAACAAATCGCAAAGGCAATGGAATCTGTGGACGGGATCCGTTACAACACGGATCTGAAGAACAGAAGAGGCGAACGACCTCAACAACCAATGAATGGCAACTCCTCCAAGCCACCAACGAACGAATGGATCCGTGTCAAACGGAACCGTTCAACGCTGGAGGATCGCATTCAGAAGCGCCGCGCACTCTCAGCACAAGCACGAGCTCAAGTTCAAGAAGCCCGTAGAAGGTGGCAGAATGGAGTAGCCAAGAAATCACCACTAACTCACAAAATATGGAGGCCAAAGTCCAAAGTGGTGAGTCAGGCCGAGGATCGACCTTTACAGCCTTCAAAACGAGTTCAACCTCCCGAACCATCCCGAGGAAGGAGGTCAATCTTGGAGCGCCTCGGTCCAATTCCCGACGAGCGCAACGAAGTCCATGAACGCTCGGGCCCGATGAAGAGGCTCCGAACTAATCAACATGCTGGGGGTCGACACAACCCTCAACATGACAAAGAGTTTACGGCACCCAAGCGCACTACCTTGCGCATCGAAGTTCGGGAGCCCGCTGAGAATTCATGTCTACAAAGGCGTGTTTCGAGGCGAGTGACTCTCGGAAGTCCAAATAAGGCAGTTTGCTCTCAGAAGGAAACGTTGTCATCCGAGGATGATAACGTTATACCTGGGAAATCATGCCAACACGCGATAGGTTACTCCGATCAAATGGACGAGTTGTACTATCGTGCTGGGGGTACGAACAAAACAAGAAAAAGAAGCCCTCAAGGGCTCGAAACTCAGTGCCCATGTGCCAAGCTCATTCGGGTAGTACTGTCTCAATGCAACTGCATCAAGGGAGTCCCCGAGAGAATTTCAGTGTTCGAAAGGCTCGGCACCGAAACGCCAAAACCAAGGCATAGGCGCTTCCGGCAAAGAAGAACAGTGGTTAAGGATGGAGAATTTCCGAAGGTCACCGCCAACATGACCAGCAAAGAGACATCGACACAGATTGATCTCAAATCGTTTCTGGAAGCGTCCCGGCGTGTAACCCGTCTGCAGTCCGGAGCCATCGCACGAGGAACTTATGGTAGGGTTCGGATAAGATTGCCTTCGGAAGATGAAGAATCGGATTCCTGCTCTGCTGTCGCATCGGACAATACAGTGTCCAGCGAAGGACAACCCCGCGAGTCATTCATGATAGGCGCGGAAGAAATGGCCAAAATGCTTGAAGACGCTTTGGCTAAGCAGAAAGAAAGTTTTAAATTCGAGATGGAGACGGCCATGCAGCAGATGAGAGAGATGCATGAACAGCAAATCCAAGCATTCAGGAACCAACAAGGTGAACCAAGCCACCGTAACCAGGTTGCTCAGGAAAAGGAGCACGCGGATGGGGATGAAGCTCACAATGCCAATAACCCTCCCATCAATGCAGGGGGTGGTAGTGAGGATGCCAACGGGGATACAAGTGAAGACTTGAAGATCAAAAGCCTCGAGAGTAAAATCAATACGTTGCTGTCTGCTCAAGAGGTAAAGAAAACGGGCATTCCTTGTCCATACCCGAGGGAATGGGAATCAATCCCCTATCCGGCGAAGTTTAGTCTAATCAACTTCACGCCGTTCGATGGAAGGGGTTCCCCCACCCAGCATTTGATTTATTTCAAATCGCACCTGGGTGCTATCTCTGGGAACGAGCCTCTGATGGTGCGGTCATTCGTCGGCACTCTTCGCGGAGCTGCCTTCGATTGGTATCGTCGCCTCAAGCCAGGAAGCGTGAACAGCTGGGATGACATGGAGACGAAGTTCCTTGCAAATTTCTTCGACGACGACACCGAGATCTCTATCGGATCGTTGCTCGACGAGAAACAAAAAGACGGGGAGTTAGTCGACACCTTCGTCAAAAGGTTCCGGAACAAGGCGATGAATTGCCGGGACCCGATCACCGAGGAATTCATTCTCCAGACTTGCCACAACAACCTCGCATTGGACGTATTGGAGGCAATGGGGACAGCACCGTCTGACACTTGGAAGGATCTGAAGGTGCGCGGTGAACAAGCCGAACGCTTCCTTAAAAGGAAGAAGGCCGAAAGGAACCAACCGACGGTTAATCTGCTGGACTCAAACTTCGCTTCCCGTGGTAAGGGCAAAGCACCTGCAGCTGCTGGTGGTGCTAATCAAGCGTCACAACAGCAATCCCGAAGGCAGCAGAAGACTTCGGGTCCGAGACTCCAGAGAGAGTATTCCTTCAAGGACGAAGACGTTCCAACCATCTTCGAATCGCTCCTCGAAGGCAACAAGATCAAGCTACCACCTATCACGAATCAGGAGGAAGCTGATAACACTACGGACCCAAAGTACTGTGCATACCACAGAAGGGTTGTTCATCCCACCAAGGATTGCTTTGCTCTCAGGAATAGCATTCAGACCTTGGTCGAAGCCGGCGTTATAACGCTAAGGTAAGCCAAATAAAAACGGCAAAACTCCGACCGGTATAAGAGTATAAACTGCTTCCTGACACTCCAAAGAGTATACGAGTATAAACTGTTTCTCAACACTCCGAAAAGTATACGAGTATAAACTGCTTCTTAATACTCCAATAGGTATATGAGTCTAAACTGTTTCCCCACTTTTGACGGGAAGTTCCTGGAGAATATTAAGCTAATATTCTTAAGGATAACCCGGTTAGTTAACTGATAATAATGTCCGAACCAGTTCCGCAGAGGAAACTGGGGGTGGACGATTTATGTAACGGGAAGTTCCCAAAACCACAGCAATGTAATGAATAAGGACTCCCATTCAAGTTCTCACTGTGTCTGTGCACTCAACACTCTCTCTGTTAGAGTCTGGACGTAAAGTTCCTGATTGGTCAAACCTTCTTACAGTTAGGACCACAGTCAAAATCCCCTCTCGATTCTCCCAATGAACGAGAGGTCCACAAATCAAGCGATCAAACCTTCCTACAGTTAGGATCGTCTTAAACCTTCCATTCGGTCAAACCTTTCTACAGTTAGGACCAAAACCAAAAACCCCTCTCGATTCCTCCAATGAACGAGAGGTCCACTTTCAAATCGAGTGATCAAACCTTCCTACAGTTAGGGTCACCTCAAACCTCCCACTTGGTCAAACCTTCCTACAGTTAGGACCAAAACCACGATTCATTCTCGATAAACGAGAAATTCATCTTTAGTTCGATAATCAAACCTTCCGACAGTTAGGGTTATCCGAATCTTTTTGATTCTCGGAGTGGAGATCCCACTCTTAGTTTCACCTTTCCGGATTCTGGGGGTGGAGATCCCACCTCGAGTCTCCTTTCCTTCTTTGTTCGGGGAATAGAATATAAAATTCTTCCTTCCCCATACCAATCCTTTTCGAAGAATTCAGGATTCATCCTAGGAAGTTTATCCCGAATCCTAAGCAGGGATAAGTCTGCGCCTAACACGCGCTGCCGGTTTAGTCTTTTTTCTGCACAAAAAGACACCAGAGTTCGATTCTGGGGTATTCTATCCTGAAACCTAAGCAAGGATAAGTCTGCGCCTGACACGCGCTGCCGGTCAGTTCTTAACCGTTTAAAAAGAACACCCGTTCACATATTCAACATTGTGACAGGTTGTTATTAATAACACCAAAATCCATGCCTTACACGCATGGGGAATTTCATCCTGAATCCTAAGAAAGGATATGCCGACGCCTAACACGCGTCGCCGGTTTAGTCTTTCCCCGTAGAAAAAGACACCAGAGTTCGATTCTGGGGTATTTTATCCCGAAGCCTAAGGAGGGATAAGTCAACGTTTAATACACGTTGCTGGGTAGCCTATTCCCATGACAACGGCGAAGTCTATGTATTCAAAGTCATAGCAACAAGTCTTAGAGGATTCAGTCTCTAAGCACAACGTTACATGCGGAACGGATTTAGACAATTCGCATGCTAGCCCGACTCAAACGGTAGTCGGTAAAGGTTAATCAAATCCGTTAAAGGCTTGGGGTTAGCCAAAAATCCTAAAGTCAGCGCCTAACACGCGTCGCCGGGTAGTCTATTCCCGTGAGAAAGACGAAGTCTACGTATTCGAAGTCGTAGCATCAAGTCTAAGGGAGTTCATTCCTTTAGCACAACGTCACATGCGGAACGGACTTAAGACAATCCGCATGTAAGCCCGATTCAAACGGTAATCGGTAAAAGCATGACAAATCCGTTGAGGGCTGAGGATTTGCCAAAAATCCTAAGTCAACGTCTGATACACGTTGCTGTTTAGTCTTTTCACAGGAGAAAGACGAAGTCTACGTATTCAATATCGTAGCACTAAAAGAGTTAACTCTTTTAGCATAACGTCACATGCGGAACGGACTTAAAACAATCCGCATGCTAGCCCGACTCAAACGGTAGTCGGTAAAGGCGCATCAAACCCGTTGATGGCTGAGGATTTGCCAAAAATCCTATAAATATGCGAGTCATTGACGCATCAACTTTATGAGTTGGTCTCGTGACTCGAGCATCCAACGACCTTGGGATAAGATCCATGCTCCAATTCCTTAAGAGCTTAAACCGTGTGTACTCCAGCAGACGTACGAGTATAAACTGTGTCAAATGCCGAACAGTGCATCATAATGAAGCCTGGACGCCGGACAACGCGTCGCAATGAAGCTCAAACGCCAGACAACGCGTTATAGATGAAGATTCAACGCAGTCAATCGATGATAAGTTCTGTGTTGAAGCAGCAAACTCGAGCCAAAAAGTCAAGAAATCAAGAATCGACTTCAAGTTCAAATTCCAACAACGGTCAGACAATAAATGCAGCACCGGAACCCCTACAGGCATTCTACAAAGCACTGAATAGCCTGAAGGAATTGAAGGAATCCAGAACAGAAGTCATTCCAGAGTCCCGTTACACCGACTGAAGGTTGGGACAATCACATCCAAAGTATTCCAGACTCTTCTATAAAAGAATGAGACTGAAATACTTTGGAGGGGGTATCTGTAGGCGTATAAAATTGCCTATAGGTCCCTTAGCACAGCTCGACGCCGATTTAACAAACGGACCACCGGGCGACGTATCCAAACAAGACCGTTAGCTCGCCAACGCTGAAGCCAAGCTATACGCAACGGAGCAGGTTAACGAGGCGACAAATCGCACCCAAGCATTGGAATGCATCCACTCGCACGCGGAATCAAACCAATGTTTAGGTGAATCACCGAGTCATCTAAACAAGAGCGAACTCGGATGAATCACGATCAAATCAACATCAATTCCGGACTCAAATTCAGAAGTTGGTTTACTGCCATATCAGGAACCCGACTCACTGCCAAATCTGGAATCAAGTCAAAGAGTCGTTGCCAAGTCAATCAACCACACAAGAGAACCAGAACCGGAAACAAAGGACGAAACGGACAAACACCCGGGGACTCGGCCGAAACCGAACCACCCCAGGGTGGCTCGGCCAAGGCCGAGCCACCCTGAGGTGGCTCGGCCAAAGCCGAGCCACCCCAGGGTGGCTCGGCCAAGGCCGAGCCACCCTGAGGTGGCTCGGCCAAAGCCGAGCCACCCCAGGGTGGCTCGGCCAAGGCCGAGCCACCCTGAGGTGGCTCGGCCAAAGCCGAGCCACCCCAGGGTGGCTCGGCCAAGGCCGAGCCACCCTGAGGTGGCTCGGCCAAGGCCGAGCCACCCATGGGTGGCTAGGCTCAGAACTGTGCGCGGGCACAGTTCTGAGTGCCTATAAATAGGCCTTGTGCTCATTTGTTTCAGAGGTTGGAAATTTTGGAGAGAGGCGAAGCCCTGCTGGATTGAAGACTCAGATCTAAAAAAGATCACAACTTTGAAGGCTTGGAGACTTGGACTTTCAGATCCGGTGCTCGGCGATCACCACCGCCAAATAAGGCAGGAGTTCGAAAGGATTGGATCTGAGATCTACACGATCACACTCCGGATCTAAGCTTGGTTCTTAGATCCCGAGATTTGAGCGGTTGTTTCCTTGGTGAAACAATCCCTCCCGGCTATTATTCCCTTGGTGGAATATTACCCGTCATATCGTGTAGATCCGACCGGATCGAGATCACACGGTGGTCCACGGCAAATAACCCCGGCGCAGGCAAAGAACCCACACAAAGCGAGTGACCGCAAAACAGGAGCTCGCGATTCGTTCGACACAAAAGGAAAAAAAATTGTAATCTTTACTTTGTTTTCTTTGATTTTTCATTGTAACCGGATCTTATAAAAAGACCGGATCTTTGTAACGCATAAAGTTGTTAACTGAGATAGCAATGATATCAACAATGAAGAAAGCTACGATTTTTCCCGCGAACACACAATGTCTTTGTTCTTTGCAGAACGCACACTGGTTCTTTGCTAACTGGTGATGGTCTCTTAACTTTGACATGCCTCTATTGCCACCTCTTGGATATGGACTTCTACCTCTCGTCGACAAGGTCTCTCCTGAAGTGCTAGCTTGGGAAGTCTCTTTGTCCTTCCTCCTCAAATCGTAATTCGTCAATGCATTAGTCACTTCACTGTAGGTGATGGAAGATCTACCATTTAACAAAGTGAGCATGAAGGTATCATACTCCTCATCGGGGAAGGAGTCCAACAAAATAATCGCCTTGTACTCATCGGTTATCTTCTTATCCACGTTCGCCAAATCTGACAACAACTTTGTATAGTTGTTCACATGAGCCGCAAGTGAGGTGCTTCTGGACATCTGGAATCTGAATAATCTTCGTAGCAAGTGCAACCGATTCTCAACACTCTTCATATGGTACTTATTGTTAATAATCTCCTACATCTTCATCGCAGACATCACCCTAATCACATCGTATTTCAACTCTTGTTCCAAACAAGATTTGATCACCCCACAAGCATTCATATTCATCTTGTCCCATATCGCCTCATCGTATTTCGATGGCCTCTCATGGACCATGATGGTCTCTTCTAAAATTTGAGCATTGAAAGCGTCCTGTATGTCGCTCATCCACAAACCAAAATTGATCTTGTCGTCATACTTCACTACACTAATCTTAGTATTTTAAAGTCCAATCTAAACTGTACTCATCATTGCCTTGCTACTTTCACCAACTTCTTCTCTCATGCTTACAAACTCCAAATTATAAAGAAATATTCGAACTTTGATAGAATTGAGAAATTACCCAACTGAACCCTAGATAGGATTCCAAACACGATCTCCTAACCACACGAGGAAAGCAAGATCTCCAATGGTAACTCCGCAACACTATCTCCACCGAAGCCTAGAACTCCAAGAACCAAGCTTCAAACAACGAATCTTCCTCCACCAATGCAAAACCCTAGATCTGAAACCATAGAGCTCTGATACCAATTGTTGCGCGCCGTGCGGAAGCGTGCTCGACAACCAAATGAGTCCGCGAGCGACGAGAATAGAACTAAACCAAACACGAGTCCAATTCACCAAACGAGTCCACGTATTTTCTAGAAGTAGATTTTTTCTATTTGTTTCGCATGGAAATCATATGGTAAAATAGTATTTCTTTATTTTCTCTTTTTTGGTTCAAAAGTTTAAAAACAATAAATCTTACAATATCTTTTGATTTTCTCAATTTTCTTTGTTTGGTAGGCAATAAAAAATAATGGGAAATGTCATAAACCCTTAATCAATTTCCCCTGGATATTATCACTAAATATTTAATGCTAAAAAAATTAGATCTCCAACCAATTTCAGACGTTTGAGCTCTGAAATCATATTTCTAAAAAATCTTACATGGCAGGGTTTTTCTACCCCTTATTTCCAACTAAGGACGAAACAAACACAAGAAAAAAATATATCAACTTCAAAATCCTACGTGGCCAACACCAATTTCCTAAAACTTTAATTTCCATGATTTTTTTTTTGACGAACCAAACGGGTCCTAAATAAAGATATGATAATCCGTTTATTTCCTGCACACTAAGTAAATGCTCAAAAAATTAAATATAAATGTTCTCTGACAACTTCCAACTTATGAATCTTTTATCCAACTTTTATCTATAAGAAATCGATTAGCTAATTTAGTTTCTTTTTGGTAATCCCCTGTTCATAAAATTTTACGAAACTAGAGGTGCAGTCCATTTAATCTTCTCCCTCCAAAAAAAGAATTCAAACTGAAAGAAAGAAAAAACCCAAGAAACAGAGACTGGATCATCCCCCTCTCTCTTCATCACCCCCCATATTGTATTTAAGCCCCTGGTCAATTGCCAATTCTCGTCCACTTTTCTCTCTGTCATTTTTCTCTTGCACGCAAAATCTCTCTCCTTCAAGAATTGCAAGAGCTAACCCATTTATTAAACCAAGAAACAGCCTCCGTCGTCGATCAATCCCTCTTCTTCCTCCCTCTTCCTTGATTCCTCTGTTCCTTCTCCCTTCTAACAATTTCTCCCACCAAAAAATGGAAGAGAACAAGAAGCAGAAACAGACACAAGCCATCCAACCCTCTCCTCCTCCTCCTCCAAGAAGTACTCAAACCCCATCACTACCCAATTCATCCTCCCCCTCTCCCTACCGCGGACCTTCACCTACGATGCCGACGTCTCTCGCTGCTTCCCCCGGCCTCCCCACTGCTGGAATCTCCTCCTCTTCTTCTGTAGGCGCCGGCCCCTTATCTACCTCCCCTTCAGCATGCGTGCCGACACCAAAGCACAAAGCTGGACCAAAGAACTCTAAGAAATGGGCCCACCCAGTGTATAAAGGTGCCTATGAGTGCAACGGCCGCTGGAGGAGCCGCATTTGTGGCCAGGGGGATCTGGTATTCATCTTGGCACATATCCGACGCCTGGTTAGCCCAGATGAGGTACGGCGTGTTGCGTCGATGGCAGCGGAGATGTTCAGGCCTGGCGCCGCACCAGCACCATCGAAAACTCCATCTACGTTGGCCCCATCAGAAACACCATCGACGTTGGCGCCAACAGAAACAGCACCGTCATCCGTGCCAATCGAAAGACCATCCTCGTCAGCAACAACAGCCACAGCATCGTCATCAGCGCCAGCAGAAACAGCTTCATCGTCAGCACCAGTGGAGACGCCATCCTCATCAGTGCCAATTACAGAAACACCATCGTCGTCGGCACCGACAGAAGAACCATGGCCATCGTCGCTGCTAGTGTCAATGTCTTCAGCGACGTGGGCCCCGCTTGTGGACGAGGATGAGCTGTTCAATATGCCCGCAATATTGAATGATATGGCTGAAGGGTTGATGATACCGCCGCTGAGGAGGTATGCAGGGTCTGATGATGATGATGATGATGATGATGGAACAGGGGATTATCATGTGGACGTGCCTTTGTGGACCAAGTGAGCTCTAAAGAAAATGGATCAGGGTTTTATTGATTGGGATGGAAGAAACAATATATATGTAATTAGTTTTAGATTGAGAAAGTGAAAACTCAAAATCATTATAGAATGAGTTCCCTACAATCCTGAGATAGAAGTTTATAACAATTCTTTTTTTTTTTTTTAACAGTTCTTGATTGGTTGGTGCCCAAATGTGAAATTACTTTCTGATTATTGATTTTTAAAAGGATGATGCAAAACTGTGTTCCTCACTTTCTCATAATTTTAAGAAACTCCAAAATGCCATACATACCAATGCCACACAAATTAAATGAGATTATCTTTCTTCTCAAACAATCTTTTGGCAATTTCTACAGTTCTTGTTTATGTCACCCCTCTGCTTACAGAAGAAACATTTGATCCTGCATGTCATGTACCTTCATGCGATCCTTTGTACTTACTACCATTTTTCTTATCATGAGTAGCAAGATCAAAACTTCTCTTGCTTCAAGTTTTCAACAGGTCCTCTTCTTGAGCGCATAGCTCGATAATCCATCAATAGACCATTTTTCTTTGCATGTGATAGACATTTCGAGAACACCGTATTCTCCTGAAAGAGAGAGGTGAGAATGGCGAGGACCAAAAAACAATTGCGAAACAATAGCCCTGATGCGCATAATGTACTCATGCACTCTCACTTTGTGTTATACAGATTTTGAAAAGATTGTAACAAACTGCTCCTCAATCGCCTCCATTAAGTTAACTAAATCGTAACGCCTTCATGAACTTCACATTGCATCATGATCAATTAAGATTATGAGCCAGGCTATTCATAAGTAACATGATATTTCACTTATTAATAAACATAAGTGAAGAGAAATAAGGATGGAGGGTTGGGCTGTTTTGTTAAATCCTAAGGGTTTCCTTTGTAAGTTTGTGCTCCTAAAAGGTCTTTTCTGTAGCAGTAGTGTATTTTTTCCAAATACTCTGGATGGTTGCCGTGTGGCGGCCGGGGGTCTCATATGTGTTCTGGATGTCTGCCACGTGGAATCAGTTGGCTGTTAGGTTGTTGTAACTGAATGTCCTAACAACCTGAAGTTAAATTGGAACCCAAATATCTTGTTTCTGCTTCTTGGATGATGGTTGTTTTCCGTTTATTGCCGCCTTCCATTTTCAGTAAAACAGAGGAAGAACAGAGCAAGGGTTGTGATGGATGTGTGAGAATTCAAGAAGAGAGAGGTAGAAGAGAATGCAGAAGCGAGGAAATCATCAAATGGGCAAATGGGGGATTTAGAGAATTGATGGGGACGATGAAGTCTCTGTTTCTTGACGGTTGAGTTGTTGAATCCTCTGAACAGAGAAAACAGGGGAGGGTTTTTGTTGGAGGAGGAAATGGGCTTGAAACAAAACTGATGGTTGAGTTCTTGAATTGAGAAGCGAGGTGCTCAGATGGATGGTGGGGGGATTGGGAGGAGGAGATCTGTTTCTTGATCATTGAGTTCTTGAATTATTGCCTTATTTGGGTGGGTTTTGGGATTTGAATTATTTATGGGAGGGAAGAGCATGAAGCTTTGTTATTTAGCAATAGATTAAAGGGCTAATTGCGAACAGACCCCTTTATCATCCAATTGCGAAAAACCCCATGTAGTTCGATTTCTTGCGAACAACCCCTTATATATAGTTCTACTTGTTACAAATAGATCCCCTGTATGATTTTTTTTTGACACTTAAAATCGTCTAAAATGTTTGAGGAGGCGATCAAAGCCCCATAGTTCTAATAGTGAGGATCGACACTCAGCGGCTAAAAAAAAATTACTTTTGAAAGAGACTAAAAAAGTTCAATGAGGAGGTGTACTTGCACTTGGCTAATACTACAAATAGTCTATTTGCAACAAGTAATACTATATGGAGTCTTTTGCGATAAGTAAAACTATTCATAGCCTCTTTGTCTCTTTGCAATTGTGTGATACTATAGGGGTCTGTTTGGTATTACCTAGATTAACTTAGGTGTTAAGGTTCTTACAACAAGATTTAAATCCTCCTTAATCTTCCAAGCCGAATTACTAAGAATAACCTCCCACACCTAAGAAATTATTTGAAACTGAGTTTTTGAGATTTGTCATGTGTTTATTTTCTGTTTATTAATTCTCCATGTTTTTTCTTCTAGCAATTGAAAGCTATCATTAATTTATTTTGATTTGGCTGAATACTTGCTTTTATTACAGATTTGGGATGATTATTAATCACGAGGTTAATTCCGTGGAAGGAGACGAAGCAAGTGGGGAGAATTTTAGGGATTTTAGTGGCAAATTGTAGAGAAGTCCCCAACATTAAACGGCATGCAAAAGAAACCCAAAAGAACTGAGAAAAGACTGATGCTACAGATTCATACAAGCCAAAGACTGACCTTCTTTGTTCCAGGTATTGCATCTACTATTTTTCATTTTTGTTCAAATCAATTCATAATTTTACAAAATAAGGGGTTATTATTATAATTGAAAAAAAACATAGTAATCCCAAATCCTTCTATTCTCCAACTTCTTTTCCACAAATATCAATAAGAAAAACTAATCAAACACACCAGAAGACAAACAAATCAAGAACTTAAACTAAAATTCTCAACGAAAATTATAATCAACGTCATGCATCTGCACTCTCGTCGAACTCCATTTCCTTTTATAGAGAAAAATATTTGAAAACAATCTAGTAAACTAAAGATCCAACTTTTGCCGTACGGACATAAAAGTAAGAAGAATGCAATCAAGAAGTTTGGAAGCAGAATTTTGATAAGCTAGCACCTAAAACTAATTATGGAGTTTCTTCTATCGGAAATTTGAATTCAAATCATAATTTTTATTTTTGATCTAAAATGAATAATAATTGTAAACTAAATAACGAAAATTGACTGAAGCGATACCATGTAATCTGAATCTTATCGTAGTCCTAAACAAATTGTACTCTCTTCCCTAAAAGAAACAAGACCTTTTTACAAGAAAAAGAAAAAAAAAGGAATCAAAACCCACAAAATTATCAATGCCAATAAATCAAGAACTTCAACCAAAATCCTCAAACAGATTCATACTTGATCAACATCATGCATTTACACCTGAATTCAATATGAAACAAGACCCTACACATCATAAAATGAATCAAAAATTGAACCAAAACAGCTCTGATCTCTCAATGTTGATCTCAAACGACCATCGAATCAAACGTTAAAAAAAAGGGTAACCTGACCAAAAACTACAGATTGGATCAGACCCCATATTAAAAATTCTGCATCTCATCAGAACACACAGAGGCCAACTAATCAAGAACCCAAACCAAAATCATCCTTTTAACGATCAAGCATCGTCGTCAGAGTACTACATATCTTCAAATTCCGTCACCGGAAAATCCTCAGCCTCCATCTCCATACAAACGTACGGCACCGCGTCCCACACCGTCTCTGGCCCCCTCCCACCGCCATCCCACCCCTCACTTCCCCTGCCTCCTCCTCCCTCCTCACAACATTCTGTTAGACCCTAGAGGGGGGGTGATTAGGGTCTTATGCTAATCTAATCCGATTAAATGCCAATTAAAATTAATTAACAACTATATTCTTGCAAGATAGATATACAAAGAGTTATGTGCAAGAATATGCAATATAAACAATGAGATATATCCTATATGATGAATTATATATATATGCAAGGATATATAAACTAACACAAGGGATAAACCATCTAAACAAGATAGTGGATAAAGTGAATGAGCAATGCACAATTGGCGATATAAAATAAATGCAAAAACAACTACGCCAAAGACAAACTCAAACAAGCGATATGATCACGGAGTTCGGACCTTCCGTCCTACGTCTCCGCTCCCCACTCCCGGGGAGAAATCCACTATCAACCGGGTTTTCTACGTTCACCCGAATAACGTTTACACCTCACAGTATCGGTTTTCAACGCTCACCGATCAACGTCACTCCTCACACTCGGTTTCTAGCTCACCGAAAAACTTCACAACACACTCGGTTTCTAGCTCACCGAAAACCTAACAATCTCACAATGTAACAAATATAAATTGTTCTCTAATATGGATGAGAACACAATAAAAGCCCACACTCAATGTTACAACTCTCACAACCCTAATATATTATGAATGCAAATACAATAAGCTCAAGTGGGTGTGTGTAAACAATGAGTGAAATCTAACTCATAGGCAACTAGCAATTATAAGGATATTAAAATCAACATGAAATTGGCTAGAGAAAGGAGTTAGAAAACTTCTCTAAGAAGACAAAGAAGAGATAAAGGGGATTGAGAATGAATCCCTCATCTGGCAGTTAAAGCTTGCCTCCTTTGTAAAGCGAAACTCAAACTCAAAACAAACAGTAAACAACCCTTGCTTAAACTTTTTTTCTTTTAAAACCATTTCTTAGTTAGCATTGAGAGTTGAAGACAGTGGGGATTATACCCTCTCACTAACTAGCCCCCAAACAGAGCAAAAGACAAAACAGCCTCAAGCAACAGGTCAAAAAACTAGCGCGTTAGAAGCAGAAAATCACTCGTCACGGTCGACCGATTCGTCGGTCGACCGAAATTTTCATCGGTCGACCGGACGTCGCGCGACACGGCTTCTGTCGCCAAGGAAACTTTTGCCTCAGGTTCGGTCGCCCTATCCGTCGCCGAAATGAGACCTGAAAACTGACACACGAAAAATAAAACTGATTTTTTAAAATGTGTGTTTAAAAATATAAATAAATTCCAAAAATATAATTTGGGCATGATTGTAGACATGTGATAATAAACATGGCTACAAATGACTGATTTCCAAAAAAGGACTTCCAAATGAAAAATTCATCATTTTACAAATAGTCCAAAACATGAAACCTGAAAATTGATATTTGACTATTTTGATTAAAAACACATTTGAAACCTATGAAATAATTGTATAGAACTTGATAAAAGATATACAATGTTTGTTATGAAAGTCTACTAATCTAGAAATGCATATTTCATGAAATTGGATATTCTATGCAAATATATTCAAAACACTTATAATGAATTTATTAAACTGTAAGCATTGTTAAAGGGGAAATCATATATAGGCATATAAACAATGAAACAAATATAATTTTTCAATCTATTCATTGTTTCATAGTAAACTTGAAACTAACCCAAACATATTATGTATATATATAACTATATATATACATAGAAACCAAATACGTGTGTGTATATTATATTGAGCTTAGAGTACTTAACACACATAATATAAATCCTAAACTACATTACCCAAGCAATCTTGATCTTCAACGAAGCTCTATCTTGGTAATCTTGCGGATGAAGCTTTAACTTGGATCTTGAACTTTGAATAGCAAGGCTTCACCGACATTCCGCCAACCTCCATTGGATATGATCGTTGAAGCTCTATTCCATCCATCCTCCAACTACGTTGTTTGTCTACAAAACATAAGAATGCACAAACACTAGACAAACAACATTAGTAATAAATTGTTTGTTAAACATCATCAAAACAAGAAGGCCAACACATTCAAGAGCCCATGTTGGAACTGTTGGGGATTTGAAACAATCAATCAAATCTTTGTCCTTCCGGACCTTGTGTTGAAAGTAGGAAAGTAGGAATAATACCACAAATAAAGATCTAACCTTGAAAAAATAGTAAAGGAGACGAACACATAGATTTAACAAGGTTCGACAACGTGCCTACGTCCTCGGGAGCCACACCCCACAATTCTTTATTAATTGAAAAAGAAATACAAGCTCTCAAACTAGGGTTTAATCTCTCTGAGATTCTCTCTCTTTCTGCAGTCAAAAAGCTCTCTTTTTCGTGTTGTACAAACCCTAAAAACATTTAAGGTATATATAGAGTCCTGGTAGAAACAGAATCCAAAACAATTTAGGAAACTGTTTGACAGCGTCGCGGTCGACCGTGACGGTCGACCGCACACCAATCGCGGTCGACCGTATCAAAAACCTGAGACCAAAAACCCTACAGGGTTGGCGCGGTCGACCACCGCGGTCGACCGCCTTGGATCCAGCTCCTCCTGAGCTCCTGTGCACATTCACGGTCGACCGCTAGGTTCTCGCGGTCGACCGTGGATCTGCCAGCTTGTTCTCTTCGTCGTTTTGATTCCAGCTTTCGTCTCGACTTTGGGTCCACACCTTAGACTAACAATCTCCCACTTAGAGACCAAAGTGCCTGCAGTGAGTTCACCCAAACTCTTCCCTTCTTTGCATGTATCTTCTCCCCCAGAAAAAATTCTTTCTTCAATCAACAATATCTCGGCGATCGTGCCGATCCTCGTAGTGTGGCACCGCCTTCGTCTTCTACTCGTGAAGGCTAACTGAAGTTGCGCACAACTCTAGTTTCTCAATGGTGACTGCCTTCGTCAACATGTCCGCCGGATTTTGACTCCCCAAAATCTTTATCAAATGCAACTTTCCGTCTTCAACTAGCGAGCGTATAAAATGGTATTTGACGTCGATGTGCTTCGTTCTGACATGATATACTTGATTCTTAGCAAGATGTATAGTGTTCTAGCTATCACAATAAAGAACTCCTCTCCCTTACTTCAGATCCAACTCTTCCAAGCACCCGTTCAACCAGATCATCTCCTTGCTTGCTTCAGTCACCGCGACATACTCAGCCTCAGTTGTAGACAAAGTCACAATCTTCTGCAGACGTGAGACCCAGCTCACTGCTGTCGACGCTAAGGTATAAACATACCCCGTGGTGCTTCGCCTCGTATCATGATCACCGGTGAAGTCCGCATCCACGTATCCCTACAGCACCAACTCCTTCCTCCTGAAACATAATGGCTTGTTCGTTGTTCCTCTCAAATACCGCATTATCCACTTCACGGCCTTCCAGTGCTACTTCCCTGTATTGCTTGTAAATCTGCTCACAACTCCCACTGCATGGGCGATGTCCGGCCTCGTGCAAACCATCGCGTACATGAGACTCCCAATGGCCGAAGAATATGGCACCCTGCTCATATGCTCTCTATCTGCATCTGTCTTAGGTGATTGCTCCTCAGATAGCTTGAACTAACTTTTAAGGGGTGTGCTAACAACTTTAGCATTCTGCATGTTGAACCTCTAAAGTATCTTCTCAATGTATTCAGCTTGGCTCAATCTCAATGTCTCTTCAGCTTCATCCCTATTGATTCGCATTCCTAGAATCTGCTTCGCTGTACCCAGATCCTTCATTGCAAATTTCTTTGCTAGTTGCTTCTTCAAACTATTTATCTCCTCCAAACACGGTCCTGCTACCAACATGTCATCAACATATAATAATAAAATAATGAAGCTGGACTTGAACCTTTTGAAATAACAACAATGATCCGAATTGCATCTTCTGTAGCCATTGTTCTGCATGAAGTTATCAAACTTCTTATACCACTGTCTCGGAGCCTGTTTCAAACCATATAAGCTCTTCTTGAGCTTGCACACCATCTCTTCCTTTCCTTCTTCAATGAAGCCAGCAGGCTGCTTCATGTAGATTTCTTCATCCAAGTCATCATGAAGAAAGGTAGTCTTCACAGCTAACTGCTCAAGAAAGAGGTCTTCTGCAGTCACCAAACTCAACACTACTCTGATGGTTGTGAGTTTCACAACAGGGAAAAATATCTCTGTGTAGTCCACTCCTTCTCACTGTTGAAACCCCTTCACTACTAATATAGCCTTGAATCTCTTGCTTCCATCACTCTCTTGCTTGATCCGATAGACCCATTTGTTATGTAAGGCCTTCTTCTGTGAAGGTAGCTAGGCTAAATCTCATGTCTCATTAGTGAGTAGAGAATCCATCTCCTCTTGCATCGCATGCTCCCACTGCTGAAATTCACTCACTTGCATTGCCTCTTCATAGCACTCCGGCTCACCGCTATCTGTCAACAATAAATAGTCAATAGATGAAAGATATCTGGGATTTGGTTTGGGTACCCTGTATGACCTCCTAAGCTCCATGCCCTGAGTAGTTTCTTCTGCACCTGGAGCCTCCTCCATTTTCTGATCAGAACAAACATTATCACCCCTATCTGTAAGTTCCTCTATATCCATATACTCAGATCCATCTGTATCTAAAATGCTGCTCCCACTGCTTTGGCTATCCTTGGCATCTTTCCTGTTCTTGTATATCACCTCCTCATTAAATATCACGTCACTGCTTCTGATGATCTTCCTGTTCTTCTCATTCCAAAGACGATACCCGAACTCATCAATGTTGTATCCAATGAATGTGTACTTCTGTGACTTTGCTTCTAGCTTGTCCCTGACATGGTCACTTATATGAACATAAGCCACACAACCAAATACCCGTAAGTGTGAGAGATTTATCTTTTTACCACTCCAAACCTCCTCTAGAATCCTAAAATCTAATGGAACTAATGGCCCGTGATTAATAAGGTAAGCTGCCGTATGCACCACATCCGCCCAAAATATCTTAGACAGACCTGCATATAATCACATGCTCCTGGCACGCTCTATCAAGGTTTCGTTCATCCTCTCTGCAATGTCGTTCTGCTACAGTGTCCCTGGAGTAGTCCTCTCTAAGCGAATACCATTCGTAGCACAGAACCTCTTGAACTCCTCCAGCTCATATTCCCCACCATTATCTTATCTCAGACACTTTACCTTCAGATCTGTCTCGTTCTCCACCATGGTCTTCCACTTCTTGAAGATTCCAGACACCTCTGACTTATGCTTCATGAAGTAGATCCACACCTTCCTCGAGTGATCGTCGATGAAGGTGACATAATATCTCGAACCGCCAAAAGAAGACACACTGGCTGGACCCCATACATCTGTATGAATCAACTCTAACTTCTGAGCCTTAGGTGGCCTTCCATCCTTCTGAAAACTAACCCTCTTCTGCTTCCCAAAGATGCAGTCTTCACAAACCCTAACTTCCACGGCGTCGATCCCGGTTAGCTTTCCTTGTGAATGCAAAATCTTCATCCCCTTTTCGCTCATGTGCCCTAGCCTGTTGTACCACAGATCTGTACTCTCTTTGCCAGTTGCAATTGCGAGGATGTCACTCGTATGTAAGGTGAGGTAGAGAGTTTCTAGCTTGTTGCCTCGAGCAACTATCATCATACCGTTGGAGATTCTCCATGAATCCCATGTGAATGTCGAAACATAGCCTTCTGCTCCAAGCTGTCCCACTGAAACAAGATTCCTCTTCAGCTTCAGCACGTGTCTCACGTTCTTCAAGGTCCACTTAGAGCCCTTCATCTGAATCTGCACTTCACTCTTTCTAACAATATTACAGGGCTCGTTATTCCCCAAATACACTTTTCCAAAGTCCCCTGCTACATAGTTCTGAAAGAGCTTCCTGTTAGCAGTGACGTGGAAAGAGGTTCCTAAGTCGATGACCCAAGAATCTGAGTCGCTATCCATAGCAAGGATTAAGGCATCATGCACGATATGAGCCTCATGCTCACCCGCATCATTCTTTGGACTTTTGCAGACTGAAGACATATGGCTCTCCTGGCCGTAGTTCCAATACTTTCCTTTGATAGGCCTAACATTCGAGTTCGACATCTTCTTCACTGATTTTGACCGATTCCTGTTCTGGTTATCTTTCTTCTGGCTTCTACCTCTCTGCTCAAAGTTTAGAGCTGAACCTGAACCTTTTGATTCGGACGATTTCCTTCTAACCTTCTCGGATAGAATCATGATAACAACCTCACTCAGTTTTAACTTCTCCTTCCCCGTCGAATTACCGATTGTCGTCATATAACCTGCCCAACTATCCGACAACTGCGATAGAATTAATAGGGCTTGCACTTCGTCATCAAACGTGATGTCCATGGAGATAAGCTGATCAACAATCATGTTGAACTCGCTGAGGTGCATCGTGAAGGACCGTCCTTCTGCCATCTTGAGGTTGAAAAGAGTTTTGATGGGATGCACATTGTTTGCTGCCGACAGTTGCTCGTACATCTTTGCGAGCGCTTCCATAAGCCCCACTGTCGTCTTCTCCTTCAAAATATTGTGGGCTACTGATTTAGCGAATGACAACCGGATTTACCCTAGAGCCTTCCTATCCAGTATCTCCCAATCACCATCTGACTCCTCCTTCTTCTGTCCACTTTCCTTGCTCATCAGCGGGTGATACAAGTCTTTCTGGTACAGATAGTCCTCCATCTGCGACTTTCAGTAGGTGAAGTCTGAGCCGTCAAACTTCTCGATCTTTGATTTGATTTCCTATGCCATGGCTTTCACACAAATTGCTGAATGAAGCTCTGATACCAGTTGTTAGGGATTCAAAACAATCAATTGAACCCTTGCCCTTCCGGACCTTGTGTTGAAAGTAGGAATAATACCACAAATAAAGATCTAACCTTACAAAAATATTAAAGGAGACGAACACACATATTTAACGAGGTTCGGCAACGTGCCTACGTCCTTGGGAGCCACAACACACAATTCTTTATTAATTAAAGAATAAATACAAGCTCTCGAAGTAGGGTTTAATCTCTCTAAGATTCACTCTCTTTCTACAGTAAAAAAAGGTCTCTTTTTTGTGTTGTACAAACCCTAAAAACGTTTAAGGTATATATAGAGTGCTGGTAGAAACAGAATCCAAAATAGTTTAGGAAACTATTTGACAACGTTGCGATCGACCGTGACGGTCGACCGTGCAGGTCTCGCGATCGACCGCACACCAATCGCGGTCAACCGTATCAAAAACCCGAGACCAAAAACCCTACAGGGTTGTCACGATCGATCGCCACGGTCGACCGTCTTAGGATCCAGCTCCACCTGAGCTCCTGTGCACGTTCGCGATCGACCGCCAGGTTCTCACGGTCGACCGTGGATCTGCCAGCTTGTTCTCTTCGTTATTTTGATTCCAGCTTTCGTCTCGACTTTGGGTCTACACCTTAGACTAACAGGAACCAATACTCATCAAGCACAAGCCGGAACACGACCACATCGACCGCCGATGTAGCAGCAAGCCCAATGCAAGCCTCAGACAACCTCCCGAGCTGAAGACACGATGACGGGTGAATCCAATCATGAGGGATCCCGAGAAGCCTAGCATCTTCCTCGGCGACTATCACATTAACCACAGCAGTCGACGCGTCGGTGAGCCAGAATGCCATGCCACAGCCATTGGAGACGCCGGTGCTGGGGAGGATGCGGCGGGGCCCAAGGAACATGGCATAGGGCTTGTCGAAGCTCGACCAGTTTTCGTGGTTGGAGGAGTTGTTTGCGTCAAAAGTTGGTTTTGTTATGGAATTCATTATATCTTCGGTCGATTACAACAAATTCAAAAGAGATAGTCTTTTTATAAGACTTCTTTTACACAACAAAAGGAAAATTACAACTTTTTAGAAACAAACACAGGATCGTTGTTTGGATCGCTGCTTGCGTGAGATCTTTGCCTGTGCCGGGAGCGCTTTGACTCGTGGACCACCAAATCACAGATTCTGATTGAACCGTGAGGGGTTTAATGATTCTTTCTTCGTTTATCGAAGTAAGAATTTGAAGCGAATATCTTATCGATGTAAGATGTTCACTCTTCTAAAGATCAAGTCAGCGCTTAGATCTCTAGGAATCGCCAGAAACTTCTTGAGGATGTTTGTGAAGAAGGAAGACTCTCTCTCTTGCTCTAATTGCACCAAAAGTTTAAGCCTTTTCTGCCTCTAAATCGCCGTCCCTCTCCTGGATGTCTCTAACATGCCCTCTTTGTAACCGCCGTGCCCCTACTTAAATACCATCTTTTATGAGGTTAGTGGGCATGGATTTTGCTTGCTAATCTGCCTTCCCCACGTTCATAAGACCCCCAGAGCTTATAAGCCATGGTGGCTGCCACAAAACTCGGAAAACTGTCAAAAATGACGTGTTCAACCTTCCCAGTGGCCCGACAGTACGTGGTTTCGCGCATTGCCCGCGACAGTTAACCAACTTGCCGCGCACTCTTCGAGTATTTTGGCCTAACTTCGCTCGTCGATTCGGAATGAGGTTGATCCAAGATGCGTTGGAAAGCTGACGAGAGATTCACGACTTTTATCTTTGAGCTCCTGCAGATTGGATCATTATCATGGCTTAAATGTGCAATATATTACCCGCGGCAGTATACAGCTGCCGCGCCACCCTCGATGACAAGTTTGCGACCCTCTGGGTATTGGCTCTACTTCCTGCGTCGATGTCGGAATGAGGTGATCCAAGATGCGTTGGAAAGCTATCGAGAGCTCTACAACTTCCATTGGCGGCTTCACTATGTTTCATTGTCGCGACACCGTTGTACTGTCGCGCTGTGTGCCGCGGCAGTTGTATCACTGCCGCGCACCTTTCGAATGTAGTTTGCGACGCTCTCGGGTATTTTGCGCTCTAACTTCCCGTTCCGCTGTCGGAATGAGGTGATCCCAAATCGTGGAAAAGCTATCGAAGGAGATCTACAACTTCCATTGGCGCTTCACTATGTTTATTTGCCGCGACACCTTGTACTGTCAGCGCTGTTGCCGCGGCCAGTAACACTTGCGCCGCAGCCTCGATGGCAGTTTTGCGACCCCTTCGCTCGGTATTTTAGCTTAACTCCGTCTCCGATGTCGGAATGAGGTGATCCAAGATGCGTTGGCAAAGCTATCGAAGAGATCTACAATCTCCCATTGGTGCTTCACTATGTATTGATTTGCACAACACTCTTCCACTACCCGCGCAAAATACGCCTTCATGGTGTTTCTTGTCGTGGGTGTATATTGTTCTTTCTATGTTGTCTAGCCTCCTTTGAATGATCTTTGATCTTAAGAGAATGACGTTTATCGCCTTTCTTTGTCTTGCATAGTAATTTGGATATCGTTAATATTTTTTTGACGCCTACATGGAGTAGGTGTCGAAGGCGCGTAGCTATGGCTGCTGCAGTGGGGATGTAGAGTTGCCGTCTTTCGATAGCGCAAATGACATTGGAAGACCGGGTCAGGGTTTGTCATCCGCGTCCTGGTGTCGACAGATAGAGACGCGGGGTGGAGTGTGCGGTGTGCGTGGGGACGGAGGGAGGGAGCTGGTGGTGCTTGGCCGGGGTGTGGAGGAAAGGGTTGAGGACATGTAGGGGAGGCGCGAGCGGACAAGAAGAGCTGTAGGAGGATGGAGAGGATGCGAAGGGTGGGGATGTTGAAGAATGGGAAAGGCAGGGGAGGTTGAGGGGCTGGATATGGCCGGAGGAAGCAGAAGGTGACAGCGTCGGAGAAGAGGAGGAGGAGGAGAAGATTCCAGCGGTCGAGAGGCCCGGGTGGTAGGGGAAGGCGTCAACATTGTAGGTGTAGGTCAGAGACAGCGACGGAGGGAGGTCAACGACGACGGAGATGGGGCGTTTGGTTTTTGGAGGAGGAGACTTTTGGAGGATGACTTGTTTCTGCTTCTCGGTGGCCTCAGATCCTAACCGGTTGATTTCTTACTTCTGCTTCTTGGGAGCCTCTGAAGAATCTCTGATGATGATTGTTTTCTATTTACTGTCGTCTTCCATTTTTGGTAAGCAGAGGAAGAACAGAGCAAGGGTTTTATGGATGTATGAGAATTCAAGAACAGCGAGAGGTAGAAAGAGAATGGAGAAGTGAGGTGATGGTCAAATGAGGATTTAGAGAAACATAGGTTGGGGCAACGAAGTCTCTGTTTCTTGATCGTTTCGGTTGTTGGATTCTC
Organism: Asparagus officinalis; assembly: GCF_001876935.1. Lineage (NCBI taxonomy): Eukaryota > Viridiplantae > Streptophyta > Magnoliopsida > Asparagales > Asparagaceae > Asparagus > Asparagus officinalis. Next base: position 97,212,300 of record NC_033796.1, read on the forward strand.
TGAACGGGGAAAACAGAGGAGGGGTTTTTATGGGGGAAGAGAAAATGGGTTTGGAATAAATAGGTGGTTGAGTTCTTGAATTATTTCTTTTTTTTTCAGAAAAAGATTTTGTCGTTTAAATTCTTTGTAGGAGGGAAGAACATTTAGCTTTATTTGGTAATATGGTTAGCTCGGGGTTAAGGTCTTTGTTTGTGGAAAAATTTGCAGTAAAAGAAATAAAGGAAAATTGATTTGTACTCCTTTAATCTCAGTTACAATTGGGTTTCCTGATTACAAAAGAGAAGAGAATATATTTGAATTCTCTCCTTTGTTTAAAACTGGGTTTTTCTAGGTAGGGATAGAGTGCCTCCTTCGAATGTCTGCTTCGAATTTGCTCTCCGTTGACGATCCGACCGTCCTATCTCACGAGAACAATTAACTTGTGTGACAAGTTTGATTTAGAACTCTTAACGAGTTTAAGAACTCAGAATGAGTTGAAAACTCTGAAAAGAGTTGTTGAAAACCGAATAATCGGTTAGTAGCCAAGTGGATTTGTTTGTTGCTGAAGAATCCTTCGAGATTTGATTTCCTAGCTGCCAAGTGGAGTCTCTGGTGCCGATTTCCTAGATGATTCAATCTTTGAAATCAGGCCGAAATCTCCATCCTCCCAAGAATCTAACCTTATGCGGTTTTGATCTTAAAATCTTCAACCCCTTACTCAGTTGAGTAATGCGGTTATTTATAGAGGGATAAGGGGTGTAACCAACCCCTAAATCCGCTCCTAAGTGGGCAAAAATCCCTCAAAACGTGGGATAAACGGTTTTGAGGCCGTTCAGCTCGTGTTTGAACAAGTCAAACGTCTAAATTGGCGTTCTGGGCCTTAACTCTGCGTTTAGACTTGAGACGCAGAGTTAGATATCCGCTAAAGATTAGAAACGCACAGGCCGCTTGCGTTCTGAGTCTTAACTCTGCGTCTTAGATTTTAGACGAAGGAAAATTAATTTGTATTCCTTTAATCTCAGTTATAATTAGATTTCCTAATTACAAAAGAGAGGAGAATGAATTTGATTCACCCCTTTGTTTAAAACTGGGTTCTTCAAGGTAGCGATGGAATACTTCCTTCGAATGCCTGCGTCGAATTTGCTCTCCGTTGATGATCCAACCGTTCTATCTTACGAGAACAATTAACTTGTGTGACAAGTTTGATTTAGAACTCTTAACGAGTTTAAGAACTCAGAATGAGTTGAAAACTCTGAAAAGAGTTGTTGAAAACCGAATAATCGGTTAGTAGCCAAGTGGATTTGTTTGTTGCTGAAGAATCCTTCGAGATTTGATTTCCTAGCTGCCAAGTGGAGTCTCTGGTGCCGATTTCCTAGATGATTCAATCTTTGAAATCAGGCCGAAATCTCCATCCTCCCAAGAATCTAACCTTATGCGGTTTTGATCTTAAAATCTTCAACCCCTTACTCAGTTGAGTAATGCGGTTATTTATAGAGGGATAAGGGGTGTAACCAACCCCTAAATCCGCTCCTAAGTGGGCAAAAATCCCTCAAAACGTGGGATAAACGGTTTTGAGGCCGTTCAGCTCGTGTTTGAACAAGTCAAACGTCTAAATTGGCGTTCTGGGCCTTAACTCTGCGCTTAGACTTGAGACGCAGAGTTAGATATCCGCTAAAGATTAGAAACGCACAGGCCGCTTGCGTTCTGAGTCTTAACTCTGCGTCTTAGATTTTAGACGCAGAGTTTAGTGTCTGATAGAATTTGGAGACGCACGAGCCGTTTGTATGTCGAGTTTTAACTCTACGTAGAGTTAGGTGTCTGCTGTAGAACGCACAGGCCGCGTGCGTTTTGAGTTGAGGAGTGCAGAGGTGGACTCTGTGTTTGGAAGAAGTTGTTGATTTGTAACTTCTTCTATTACAGTATTGCGAAGACGATTGTTCGTTGATCTTTGCTTTAGCTGTTATGGGGTGTGAAAGTCGTCAGATTGTAACTCTCACAGTTGATTGTGAAGGCTACTGAACAGAGTTTTCATCAGTCATCGGAAATGTCGTTGAATTGTAACTATTCTCGATCTATGTGAAAAGTCCTCCATTTGTAGCTTTCATTTATTAACATGAAAGTCATCTAATTGTAGCTTTCATTATTGAAGCTTGATGGGGATTAGCTATATATTGTGATTTTTAGACAGCCTACAGAACCCCCTCCAAAATTTTTGAAAGTTCACGGTTGACTAGGACGAATTTTTAGAATACTTTGGATCCCAAAATTTAGTTGATTGATTATTCACTCTGTCTGATATGAAGACATCGCGAACCTGGTTGTTGGAATGTTGAAATTCTGTTTCCTCAAACCCAACAAGGTAACTTTTTGAGTCTTGATGATAATGAACTTTGTCAAATAAGTTAAAGCCCAAGTCATTGCTGATGAACCAAACAAGAGCGATGATGACAATGATTTTATCTGGGTCCTTAAGATACTCCACTCGATCTACGATGAGGTGTATTCTTCGGATATCGTTTGGATCCTTCAGATACTCCACTCGATCTGCGATGAAGTGTGTTCATTGGATCTCATCTGGATCCTTCAGATACTCCACTCGATCTGTGATGAGGTGTATTCTTTCATCCATCGAATTCTTGTAGGCATTGATGAACACTCGAAATGCAACTTTTAGCTTCATTGATCTTGGTGGGAATGTTAAGCCATTTAGAAGACTGAGTTGCGCGTCGGATCGTGTCTTCATTAATCTTGGTTGGGATGTTAAGCCATCTAGAAGAATGAGATGCGTGTCACTCCTGTCTTCATTCCTCTTAGTGGGAATGTTTAGCCACCTAGAAGAATGAATTGCGCACAGCTCCTGGTTTCATTAATCTTAGTGGAAATGTTTAACCACTTAAAAGAATGAGTTGCGCACAACTCCTGGTTTCATTAATCTTTGTTGGGATGTTAAGCCATCTAGAAGAATGAGATGTGTGTCGCTCTTGTCTTCATTAATCTTAGTGGGAATGTTAAGCCACTTAGAACAATGAATTGCGTGCTGAATCGAGTCTTACGATTTTAGTGTTATTGACTGTAATCTATCTGTACTCATCCAAGAGGTTGCATAGTTGTTCGTCATACGTCGTTTTCTTCTCGGCTTTGGTCACCTTGATGGCCACATCAGCTTTCCTCTATTTATTTAAAGCTATGTCTTGGCTTTAAACGTCGAGAAATTTGTTTGGTAGCGTTAAAACGCACAGGTGGATTCCTACGCTTGAGAATTGAAACGCAGAGTTGAACTCTGCGTTCAGAAGTTCAACCAACGCAGGCATACAGGCCACATTTGGCAGGATTCTTGGCCTAGAATCTCGCTCCGATTTGACAGCTCACAACTATCTATAAATAGACCATTGTGGTCAAATCAAAAGTCATCCGACTTTTTATCTGTTCCTTTTCAAAAAGCTTAACGGAGACTCTTCGTTTTGAACTCCGGTGAATTCTGCTCATCTTCTCCGACCATCATCTGCATCCATAGCGCCCAGAAAGAAGACAGTCTCCCGTCCCAAGTCCGCCGTTGCTGCTGTTTAGAGCCCGCGGCAAACCTCGGCCGTCGGAGGTGATGTAACTCAAGCTAGTGTGCCGCCGATGCAAGCTCCTCTCGTCGGTGGTAAGTATCGACTTCCATGGCCACAAAACTTACTTCGGCAAGATCTGAGTAATGAGGAAACTCGTTTTGATGTTATAACGTAGAGTTAGGACTCTGCGTTTAGAATTCAAAACGTTGAGGTCCGACTTCTGCGCTCGAATTTTGTAACGCAGGACTTAGACTCTGCGTTTGAATAACTAACACAAAGTCTGACCTATGCGTTAATTAGATTTGACGCAGGGTCTGGTCTGTGCGTTTGAGTGCTTAACGCATGGTTCGACCTTTGCATCGTTGAGCTTTAACGCAGGATTTGAACTGTGCGTTCAAATGCTTAACGCAAGGTTTGATCTCTGCGTTGATAAGATTCAACGCAGGGTCTGAACTGTGCGTTTGAATGCTTAACGCAAGGTTCGACCTCTACGTTGATAAGATTTAACGCAGGGTTTGAACTGTGCGTTCGAATGCTTAACGCAAGGTTTGACTTCTGCGTTGGAATGCTTAATGCAGGGTTTGAACTGTGCGTTCGAATGCTTAACGCAAGGTTTGACCTCTGCGTTGATAAGATTCAATGTAGGGTTTGAACTGTGTGTTCGAATACTTAACGCAAGGTTTGGCCTCTGCGTTGATAAGATTCAATGCAGGGTCTGAACTATGCGTTTGAATGACCTTATTACTAAGGTTACCTTCATTTCATTTTCATGCTGACTGACTAACTGTTTTTCTCTTTTGCAGTGCCTTACACCCGTGAACCCCTCACTCTTCGTCATCACTTTGGGCGTGAGGGTGGCGTGGACTTGGATATGCAGTTCAATCTACGTCAAGAATTCTCGATTTTTCAAGATACTACAAAGAGCGTGTCACCTTAATCTCCCAGGCTAGCCCAACTGTATTCAGGATTCTAGTTACAGATGCCAAATTTGAAACTGGATCCCGTAAAAAACTCACTAAGCCAGCATTCTTGTTTGGCGATCATGTCGTCATCCAAAAAGAGATCGTGACCGGCGGCCATTACAAGTGGTTGAGGCAAATAGGAGATCGTCACTTCTTCCTCCCTGATATGCATAGGATGTTTCCTATCTCTTATTATCAATGTGCCTCCGTCCCTCGACATATGAATTGGTACCTTGTCAGGGAGTAGGACGGGGTAGCTGTTGGGGCTTTGACTTATACAGGTGTACACACCGTTGGTTACAACCGACAGGTGTCAGCTTTAGAACACTGCCTATTCTCAAGGGGATATCCCGTTGGAGAAACAGCTAGTATAGCTAACACTTTCATACGAAGATTTTTGGCTGTGAAAGGGGAGTTCCCTTCTTCAGTATTCAGAACTCTTGGATGGGTACATTCTTCCAGAACAGGGTGGTGGGCAAGAATGACAGAGTTCATGCTGACAGAGATAGAGGGATCGTTGCCTCGATCTGAGCTCGGTTGCCCTATAATGGCTACCAGATGTGGTAATGACTACAACCATTACAATTTTTCGCTATTCTGGAGAGATACAACCCGGAGGCGTGTACATTCTTCACACCTGTAGGGGAATTAGCGTTCGCCCTCCATGAAATGTATGACATTTTGGGTCTTCCTTTTGGAGACTTGCCCTATGAAAAGTTCATCCCAGGGTCAAGTGAGCTTAGGATTTTGAAGGAGATGAACCCTGATGTCTATGACACCCTATGGGAAGTAATGTGTCATTTTCAAATCTGCACCCAACTGACGGGGACACGAGGACGTGGTATAAAACAGCTATCTTGGGCTGAATATCTCTTCCAAAATTTGTCTCACAAGACCGCTATTGTGTCTCGTCGGAGCCTGAGCACCCCTGAGACGATCCAAGCTTTAATCAATGATGCTACAGCTCATTATGTCAACGAGGGACTAGAAGATGATTTCTCTGCACAGACTGAATTTGAAAGCTTCCACCATCAGGCTGCTACACCTATTTCTGACATGGCCTTGCTGGTGGGTTTTCTCATGTTATGGTTGAAACGGTGTGTCGTCCCTACCAGGCCAATAGATGCTGTAGTAATAGAAGTGGTCTACCAAGCTGTTCTCTTGGATCATGGGAGACCCGTGAATTTACTTTCAGCTATGACATGTTGTCTGCAGCACGGTTTGAGGGAGCTATGTCTTGAATTCATTCAGGTGAAAGAGACAGGCTCTGGAGAAAAGAAGAGTTTGGTGACTCTAAATTCTCGAGTACCCTTGCCGTATACCTATTTGATGGCATGGTACGATCTCATTGTCCTCATTTGATGAGTGCCCTATCTCCCTCGGACAAAGGATTCATCCCTTTTGTACAGAGACTAGAAGGAGCTACTTGGGAAGGCACATATGTAGTGAGGGTTCGTCAAATCTTGTCGAGAGACCTCAATTATCACATATTCCGCTGCTTCCCAGACTTTGAAGGTGGTGGCTACGGGCAAGTATTATAGGATACAACTGGCCCGAATGGTTTCACCCGTTTAGATGGGGGAGTCTTCCACTGGCTATTGAACATTAGACCGGGTTATCTTCTTCTTAGGCAAGGTGATAAATGTATAATTGAGCCGTATCAATCGTACCGATTCACTCGACAATTTAGGTACGATTAATTATACATTGGAAATCCACGGGGCCAGCTTGCAATTGTTGGTAATATATACAAAGGGGCTCGGGCCTGGTACTACTCCACAGCAGGCTGCACTGGAGCTACCTTTAGGTTACCTCACAAGACGCCCAATTCACTTCTCTCCGTGGCTTTCTGTAACTGGTATCACACGGCTTCCAAGATACCTGATTATAAGTTGAATTTGTTAGGCTTACGGGAAATTAGAAGGATGTATTCATCCAGAAGAGGATCCCGTGTATCTCGTCTGAAGGGAATTAATGAATTCCTATCTTATGAGGATGAAACTGAAGAAGGAGAAGGAGATCTGGGACTAGAAAGCGCTCCAGTAGTGAGCCCTAAGGCTGCTGAAACTCCAGGAACCAGGACAGCTAGAAAGAGGGCTCTTTCCGAAGAAGAAGCAGTTCAGTACGAGAAACGAACTCGCAGGAAATTATTAGTAGACCCTCCTTCTCAGAAACTAATGGCAGATTATTTTAAGTCCACTGGGGGCGAGGAAAAATAAGAATCTGCTGCTGCAAATCGTCCTCTTCGCACAGGGCTTCGCTCTGGGGGTCCTGCGTTTTCTAGCGAATTTTCTTCTTATCGCTCTTTGGACCAGGAAGAGGGTGGGGATGAGTCATTGATTGGGGAGATGGAATCTTCTCCTATAATGGACCCTATTATTTCACCCTTCCCAGGTCAGGCTTCAGATGCTACTCTTCCGACTGCAAAGACGTTACCTGCGGCTTCTCCGTCTAGAGAGGTTGGGCCCCCTGCAGACGAAAGTTAGTCTCCTGCAGCTTCTGTATTACTGCCACATACGGGGGCTACTATCCTTAGCCCGACAACTAGTATAATGACTAAAGCGGATGCGACTGCAAGTTCTCCCGGACTCTCGACTGCAGATGATGAAGAACAGTTAGATTATGGGACCTCTTCTCACAACAACGATGATGATGGGGAGGAAAGTGATGGTGACGATAATTCTATTGGCTGGGCTGATCCACCACCACCCTCTTCTAACAAGGCGTCCGCTTATATTCCTTCTTCCCCTATTGGTAGAGATTACAAACTCTGGTTTCTGTGGTGCTTTTTCTTCCTTTATACTAACTGCTCTTTTGTGCAGCTTTATACTAACTGCTCTTTTGTGCAAGTTCTCCAACTCATGAGGCTGCTGATACGTCTCTGTCTCCCAACCAGCAAGCAACAGCTGCCTCTATCTCCGAACCCACACTGGCAACGACAACTTCTTTACAAGAAGAATCCCCTCCGCTAACGATTTCTCTCAAATCTGCGGGGACGGAGAATGCGCTGAGTTCAGCCCAGGCAGGGGCGCTCATGATTCTTCCTTCAAGTCCTTCGCAATTGGATATTTCTATAGCTTCCCCGGCTTCTTCACGATCGTCGCCAACAGTTCTTACACCAGGGTCTACCATTTTAGGCTCCCCAATTACATCTCATGTGACATCTCTAAGTCCAGTGGTCATTCCTTCCATGCTTAAAATTCTTATACGACCCTTGGAGGATACGATGAAGGTGGTGATTGAGGAGGTCGGTGCCGGACGAGCTTCATTTGATTCTTTTAAGCTAATACTCATGCATTTTTTGAACGACATTCGATATGTGGATGACGCTCGCTGGTTTCAGCAATATTCAGAGAATGTCTCTCAATTGGAAAAGGATCTGAGAGCTTTGGAGGAGTTGTGCTATGCTGATCTTGCTGCCCAAATCACATTAACCTTTGATGATCTCAGGGCTGAAGCGATTTGTTAATATGAAGCTCTTCAAAAAAATATCACTGAAAGGGAGCTTGAAATTACATATCCTTACAGGGGCAATTCATTCAGAAGCAACAGGCTGTAGTTACTTCTAATACTGCCATACAAATATCTCGAGTAGAAATTGATCGACTAGAGGTGGAGTTGGCTCGACACAAAGCTGAACTTGCGCGGGAAGAAGAGATCTTAAAAAAGCTCACACTAGAAAGTGTGAAGACCTACGCCACCTATCGTTCGTCAATCCAGGATCTTGAACTTATCCAAAAGGAAGCTATTGCGATGATGCCGGATGAGAACGAACTTAAGAAGAGAGCCGAGGTACTGGTCCAGGCCACTCATAAGGAGAAACTATCTGCTATTAAGTCCCGGCTCGCGTCTTTCAATTTTACTGGCCTAGGGGCTTAATTATGTCTTGTCCTTTTGGTTCGATAAGAACAAGGTTTTTTGTATCACTTCTTAGTATTTTTTAATAAAATAAGGAGAGAGTGATTTTGGCTTTTCTCTATTTATTGCATGTGTTGTGTTCTGACTTACAACAACGAAATTATATGAAAAGTGCCACTTTTAGAAAAAATTTCCTTTATTATCATTTAAGATAATTCTATAAAATTTTGATTTGTTGGGAGTTTTATGGGAACACTTATTATTCCTATGCAGAGAAATAAAGATATTCCCATGGGGGGTTTAAACTGTTAGAGGTATAATATTAACGTAACAGGGAAAATATTACGATCGGGGCAATTTATCACTCTATTGAGGAGATTCGATAAATTGAATTTGTCCGAGGTGAGACGTTAACGTGACAGGGAAAGAATTGCGATCGGGGAAATTTTGATGACTTATTGCTCTATTGAGGAAGTCGATAAGTTGATTTTTGTCAGAGGTGAGATGTTAACGTGACAAGAAAGATATTGCGATCGGGGTAATCTTGAGGACTTATCGCTCTATTAAAGAGAGTCGATAAATTGATTTTTGTCAGAGGTGTAATTTTAACGTGACAAGAAAGATATTACAATCGGGGTAATTTTGAGGACTTATCGCTCTATTGAAGAGAGTCGATAAGTTGATTTTTATCAGAGGTGTAATTTTAATGTGACATCTGTGGGGAAGATATTTTAGTGTCTCGCTGGGGAGGATTGCTAAATGTTTTATCATCGGAGTGATGAATTGTATTACTTGTGATTTGAACAAGATTTGGGGAATTTTATCACCCGCTGAAAGGCAGTTGATCAATTGGTTATTTGATACTCTGCTGAGGAGAGTTGGTAAATTGACCAGGATTTGAATGATTTTAGAGATTTATCGTTCTATTGACGAGAATCGATAAGTGGATCTTGACAGAGAAATTATAGTCATATTGGTAGTGATGACAAATAAATTCAATCTCTGTGGGAATGATGGTTGTCATGAGTGTAAGACTAACCTTGATGGAAGTTCGGTCCACCATAAACAATTTAGGTTCTATTGAAGTGATACAGAAGTTTGACAAGACCCTATACAAAGGTGGATCCTTTGTTTAGAATAATTGCAACGCGAAGGTAACCTTTGCGTTTGAGGAATTGAAACGTAGAGTTACAAACTCTCATAACGCAGGTCTAGGCCTGGCGTTTGGAGAATTTGAACGCAGAGATGAGTTTTGCGTTAAAGTCCAAACGACTTTATCTACTAACACGGAAGATCGTGTTTTGAAGATGGTTGGGATTCTCTCCTAGAATCTCACACCGATTTAACAGCTTGACGACTATTATAAATAGACCTGTTGTGGTCACATCAAGAGTCATTCGACTCTTTCCACTTTTAGCTTGGTTCCAAGAACAAGAATTCTCGTTTAAAGCTCGACCGATTCTCCGGCGAACCTCGTCTTCTCCGATCAACTGCATCCATGGCGCCTAGGAGGATGAGTTCTGGTTCCAAGAAGATCATTAGGGCGGCTTCGGAGATATTGCCGACTGAGAACGTCGGTGGTGTTGCTGCTCTCATGAGCGCCTCGCCATTGCGCCGCTGTCGTATGGGCCTCGTTGTTATCGTAAGTGGTGGCCATAGTAACTTGTTTCGACAAGTTTTTTGAAAACCCTAAATGGGCTCTTGTCAACAAGGAAGATGACTCGTTTTGTTACAAACGCAGAGTTGCAACTCCATGTTAAAATTGAAAACGCAGAGTTAAGACTCTATGTTTAGGAAACATAGAGTTAAGTCTCTATTTTAAAATTTGAAAACACGGAGTTAAGACTTTGTGTTTAGGAAACATAGAGTTAAGTCTCTATGTTGGAATTGAAAACGCAGAGTTAAGACTCTGTGTTTAGGAAACATAGAGTTAAGTCTCTATGTTGGAATTGGAAACGCAGAGTTAGGACTCTGTGTTTAAGAAACATAGAGTTAAGACTCTATGTTGGGGTATGAAATTTGAACGCAGGTTTTGGCCTCTGCGTTTCAATCCTAACCACAAGTCTTTTGCCTCTACGTCTGAAAATTACGACACAGGGTTTGACCTCTACGTTCAAGTGTTGATACAAGGGTTGGCCCTTGTATTTAAGGCTTGACACGTAGAATTTGTCCTTCGTGTTATAACCCAATTTTCGTGTTAGCAACATATTTCTGTTACTAACTATTTTTTCTGATTTTGTAGTGTTTTTCCCGAATGTGCCACTTTTGCCGGAGCAGCATCAGTTATACTGACGATCCAGAATTTTTGTTTGGGGACCATATCCCGACGGATGACAAAGTTGGACATGTAGAAAATTCCCCTTTGCTACGAAGAATCAACGATCGTCTCTTGTTCCTCCCAAGCATGGAGAGAATGTATCTGCTTTCCTATTTCCTGAGCGTTGGTTGCCGTAGAGGTTTGGCCTTTGATCTTGTCAAGGAGAAAGAGAACATATCATTTGGATCTGGTTGCCAGTCTTGTGTACAGATTGACGGGCAACTCAAAGGTCTGAGACCTGGCAGATTTGAGAAAAAAGATCTTGCACAGGAAGCGCCTCTTCCAGCGAACATCTTCATACGCCAGTTTATTGTTGCTCGGGGTGAATTCTCTGCGCAAGCTTTTCGTTCTCCTGGCTGGTTGTTTTCTGGAGAAGATGGCTGGTGGACCCGGATGGTGGATTTTATTCTTGAGGAACTCAAGGACTCTCTCGCTCAGTCTGGCCTTACAATACCAGTGCTGGCCACGAGGCGTGGGATTACCCAGAACTATCCCTCCTTCTTCGCTATGCTAGAGCGGTATAATCCTGATAGCTACACTTTTTTCACACCTGTTGGGGAGTTAGGATTTGCGCTCCGTGATATGCATGCAGTATCAGGGCTATCCTTCGGGCAAATGCCCTATGAAGAATTCGTTCCAACAACTGAGGAACTTTCTATTTTAAAGACTGCTCATCCAGAGATATACGCCACTTTCTGGGAGTTGATGTGTCATTTCCACATCTGCGCTCAGGTTGTTGGGATGCGTGGGGGTGGCATCATGCATACTATGTGGGCCAATTATCTCTTTCAGAACATAGGTGAGAAGGACTTAATAGTTACTCGCCTTACTGTAAGCTCCTCCAAGAGCATTGAAGCCCGCATCAAGGCTCCTAATGCTAACTACAAGAATGAGCATCTAGAGGATGGATTTGAAGCTAACACTGAGTTTGAAAGCTTTCATTATCAGGCCACGGCTCCTATCTCTGATACTGCTCTCCTTGCAGGCTTCCTGATGATATAGCTGAAGCGGTGTATTGTGCCGTCGAAGCCAGTTGAGTCTATCTTGGCTGAAGTCGTATATCCAGCCGTTCTTTTAGCTCACGGAAGACCTTTGAATCTGCTCTCTACCATGGTAGGTTGTCTGCAGAGAAGCTTGCGAGATTTGATTTCTGAATTCCTTGATGTTAAGGAGATCAGCGTAGCTAGGAGGAAAGTTTGGAAGACTCCTCAGCCCCGCGCGCCAGTGCCCTATACTTATTTAGTGGCTTTGGTTGTGCTGCATTGTCCTTCTTTGATGACGGGGATTATGCATGACAACAACACTTCTATTCCTTTTGTGCAGAGGCTTGAATCAGCCCTATGGACGACTGTGTACATAGTCCGGACTAGACAACTCTTATCCCTAGGGAACAATTATGATCTTTTTTGTTGCCGCCCTTGTTTTGACAGGGCTGAAGAAGAGGGCCCGAAGTTTGTCGATGTGGTCTTCGAAGACTCCTCACTTTTAAATACAAGGATCTTCCAATGGCTCCTCGCTATCAGGGTAGGCTACCTAGTTTTCCGACTGGGTGAGAGATGTATAATTGAACCATATGTCCCTTCGCATTTTGCTCGACAATTCGGGTACGACCAACTTTATGTTGGTAACCCTAATCCGCAACTAGCTCACATCGGGAACCTATATGAAGGGGCTCATGCTTGGTTTTTCTCTTCTGCCAGAGGGACTCATGCGCAGTTCACTCTGCCCAGTTTGCCGCCTAACTGTTCCACCGTAGCGGACTTCCACGATTGGTTTGACAAAGCTTCTCAAATCCTAGAATATGATGTATATACTTCATGTATAAATGAGATCCGGGAATTTTATAAATCGAGAAGTGGTTCTACCAGGACTCGATTACCAAGGATAGAGGATTATCTGTCCTGCGAACGAGAGGCGGTCGGAATCGAGGAGATCCCAAAGGAATTAGCCGCTGCTGAGCCTTCTGAAGAAGAGGCTACTAAAGAAGTTCTTGAGGGAGCACCCCCTCCCGAGCCCCGTTCCTTAAGATCATCAGGGAAGAGGGCCCTTACTACTGAGGAGGAAGGCGAATATGATAGAAGAGTTCGCAAGCGATAGCCCGTTGCAGCTAAGAACTCCAAGAGGGCCAAGTTGATAGGGGACGCTATAAAGTCTACACCTGTTGCAACTCTTGAGAACAAAGAGGAGTTATGCTTCAAGCCGCTCCTTCCGATCCTAAAATGACAATGGCCGGGCAGGGGTCGACCATCAAAGGCTCGGCATAAAATATGCCCGAAAGATTACCATCTGAGGTCGTCCATCATCCCACTTGCACTGATTATGCGAATTGCTTTATTTATCCGATTGCTCCACCCCCAAGCTCAAAAACTTTGAGGAAACTTATCGAGCAATTAGAATATTGGATGCGAATGACCATCGATGTCGTTAGTCTCAGGGAAGTGAGCTTCAAAGTTTTTGAACCCCATCTGTTGGAGTGCCTAGCTAAGATCGGGCACCAGGGAAATGTACTGTGGACCGAGAATTGTCGTGAAAGCATCATTATTTTGGAATATGAATTAGAGTTCCTTTCAATGCTGCAATGTGATGATCTAGGACCAGAAGTGGATCAGCCTCTTTCTCAGGCCAAAGCTTTGAGAGTACAACATCAAGAGGCTCTTCAAAAGAGTCTGTCTGAGAAAGAGTCTCGTATTGTCGTCCTGCGTGATGAGCATCTCCAAATACAAATAGACATGGGCAGCCTTGCTATGGGTATCCGGGATACTGCAGCAGAACTTGCTCACACGGGTGTTGAGCTTTCTCAGATAAATGCCCAACTGACTGACGATATGGAAGTCGTAAAAGGGTTAGCTGCTCACTATGATGGGCTTCTCAAAGGTTATTACGATGAGATCATTGCTGCCGATAAGATCCGACAAGAGATTGCAGAAGCAGCCCCTAATGAAGAGGAGCTCAGGAGCAAGATAACAGATGAAGTTAAAAAGGCTCGTGAGGAAAACATATCAGCTTTGAGATCTAAGCTCAAGTCCTTCAGGTTGATGGGCCCTGACACTTAGAATTTGAGTCGCTTTTAGCTAGGGAATAATTTTGTATCGTCTTCATTCTAATTTTTATCACTTTGTATCAAATTACCAAAATTGAATGAAAATGAAATCATTTTATCTTCCATCATATCTTTATTGTTGGATCCCCATTTTAGGATAATGAACAACATTTCAAATGCCATAAGCGTAGTGTTAACTTGTCATAAAATCAAAATTCTCTTTATTACCATTTAGAATAATTCCAGAAAATTTTCATCGTCAGAGGTGTAGTGTTAACATGACAACATACAAAACAGGAAAATTAAGCATTCATTCCTGAAATACATTCTAAATCGATAACCCCCAGTCTGACTTGACTGGAGTTTGAGGGAGAAAGAAGGGGGCTACATGACTTACGGGAAGTATCTCTTAAGAAACTTTCCGTTAATTGGCATCATGAGCATGTCTCCTTTTTGATCAATGAGGCAATAAGCTCCATTCGAATAAACTGATTCTATTATGAAGGGTCCTTCCCATTTGGGATTGAACTTCCCTTTAGTTTTGTGGGTCATTATCATGGGTCGTCTGTTGGCTAAAACTAAATCGCCTTTCTTAAAAATCGGTTCTTTAACCTTTTTGTTGTAGGCTTTGGAAATCCGAGCTTGATACATCTCGATCTGTTGCTAAGCTTGAAGTCGTTTGTCGTCTAAGGCTTCAAGTTCTTGAAGGCGTAGTTGGTGTTTCTCTTCTTTTGTCATCCCGGTTGCGATAGCGACTCTCAGGGAAGAAATATGAATTTCTAATAGTATCACGGCTTTGCAACCGTATACTAAAGAGAATGGCGTAGCTCTGGTAGGGGTCCTCACCGTTGTGCGGTAGGCCTACAGGCATTCGCCGAGTCTTTCGTCCCAATCGCATCGGCTCTTAGAAACGAACTTTTTGAGAAGTTTCATGATGGTCTTGTTAAAAGCTTCTGCAAGGCCGTTCGCCGACGGATAATATGTCGTAGAGGCAATGCTTTGGACCCTAAATTTATCACAAAATCTCTGAAATCCAAGACTGATGAATTATGTCCCATTGTCATGAACTATCCGTCTAGGGACTCCAAAACGGTAGATGACATGATGTTTGATGAATCTAACCACATTCGAAGTTTTGACTTCTTTTAGTGGGACTACATCCGCCCATTTGGAGAAGTAATCGGTTACAGTCAAAATGAACCAGTGTCCTTTGAAAGTTGGAGGTGAGATCGGTCCCACGACATCCATATCCCACATTTCAATTGGCCAAGACGCCGATGTGGGATGTAAGTTACCTGGCGCCTGATGGATAAAGTCATCATGAATCTGACATGCGTGACAACATTTAGCATACTCGACTGTGTCTGAGAACATCTTCGATCAATAATAGCCGATTCGTCGAAGACGATCTCCTAATTTAGCTCTGGGTTGATGAGCTCCACACATTCCGTCATGGGCCTCCTTGAGGTCCTTCTTTGCTTCTTTTCGAGAAAAGCATCAAAGCAAAACTCCATTATGAGATTTATGATACAGGATTTGGGAAACCGTGTCGTAATAGAATCGGGGGGCTTTTCGTTTGATAGCGGCCGCTTCCTTAGTATCATCGGGCAAAATTCCGTACAGGACGTAGTCGATATACGGGAATCGCCAATCCCTAGATTCAAGCTCCATGGAGGTTGTGCAGACTTCTCCTGCTATTGTCATATCTGAACTTTCCTCTATAGGAATCTTGGAACAATATAGCTCATGTACCATGACTGGAATCATTGTTTCAGCCCCTGGTGGCAATGCTAGTGAAGTTGCCAATGAGGCTAAAGTGTCTGCATAAGCATTCTGAGCTCGTGAGATATATTCAATAAAGAAACCTTCGAACTTCTTAGCTTGCTTTAGCACTGCGAAGTAGTACGAGATTAGATCCTCATGACGCACTTCGTATTCCCCTTGGACTTGATTTACGATGAGCTGAGAGTCACCGTAAGCCTCGAGATGCCGAATATTAAGCTCTTCGGCAAATTGCATTCCTAATAGTAGGGCATTATACTCGGCTACATTGTTGGAGCAGGGCTCGATCAGGGAAAATCCCCTTGGGATCACGTGGCCGTTTGGAGAGATGAATACTACTCCTACTCCCACTGTAATTGCTCCATGAGGATTTGCTCTGGATGCACCGTCGAAGAATAATCTCCACATTTGCCTAACTTCTTGAGTGACGCAGGCTTCAGTGACTTCGTCGGGCAATTCTTCGTACAACCTAGACATTCCTGGCACAGGATGATCAGCTAAGAAGTCTGCCAGCGCTTGACCCTTGACCGCTTTTTGGGGCATAAATTGCATGTCATATTGTGATAAGAGGATGGCCCACATTGTGAGTCGGCAATTTAGAGATGATGGTTTCATCATCAGAACTCAAAAGGGATTTACCTTGGAAATAACATGAGTTGTCTGTCCTACCAGGTAATGTCGTATCTTTTGGACTACGAATACTAAAGCGAGGCATTCTTTTTCTACCAGATTATACCAGCGTTCGGCTCCCATCATGGTCCTGCTTAAGTAGTAGATGGCTTGCTATTGCCCTTGATCATTGTTCTGAGCTAATAAAGCTCCGAGAGAATGGTCCATGGCTCTCACATACAACAGGAATGGTTTTTCTGATATTGGGGCCACGAGAACTGGCGGCTGGGTGAGATATCTCTTAATCTCCTCGAATGCTTTTTGGCATTCTCCATCCCAAACGAAGGACACTCCTTTCTTCATAAGCTTAGAGAAAGGTTGGCAGCGCCCCGATAGATTAGATATGAATCTCCGAATGTAGGCCAGTCTACCTTATAAATCTCTGAGTTCTTTGAGATTCTTCGGAGGTAGCATATCTTGGATGGCACGCACTTTCTCTGGATCAAGAAAAATTCCCTTGGATGTGATGATAAATCCCAAGAATTTTCCGCTTGATACCCCAAGGAACAATTTTGTCAGGTTCATCTTCAGCTGATGTGTTCGCATGATATCGAACATTGTCTTCAAGTCTGTAAGATGATCACCTTTATGTTGGCTTTTTACTGCTACATCGTCAACGTAGCATTCTATCTTCTTACACAGATGCTCATGGAAGATGGCGTTCATTACACGTTGATAAGTTGCACCTGCGTTTTACAGGCTGAAGGGCATCACTGTGTAGCAATACACCCTCAGTGGAGTTCAGGATACATCTTGATTTGATTGTATCCGGAGAATCCATCCATGAAAGATATCCTTTCATATCCACATGTATTGTCAATCATGACATCGGTGACGGGAAGAGGAAACTCGTCTTTTGGACAGGCTGCATTAAGGTCACGAAAGTCGATGCATATACGGACCTTACCGTTTTTCTTAGGAACTGGGACAATGTTGGCTACCCAGTCCGGGTGTTGTTCCTCTTTGACAAAACCCGAGTCTATAAGCTTTTTAACCTCTGACTCAATTGCTTCCATGATCTCTGGACGAAACCTACGTTGCTGTTATTTGACAGGTTTTGCATCCGGATCAATATTGAGACGGTGCATAGCTACTTTCGGGTCGAGACCAGGCATGTCTTCGTAATTCCAAACAAAGACATCTATATATTCTCGGATGAGAGATATAAGGTCTTCTTTCTCAGATGGTGATAGGTTTTCACTTATGAAAATTGGTTTAGGGTTAGATTCATCTCCCATATTGACTTAGATCACGTTATCTTCAGTAGGCGGTTCGCGTTGTTCGAAACGCATATCCCACAAGATGTTGAGACGTTTGATCCACGGGTCATTGGTTGATTCGATCAATTCTTCGTCACCCTCTGCATCTTCGTCTGGTTGACTGGTCGAAACCATGTTCACTGTCACTCTTTTAAAGAAGGACCCGACACTGATGTCAGATTCCCATGATGATGTCCCGGATGAATGACCCTGACACAAATAATTACTGGTTTCATTTTTCGAGATAGAGGGAGTTGTGACGTAGACCACACCCCTTCTGGTTTTTTGATAGTAATCCGGAGGTTTTCCTTCAGGGGTTAGAGACATTCGAATCGATGTTCGCCTTCCTTTCCCGAAGTTTAAACCCTGCTTTTCATTAAAGTTGTATCCCATTTGTTTCATTAAACATATAGAATTGGGTTCGTGTTAATGGAATTGAGGAACTCCATCATCTTCCTCTGAACTTCCTCGTTTGAGTTGTTCGGGTTTGACTTTACCAAAATAGATCTGCTTCTGCCCTTTCCTTTTGGACGGGACTTTGAAGAAAGCCTTCTGTGCATTTTCTACTTCTTCATCTGAAGTGAAGGATGATTTAATTGGCAATGTGAGGGATGCCTCTGCACACAATGTGTGCCACGGGTTGGTACCTGCATTACGATCATTCTCTATTCGTTCATTTTTAGAGGACACGTCAGACAAGTACGCCAAAATAAAATCTTCATTAATGCACCATTCGCCCTCACTCGGTACATTATTATTGCTCTCATCCTGACCCATTACATTGAAGTTTAACTCCTATGGACAATCTTCTTCAGGATCCGGCTCGATATCGGCTTTGTTGCTACTATCAACGTCTTCTTTCTCCTGAGATTCTAAGTAAAAAATAGAATCCGTATGGAAATTCTCCACTCCTCTGAAGGGGTACTTTTCTGCAATCAGGGTTCGAACTTCCCCTTCATTATTAGCATACTTCATAACCTGATGTAGGGTAGACGGGACAATACGGTTTGCATGAATCCATGGTTGTCCCAATAAAAGATTGTAGGATGTGTCCGCATCTATGATGTAACAAGTCACTTCAGACTTGAGATCCCCGATCTGGCATCTGAGTTTGATCTTTCCTAAGGGTCGAGTGTTGTTAGAGTTGAACCCGAAGATGGTAGTCTGAGTGGTGTTCAGCTGATGCATGGGAATCCCTAAGACCTGCATGACCCTGTAAGGTATGATGCTACGTGCTGAGCCCGGGTCAACTTGGACACGACTGATTTCGGAGGACCCGATATACCTCGTATAGTATAGCGGTCTGTCATGCTTATGTTTGACCTGCATGTCTTCCTGCATAAATGATATGCAAGGTAAAATTCTCGCTGCTTGTAGGCATTGTAGGCAAGGTTGGTCTTCAGAAGCTTCAGGGATTGGAGCGATTTGTGTAATAAAACTCTCTGTATTCTTTAATGCTTCAATTAGAGCTTCCTTGGTGGTTTTGGACAACCTTAGGAGCTCATATAAAGTAATCCTGACCGGTATATTAGCCAGCTGTGCCATGACATTGAATTGGAAGGGAGCGCTTGACTCTCCGGGCTTTTGGAGAAGATTTTTATTGAACCGGATCTCCTTTTGTTTCCCTTTATCAACTGGCTTCTTTGGTACAGAACCCCCAGCGTCTTGGGGCTGTTCTTCAGCTTCTTGAGCATTCTGGTCATTGTCTCTTAAGTAAGACTTTCCTGACCGAGTGCCAGGGTTGCCTCCTAGGTATGCCGCCAGGGCAATCCTTTCTTCTTCTGAGTCGGTAAGAGGTTTAAGATGATCATCATTCTCATTAATAGAGGGGCTAATCATGTTGGAAGACTTAGCATTACCTCCCTTCTTTTTGGATGAGGTTTTCATCCATTGTTGATCTTCGACTAAGTCGGGATGGACCTACATGATCTCCCCTTTTGGGGTAGTGAATGGTACTAACCCTCTGTCCTCCTGATGGTATAAGTCAGTATTTTTCAGATACATTTCTCCTTTATGGATGGGAATGACACCGTTCGTGGTTGCTACCGGAGGGAAGTCACCAAATTGGACCGCTATCAAGTTGGTGGACACGGTCTTTTGCTCGGGCTTCAAAGTGAGCACGTTTGCATTTACCAGGTTTTGTAGAATGTCTTTGAAGACATAGCATTTTCTGGTAGGGTGGCCCAGGAACCTGTGATAACGGCAGTAGTTAGGGTCATCGACTTTTCCTTCCTCATCTGGTTTTCTGATTTCGGGAAGCTGCAACTTGTTGTTCTTCCGAAGTAACTGGAACAGGGTGTCCACATGCTCCTCCTTGAACGAATATTGCTTAGGTGCTCTTGGAGGATTCGGGGCTTTGCCCTGCTTAACCGGTGATGCCCGTGTATTAGTATCGACAGACATAGTCTCCTTCCCCTTGGATCGAGGAGCATTATGTTGGTTGCACTGTTGTTGCAGCTTCGGTTGGGGAATCTCTTCAGCCTTGACACGAGCAACGATTTCTTCAGCTTGTTCTCCCTGCGAAACCAGTTGTCTCTAAGAGCTACATTCCGCCACCCCCATCTGAGTAAGGAGCTGGGTCTACAGGTTATGCTTGCAAGTTTCAACCAAAGTGGATTGAGTCATACCTGACGGGCATCGTAGTGCCATGCTGCGGAATCTCTCAACATACGCCTTAATAGACTCTCCTTTCCTTTGTTTAGTGGCGAGAAGAGTCGGGACTGAGACTTCCATGTTATCCTTGAAGAGCCTGGCTAAGAAAAATCTTTCCAGGTCTACCCATTTCTGGATGGATCCGGCAGGCAGTTTCATAAACCACTCAAAAGCGACACCTTTGAGGGTATCGATGAATAGTCGGGTCAGGATGGCGTCGTTCGCCACCACATCTCCAGTCTGAGACTTGAAGTAGTAGATGTACTGATTGGGTGACCCTATGCTATCGAAAGGTTGTAGAGTTGGAGCCTTAAATTTCGGTGGATAGGGTGTTGTGTCCCATTCAGCAGGGTAAGGTCGTACTACCCCTTCTTCGCGGAGCTCGCTTCTGTTGGCGATTGCGTTGAGGTGAGCTTCTAGCTCATCCACCTTAGTGGACTGAGGGTGCAATTCTCTTTCTATCTCCTTCTCATTCTCAGAAGAAGATTCTATGTTCTGAGCCTCGCGATACGAATGCTCAGGTGCTTGTTGCTTTCCCTTGGAGATTGTCCTCCGGGAGACTCCGGTCTTTGGCCTTTTTCGGCAAGAAGCTGGGCCAACATATCCTTCATTTGGAGAAGTGTCTCCTGTTGCGCTTGGAGCATAACGTGATGTTCGTCAACTCTTTTGGCTAGGTCTTCGGGGCCTCCTGACATGTAAACGTGAGCCTCTCATGCTCCAACAGAGCTTGAAGATTAGGATTCGACGATAGCCGAATGTTCATCACCTGAAGTAATCCCCTTGGCTAACTTCTGATAATTAACTGAGCGGATAGTTCCTGTGCGAGTTCGGGTGTGCCGGTATACTCCTTCAAATTCGTCATAAATTTCCCGAACGGTCGGAGAATGACTTCTTTGCGACTCATTAGAATCGGGATGCGAGGCTTTTCCTCTGCCGATCACGTTGATAGTGACCTTGGGATATTCGATTTCAGAGGCCTTCTTTTTGTGGTGACGTTGTCGTTTGGCAGGTCTAACGACATTCGTCAGTCTATCGAACACGGATTGCCGAGGCTCAGATGTGTAGCAGTGGCATTCCGAAAGAACTCCAGAAATAAGCCGCTCACATTAGCAGGCATAAGCTGTCTGCTGTGTAGGTCTCCTTCTTGACAGCAGTTCACAAAAATCAGAAACTTGGGAAGACTCTCGTGAAGATGGAGATGGAACCCTTTGCCCCTGAGTGGGTAGAACTGATTCTTGCTGGGCATGAATTTTGAATCCATGCCGACTCTTTTGAACTTGGCGGACCACGTCGTGTTCTTGAGAAGAAACGCGAGAGTCACATTTTGATTTGTAAACATTAGGCCGAGGCCTGTGTTTGGCCAATAAAACAGACCCTTGGGGGTCTTGTTTTGGTTGAACGCACTCCTGTGGTGTGCGTTTGATTGATGAAACAAACCCTTAAGGGTCTTGTTTTGGTTGAACGCACGCTTGTGGTGTGCATTTGGTTGATGAAACAGGCCATTGAGGGTCTTGTTTTGGTTGAAC
The DNA here is from genome assembly GCF_001876935.1 of Asparagus officinalis. Classification (NCBI taxonomy): domain Eukaryota; kingdom Viridiplantae; phylum Streptophyta; class Magnoliopsida; order Asparagales; family Asparagaceae; genus Asparagus; species Asparagus officinalis. Next base: position 97,233,898 of record NC_033796.1, read on the forward strand.
GCACGCTTGTGGTGTGCGTTTGGTTGATGAAACAGACCCTTGAGGGTCTTGTTTTAGTTGAACGCACGCCTGTGGTGTGCGTTTGGTTAATTGAACGTGCCTTTGGGGGTCACGTTTTGCTTTTGAGACGCACTCTTGAGGTGTGTGTCCGGATTGAACAACGCAGCCCTGAGGGTCGCGTTTAAGTTGGATTATACGAGGCTCATAATCGAGCTCGTTACCACGAAGTGTGCATTCTGGAGCAGAAACGCAGAGTTCGGGCAGAGGCTCAAAAACGCAGTCTTCACGTTGGGCAAGAGACTGGCTATTCCGTAAGTGTGCTCACCATATGGATCTTCTCCTTCGTCGAGTGGCGTTTTTCTTAGCTTGCTTCAACGCCTTGGCTGCAACATTGTTGGTGTTGGTTGGATTTTCCTCCGTCATAGGTCTCTTATGACCTATGACACACCGTTTTGATGCGGGTGTGGATCTCCGTCATAGGTCTCTTATGACCTATGACACACCGTTTTGATGCGGGTGTGGAGTCTTCAACTCGTTGAACGAGTTTGGAATCTTGGCCAAAGGAGAACACACCGTTTTGATGCGGGTGTGGAGTCTTCAACTCGTTGAACGAGTTTGGAATCTTGGCCAAAGGAGAAGACTTTCTTTGGCATTTCAGCAGTAGTTGAGACCTCTTTAGAGATCTTGCAGGTGTCACGCCTAGCCTTAGGGCTAAACGATCCAGAGGAGAGGGCTTCCTCATACTTAGCTTGGTTGAACTCTACAATAAGAGTTTCGACGGTTGTTCCAGTGAGGTGGACGTCGGATTGTGCCACCACTTCCTCGTCAGAGAAGCTAGTCCCTAGCGGAGTCGCCATCTTTTGTTTGTGGAAAAATTTATAGTAAAAGAAATGAATGAAAATTGATTTGTATTCATTTAATCTCAGTTATAATTGGATTTCCTGATTACAAAAGAGAAGAGAATGAATTTAAATTCTCTCCTTTGTTTAAAACAGGGTTTTTCTAGGTAGCGATGGAGTGCCTCCTTCGAATGCCTGCATCGAATTTGCTCTCCGTTGACGATCCGACCGTCCTATCTCATGAGAATAATTAACTTGTGTGACAAGTTTGATTTAGAACTCTTAACGAGTTTAAGAACTCAGAATGAGTTGAAAACTCTTAAAAGAGTTGTTGAAAACCGAATAATTGGTTAGTAGCCAAGTGGATTTGTTTGTTGCTGAAGAATCCTTCGAGATTTGATTTCCTAGCTGCCAAGTGGAGCCTTTGGTGCCAATTTCGTAGATAATTCGATCTTTGAAATTAGGCCGAAATCTCCAACCTCCCAAGAATCTAACCTTATGCGGTTTTGATCTCAAAATCATCAACCCCTTACTCAATTGAGTAATGCGGTTATTTATAGAGGGATAAGGGGTAAAACCAACCCCTAAATCCGCTCCTAAGTGGGCAAAAATCTC
>NC_033796.1:97240351-97260650 GCF_001876935.1 Asparagus officinalis
TATAGTTGGAGCCTCTGATTCTCTTATATATTCTACTATGCATAGAATGATGATGTATTCTACTGTATGTAGACAAAATGGTAATACCGACAAAGTCATTGCTTCTTATATTACATGTGGCTTTACTGGTGTCCTTAAAGGATGGTGGGATAATTATTTATCCTCTAATGCTAGAGATGAAGTTTTGAATGCAACAAAAATTGTTAATGGTATCCCACAAGAAGATGCTATTTATACCTTAATGTTAGCAATTACACACCATTTTACTGGATTATATCAAGATAATAGAGAGAGAATAAGGACTCTTTTACAGAATTTTAGATGCCCATCTCTAACCCATTTTAGATGGTATAAAGATACTTTCTTAAGCAGAGTCATGATGCTTGATAATGCTAATAGTGAACATTGGAAGTCTAAATTTATTGATGGTTTACCGACTCTATTTGCTGATAGAGTTAGAAATAAAATACGAGATGAACAGGGAGGTTATCTTCCTTATGAAAATTTAACCTATGGGTATTTGACAAATGCTTGTATTAAAGAAGGGTTAGCCCTATGTAATGATTTAAAATTAAAAAATCAATTAAAGTCTCAAAGACTCACAAAAAGAAAAGAATTAGGAGAATTCTGTGAGCAATTCGCTTTTGATCAACCTTATAGAGTTGATAAAGAACCTATAAAAGATCTTAAAAATAAACATTCTTCTTTTAAAAAGAAAAAGAAAAGATTCTTCAGAGAAGAAAACAGTGAAAAAAGAGATAAACATAAAAAAGATAAAAAATCTTTTAAATCTAAAAAAGATAAAAAAGAAATCCATTGCTATAAGTGTGGAAAAATAGGGCACTATGCTAGTAAGTGTTATACAAAAAAGAAAATAGATGCCATTGAGGATGAAGGTCTTAAAAAGACTTTATATAAAATAATGATTAAAAGTGAATCTGAAGAAGAAGAATTATCTTACTCTGAGTCAGAATCTGACACATCTTGTGTATGTACTACTCAAAATTGTGAGAAAAATGCTGACTATTGGAAAGCAATAGTTAATATGAATGGTTTATCCATTAATATGATATCTTCAAATCAAGAGTTAATCACTAAAATCATATCTGAAGATATATCTTCGGAAACAAAAAGAGAATTAATAGAATCTTTTTTAAAGACCAAAGAGAAAATTGACAAACCAAACATTGAAAATGTTTACTCTATGGCAGAAGTCCTAAAAAGACAAAAGAGTCAGGCCTCTACATCAAAATTTCTTTCTTTATCAAATTCTTGTTAAAAACCTATCGCAAGACATTATATTAGGAACTCCCTTTTTACATAATATTATGCCTATTGTTCAGGTAGATACTAAAGGTATTAAAGCTACTTATAAAAATAATGAAATAATATTTGAATTTATTTCTGATCCTCAAACTCGTTTACTAAACGAAGTTAGAAAAGTTATTCTTAAAGAAAACCAAATTAATTTCTTAAAAGAAGAAGTTTTATTTGTTCAAATAGAAGAACAAATTAAAATGAAAAAAGAGTTAATAACTCAAATAGAAAATAAATTCAAGATTACTATATGTAGTAATCTACCAAATGCATTCTGGGAGAGAAAGAAACACATTATTTCTCTACCATATATTGATAATTTTAATGAAAAGGATATACCTACAAAATCTCGACCTTGTCAGATGAATAAAGAGTATCTAGATTTATGCAAAAATGAAATAAGTTCTCTTATAGAGAAAAAATTAATAAGGAAATCATATTCTCCTTGGAGTTGTACAGCATTTTATGTTAATAATGCTGCAGAACAAGAAAGAGGAGTACCTCGTCTTGTTATTAATTATAAACCATTAAATACAGTCTTAAAATGGATAAGATATCCTATTCCTAATAAAAGGGACTTATTAAATCGCATTAATAATGCAAAAATATTTTCTAAATTTGACTTAAAGTCAGGATATTGGCAAATCCAAATTGAAGAGAAGGATAGATATAAAACAGCTTTTGTTGTTCCATTTGGGCATTATGAATGGAATGTTATGCCCTTTGGATTTCCAAAAGCTGTTTTATATCTATCCTTCTCTTCAATTTGGATTTGCCAATATCCTGACTTTAAGTCAAATTTAGAAAATATTTTTGCATTATTAATGCGATTTAATAAGTCCCTTTTATTAGGAATAGGATATCTTATCCATTTTAAGACTGTATTTAATGGTTTATAATTAATAACAAGACGAGGTACTCCTCTTTCTTGTTCTGCAGCATTATTAACATAAAATGCTGTACAACTCCAAGGAGAATATGATTTTCTTATTAATTTTTTCTCTATAAGAGAACTTATTTCATTTTTGCATAAATCTAGATACTCTTTATTCATCTGACAAGGTCGAGATTTTGTAGGTATATCCTTTTCATTAAAATTATCAATATATGGTAGAGAAATAATGTGTTTCTTTCTTTCCCAGAATGCATTTGGTAGATTACTACATATAGTAATCTTGAATTTATTTTCTATTTGAGTTATTAACTCTTTTTTCATTTTAATTTGTTCTTCTATTTGAACAAATAAAACTTCTTCTTTTAAGAAATTAATTTGGTTTTCTTTAAGAATAACTTTTCTAACTTCGTTTAGTAAACGAGTTTGAGGATCAGAAATAAATTCAAATATTATTTCATTATTTTTATAAGTAGCTTTAATACCTTTAGTATCTACCTGAACAATAGGCATAATATTATGTAAAAAGGAAGTTCCTAATATAATGTCTTGCGATAGGTTTTTAACAAGAACACAAGGAATAGGAATACATGTTCCTTGAACACATATGTGAGCATTTGGTAATTTATATTTAACATTTAAATTGTTTCCATTAGCACTACTTAAGTTTTGATTAGTGGTTTCAAAGAATTTTGAAGGTATTATTCCTTCATTGATACAATTTAGGTCTGCACCACTATCTACTAAAGCTATCAGATCTGGTATAACAACCTGTTCTGCTATAGCTAAGGTGATTTTTATATACCACTTTTGAGAGGTAACTTGTTTTAAGATTTGTAAAAATTCTGTATTTTCTTGTTCTTTATCAGAGTTATTTTCTGATATTATCAGTGTTTTCTGATTTTCTTCATTATTTATTTTATTTAATATATATTTATTTTCTTGTTTGAGGTTTTTAACTTCTTTTTTCAAATCTTGAATTTCTTTATTTAAATTTGATAAAGAAAGAGATTTTGATGTAGAGGCCTGACTCTTTTGTCTTTTTAGGACTTCTGCCATAGAGTAAACATTTTTGTCAATTTTCTCTTTGGTCTTTAAAAGAGATTCTATTAATTCTCTTTTTGTTTCCGAAGATATATCTTCAGATATGATTTTCGTGATTAACTCTTGATTTGAAGATATCATATTAATGGATAAACCATTCATATTAACTATTGCTTTCCAATAGTCAGCATTTTTCTCACAATTTTGAGTAGTACATACACAAGATGTGTCAGATTCTGACTCAGAGTAAGATAATTCTTCTTCTTCAGATTCACTTTTAATCATTATTTTATATAAAGTCTTTTTAAGACCTTCATCCTCAATATATATTACTTTAGGATATTTTGTGATAACTAGCCTCTTTAACCCTTCTTTATTTGCCAAATACAAAAAATTTAACCATGCATCTTGACTATTAAATCCAAACAAAATTAAATTATTTTTAACCTCTCGTGAAGGATTAACTAATTTAATCCTTCCCCTTAACCATTTTCACTAAACTCCTTGCAAAATGACACCTCAGTAATTAGTAAACCCAATTACAAAGAGACCCTATTGTTCTACTTTGTGCGAATAAAAACCCAAGTGAATGTTTTTGTCATCTTAAAATTGTTAAGAATGTTTGAGGATGCAAATAAACACTCAATTGCAAAAATAAAATAAAATAAAAAGATTAAAGGAGTCAGAAAAATGCTCTAACTTGGTGATTCTCGCTTTTGGATCAAAGACTACAAGGGGCATATTCACAACAAGTAGAACTATATAGGCTTTCACAACAAACATGGGTCTGATGGCAATTAAACTTACTAAAAATAACCTACCAGCCTTAAAACTTTATTTAATTTTGTTCTTTTGAAATTTGTCAAATTCTTATTCATTGTTCATAATTTCTCCATTTTACTTTTGTTGATAATAGTGTTTTGTATTGGGTTTTAGTCCCACGTTGCTTATGAGGACACACCTCACCCTCCTCTACTTATATAAATATATGTACACACTCAATTTTCAACTCAAGGGAAATTCACCCAAGATTCTCTCTTTCTCTCTCTTACTTTAACTTGGTATTAGAGCTAGGGCTATTTTCCTTCCAATAAAATTTTTTAACGCTTCTGCGTTCTTTTGTCAAATCTTGGCATTGTTGCTTTGCAGCCGTTTAACACTTTTTTTTGCGTTCATCTACTAGAATTTTTGGCCTTGCCGCTTTGCGGCCTCTTAACTCGTTTCGCGTTCTCATTTAACCTTTGGGTTCTATTTGAACAGTATTGCCATTTCAAGATCATCTCTTGGTCTCAAATTAACGGCATCGCCGTTTCAAGCCGTCTCTTGGTCTTAAGTGAATGGCATTGCAGTTTCATAGTCAGTAACGGCATCATCGTTTCAATCCATCTCGATGTCTTAACGTCTCAACATTGCTGTTATGGATCCTTCAAAGAAGATTCCCAAACCACTTTTACCCCTCAATGATCAAAGTGACTGGGCAGGGTAGTCCACCATTGTCACCAATGCTTTGCGTGATGCTGGTTTGCTTGATCATCTCACTAGTATGGGACCAGTTCCATTGTCCATCAGCATTGTTGCTTCATCCAGTACTATTGCCTTTGGCAGTGGTGATATCGATCTTCAGACTGCTCGTGCTCTCTATGTCAAGGAGAGTTCAGACTGGCAATTGCAGGAATTTCGTGTCATGGATTATCTCACTCGCTATGCTGGATATGGTCTCACTGTCAAGATTGGCTCGCTTCCCTCTGCTCGGGCCATGTGGACTCGTCTCACTGAGCGTTTCACTGAGTGCTCGGGGTGCACGGGAGGCATATCTTCTGCAATGCATTACTCTACAACGCAAAGATAGTTCATCTCTGCAGTCTTATTTTAGACAAATGCAAGCTTTTTGGACAGAATTACGCTCCATGCTTCCTGGACGTAATTCCATATATGAAGACTGGCTAGCCTGGTACGAACGGCATGAGGTGCATCAACTGTTTCAGTCCCTTCCTAAATATTCAACTATGGTTGATCAACTACTTCATCAGTCTTAATTTTCGACGTTGGCCTCAGCTATGAGAGTTCTCACTGTTTATGAGACCTGACAGCAGACAACACGACTCAATTTGTCAACAGACACTCCTACCTCTTCACTCGAGACTGTTTTGTCTGTACCTGTCACTACTCTTGTTATGAATCATACTTCTACACAGGATCCCTCTCCACAGGCTCGATCTAAGCTCTCTTGCAAATATTGCAAGAAGGAAGGACACTGTATTGAGGCATGCTTCAAGCTTCATCCTGAGTTACGTTCCTCAGGTACTAGTCGTGGTCGGCGACCCCCTCAGTCTCAACCCTCTCGTACACCAGGATTACTGGCCAATGCTATACCTTCTACTACTTCAGACTCTACTATTCAAGCTATTGAAAGTCTTCGCCGTTAACTTGACGCTTTTCAGCATATCACCTCTATATCAGCCGCACAACTCTATGGTATTTTTTTGCTGGTTCTTCAGCTAATTCTTCGGTCTCTGGTACGAATGATCTTTGGATTTTTGACTCTGGTTGTTCCTTTCATATGACTTGTAATGCCTCACTTTTATCCTCTGTCTTCACTTCATCCTCTCTTCCCCCTATCTACATATTTGCTGGACAACCATTGTCCATTACTAGTATGGCTCTATTACCCCCACAAAATAATCCATCTGGTCGTCTAACACTTGGTCCCATCTATGTGGCTCCTCAGCTGTGCTTAAAATTAATTTCTATTAGCTCTTTATGTATGACTGGCCTGTTTATCTTATTTTCTTCTGATACTTGTATTGTTCAGGATCCACAGACGGGCAAGAAGGTTGGGGCGGGTCGTAGGAGGCACAAGCTATATTTTTTGGAATATCTTCTTCTTCCAGAGTCCATACGTCCACGTTCTCTTGTTGCTTCTGTTCGTTCGTCAAAACCCTCTACCTCACTTCCTACTAATTTATGGCATAGATGACTTGGTCATGTGTCTAATAAAAGGCTGGAGAGTCTTATTCAATCTGGAGTTCTTGATCCTGTATCATCTAGTTATAGTATTAAGTCATGTACTGGTTGCAAATTGGCTAAATTCATTGTTTTACCATTTAAAATGAGTACATCTGTATCCACTTCCTTATTTGATTTAGTATATTCTGATATTTGGGGGTCAGCTCATTTACTTTCTTCATCTGGCTACTTATATTATGTTAGTTTTATCGACGATTTCTCTCGTTTTACATGGGTTTACCTACTTAAGAATCTCTCTGACGTACTTACTACTTATCAAGCCTTCACTGCTATGGTTTTCACTCAATGACAATCTCGTATTAAAGTTTTTCGTTCTGATTGTGCCAAAGAGTACCTATTCTCTACCATGCGCTCTATCATGTCCACCCATGCGCTCTATCATGTCCTCTCATGGGACTATCTTTCAACAATCATGTTCCTATACTCATGAGCAAAATGGTGTTGTTGAACACAAACATCGTCATATCCTCGATATTGCTCGATCCATGCTCATTTCTTACTCTGTTCCTCGTTATTTCTGGGCTGAGGCCATTCTCACCGCGACTCATGCCATTAATATCACTCCATCTAGCTCTATTTCTGGTGCTACTCCTTATAGTCGTGTTTATACTCATCCTCCCCATTATAATCTAGTTCGTATTTTTGGTTATCGATGTTTAGTTCTTCTGCCATCTCACTAACGTGATAAATTACCTCCCAGAGCTGTTTCTTGTATTTATTTAGGAATTAGTTCAGAACATCGAGGTTATCGTTATTATGATCCTACAACTCGTCGAGTTCATATATCTCGTCATGTTCAGTTCGAAGAGGATTCTCCATATTATTCTACTTTTGATGACTTTAATTTTCTCTACTATATTGATCATGCTTCCCCGTCAACTGCATCACCCACTTATTCACCTTAGTTTTCCTTTCAGATCTCCTTGACATCTCTCCCTCTACTTCTGTTAACTCTTCCTCACCTGAGCCTTCTCTTACACCATCTAATTCCTATCTCGTGGACACAACTCTCACTCTAGAAAATACTATTGATCTCCACGTACCTGCGCCAGCATCTCCCCCGCCTGAGGTTCCTCTTGCTCCTTGTTGAGGCAAACGCCCGTATATCATGCCTGCCTGGTATGCTTTGGTTATTTCCTATTCACCTATTTTTCATAACTTTCCTGCTGTCATTCATACTACCGTTGGTCCTTTCAAGAGGCAGTTCAAATTCTAGAGTGGCGATAGGCTATGGCTGAGGAATTTCAAGCCTTTCAGCTGTAGGCATCAAAAACTGCCTATTGACCCCGAATACAGTTCAAGGCGATGTAACAATGAATCATTGACACAACGAAGTCATGAAATATTCGGAACAAGACCACGGGCTCACACGCTCGCCAACCAACTCTAAAAGGTTAGTGCGTTCGATGAACATTCACTTGCGAATCAACAAAACGCATGAAGCGAACCACAAGTTCGATAAACCGTTCCCGGAACACATGAAACGAATCGCGCACGAGGAGATGAATCAACGAACACACATAAAGCGAAAAACAACTACAGAGAAAGCGAACAAATGAAAAAAAACTGTTGAAAAATTAAAAAGACGGGTAAACGGAAGCCATGGGGCTCGCGTGAGTGCGAGCCACCAAATGGTGGCTCCCACCCACGTGAGCCACCAAATGGTGCTCGTGCGAGCCACCAAATGGTGTCTCACATAGTTTTGGGCCACCGCGGACAATCCCGACTGGTCAAAATTCCCAAAAACGTGTTTTTTGATGTTTTATCAGAGTTCTTTCATTCCAGGACTTCTTCAATTGGTTTGAAGCTCCTCCAAACATATCTGAATTGTTATCAACTGCAGAAGATATCAGAATACCTATCTTATCAGAAAACATGACAACAGAAGCCTATAAATAGAAGCCCAATGTCTTCATTTGAGAGGATCTGAAAATCAGAGGGCGAGGTGTTGTTGAATTGAACAGTGAACCACAAATTTTAGAGGAGAATTAGCGAATCTTGGCGAACTTTTTCATAAAGAAAAACCCTTCAAAAGATTCGAGATTCTCTCCCCCTCCTTCCTCCGGATTAAACCTTGTTTTAATCTCGAAAAGAGCCACAATCCCGCTTGATCGTGATTTTCACTGCCGCAATTGTTTTCTTCGTGAAACAAGAGCGTAGTTATACAGTCAACCGGATTTGATCTGCGGTGGTCCAGGGACTAACGCGTCCCCGGTACAGGTAAAGATCCCACGCGAAGCATCAGGAGATAAACTACTGCTGTGTTTTGTTAGATAAAGTTATAATTTTTTGATTTTTCATTATAAGAAGATCTTATAAAAAGATCAACTTTTCTTTCAATTCAGACTTGTAATCGATAAACGGTGTAACAGGTTCGAAAGTAATGAAAAAAGCAACTTTCGACGAAAACATCTGCAAACTCATACATGGGATGTTGTTCCCTGTCCTCCTAGGATCTCTCTTGTTGGTAGTAAATGAGTTTATAAGGTCAAGTTTCATCCCGATGGCAGCATTGAACGTCGAAAAGCTCGTTTAGTGGCTCGAGGTTTTACTTAGCAACAATGTATTGATTATGAGGAGACCTTTGCTCCTATTGCTCAGATGCCCATTGTTCGTACTCTCCTTGCGGTCGCTGCTGCTCATCGTTGGCCCTTATACCAAATGGATGTCAAAAATGCTTTTCTTCATGGCTCTTTATCAGAGATCGTATATATGCAACCGCCTCCAGGGTCAAATATTCCTCCGGGACATGCATGTCTCCTTCGCCGTTCTATTTATGGTCTTAAGCAGACACCCCGCACTTGGTTTGAGTATTTTCGTGATGTCGTGCTCAAATCGGGCTTTATGGAAAGTCATCAAGATGCTTCTCTGTTTGTTCGTACTACATAGCATGGCAAAGTTTTATTACTCATCTATGTAGATGATATGATCATTACAGGTGATGATGTGGTAGGTATACAATACGCAAAATCTCAGTTACAACAACAGTTCCGCATGAAGGATCTTGGATCTCTTCAGTATTTTTTGGTCTAGAAATTTCTCAAGGCCCGCGGGGGGTACTACTATCTTAACAGAAGTATCTCTCGGATATTCTAAATCAAGCTGAGCTAACTGACGATGCAACTGTCTATACTCTACTCCAGTAGAATGTCAAACTTTGCTCTACCGATGGTGAGCCTCTATCTGATCCTACCCGATATTGACATCTTGTTGGCTAGTTGGTCTATTTGTGCATCTCTCAACCAGATATCTCTCATGTTGTTGGGATTGTCAGCTAATTTGTTAGTGCCTCACGTTTTGTACTCTATGTTGCCTTATTACGGATTCTTCGGTACCTCCGGGGTACTTCACTCGCTCTTTTTTGTTTCCTGCTACATCTAAGTTAGAGCTTTGTGCATATTCTAATGCTGATTAGGCTGGTGATCCCACTACCAGAAAGTCTACCACAGGTTATTGTATATTTCTTGGTGATTCCCTTATTTTCTGGTGGAGTAAGAAACAAGATGTTATTGCTCTTTCCAGTACCGAGGCAGAGTATCGTGCAATGTCCACAACAGCTAAAGAGATTATTCATCTTTGTTGCCTTCTCAGTGATTTCGGTATTTCTGTTACGACTCCTACTCCTCTCTACTGTGATAATAAGAATGTCATTCAGATTGCTAATAATTCAGTATTTTATGAAAGGACCAAACATATTGAGATCGACGCTTATTTTGTCAGTCACCAAGTTATCAAGGACAAGATAATTCTACTTCCTCATGTCTCATCCGCTGACGAGCTTACAGATTTCTTCACAAAGGCCTTACCTGTTCATCGGTGCCAGTTTCTTGTATGTAAACTCACTTTGTTTGAACCAACATGAGTTTGAAGGGGGCTGTTGATAATTGTGTATTGTAGTGGTTTTTAGTCCCACATTGCTTGTGAGAACACACCTCACCCTCCTCTACTTGTATAAATATATGTGCACACTTAATACTAACTCAAGGGAAATTTATCCAAGATTCTCTCTCTCTTACTTTTAACAACTTTAAGCGATTGACGACTATCACCATTTTTTTTTCGATTCCTCTGTAAATGAATGAGCTTTCATCAATTTTGGTTCTCAGTCATGCAGGATTAACTTGTTAATTGTAATGCTCACGTTTTCTAAGTTTGATGAAGTAAATTTCCACTCTCTCAAACTCTAATAATGAGTTCTGGAATGAATTTTGATTCGCAGTTTCTTTTGATGTTAAAGGTAATACATTCCAAGTTGTAACGGTTTTCTTATGATTTATTTCAAAATTAACTAACAAGGTTCATGATTAATACCCAACACTGAACTTTTTCTTACTACGCAATGTTAAAAAATTTACAGTCAGTAGAGACCAGTGTTCTAAGGGGCAAGTTAGGTATTTTGAAAATTTAGAGCGAACATTTGAAAATAGCTACTAGCCAATATCATGACTTGAGAGGGGTATACATTTGAAAACCCCACCTTTAAAATATAATATAGAAGATAAATATTGTAAGACCTGAGAAAAAGGAAGGGTTTTTTTTACATTGGCCCCTAAATCTTTCATATATGTAATTGATTCCTCAAATCATCATTGAAATTATTACCAGCTCTCTCAATTTTTAAGTTCACCCCAAGTCCACATTCTTTTGAAACTACTGTCATTACTGTTGGGTCCCTCGTTCTCATAAACTCTTTCAGATTAATCGTTTTAACCACTGCTTTACTCATGATTTAAAAGAAGTGATTTTAAATAATTTAAGAATAAGAGGGCCTAATAGCAATGCTGTGATTCAAAAAGGGTTATTTTCATATATACCCCTTAGATCATGGGTATTTGTAGAATACCCGCCAATATTAGTATTTCCGAAAATACAGCTTAAATTATTAACTTTGCGAAAAATATCTCTAAAATCAACAAATCATCAAATTGACTTATAGAATTTCGATTATATTATTGTTAATTTTTATATTGTGGTTACACATTAGCTTATTAAAGGTGACGATTAATTGCTTTGAGGATAATGTTTTGCCAAACTTTAGAGATAGTTTTGCAAATACGAGACTTAGAGGATACTTATGCAAATACTCATGGATTAGGGGGTGTATGCAAATAATCCCATTTAAAAAAAAGCCGAGGATTGGGTGGCGATGACAAGCGGCGAAACGTGAGGGGCTAATCCGTAATTTCCCTCCGAAACCGAAAACGCGGCCAAGAAATCGCCTATTAATAACCACAGAAAAAGCCCCGACATCAAGCGTCCCTCGATGGCCACCACTCTCACGTTCGGAGCTCCGAGGCTCCATTTTTATCCCTCGACCCTCAAAACCCTCTCCAGAAATCTCCCTCCTTTCTCCCTCCTCTCTCTCAAACCCTCCTTCTCTGCTTCTTATGCCCCTCGCCGCGCCCTAGCAGTCCGAGCTAACGGGTCGGATCCCGTCGCCGGATCCGATAACGGGGCGATTGGGGAGTCCGAGAAGAAGTACGATTTTGATCTGTTCACGGTTGGGGCGGGGAGCGGCGGGGTGAGGGCGTCGAGGTTCGCGGCGAATTATGGCGCCAAAGTGGCGGTGTGTGAGCTTCCCTTCGCTACGATTTCTTCGGATGTCGCTGGTGGAGTTGGGGGAACGTAAGCTGAGTTTTTCATTTTTGTTTTAGCTGTTTTTAAGGGATTTTATTGAGGTGTATTTTTTTTGCCCCCTTCTAAGTTATTCTGTGCGAGTGTTTTAGGGTTTTGACGGAGTTTTATCCAATTCGAATTTGCTCGTAGTAGGCTTCGGTCTGTCCATGATTGGGTCCGCGAGGGGCGGAGTGAGCGCTTTGAGGTTTGCTGCTATTCGTGTCATGAAAAAGTTGCGGTCTTTGAGCTGCCCTTTGCTACAATTTCTTCGAATGTTGCTGGTGGTGTTGGAAGGAACATAAGTTGGTTGGTGTTTTTTTTCTGTGTTTTCGGGTGCTTCGTTTGAGTATCGGGTGCGGTTAGTGTTAGGGTTTTGGGATGGCTTTGGCGTTTGAGAAGTGGTTTTGACGCTAAATTTGGCGCAATTTTAGGTGGTTTGAGTTGTCAGTACTTATCAGTAGGTTGAAATGTTAAATTCAACAGTTTGGAGGTTTTGAAATGTTAGTCTGATGCACCAGGATAATAATGTGCTATGTTTAGTTTATAATTTAGGATTTTACATTAAAATTTTTATTAAGTGGCGCACTTATTAAATTTCGTGTTTACATTCAGTCTCGTGCTGTAGTACAATCTTATACATTATTTGTTGTAAGTTTTCCTGCTATTGAGGAGGATGTTTTTGGCCAGTCTGAGATTCCTTGTAAATTCTAATACCTTTTTAAGGGAGTGGATTATTCAATCCAACTTCTTAATTAGTAGGGTTGCATGGGCATTGAACGCTGCGTCATTTCTGTATATGATCAGAAGCATTGGACACGAGTTTTGGTCCCTTTTCCTTGACCTTCACATTTTCTATTAATACTTATTTTCGGGTGCAACGTTACATGGTGGTCGACTTGTTCATGTTTTTTTAGTAGCGTCTTTTCTGAATTTTTGATTTTTTTTTCTTTTAAATGCCAGAGATGGGCTACCTAATCTTCCCCAAAATTCCTTATTTATCTTCTGATGTGGGAGTTTGTGGATTGATATCCAATAATTTTCATTTACATGTTTACTTTTTTTATAATGCCATTGCAGTTGGGAAGTTTTTACAAATAATGATTATGTGTTTGGGTTTTTTTCACCTAATTTAGCTGTGTGCTTCGAGGATGCGTACCAAAGAAGTTGCTGGTTTATTCATCAAAATATTCTCATGAGTTTGAAGAGAGTCATGGCTTCGGATGGAACTATGAAACTGAGCCAAAGCATGATTGGAGCACTCTGATGGCCAACAAGAATGCTGAATTACAGCGTTTGACAGGGATTTACAAGAATATTTTGAAGAATTCCGGGGTAACATTAATTGAAGGTCGAGGAAAGGTTAGTTAAAGTTCTAAGCATAACTTTCCAAGTTCAAATGCAACAATGTTTTTGATGTTGTTATATACTATATTTTGTTTCTGTTGTCATTTTCAATATTGCAGATAGTCGACCCACATACTGTTGATGTAGATGGGAAACTTTACTCTGCTAGGCACATACTTATATCCGTTGGTGGGAGACCATTTGTTCCAGAGATTCCTGGAAAAGAGTATGCTATTGACTCAGATATTGCATTGGATCTTCCTTCAAGGCCTGATAAGATTGCTATAGTAGGGGGTGGATACATTGCTTTGGAATTTGCTGGTATCTTTAATGGATTAAGGAGTGATGTCCATGTTTTTATCCGCCAAAAGAAAGTCCTTCGAGGGTTTGATGAGGAGGTAAGAAGTTCATCTGTTTTATTGTTATTATTGTTGTCTGTCATGGTAAAAGTTTAGAGTAGCTTTTTCACCTTTAGGTTTCTGCAGGTCAGAGATTTTGTTGCTGAGCAGATGTCCCTTAGAGGTATTGAGTTCCACACTGAGGAATCCCCTCAGGCAATCATCAAGTCGGCGGATGGTCTGCTCTCATTAAGAACCAATAAAGGAACTGTGGATGGTTTTTCACATATAATGTTTGCTACAGGTCGCAGGCCTAACACAAAGGTCTGCAGTTCCTTGGAATTCATTATTAATACTCTAATTTACAAATGATTATAAACTTATATAGGAAGCACTTAAGTGTTTGGTTATATATGTTTTATCCTGTTATAGAATTTGGGGCTGGAGGAGGTTGGAGTAAAATTGGCCAAGAATGGAGCAATACTGGTAAATTTTATTTTTTAAGTTAAGGTTTATATGCATCTCTAATGCACCAAATCTAAAGCGGCATACTTGTTCTTTAATCTCAATATCTTCTCATCAGGTTGATGAATATTCTCGCACATCAGTTGATTCTATTTGGGCTGTTGGAGATGTTACTGATAGGGTGAACCTGACTCCTGTTGCGTTGATGGAAGGAGGGGCATTTGCAAAAACAGTATTTGGGAATGAACCTGCAAAGCCAAATTACAGGTGCGGTTCTCAATTTTAATATTAGCATCACGATCATGTTCATTGTGCTCATGGTCATCATCATGAATCATGATCATTGCCAGCATTATTACGCTTTTTCCCCCATCTCAATGGCATTACATCCAGCAGAATGCTCAAATGAAAAGGCTCTTCTGAATGGTTACCAGATGGTCCTTTATCAACATTTTGATATTGTTATATCTATCATCTTTCTGTACTTTTCTCCATCATTGTTTTTCTTCTGCGGTTTAACAAATTAGCAAGTTATCAGCCATGACTGAATTCATTGAAGTTGTTTTTTTCTCCTTCAATTCGTAGAACCTTCAGAAATCACTGACTTCTTTTAATCTACTTCTACACCCCTTTTATCTCCATAACTATTTCTAGACGTTATAACCTAGTGAAGTTTTAAAGTATAACCAATTGGTGATGTGCTATATATAATTGGAGACTCATGCGTTTGCTGAAAGACAAATGCATCTAGGAAACATACCGAAAATACAAATTGTTTATATTTAAACAGTCTAATATAATTTCTCCCCATTTCTAAGATGTTCTACTTCCATTTAAAGGCCCGCATGAATAATGCAGTCTGTAACATGAATCAGATTGAGAACAAAAACAGTGAGTAGAGCAACATATATTTGTGTCCCTTCTCATTCTATGTTTTAAGCATAAGCATTTCATATGGTACTCATGGTTGCTAGACGTGTTATGATGAATGGTTACTGCTGTAACTTATGCCTTTGTCTGCCTACTACTCTGTGCCATTTCCAGCACTTCGACTGCACCGGCATAATCAGGTTCAGAAACAGCAAGCCAAGAAGCAAATGATGCGTTTCTGGTTGAGAACAGGCTTAATAACTTCTTTCGGCTGTATGAACTTGTCATTAGTAAATTAGTAGATATTAAATATGTGAACAATGAATAATATATGCATTAAATGTAGATATCATCCAACAATAGCCCTTGATCAACTTTGAGAGAATGAAAGTTTGGATAGTCAGTCCCAGAGCTTTACCACAGAAGCATAATTGATGTTCAGAAATGGCAGGATGAAATCATGGAATCCATGTTGATAACATATTTAATAATTTCCTTCAGCAATATGAATATGTAAATTATTAATACCGATATATGCTATATGAATCAGCATATGCAAATTGCGTTATCATCCACTGGTAGCCCATGATTGACTACAGACAATGAAACTCTGGATATTTAGGATCATGGTGTATGTGGTGTTACTCAACAATTGAAGCAACAGGAATCATGATAGATAACACATAAGTGGCATGATGTAACTAGTTTTATAAAGTCATGTTCGAGTATTGCTGATCCTTTCCTGTTCTTGTTTAAATTTGTTCTATATAAAAATGAGGATCGATTAACAATGAATTGGTTGGAAGTTATCAAACAGCAACATCTATAAACAAAATTTCAACAATATTAAAGCTTATTTTATAAGAGAGTCCGTAAGTTGCTGTGCAGTGTAGTAGTATAGAACAGTGCCATGACACATATTTGATAAGATATATTGCTTGGCAATGCTTAGAATAGGTCGTTTTCTTTGCTTCTCCCATTGTCCAACATTTCTGCAGTATATTCTAGCTAGATTTTCATTAATTTAAAAAAATAGTCTAGGTTATGTTTTCATAACATTATCATAATGTACTCAAGATTTGATCAATCATTCGTAAGACCCCCCCCCCCCCCCCCCAAAAAAAAAAAAAAAAAAAAAAAACCAATAAAAAAAAATCCTCCGAAAACCTAAAAAAACATTAAATGGATGGTCATGATATACACTTTCCTGCCTACTGACAATAATAAAGAAAAGAACGGAAAACAAAGAAAAGAAGAGCAGGGCCATGTATTTTGCATGAAGTTTAGAGAACATGGTTCTCCTTCATTGAAAAGGGAATCATCAAAGGCAATCTTCAATTGGTGATCACGAGTCTATGAGGGTGAGGAATGCTGATTTGTTTATTATGTAAACCATTAATTAACCCATGTAACCCATACATCTGATAGGCCAATTGAAAGATGGGACACCAATGAAATATGGTCGCAATGTCTGTTTGCTTATTTTGGTTCTCTATACTACATGTTTTATCTAACTAGTGCAAATCTGATCACTGACCTGATCTTTATGATCTCAACAACTTCTTCATTCATCTTGTTTCTATTGTTATAGGTTTTTTTTCCTCCCTCGAGTATACTTATCTTTCCATGTCTGGTGTGTGAGGACTCATAATTAAACTTAAATTTGCAATATTCTGTTCTGACTGCTCATACAACACTAACTTAGATTGCTAAAAGGCTAGGCCTGTTTGGATTTGTAGGGGGTGAAGGGAAGTTAAGGGAAACTGAGAGAAGGGAAGGGAAGGGAAGGGAAGGGAGTTCCCTTCCCCTTGGTTACACCCCAATTTGGGGGGTAACAAATTTTATACTATTAGGGGGTGAACCAAGGGGAACTAGGGTGAATTAACTTCACCTCCTAAGTGTTCCCAAACAAGGTGAATGGAGGTGAATGGTTCCCCTAACTTCCCTTCACCCTCATTCCCCTCAATCCAAACAACATGTACGTCCTTTTTGCATTCTAAATTTACTATTACAATGCATGAATTTCATCTTTGAAGCACTGTAGCCTTTATTGACTCTCCAAAGGGTTACATATAGTGCAGCATGCCAAGATAATTTTTTAATATTGTTGCTGATTGCTGAATACTCTATATGCTAAACAAACAGCTTCACATTTTGCTTTTTCCGCAGTTTTTTTTCTTGTACTTGTTTCTTTTTCTTCTTTTTTGCTTTTTTGCTTTGTTTTTGCTTGGAGATAGTGATGGTTATTACTATTTGAATCGCTTCACGTTTGAACTCCAATTCGTGACAGTGCGGTGCCATCTGCTGTGTTTTCTCAGCCACCAATTGGCCAAGTTGGTCTTAGTGAGGAGCAGGTGATTCAAATGTCATGATTACCATGTTTAACTGTATATATTCTTAATACCATCTTTAAACAAATTGAGGTGGTGCAGGCCATTCAAGAATACAGGGATGTTGATATCTACACAGCTAACTTTAGGCCGCTGAAGGCTACTATATCCGGGTTACCTGATCGGGTATTTATGAAGGTCATTGTATGTGCAAGAACAGACAAAGTTTTGGGGGTTCATATGTGTGGCGATGACTCTCCAGAGATTATACAGGTTGGTTATCTTGGGTGGAATATTTGTTTTATTATTCACTCCCTTTGTTAGTAATTCAATTGGACTAATTTATCATTCCTTTCAGGGGATTGCTATTGCTGTTAAGGCAGAGTTAACTAAGGCAGATTTTGATGCCACAGTTGGTGTTCACCCTACAACCGCAGAGGAACTTGTCACAATGAGGTCCCCCACTCGAAAAATTAGGAGAGAATCCTCAGCTGAGGTCTGTGTGCTCAAGGAATATTATAGGAAGTAACTTAATTATGGTTTTTCTAAGTTATTTTTGGTTATTGTTATTAAGATTATTTTGGACAGTTTGTGTCAAAATGCTCATTAGTGAGCTATGACATTATAGTATATCAGCAATTCTTCACTTACACCAGCGTTGAATTGTTATGACACCTTTTCCTTTGCCCTTCTTTCAGGAGAAATCCGAAGAAATCAAGTCAGCAGTCTAGCCTTTTGGAGTTGTGGTAGAGAAATGGTTAGTATATTACTATGTTGAGTGGCTTCACATTTTTGGTTGTGATTTTGTAGCTCATAAGAATCGTTCCATTTTTTTAATTTAGTATTATTTGAGATCTAGCTCATTAGCAATATTCGTAATAATAGATATGTCATGTCTTTTTTCTTGGTTTTCTGTTCTCTTGCATACAATAATATGATAGTATGTGGTTTGAATATCTAGGTTAATAACGATATGTATCACTGGTTGGGCTTGGAGAATTCTCACCAAGCCTTTTTGGGTTTCAGGTTGTTTCTACTGATAGAAACAACCTGATACAAGTGGCTATGGATTGGTTTTGGGTGGAATTTTCTGAATTTTTTTTAAATTTTTTATTACAAGCTCCCAGTATCACCCCAATCCAATCTAGCAAAACTTATTATTTGAGTGTAGGGAGAAAGAGAGGAAGTTGAAGGGAAAACGGAAAGGACAAAGGAGAATTAGTAGTATGTGAACTCTCTTTGTTATTATTACATATATCTTAGGCCATGTTTGTTTTCTATCCTTGGACTAGAGGGTACTGTTATCCTAGGATTATAGTCCTAAGACTGTTATACTGGAACTATTTAGTCTAACGCAATATTTGATTTCACATGAACTAAATATTTGGACTAACTTCAAATAATCCAAGCTAGTGTTTGTGTTTAGGACTATGACTGTTTGGACTAATATTATAACCATAGTAACTGTTTTGCCTCAAGTCAATTAATATTGTATTAATACATGTGTTTGGCAAAATTTCCAAAGTTGGGCATGATCTTGTCAGAAGAGTAAACATGGCATTTTATATATGTCATATTACAAATAAAACAACCGTGTCTTAGCTAACACATTGTAAGTTTTATGATCCGTAGTTGTTCATTTTCGCTTAAAATTGAGTATAAATTTTCAGTATATAGTAAACATATGTGATTAATGATAATAATTTTCCTGTTATTGTTGGATCATGAAAAGGATATAGATCCTCTAGAAAGCATTACAATTACATCTTGGTTTTATCCACCACCAGCAATTCGGTCATCATGCTGTCTCTTAAAAGATGTCACTTCTATATTTAGTGAATAGAATACAAGTAACTAGAATTCCATTATATATTGTATTTTTTATAATGTAACATATGACTATTCAAAAAACGAACACGGCCTATAATTGATGTGTTACATATTCATGTTCTGAAGTTTTTAGCTACCAAATTTTACCTATCTTAGGGAAATGAGAATAGGTTGCGAAAGTTTTAATGTATTTCTCTCTCTTATTTCTTCTGATTTCAAGTCTTAGTTTAAAATGAACCATCTGTTTGTTTGCAGGCAATCATCAAGAACTCGGTGCATGAGATTTTCGAAGAGTGCCGGAAGGCTTTCTTGGCCTCGAGTATTCATATTCAATTTTGGTCATGCGAGGTTGTGGATTTATGTACATACTCTCCTAAAACCAAAGACTGGCCCTCACATCTTTATTTATCTCGGCAGTTAACAATATTGTTGGCTGTATAGGGGGAAGCTCCTTGTATTTGAGGGTTAGATCTATTGATCACATAGGCTGAGTTCTTAATTTATCATCGTCTTGTGCTCAAAAGGAGTCCATTTGAGTGGGCTTGTTTGGTTTATAATAAGTATCTGTGGATGCATTCTCTTTCCAACTGGCGACGTTTTTTTCAGGAGTGTGATCTTGAGCGGAAGATATGCAGACCTTGTTGTTCATATTATTTGTTACCAAACACCATCTCGTTCTTTTGCTGCCTATTTTAAAACAATTGAAGAGGTTACTTTCAGAGTTGAAGCTCATTTCGGTGGGATCCTCACCTCCCCTATGCTTCAGAGTATGATAACTTACGATGACGAGGTTCAGCATTTCTGAAGCTCTATCATGTGTCGGGATAGATAGAATACCAGCCTTGAGAGCTTAAGGTTGTTATTCTTCGTTATCCTTTCCAATGTGAGACCATGCTCACAGAGGAATAACCTTTTAACGACAATCTTTCTTACATAGTTTTTTTTCAAGAAATTATTGTTGCGGAAGTGTAAACAGTTATCCGCTACAGGAAGATTCACCATCGTCAACTCGGTTTTGTCTTCTTCACCATCGTCAACTCGGTTTTGACTCAACTTGAAAGAATTTTCTTTTTGTCTTCTTCACCATCGTCAACTCGGTTTTGACTCAACTTGAAAGAATTTTAAGTGTAAACAGTTATCCGCTACAGGAAGATTCACCATCGTCAACTCGGTTTTGTCTTCTTCACCATCGTCAACTCGGTTTTGACTCAACTTGAAAGAATTTT
>NC_033796.1:97263915-97290156 GCF_001876935.1 Asparagus officinalis
TTATTTGGATTGAAACTCTCTTATCCAAAGCACCTCTCCTAGAACCTCAAATGATATTTTTCTTGAATGGTGTTCTTTCAATCAAACTAGAGAGAACCAAATCAAAATGAGGACTCAGTGAGCTGGTCTCTTCAAAAGACATGTTCTCTCTCAGCGAATTCCCTCTGTAGGATTCTAAATTGTATTATTTGGATTGAAACTCTCTTATCCAAAGCACCTCTCCTAGAACCTCAAATGATATTTTTCTTGAATGGTGTTCTTTCAATCAAACTAGAGAGAACCAAATCAAAATGAGGACTCAGTGAGCTGGTCTCTTCAAAAGACATGTTCTCTCTCAGCGAATTCCCTCTGTAGGATTCTAAATTGTATAGGAATCGAGGGTTGATTTTACAAGCTCATTTGGAACCCCCTTATTCCAAACAAAATCAAGATTTTCTGTGGTCGTTTGTTAACCAAAAGGAGACGACAGACAAGAAAGCTCAGTTTGTGAAAAGAAAGAAGGTCGGATTGGAGATAATTCATGCAGTTTCTTCTGTATCGGTTTTGAACCTAGAACCCCTATGAGGGAACGACACGGCTTTATCACGTGACCTACTGAGCCACCCCAGTAAAAGGTAGTCTTATTTCGATGACAGGTGAAAAATCATGCAATTATGCTATGTTTTTTAACTTTCCTCTAAAACACTTAGAACTTATTTTTATAAAATTAGATTTCTCATAAGAAAATATAGTATATGGACAAAATCACCCAAAACATAAAGTTCAGGTGACAAAGGATAACATTCTATCACATTTTCTTCTTAGACATAGTCTTTGTAAAAATATATTTTAGGTAAATTGTTAACTTTCTATTTTCAATATAAAATATATTAAATGAGAGAAAAATAGTCTAAGCTCATGTTAAAAGATTTATGTAGGAAATCTCACTACAACAAAAGTTGTAGATTATGATACATTTTCTTATCTCTACGTGACGTACTTTTGTGTCGCACAAATAGAGAGCGACACATACAAAAAATGTGGCTAGAGCATATGTGGAGAGCGTCTCTCTACACATTTGAGAATGTGTCACAGAACTCGTGAAACATATATATGTACATATATATGTCATGAGTGGTGAGTGGTGACACATACATGTGTCACCAAACTTGTGATACATATATGTGTCAAGAGTGGTGACACATAATTGTGTCTAAAACATAAAAATATAAGAGTATCATCATTCAACATTATAACTTCCTAGGAGGTCACCAATCCTAAGATTAATTTTATCAAAGCGCATTTAACTATAGAGTTTTTTTTCCAGCTTATATACTATTATAATGTTTAATCATCATCATAATTAAAATCTAAGATTTATTATTTAAGCCTATTAATAGATCCTCTCACAATCTATGTTGAACTATTAGCCTTTTTAATAATATTTTGTTGTATATCTAATGACGCAAATATGTGTTGTGATTTACTACATTTTTTTATTTTTGTCTCTATTGTTTAATCCTTTGTAAATATAATGATACTTTTATATGTGTCATAAAATAAGTATGGACACATACAACTTTTATTGTAGTGTCTATAGATATGTGTAAAGTTCGAAACATAATTTGATAAGGTGTTACGGTCATTTTTGGATTGGGTATTATTTTTGGTTAATAACCTTTCATCCTTTAAAATAAAGTAGTAACGCGTTTGTTCAATTTTGTTAGAGGATATTATGTAGAACTATTTAGTCCATTAAAATGAAATAGTCTAGAGATTTAAGAGTAAATAATAGGGAAATGGGGTGTTACTATAGTCCTAGAAATATTTTTCATTTAGGATTAGATCTAAAATGACATCATTATCAATTAACTTTCTGAAAGTTATTAAGATTTTTCATTTCCCAATCATTTTCCTCATCCACTTCGATTGCATATTAATCATCCTATTTGCGTATCCTCACTTTGATTGCTTATACTCACTTATTTTCTTAATCCCCTATATTTAGAAAGTCTTCTGCCAAAAGGGAAATATCTAAAATTTACAAAACAAACCCTAAAGAAATAAAAGATTACAAAGAACCCTGTACGAATCTAAAAATCACAAACAACCCCTTAAAAATCCAAAAATTAAGAATTAAAAATTAAAAATAAAAATTACAATAGCCCTCTAAAAAGGCTAACTTGCAATAACCCTTGATAAAAATCTACAAATTCTAAAAAATTACTTGAAAATTTAAAAAAAAACAAACAAGTTTCTGACATATTTTTACTTCAAAAAAAAGTTTCTGACATATTTGAATATTACAATAGACCCTTAAAAATTTTGAAAATCACTAACAACCCCCTAAATTTCAAAAGTTGCAAACAAATCCTAATAACTTCAAAAATAAGAAACAACCCCTTTAAAGTTTTAAAAATTACAAAAAGAACATGAAAAATATGAAATTACAAACAACCCTTCAAAAATATGAAAATTGTAAAGCAATTCCTAAAAAACTAAAAGTTACAAGCAAACTCATAAAATACTTCGCTCATATGTATAGTGCATTTGGTCATCTAGTGTTATATTCTAATATTGTACCCCCTTATAATAAGAAGTTTTCAAACATGACATAAGTATGATAGGTGTTAATAACAAATTGAACCAAACTCATCTAATCTATCTATCCTTTAAAAGAGGGAGTACCCAAAAAACTTTTCCTACCTTAAATTACCCTTCAACTATTGTAAATATAACCATGTTGTCCTCATCTTTGATTTCATTAACTTCACGAAGCTAAAAATCTTTTCTATTGCTCCCAAATCAGAATATGTAAAGCCCTAATCGCTTCGTTCATTCCCTTCTCCGTTCCACCCGTTACGAAATTCCTCCGGCAACGCAATCCCACTCTCTCTACCTCATCAATTTTCGGTTATCAAATGGCAAAGATGATTATTATCGTCATCAAGAAGCTTATTATCATCCTCATCGTCCACAAACCTTCTCCTCAAATATTAGATTTTAGTGAAGGATCGGGAAGTGAAGAATTTGAGCAAGGTTTTTATAAGAGAATAATTTCTGGTTTGTCTTGATGAATTTATCAATTTTGATTTGATTTTGATTTTGATTTTAGTAATTGGTTCGATTTATAAATTTTTGATAAAGGGGATTACCTGATTTTTTTCGGGTGAAAGCACAAGCTTCACGCACGGGGTTAGGAAGTACGCAGAGGAGTTCGGAAGGTTGCTTCCGCAGCTGGGAACAGGGAGATTAGGACTGTTCTTGATAACCGACTTCTTGATAACCGACCAGTGGTATTAAAACTCTCTAATGACTTCTTCCTCTTAGTTGATAGTTGATGTAGTTGCTCTCTTCTTCCATAACTTTTGATCTCTACTTTGTTGTTCTTTTGATCTTTGTTCCAGCTGTACACAACCGTAGTTTGTAGTGATTTAGTGTTTAATTATTCTCGTGCTTCTGGCTTCAATGGTTCATAATTTTCCAAAATAACATTTGTTGCCTCCAATATTCAATTCCGCAAAATACATGTTTAATTGGTATAGAAAACTCAAGAATATTGTTCAAAGTTCTTATTCTATATAATTACCCTTCAACTATTGTAAATATAACCATGTTGTCCTCATCTTTCATTTCATTAACTTCACGAAGCTAAAATCTTTTCTATTGCTCCCTAAATTATCCTTCAACTATTGTAAATATAACCATGTTGTCCTCATCTTTCATTTCATTAACTTCACGAAGCTAAAATCTTTTCTATTGCTCCCAAATCAGAATATGTAAAGCCCTAATCGCTTCGTTCATTCCCTTCTCCGTTCCACCCGTTACGAAATTCCTCCGGCAACGCAATCCTACTCTCTCTACCTCATCAATATTCGGTTATCAAATGGCAAAGATGATTATTATCATCATCAAGAAGCTTATTATCATCCTCATCGTCCACAAACCTTCTCCTCAAATATCAGATTTTAGTGAAGGATCGGGAAGTGAAGAATTTGAGCAAGGTTTTTATAAGAGAATAATTTCTGGTTTGTCTTGATGAATTTATCAATTTTGATTTGATTTTGATTTTGATTTTAGTAATTGGTTCGATTTATAAATTTTTGACAAAGGGGATTACCTGACTTTTTCGGGTGAAAGCACAAGCTTCACGCACGGGGTTAGGAAGTACGCAGAGGAGTTCGAAAGGTTGCTTCCGTAGCTGGGAACGGGGAGATTAGGACTGTTCTTAATAACCGACCAGTGGTATTAAAACTCTCTAATGACTTCTTCCTCTTAGTTGATAGTTGATATAGTTGCTCTCTTCTTCCATAACTTTTGATCTCTGCTTTGTTGTTCTTTTGATCTTTGTTCCAGCTGTACACAGCCGTAGTTTGTAGTGATTGGGTGTTTAATTATTCTTATGCTTCTGGCTTCAATGGTTCATAATTTTCCATAATAACATTTGTTACCTCCAATATTCAATTCCGCAAAATACATGTTTAATTGGTATAGAAAACTCAAGAATATTTTTCAAAGTTCTTATTCTATATAATTTTTTAAAGTTGTTCATCATGATAATCAAGACTACTTAATGTAATGTTAATCGTTTAATCCCTATATATGTGTTTTTTATTCTTGTAGACTATATTTGGCAATATTCTGAATCGTAAAATACCTTGGCCTCAAGTACCTGAAGAGATGAGCTATGAAGCGTACGATCTTATAGAAAAGTAAGCATACAATACTCCTAAAATTTCCTTTAAGATGATTTATCTCTATTGGTGGACTGAGGAAGGGGCTTGCTCTGTATATTTAGACTGCAGTAATACACTATTAATGTTAATATGTCTACTATTTTTCCCGACTTAATAATTCCTGAGTGTTATTTTGTAGATTTTGATTTTATACTTCTTTAAAAGCTTGATAAATTGATCTAGGATATTTTTAGTTCAGTATGTTTGAGCGAGATATATCCACGTTTTTCATTTGATATTTCATTTCCTAGGTTTCCAAAGTCATACATGCTGGATAGAGTAGTATCATTTACCTTGTTATTATTCTCATGACTTCTCTAATATTAGTTACTTCACTGGTTCATGCCTCCATCAACCTTGCAATAGTTTTAAATGTCAAAAGGTTTAAGTTTGTTCTCCCTTTTGAATATTATAGTGACGTAGATCTCTTATTAATTGTGCACAATATTGTCCTGGCCAATGGAGACACATTTAAGGGCCTGTTTGGGTGTCTTTATGAAAATGAGGTGTTTATGCCACAAGATGGAAAGTGGACATCCACATATGCACTTTCCAATTGAGATTCCTTGGTTTGGTTTGAAATCCAAAAGATTAATGGTCAATTTGCACTTTGCATCAAAATCCTTATGTTTTTGAGGGATTTCTATTTGAGTAGCTTTAAGTGTCACCTCATCAATTTTATGATTTCTAAAGATGCAACATAACATGGGAAATTTTGAAAAGTTAAAACATGGGCCCTGCTATATGACAATTCCATGTTTTCCCTTCAGTTTACGTGCAATACATGCAACCAAACAAGCCCCTAACAGATGTACACTCCATAGTATTTGAAACTCAAGCCATCATTCTATCATACTCTATTTCGCCATCACAGTTTTAAACCTTAATAGCATTGAGAATTTATCAAAGGATTATATCTTAATTTAATTCATTTATTTTTTTTTGTTTGTGAACTAAAATTTCTAAGCACAAGGGAGTATTTTTGATAACTATTATTGCAATTGTACATTAAGATCAATAGTTCGAAGATTATAGGTTACTTCTAATTCTGCAAATTACACACCATGGAATCATGGAATTTACAGGCTTCATGAGGATTTGCAGTCATTTATTTGAGAATGGTAATAATTAGGATTCTTAATCATTTGATTAGGTTACGTTTTTAGAGATTTTAAGATATTGCTCCTTCAGACCTTCTACAATTACATATTAGTCCCTGTGATCTTTAAATTTTTATATTAGTCTCTCAAATCCTATAGGATATTGCAAATGGTCATTCAAGATAAATCGCATTAGATTTGAGGGAATGTGCAATTACTAAATACTTAAGGGATTAATATCTTAAAGAACCATATGTTTTAATGCGGCATGCGCTTCTCGCATTTATGCCAATGCATGAGTATCTCGTCATAGTATTTAATATGTTTAAAAAGGAGGAAATTAAGGGGGAAAATGTAAATTTCTTGTGATTTTGCAGGTTTCTCTGTTTTTGGAACTGATCATTTCATCTGATCACCTTTTTCCCCTTCCAATATAGTAGATTCCCTATGTTTAAAATGTTTGATTCTCTGTTACTTTTCTTGTTTACCCATGTTATATCAGGCTAGGGTTAATTGCAAAAAGACTGACCGTAGTGTTTTAACACTCTCTTTAACCTCCATTTAACCAAGAAAATCAAGACCTTTCGAAATTGATTCACTTGGAACATGTCTCCAAGACGATGCTTACAGAATTTTTTACTACGTGTAAAAAAATTAAAGAAGGTGACAAGAAGAAAAATGAAAAGGAGCACGAAAAGGAGTTATTATATGTAGAATTTCCTGAATATTATGTTTGGAATTCAACATCAAAATCTTAGAGTCCAAGAAAATAGAGACATGTGATAGGCCGTATCAACGGGGCTAACCCAATTGAAGGAGAGAGATATTACTTACGACTATTACTTACTCACATGTGGTGTTCGACATCATTTGAGGATCTACTGACGGTAAATGGTATTCATTGTAAATCTTTCAAGCAATCAGCCCAGAAATTAGGTCTTTTAGAATCTGGTGATAGCATAAGAGAGTGCTTAAATGAAGCCATCGTCTTCCAAATGCCAATAGCATTTCATTGTTTGTTTGCAACTATATTGGTTCATTGTAAGCCCACAGATGTTAATCATTTGTTGGATCAATATTTTGAATCATTATCTGAAGACTTCTCAAGGAAACCATATGCTACTAGAGCTTCGGTAATAAATAATACTCTTCTCAATATTAAGTTCTACTTAGAAAAGATCTGAGCTTGCTAATGTGAGGAAAAAAGGAAAAAAGAGAATTGAATAAAGGAAAAAAGAGAGGGGGCGGTTTCTGGTGCAGGTTAGCAAGCGATCTTGAGCTTGCTAATGTGCGCCCCCGCCGTGTTTAAAAATGCGGTTTCTGGTGCAGGTTAGCAAGCGATCTTGAGCTTGCTAATGTGCGCCCCCGCCGTGTTTAAAAATGGTAAGAAAAAAGAAAAATAATAGGAAAAATCTCTTCAATATCGGATTGAGATCATCAAATTCGAGTCTAGGTTCTCCTGGCGATCAAATCAATTTCTTGGAAGATGATGAAGATCCAAACTTGGAGGAGGAGCTCATGGGGTCAACGGGACCTAAGGGAGAGAAGAAAAAGGTGTTAATGGCAGATATTTTGTGCTCGACTGCTCCTATGAAGCCTGGAGCTCGGATTCGTGAGTTTTCTAATTCTCGATCGGGAAATGTTAGTTCTCCTAGTTTTTCTTGGGCGGATGAGGTGAATTTGGATGTAGTTTCATCTTCACAACTTCGATCTATGAGTTCGGTAAGAAATCTTGAATCTAATGATCCGCACTCAGTTCTTGATTCTGTTCCAATTCCTATTTCTTTAAATACTTTGGATAAAAGTTTTGATAGCAGTAGATCAGATAATTTGAAATTGAATTCTCTTATGAAGCCAGATTTGAATACTTGTTCTGAAAAATCTGAGCTTAGGCCTTTAATTTCTGGAAATAAGGAATCTGTTGTAGTATCAGATGATATGGTAATCAATAGTCCTGGAAAAGAAAAATCAGATTTTCCTCCTTTAGAATCTGTAAAGGAGCCAGTGATTCCTTCTCCTGTCAATAATTCAAGTAAGAATTGGATTAATCTCTTTGCTGACAATAGAAAATCAGGAAGTGGTTTGGTTTTGAATTATGTGACACCAACAAACAAGAATGCTGTGGTTTTTGAAAATGATGAATGGAATGAAGGAGCTACTTACTGGCAATCTTCACTAGTTGGTCAGGTGATTGGGCTTAATGTCAAATATAAGGCTATGGAAACTTTTGTTCATAAGGTGTGGAATCAATTGGCTATTCCAGAAATTTGCCTCCTTAGGGCTAGTGTTTATTTGTTAAAGTTCAAGAATAAAGAGGAAATGAATACTATCTTGGAGAAGGGGCCCTGGTTTTTTGGATCTCGACCATTTCTCCTAAATCCTTGGAATATTGATGAAGACTTTGATAAAATCAAGAATAACACTTATCCTATGTGGATTCAATTATCTGGATTGAAATTGAACTTATGGAATGAAAAGAGTATTAGCAAAATTGTGAGTATCATAGGTAAGCCAATTACTACAGACAAACTTACAGCTGATAGGCAAAGACTAGCCTATGCTAGAGTTCTTGTTGAAGTGCAAATGCCCTCACCCTTACCTGATCAAATAGCAATTCAGGGGCCAAATGGGAAAATTTTTTCTCAAAAAGTTAACTATGAATTTAAACCAAGATGGTGTGATTATTGTAAGGTGGTGGGACATGATTCAGCATATTGTAAGAGACAGCCTAGAATCCAGAAATGGGTACCAAAGCAAAAATTAAATGTTCCTAATATATCAGATGCAACTGCCAATGCAAGTGATTCTGGTAAGCAGGGAGATAATATGCAGGCTGTGCATGGTAACCAGGCTGAACTCAATCTGGTAATACAGAAGGAAAACACCAAAACATCAGTGGCTAGTAGTGAGCACAATCAAGGAAACTTAGGGGATCAAAGGAATCTGATACATCACAGTCAGGAGTTTCAAGCTGTGCATGGTGCACATAGTCACCTTGGGGATAAAGTCCTGTTTCAATCAGGGGAAAAGTTTTCTGAGGTCAGTAGATATAAGGGGCATACTTTTACTGGAGAATGTAGCAAAAGTCTTATGCCTGAGAATGTGCATGTGGTGCATAACCTGAATTCTAATATTGGACATATCCATAACTTTTCCCATGGAAATAAGCCCTGGTCTCTTGGTGTTAAGGAGCTTATTAATTCTAAGAACTCTTTTTCATCCTTGGGGGATTTAGTTATTGACCCTTCTACAATTGATAGAGGGGGTGGGTCTCTATGAATCTCTCTTTTTGGAATGTAAGAGGACTAAATAAGTCCTCTAAGCAACAGTTGGTTAGGCACCACCTGGTACAATATATTATATCCTTTGTGGCTCTTCTTGAAACTAAGATAAAGGAATCTTCACTGCCTATTGTAACTAAGAGAATTGGAAAAAACTGGAACTAGTTCTCAAATGTTAGGAGCCCTGCAAAAACTAGAATTCTTATCATGTGGGATGCTCAAATTTTGGATATTCAGATTATAAACTCCACTGATCAACAGATTACATGCAAGGTTAAATCTATGGATGGGAGACTGGAATGTATCATTTCCTCAATTTATGGTTTCAATCTTTTGGATGAAAGGAAGGCATTATGGGATGAACTTATGCAGATTAATCAGAGCATTGGTATGATGCTTTGGCTACTTTGTGGGGACTTTAATGCATTGATTAATAATGATGAAAAGCTTGGAGGGACAAGATTATCAGAAGCAGATACATGTGATTTTAATAATTTCATTTCAGATTGTCATCTTACTCATCTGAAGACTTTGGGATGTTATTATACATGGAACAACAAGCAATGCTCTGAAAATAGAGTGTGGAGTAGATTAGACAGGGCCCTTGTTAATGATTCCTGGATTCATTTGCTCAATACAAGCCATGTGGAATATCTTCTCCCTAGTTTCTCAGACCACTCACCAGCTCTACTATCCATATATGAAGATATTTCTCAAGGGAAAAAGCCTTTTAAGTTCTTTAAAATATGGACAAAGCATCCCAGCTTCACTACTACAGTCAATGATGTTTGGAAAAAAACTATTGAAGGATACACCATGTTCTCAATCTATTCAAAGTTGAAATTGCTGAGAGTAGCTCTTAAAGGACTGAATAAAAAATATTTTTATAACATTAGTGAGCAAGTCCTAAGGGCCAGAAATGATTTAGAGATTGTTCAAGAAAGATTGCAAACTTGCCCTCTTGATTCCTCTCTTATAAGTCAGGAGAAAGATTGCATCTCAAAATATAACAAGCTTATGGACTGCGAATTGTCTTTTTATCAACAAAAGGCCAGAATTACTTGGTGTTTGCAAGGAGACAGGTGCACAAGGCTTTTCCATGATATAGCAAAAACAAACAGACATAATAATAGAATTGCAATCCTTTACAACAACAGAGGAGACAGAATTATTGATGGGGATGGAATTGCTAATGAGTTGATTTCTTTTTACAAAAGTCTTATGGGCACAACTGTAGACACCTCTCCTCTGGATATTAATGTAGTAAAATCTGGACCCTGTCTGAGTATTGCTCAAGCAAATGAGTTGTCTTGCCCAGTCACAGATGCTGAAATTAAAACTGCAATTTTCTCAATGCAAGATGATAAGTCACCAGGACCAGATGGTTTTAGTGTGTCTTTCTTCAAATCTTCCTGGGAAATTATTGGTGATGAGCTTACATTGGCAATTAAAGACTTCTTCAGGACTGGGAAACTCTTGGGTATTGTGAATTCCACTTCTATAACTCTCATACCCAAAGTTCAGTGTCCAAAAACATGTTCAGATTTCAGGCCTATCTCCTGTTGTAACTGCATATACAAGTTCATCACAAAAATTTTAGCCAACAGGATAAACAAAGTTCTGGGGTTTTTAGTGAATGATGCTCAGTGTGCATTTGTAAAAGGGAGGCTGATTCAAAGTAATACTTTGTTGGCCCATGAATTGGTAAAAAACTATGGCAGGAAGAACCTCACTCCTAGGGTTATGATAAATGTTGACATCAAGAAGGCCTTTGACACAATAAGTTGGAAATTCCTGTCAGATATGCTCAAAGGACTGGGTTTTCCTATTACAATGATCAACTGGATATTGGCATGCATAACTTCCCCTAAATATTCAATCTCTCTAAATGGTTCCCTACATGGTTATTTCAAGGGAGAACGTGGCCTTAGACAAGGGGATCCTCTCTCCCCATATTTGTTCATTCTGTGTATGGAATATTTGTCAAGGAGCCTGAATCTCCTGGAACATGATAAATCTTTCAAATATCACCCTAAGTGTGCAAAGTTAAGAATAACTCACCTTATCTTTGCTGATGACTTGCTCTTATTCTCCAGAGGTGATCTAAATTCAGTATCTAAACTGCATCAGTGCATGAGGAAATTCAGTGAAGCTTCAGGTTTAGAAGCTAACCCAGATAAAAGCTCTATTTTCTATGGAGGGGTTGATGAAAATGTTAAAGCTTCAATCTACAATCTGATGGGTTTCTCTTCTGGAACATTGCCTATCAAGTATTTAGGAGTGCCTTTAGTTTCAAAAAGATTAGCTTACATGGACTGCAACCCTCTCTTCACCAAGATTACTGGTCAATTCAGGAATTGGTTGAAAAATAGGAATCTCTCTTATGCAGGCAGGATGCAAGTCATCAAGAGTGTGATCCTCGGAATTCAAACTTTCTGGACCTCAAACTATATCCTGCCAATCAGTGTTTTGAAGAAAATTGATGAAATCTGCAGGATATTCTTATGGGGTAAAAATGATCAAGCTTTCAAAGTTTCACTTGTATCATAGGAAAGAGTATGCACAAAAAAGAAACAAGGAGGTCTGGGCATTTTTTCAGCATATAGGTGGAATATAGCTTTTGCTCTGAGATTCATCTGGTATATACATATTAATAAGGAATCCCTGTGGATTAAATGGGTTCATGAAACCTATTTAAAACATAGTAACATTTGGCAGACCAAAATTAAAACAAGAGATTCATGGATGTGGAAGCAACTAGTTAAAACAAGAGATAAAGTTATGGCTATGTGTGGAGGTGAAGAAAATCTGAGGAATCTTATCAACTCATGCCATCATAGTGATAAACTGAGGCTTTCAGACCTATACAATGCTCTATCCCCTGTTTCACAGGAAGTGTCGTGGTATAATTTGGTTTGGGGTGGACTCAATGTTCCCAAACACTCTTTTATATGCTGGTTGGTCTTACAAGATAGAATCCTCACTCAAGATAGGTTACTTAGAAGAGGGGTCATTGATTCAAATATCTGTCGCCTTTGCTCTGGAGTTGAGTGCGAGACCAGAAAGCACTTGTTCTTTGAATGTGCTTATTCTTGTGAAATATGGAATAGAGTTATGGAATGGCTGGGGTTCAATTGGAAGTCATGTTACTGGAATCAACTCATTCATTGGTTTACAGTCAGGTTAAGAGGAAGAGGGCTTAAGCAAAAATTAAAGAGGCTGGCGTTAACTGCAACTATCTATTATATCTGGCAAGAAAGAAATGCAAGGATTTTTAGACAACAATCCAGGAATCCTGATCAAATGGTCAAGTTGATTCAAACTGAAATTTGGATTATAATGCTCAACAAACCTGGAGTTAGCAGTGAAATGGATAGCTCATTGTTGTGATTTGTAGTATCATGTCCGTATCAGTTATCTGTTATGGCAAAGTGTGATATTACAGGTTTTCGACAAGAAGAAAAGAAGCTGGAACAACAAATTCATGGGGTGGAGTTTTTGTAATAGTGTGGACTGGGTGTATATAACCAGTCTTTGGGTTTCTTGTATCTTTGATAAGCACACACATTTCCATACTTTGTGATTGTTTGTGTCAAAAGTTGTCTTTTCCATTGTTTTCAAACCTGTTACACCATTTATCGATTACAAGTTCAAACTGAAAGAAGAGTTGATGATGATTCTCCTCTGAAATTCGTGGTTGACTGGTCAATTTGACAGCACCTCGCCTTCTTAATCTCAAATCGCCGATCCCCTTGAAAGAAGACCTTAGGCTTCTATTTATAGGCTTTTTAAGATGTGTCTCCTAGTAGGAATTGATGTTTAAACGTTATCTGCGGTTTATAACTGTCTAAACGTGTTTATGGATAACCTCAGAGCAGTTGGAGAGGCTTTGGGACGAAAGAATCCTTAAAAATCATTGAAATCCGTGTTTGGGGAGGTTTTGTATCCAACAAGAGTCCTGGTGACTCGGAAATGTGCGAGTCAGCTTCTGGTGACTCGGAACTGTGCGAGTCAGCTTCTGGTGACTCGGAACTGTGCGAGTCAGCTTCTGGTGACTCGGAACTGTGCGAGTCAGCTTCTGGTGACTCGGAACTGTGCGAGTCAGCTTCTGGTGACTCGGAACTGTGCGAGTCAGCTTCTGGTGACTCGGAACTGTGCGAGTCAGCTTCTGGTGACTCGGAACTGTGCGAGTCAGCTTCTGGTGACTCGGAACTGTGCGAGTCAGCTTCTGGTGACTCGGAACTGTGCGAGTCAGCTTCTGGTGACTCGGAACTGTGCGAGTCAGCTTCTGGTGACTCGGAACCGTGCGAGTCAGCTTCTGGTGACTCGGAATTGTGCGAGACATCATTTGGTGACTCGGAACTGTGCGAGTCAGCATTTGGTGACTCGGCACTGTTCAAGCTTCTAAGCAATGTTTCGTGATATTTCCAGCTTCTTTGTTTTGCGTATGTTTCGTCGCCTTGCTGATTTTGGATGAATTCCTTTGTCTTGGATAATAACGTTTATCGTCTTTTCCTTGTCTTGCACTGTGTTTGAGGACCTATGGGCAATTTTTAACGCCTACAGATACCCCCTCCAAAGTGTTTCAGTCTCGTTTCTTTTATAGAGGAGCCTGAAATACTTTGGATATGATAGGCTATATTTGCAGAAGGACCTGTCATGGGTTTCATTTCTTGACTCCTTCAGCCCTCAATCTATTCAGAGTTCTGTCGAATAGATGAAGTTTTTACGGTTCTGCGTTTATCGTCTGACCGCTGTTGAAATCTTGAAACTAAACGACGTCGCTGATTTAACGTTGAGTTGACCCTCGTTGTTGGGGAATTCCCATCTGGTGACACCTTGACAGACGTTGACCAAAATTCATGCATTTGAAGCAGAGGGGACCAGTTTATACTCGTATACTCTTGGGAGTTCTGAAAGTTAGTTTATCCTTGTATACTTATCGGAGGTCGCCGGGTTATCCTTAAGAATATTGTATACAGTATTCTCCAGGAACTTCCCTTCGAGGGTGGGAAACAGTTTAAACTCGTATACCCATTGGAGTTCAAATATGGATATTGTATGCCAAGGACCAAAATACCCAAAATTTGACCCAAACAGCTTGCTATGCATGCGAGCCAGTGGGTAATGATTTCTTTTGTGCGAGTCAGTTTCAGGTCTTGCGAGTCAGTAAATGGTGTTTGACCCAAATAGCTTACTATTCATGCGAGCCAGTGAATGTTGACTCGTACGTGTGCGAGTCAGCTTCAGGTCTTGTGAGTCAGGAAACAGTGACTCGGAACTGGCGAGGCAGCTTGTGTTTTATGAGTCAGCAAATGGTGACTCGGAACTGGCGAGGCAGTTTGTGGTGACTCGGCTTTCGCGAGTCAGTTGGTGGTGACTCGGCTTTTTGCGAGTCAGCTATTGGTGGCTCGGACCTTGCGAGCCAGCAGGCATTGACTCGGGTCCTGCGAGTCACTTCGGGGAGTCCTACGAGTCACTTCGAGGAGGGACCTTAAAACCCGACTATTCTTCTTCTTCTTCTCATTTTGGAACTTTTTCTTGAATTCAAAAGCCGCTTGTTTCCCTCCTTTGTTTCTTTTTTTAAATTTTTTCAGTTCCCGTGCCTTCTCTTTTTTTTTTGTTCGGTTCGGGAGTCAGGCTAGCGTTTTGAAGTCTCAATTTGGGGATTTAGGGTTTCCATTCTTCCTCAATTGGGTTCGAGCTTCTCTTTGACACCAAGCTTTTCACGAATTTCAGGTAAGACCCAGGTTCAATTGTCCTCAATTTGATTTCTTCATCTTGAATGCTTGATTTTCTAAAACCCTAGCTTTTGATTTGGGGGGAGATCACAAATCTTGGTTTTAGAGGGTAGCCGAAACCCTAGTTTGGTTTGAGAGGAAATACCAAGCCTGATTTC
Source organism: Asparagus officinalis (assembly GCF_001876935.1). Taxonomy (NCBI): domain Eukaryota; kingdom Viridiplantae; phylum Streptophyta; class Magnoliopsida; order Asparagales; family Asparagaceae; genus Asparagus; species Asparagus officinalis. The sequence goes on from NC_033796.1 coordinate 97,278,911, forward strand.
AGGTTCTTGAGTGATGGCCGAGATTTCTGAGTGGTTGAGAGTTGGCCGAACCTGATTTCAATTTGTTCTTGGTTTGTTCGATCCCATTTGAGGCCAGAGTATTTAATTCTTGAATTTGTGTTTGGCTAGAATTCTTCGAATCTGGTAATCATGGATGACCCAAGTATATACAAATCTGATTGGAGCTAGGTTTGGAAACTTCGAACTTTCGGCTGTGCACGAGAGTTGATCCCATACCTGGACACGGTCAAGATCCTGATTTGACTTTGGCTTTATGCATAAACTGGGGCTTGGTCACATTGTGTATGAGATGCCAAACTTGTGTTCACCTTTTGGCTTCAACAACTTAGCTATAGACTCCCATTCGTGCGCGGTAACCGCGATATCGGGCTTCTAGCGTATATGATAGCCTAATTTGTAGGCACGTCGTGTTTTATTGTTGGCCACGTAGATGACTTCGGCTGAACTCCTGAAATTCAGGCTTAAATTTTTGCACGACCCATTGTGGGTTGAGACTGAACCTGCCCCACGCCTGCTACTTAAGTCTGATTTGAGCACAATATTTTCTTTGCACTGATCTGATATTTCTCAATTTCTTTGTAATTGACCTGTTAATTCTCTGCAGATATGTCGCCTAAGAGATCCCGTGTCGCTCGAGGCCGTTCGTCGACTCAATCGCCTGACCCGGCGCCATTTAGCTGCACAGGTATTTTTATCACCGCCTCTTTCATTCATACCTCTGAGATATCATGCTGCATTTTGCATCCCCGCTTTGTTCTCCTTGGTGAGGCAATTGGGAAGCCCCGCCACTCTCCTTCGTGGGGGTGGACGCTTTACTAGTCATGTTTTGCTTGGTCAAGACATGGCTGAACTATCTTGGGGTGATTTCTCGCTGTACTATACTCCGAGGGGCGGATATATTGTCGTGTTATTCATGCGACAGTATATCCCGTGCTTCGTATGTATAGTGTGGCTTTAATCGTCTCACCTAGATAAACCATCATGAATATGTACCTGGTATGATATCCTCGCTTTGCTCTCCTTTGTGAGACAATTGAGAAGAGCCGCCACTCTCCTTCGTTGGGAGTGGACGCTTCGCAAGTCGTGTTTTACTTAGTCAAGACACGTCTTAGTATGACATGGGGCGATCTCATGTTGTGTTACATCACATAGGCTTAGGTATATCACCGTGTCATTCGCACGTTAATATGCTTTGTCATTTGCGTGCGCAATATAATTGAGATCGTCTCACCATTTACAAGGTCGTGACTCTATCTCACAATTTGTGAGTTGAGTTCGACGCCTGTACCATTTTTAACATAGGCGTTAATGATTATACCTGATAAATGTGCATTGTTTTCTTAGTTGATTTTCTCTCGAGGGAATTCAATGCTCATTCAGTGGAGGGTCGATGTAGTGAGGCTTATGCCTTTACCGATGAGCCCATCCCTGTTCCAGTAATTCCTCCATTTGCTCCGGGCGTACCGGAAGAGCTTCCTCGGTTAGTAAGGAAAGGAGAACGCCAGAGTTTAAGGCAACTTATCACAGATGCGCCGTTAGTAAAGGATCCGAGTTCTACGCATCCACTAAGAAAGCCAGACTATTTGTTTGGGGATTCTATTGAAGACCCCGCCTCTGTTTTTCTTGGTTCTGAGCAATGGCTGCATCCTCGGATCTGAGCAATGGCTGCATCATGATGACGGCGGCTATCTATATCTTCCTCCGATTCCTCGCCACCGTTCCCTTGCCGAGCTTCGATGCCAAGCTCTTCATCGGGAGATGTCGTGGAGGCTAACAGAAGAGCACGAGCGCATTCACTGTGGTTATATTACCCGCGGTACGGTCAATTCGAGTAATCGGAATCGGATTACAGGTTTGCATCCAGGGATTACTGGACTGAGTGACCCACCCAAGGATGAGGTCTTCACTGTTGCGAACACTGTGAGAATCGGCTTTCCGGTCATCGATGTTATGGCTGGATACACTCATCGGATAAACTATGGTGGACCCGTTTGAGCCACTACATCTTGGATCGATTCGGTGAAGACCTGAAGGCTAGTGGCTTATATGCAGCCGTTCGTGCTACCACTTATGGACTGGCTATGAGTGTTCCTCACTTTTTGGCGCTGCTGGAATTCTACAATCCTGACGCCAATACGTTTCTAACTAAACATGGTGAATTAGGATTAGCGTTGCACGAGATGCATAAAATCTCCGGTCTTCCAATGGGGAACATGATTTATCAGGAATACATCCCCTCTACTAAGGAACTGCAGCAACTGAGGTCGCGGAATCCCAACCGTTATAATACCTTCTGGGACCTTGTTTGTCATTATCACATTGCTCTTGCAGGTATCGATCCTTTATCCAAGAAATCGCGACCGCAAATAAGTTTGAAGAAGTTCTCTGACTATCTTTTCAAAAATACGGACAGCATTCAGAATGAACCGATTTGTGTGTTATCGCCATTGACTACTTTCGAAGTGAATGAGCTAATTGAGAAGTCAAACGCTCAATCTTACACTACAGCTGGCGTTGAGGATGGTTTTGCTGCCGGAACAAAGTTTCGAACTTTCTTATGGCATGGAGTCAAACCGATCCAGCCCATGACATTACTTGCTGGGTTTCTTGCTCTGTGGTTAAAAAAATGTGTAGTACCATACCAGTCTTGTGACGTACTTTCCCCCGAAGTGTTGTTTCCAGCGGTTCTGCTTGCTCATCGGAAAAGCTTGTGTCTTCTTCCGGCAATGACCGCGGGTATTTGCAGAGGGCTACGCCAGGTGGTAAACGGATTTAGTCAAGAGAACACGCCACCTACTCAGATTCCTCTCTCAAAAGTGGAGCTACCTTATACCTATTTAATGGCTTGGTTAGTGCTCCATCGATCCGATATGATGGGGGCGCCGTCCTCGGTGGATCCTTCCCTTCCCTTTCTTCAAGTAATAGAGAAATGTAAGTGGAAAGGACGAGGTTTTGCTGATGTTAGGAAGCAGCTTCAGAATCATAAATGCTGGGTCTTCCCTACTTGCTTTCCACGATTTTCAGGTCAGTATGGCGATTCGTTGGTAGATGTAGAAAAGCCGGGTACGGGTAGGACTCTTCTTGATTCCGGCTGTTTCGATTGGTTGGTTAACATTCGGCCGGGCTATGTGGTCTTTCGAGTTCGAAATCACTGTTACATAGAGCCCTACTTGCCGTGTCGGTTCGCTAATCAGTTTGGTTACGATCAGATTTATGTTGGAAACCCAAACCAACGGCTCCAGACCCGTGGAGGTTTAGTGGATGGGGCCCGAGCGTGGCTTTGGAACATTACTGGTTGCACTGGTGCCAAATTTAGTCTCCCTGGTGTTGAGCGCAAGTTAGAGCTGACTTTTCTACAATGCCGGTGGCTTTTGGCGGCCAATGAACATGTGCCAGTTCAGACGATCACCGAGTCCACCGACGAAGAAGCTTCTCGAGTTGCTACTCGGATGGTATATGAGTCTGAGCTTGAGAAGAGAAAGAGGGATCCTGTGGGTCTTCCTAGCCATCCACAGCAAAAGGAGCCAACTATGGTATATGAGGGTGGTGCAGAGCTTGGAGGCAATGGTGGAGAAGAAGTACCGGAAACAGGTGTGTTAGATCCTTATTCTTTAGAGTTATTTGAATTAGCAATTGCTGAAAGGACTCGCCGCTCTCAACTATCCAAATCTTCACCTCATGTAAAGAGGCCAAAGATGCAAGTCTTGTTCACCTATCCTAACAAGATGTCGGTTGAAATCCCAGGTGTATTTTCTGAGGAGGAGAGAGAAGAGTCCGGCCTACTTCCTCGGACGCGGTCTTGTTCCGCGGATCAGGTTACTCCAAGGCGTGAATTGCGCTCTAAATTTTCAGAGGAGAGGCTAACTGAAGAGGGACGCCCGGCTAAACGCAAGAAGTTGACTTCTAAGCGGAGGAGCAATCCTGAAACGATGCCCTCGACTCAAGGTGTTACCGTTGAGAGGGGTGAGTACCTCTTTGTATAGCTCCTTCCGATATACGTTGAGCTTTCGAACTTAAACAATTTTCGTATTTTGCAGGAGGAGATTTCCCAAGCGACGAACAGGTGCCGGAATCCAACATTGTCGTTGAAGGTAAAGTTTTGTTATATGGTCTGGCGAGTTGGAACGACTATATTTTGACCCTCGCACCTTTTTACAGATACGGTAATAGAGGGTCAAGGTGAAGAGGAGGATTCCCAAAACGCATCTTTTGAAGAAGAGGATCTGGCTTCGCATGAACCGGTGTCGGCTTCCAACGATATGTTGCTGGATGATATGTTGCGTGAACAAGCCCAATACGAGGCCGTTGACCCGATAATCACCGTTGCTGGATGATATGTTGCGTGAACAAGCCCAATACGAGGCCGTTGACCCGATAATCACCGCTGACTCATCCGTACGTAAGATTCTTCTTCGCATGCTTTATTTATTCGTGGTTCCTTAGCCACTCATCGGCAGATTCAAATCGTAGGACCAGTCATAACGACTGATGCAACTACTCCTAACAGGAAATCCGGTGAATCTGAGGGTCTTGATTTCTTGCTTTTGGCAGGAATTGTTATTGACGCTCAGTCATCAGACTTTCCGCAACAACCTCCGGTTTCTTCGGGAACACCGACTACCGCGCCTGCTGCAACTATTAGTGAGAGTTTGCCTGTGAGACCACCTGAAGTGGTTGATGCTTCAACAGTTATTACACCTGTGCCACCCCCAGCGACATGCGAAATTGAGCGGCGAGAGGCGGGGGGGGCGCCTTCGGTCGCCGAGAGCTCTTCAGGGGCTGGTAAATCTCGTGTGCTATCTTTTTCTTACATATATTTTTGACTTGTCATTTCTGAATATTCATGATTTTGCGTTTTCTTCTTCTTCTTTTCTAGAATCGTCATCTCAACTGCGCGCGCGCGTTGATGCTTTATTGTCTGATGACGACCCAGATAAGCTCCTCCTCTGCTTGGAAGTTGGCAATTTTCTTAATTTTGTTGAGTCGCTGATTGGCAAACTTCTGGAGAAGGGACTCCCTTTCGGTGACTTTCGACCTGTCCTTGAGCGCAAAATAGCCTCAATAAAGGACACTGTTTCCCTCGACATCGCTGAATCTCTGACCGACGATGTAAATCAATTTGAGCGTAGGTTTGTGAAACTCCAGGAACTCCAATCTATTGGTGTCTCTAGCTATGTTGCTGCGCAAATGGAGGCTCGTATGCAGTCATAGCGTGAATCTCGAGAATCGATCGGACTTGGGATTCAGGCGCAGAGAAAATGGGTCGACCAAGCGGAGGCAGTTCTTTCAGAAAGATCGGCTCATTTACGTGAAATTGACTCGTCGTTAGCCTCTGTCGACATTGAAATAGCGGAGCTTGAGCGAAAGCTGGTGAAGGCGAAGCAGCGAAGAACTATTCTGGAGGTGACCAAGGCTGGGGAGGAGCATAGCAAGGCCGTGATATCCAGCAAAGTGATGCTCTCGAGGGAAAGATTAGCCAGGATGGAGGAAGAAGCCGCGCAACTCTTATCTGCATCTGAGGACTCCTTCAAAACCGAGTTGCAGCGTGAGCTTGAACGTGCTTATGCTGAAGAGTTAATCAAGCTTGAACAAGAAATCATTAGTCTAAAATACAATGTAAAGTGATTGTGACTGCTGTATCCGAACATTTTGTTAATGACATGCGTGTTTTGTTCAGTACCCTTTTTATTCTTATTATGATTTCTCATTATTTTTTTAGAATAATCAACCATAATACTTGTAGGATTTTTGGCAAATCCTCAGCCGTCAACGGATTTGGTATGCCTTTACCGACTACCGTTTGAATCGGGCTAGCTTGTGAATTATCTGGGTCCGTTTCACAAGTAACGTTGTGCTAAAGGGATGAACCCCTTTAGACTTAATGCTACGAATTTGAATACGTAGACTTGGTCATTTTCTTACGGTAAAAGACAAACCGGCGGCGCGTATTAGGTGCCGACTTATCCCTGCTTAGGCTTCGGGATCAAATTCCCCAGACTAGAATTCTGGTGTCTTTTTCAATCAGTGAAAGACTAAACCGGCAACGTGTGTTAGACGTTTACTTATCCCTTCTTAGGATTCGGGATAAAATTCCCCGTACCTGTGAGGTACGGATTTTGGAAGTTGAAAATATAGCATCCTTTTATAGGACAAAAACGAACCAGATACTGAAGAGGATGAATTTTATATTCTTTCTTCAGTCCTTCTTTTGAGGGAGAAGTGAACCCGATATCAAAGAAGCAGAATTTTATATTCTATCCTTGGTATGTAGAAGAAACTAAAAGTGGGATCTCCACTTCAAGAATCTGTGAAATGAAACTAAGAATGGGATCTCCATCCTGAGAATCGGGAGGATTCAGTTTACCCCAACTTTTATAGTCTAGGTCATCTGATCCGGGAATAAGTTTTCTTATTTATCAAGATGAAATTCAAACTCCAACCCTAACTTTTATAGGTTTGGCTGGAGAGACAGACATGAACTGTTTTCGTTTATCGAAGAGAAATCCAATTTTGGCCCAAGTGACTTGATAGTTAGACCAAAAGGGGATATTGAGACGACCCTAACTTTCGTAGGTTTGGTCGTTCAGTGTAGAGCGAAGGCCTTCTTTGCCGAAGAGGGGAAGGCAACTTCAAAGTAGGAATGTGAGTACAGATTATAGTGACAGTCAGGCTTGGCCCAAGAAATTTAGGCCTGTTGTAAATAGATCTGACAACGAGGGATAATGAGAATTTTCTTGTGAGGAAAGATTGGTTCTAACGAGTAATCAAATCTCATCTCACAAAAGATTGTTTAGAAGATTACGGCAGGGGTTCTCTATAACCAGATTTGAATTATTTTAGAGAACAGTTGGTTAATTCCGGGTTATCCTTAAGAATATCGTATATGGTATTCTCCAGGAACTTCCTGTTAATAATGAATTCCGGGTGTACTAAGGGTAGTACTTCTTTAGAAACTTGCCATTTATTGGCATCATGAGCCGGTCACCATCCTTGGTAACTAGGCGATATGCGCCACTCGAGTAGACTGTCTCTACTACGAATGGTCCGTCCCATTTGGGTTCAAATTTACCTTTCTTCTTAGAGTTAAGGATCATAGGCCGTCTTTCAGTTAAGACCAAATCCCCTTCCTTAAAACTCCGTTGTCGAACCTTCCTGTCGAAAGCTCGGGAAATTCTGGCTTGGTAGAACTCAATATGTTGCTGAGCTTCTAAGCGCTTTTCGTCAAGCATCTCGAGTTCTTCGAGACGTTTCTGATGTTGTTCTTCGGTCGTCATCTGGGTTGCGAGGGCGATTCGCAGAGATGGGATTTGTATTTCTAACGGAAGGACGGCTTCACACCCGTACACTAAAGAATATGGGGTTTCTCCTGTCGGCGTTCGTACTGTGGTACGATAGGCCCATAGAGCCGCACCAAGCTTGTCGTCCCAATCTCGTTTATTAGTTTTCACGAGTTTTGACAACAGTTTTATGATAGTCTTATTGAAAGCTTCGGCCAATCCATTCGCTGCGGGATTGTAAGCCGTTGACGAGATATCCTGAATTTTGAACTTCTCGAAAAACCTTATAAAGGCGTTGCTGATAAATTGAGGACCGTTGTCATGTATGATTCGTCTTGGGACACCATGCCGGTAGATAATATGGTGTTTGATGAATGCGATGACATTGCTTGTTTTAACTTCTCTGAGTGGGACCGCTTCAGCCCATTTGGAGAAGTAGTCAGTAATTGCTAAGATGAACCGGTCACCTTTGATCGACGGGGGATTTATAGGACCGACGATGTCCATTCCCCAAGTTTCAAACGGCCATGATGTGACCGACGGATGCAAATACTCCGGTGGTTAGTGCATATAATTCGCGTGTATTTGACACTCATGACATTTTTGGGCGTGTGCAACTGCGTCAGTCATTATATGAGGCCAGAAGTATCCTATTCTTCTGATGCGGTCATAAAGTTTGGGATCGGGTTGGTGTGCGCCACAAACCCCTTCATGCGCTTCCTTGAGGACTTCCTTCGCCTCTTTAGTCGATAAACAACGTAGCAGTAAACCACCATACCCCCTGCGATATAGCGTTCGACTCTCCGTGTTATAATAAAATCTTGCCGCCCTTCGTCGGATTGAATCCCTCTCTTTCACATCTTCCGGTAGGATTCCATGTAGGACATAATCGATGATAGGGAAACGCCAATCTCGGGGTTCAAGCTCGAGTTGAGTTGAATATACCTCCTAAACATCCTCTTCCTTGTCCTCTTCATCATGAATTGGCACGAAGAGTTGATGAGTTCTCACCGTAACGGACTGTTCCGTTTCGGGCGGCTGTGCCAGGGACACGGCTAATGCTGCCAGCGCATCTGCGTACGTGTTTTGCAGGCGTGGAATATATTCGATGAAGAATCTTTCAAACGATTCTGCCATCTCAACGGCTGCCTTGTGGTATGGTATCAAATCCTGATTTCTGACTTCATACTCTCCCTGAACTTGCTTAACTATTAGTTGAGAATCACCGAAGGCTTCGAGATACTCAACCCCCAGCCCTTTAGCAAAGCTGAGCCCAATAAGTAACGCATTATATTCGGCTACATTGTTTGAGCACGGCCTGGTTAGTGAGTAAGCTCGAGGTATCACATGTTTTCCTGGGGAGACTAAGACGACTCCAACTCCGGAGGAAATCTTAGAAGATCCAGGAGCACTTGCTACATTGGCCGCTCGAGAAGCACCATCAAAGTATAAACGCCATACTTGTTGACAAGAGGTTGCGTTAACTTCATGGGTTTCATCCGGTAGATCGTCATATATCTCGGGCGTATCCGTAGTTGGGTTAGCTGCCAAGAGATCACAGACGGCTTGTCCTTTTACCGACTTCTGTTGTTTAAAGTGCAGGTCATATTGGGACAAGAGCAAAGCCCATTTTGCCAAGCACCAACTCATGAAAGCGGGCTGCGTCATGAATACTCGGACTGGGTTAACTTTGGAGATAACGTAAATAGTCTGTCCTACTAGGTAATGCCGCATCTTTTGTATCGCGAATACCAAGGCAAGACATTCCCTTTCGATCATGGGATATCGGGATTCAGCACCTATCAAGGTCCGACTTAGATAATATACATCCTGCTCACGACCGTTATCGTCATCTTGCGCAAGTAATGCACTTAATGAGTGGCTCGTCGCCTTGATATAAATCAAGAACGGTTTACCCGATTTCGGTGCAACGAGTACAGGAGACTTTGAGAGATATTCTTTAATACTCTCGAATGCCTTTTGACAAGCATCATCCCATACGAACGACACGCCTTTCTTTGTGAGTTTGGAGAATGGCTGACACTTTCCCGAAAGGTTCGAGATGAACCGACGGATATAAGCTAATCGCCCTTGCAATCCTCGGAGCTCCTTGAGATTTCTCGGAGGTTGTAATTCATTAATCACCTTGACTTTATCAGGGTCGATTCGGATACCCGTTGTAGTGACGAAAAATCCCTGAAACTTACCACTTGACATTCCAAGGAAAGACTTGGTGGGATTCATCTTTAACTGGTGAGTTCGCATAAGCTCGAACATAGTCTTTAGATCCTTGAGATGATCGTCTTTATTACGGCTCTTCACTACTAAATCGTCGACATAGCATTCGACGGTTTTACGGAGATGCTCTTGAAAAATCTTAGACATAGCCCGTTGATAAGTGGCGTCCGCATTCTTTAACCCAAAAGACATCACTGTATAGCAGAACACTCCAAGAGGTGTCCTGAATGCGGTATGTTTTTCATCTTCTGGGTGCATCTTGATTTGATTGTAACTCGAGAACCCGTCCATAAAGGACATCCTCTCAAACCCACACGTGTTGTCAATAATAACATCTGTGATAGGGAGCGGGAAATCATCTTTCGGACATGCATTATTCAAGTCTCTGAAGTCAATGCATATCCTTATTTTCCCGTTCTTCTTGGAACCAGAACAATATTCGCGAGCCAATCCGGATGTTGTTCTTCACGGATGAAACCAGAATCGATTAATTTTTAACCTCTTCTTCAATTGCTTCCATGATTTGTGGGCGGAACCGTCTCTGCTGCTGCTTAACAGGCTTTGCATCCGGTTTGATATTAAGGCGATGGGCTGCTACGTTCGGATCAAGCCCTGGCATATCTTCGTAATTCCAAGCAAAAACATCTATGAATTCTCTGACGAGGGAAACTAAGTCCTCTTTTTCCTCTGGTGGAAGACTATCGCTTATAAATATTGGCTTTGGGTTCGTCTCATCACCCATATTTATCTGGATTACTTTGTCTTCGGTAGGAGGTTCTCTTTGCTCGAATCGTTCTCCATACTGTATATTTAGATGATGAATCCAGGGATCCTCCCAAGCTGGTAGTTGATCATCTTCTTGCGTAGTGGAAGGGTTGACTGTGGTGGGGCAGCAGGTTTTGCCTTTACCCCTATGCTTTTTCTTAGATGAGGTTCCTACCCATTGCTCGTCTTCTAACAAGTCCGGATGAACCCAAAGAATTTCGCCGCTAGGAGTTATATGCTGTACGAGTCCTTTTTGACGTTGTCCGTAAGGATCATCGTTAACGGTCTTCATTTGTACCTTATATACGGGTTTTGGTTGAAACCACGCTAGAGGGACAGAACCGAAACTAATGGAAACAGCGTTCGCGCCCACCTTGTTTTCTTTAGGCTGCTTTGGCGTGATAATTCCTACATCAATTAAGGCCTGAATCTTGTCCTTGAGAGCGTAGCACGCCTTTGTAGGATGATGGACTGTTCTGTGAAATGCACAATACCGCGGATCTGTAATTTTCTGGGCTCCTTCATGGTCGGTGATCGGAGGTAGCTTAATTTTGTTGTTCTCCATCAAATACTTGAAGATACCAGGGACCTCATCTTCTTTGAAGGAATACTCCTTCGGGAATTTCGGCTCAGAAGTTTTCTGTTGCCTTGGAGGTCGTTGCTGCCATTGAGGCGGGGTTGCAACTCAAATGTCTGATTTGCGTCTACCGCGTTTGCCGGTCCTTTCCCTTTACCACGGGGGGTAAAGTTCTGTTTTCGAGTATTATTGGCGGGTTGTCCCCTTTCAGCTTTCTTCCTTTTAAGGAAGCGTTCAGCCTGCTCTCCTCGTACCTTCAATTGCTTCCATGTCTTGGATGGTGCGGTACCCATAACTTCTAATACATCTATGGAAATATTATTATGGCACGTCTGGAGTATGAACTCCTCCGTGACCGGATCTCGGCA
>NC_033796.1:97291156-97296270 GCF_001876935.1 Asparagus officinalis
TTTCCAGGTCGGCTATAGATGAATTGAAAGTTCAGCTATCAAATGAGTTTGAGATGAAAGACTTGGGTGAGGCGAAGCGCATTCTAGGGATGGAGATCAGCAGAGACAAGAAGAAGGACAGAATTTATTTGACACAGGTGGTTTATTTGAAGAAGGTTCTACAACGATTCCATGTTAGCATGGATACGAAGCCAGTTAGTGTACCATTGGGAGCTTATTTGAAGCTTTCAGCTGGTCTTTCACCGAAGTCAGTTGAAGATAGAGAGTTGATATCGAAGACTCCATATGCGAGTGTGGTTGGGAGCTTGATGTACGCGATGGTATGTACGAGGCCAGATTTATCACAGACGGTAAGCATGGTATCGAAATACATACACGATCCAGGAGTGGGTCATTAGGACGCCGTGAAATGGATTTTGAGGTACATTCGAGGTACGCTCAATGTTGGTTTGGTTTATGAGCGGGACACTACAGGTGGGCAGTTATGCATTGGCTATGTTGATTCGGATTATGCCGTGATTTGGATAAGCGTCGGTCTACGACGGGGTATGTGTTCACTGACCCGTGCGTCGGTGTGTTGGAGATGTACCTTACAGTCTACGGTGGCTTATGGCAGTTACGGAGGCTGTGAAGGAGGCTATTTGGCTTCGAGGACTTTTGGAGGAACTTGATATATCGCAGAGGTCCATCACTATTCATTGTGATAGCATGAGTGCTATTTATTTGGCGAAGAATCGGGTTTTTCATGCGAGAACGAAGCATATTGACGTTCGTTATCACTTCGTTCGGAATGTTCTTGAAGATGGCGATGTGGAGATTATTAAAGTCCACACGAAGGATAATCCGGCAGATATGCTCACTAAGGTGGTTCCGAGCAACAAGTTTGATCATTATCGAAACTTGTTGCACATTCGTGATTGTTGAGGCAATGCTGCTATTGCTACTTTCTCTTCCCTATTTCACTATATGTTGAAATCTTGGGAGGCTAGATTTTGTGAACGCGGTTGTTAGTTTACGCGTGGGAGGCAAACTCACGTGGGCCTTGGTTTTTTGTTCTTTGAGACACAACAAGTGGGACATTTGGTTGCTTTGGTGTCGGCTCAGTTTTGAGAAAACTTCACCGAGGTGGAGAATTGTGAACGCGGTTGTTAGTTTACGCGTGGGAGGCAAACTCACGTGGGCCTTGGTTTTTTGTTCTTTGAACTCAAGTCGGCCCACCCAATTCTTAAGTTGTTATATAAATACCTATGCTAGGTATTTTTTTGGTGATTTTGAGAAGGAGGTTGATTTGCTGGTGTGTTTTGCGAGCCTTTTGTTGAAAGATATTGTGTAAGGGATTTGAGAGTTTGTGTGAGGGTTTTATTTGTGAGATTCTTGTGTAAACCCTATTTGTATTCTCTCCCTCTATTAGTAGATCTCCCCCCTCCTTGCCCCGTGGACGTAGGCAATTTGCCGAACCACGTAAAAATTGGTTGTACTGTTTTTATGTGATTTGTAATAGCTTTTAGGATCCCTCGACAGGTCAGTCCTAGAACTGATGAGAGGAAGAGCCGATATCTCACTTGGTAGGAAGAGCAAATATCCCACTTTGATGGGATATTAGGCTTCAGATTCTTGTTTCCTTTGATACACAAGAATTCTTATTGCGACCTAACTCTTGTTGTGCTGCCGAAGTGCTGCCGAAATTTCCGCTGCGCGCAACAAGTGGTATCAGAGCCCAGATTTCAGATCTAGGGTTTTTTGGTGGAGGAAGATTTTGTGTGAAGCTTGGTTCTTGGAGTTCTAGGCTTCGGTGGAGATAGCATTAGGAGTTGTCATTGGAGATTTCGCTTTTCTCGTGTGGATAGGAGATCTATTTGGAATCCGATCTAGGGTTCAGTTGGGTGGTTCCTAATTCTATCAAATTTGTTCTTTCTCTACAATTTGGAGTTAGTTCGCAATAGAAGAAGAAGGTAAAAGCAGCAAATCGATGGCGAGTACAATACAAGTTGGTTTTCAGAACACTAAGATTAGTGTTGTGAAGTATGACGGCAAAATCAATTTTGGTTTGTGGATGAGCGACGTACAGGATGCGCTCAATGCTCAGAATCTGGAAGAGACCATCATGATCCACCAGAGGCCACCTAAATATGATGAGGCGGTATGGGAGAAAATGAATAGGAACGCTTGTGGGGTGATCAGGTCCTGTTTGGAACAGGAGCTGAAATATGATGTGATTGGGGTGACGTCTGCAATGAAGATATGGAAAATTCTCAACAACAAGTATCTCACAAAGAGTGTTGAGAACAGGTTGCACTTGCTGCGAAGACTCTTCAGATTTCAGATGTCCAGAGGCACCTCGCTAGCGACTCATGTGAACAACTACACTAAGTTGTTGTCAGACTTGGCGAATGTTGATGAGAAGATGTATGGTGTAAATTTGATTTCCCGAAAACAGGGAGTATTCGTTTGTATTAATAAGAAAGCTTATTACAAACTAATAATCAAATGGTTACAACAGAAGCAGAGGGAATGCCCTCTTTGTTTTGTGTGGGGACTTTAGGTGGCTATAGGACGCTTCGCTCGATGCTCGTGTCGAGTCTGCTTCCCTTGGACCGTTCGAATGAGGTTGCTGGGGAGCTTCAGTACGCAGTAGAAGCTCGGGCCAATAGAGTTCGGGTCTGCTTAGTTCGTCGGCGATCGGAGCTCGGAACTAGGCGGTGGTGCTGTAATGCAAGGATCTGCTAACAGCTTGGTCTCAACTCTTTTTCTCCAAGTTTTTGCGACCTCTCCTCCAGTGTGCTGGAAGGGGCTTTTAAATGGAAGAAGGACAGCTTGACTCATCCTTGAATTATGGGATGTGACCATATCTTCTTCAGAGACGTCTAGCTGCTCCTCGATACCATGAATGGTCATTCGAGGGATTGTGCTTTATGTCCTGTCACCTAAAATGGGAAGGCCCATCCTTGTATATGAGGCAACGGCCGTCTGCTATCCGAGTGGACTTGACCAGCATTAATGAACCGCATTTATGAGTTCGCAGATTGATGAGGCGTCTGTCCGATCACTCGTACTGTGCGTGACCGTCCGACGTGCTTTGAACACGGTGCTTTCTCCTTTCCGGTCAGGAGAGGCAGCGCAGTAGGTGCACAGTACTCGAGTGGGTCTAGCCAACTTGCCGAGTGCCGACGGATCCAGCTCTTGACTCAGACAGCCGAGGTGAGTCGCATTTATGAATGCTCAGGTTGACTCGACACCTGTCCAGGCCTTCGTACTGTGAGCGGCCGCTTGCTCCCTTTGGGTCGAGAGAGAGAGAGATGGGAAGGCCCATCTTAGCACGTGAGGTAGCGGGTGCGGGCGGCCTTGAGATTTGCAGGCGGATTCGACTTTGGACTCGGGCAGGCGAGTTGCGTGAAAGGCGAATTTCCGCTATTCCAACTGATCTCAACTCGTGCAGGCGAGTCAGTTATTCAGGCGAATCTGGAACCGAGCACGTTTGACGACTATGCGGTTTAGGTAGGTGACTTCTTGAGGGCGAATTTCTCATAGGCTTATCAGAGGTATTTTTTTTACCGTCTACAAGACCCCCTTCAAAGTTTTCAGACCTAAACTGGCTTGCGTGTGGTCTGGAATACTTTGAACGAAGAAATTCTTGGCGAAGCAAGCGCATTTGGCGGAGCAAGTGCCTTTTGATTTCTTTTAGGATTTTTAGCAAACCCTCAGCTATCAACGGGTTTGATGTGCCTTTACCGATTACCATTTGAATCGGGCTAGCCATACTATTCTCCTCAGTATGATGAGTTGCTACAGCTTCTCTTAGACTTAATGCTAAAATTTCTGCTCTAACCCTTAGCCGTCTGAGGCGTGGGTTTAACCGTTTAAGCGAGGTCATTCTATTGGCTACGTTTGTAATTTTACCTTTAATGGCGAATGAATCGTCAAGGTGAAATTAGTCTTTAGGAGCCAAATTTAGTGCGACTTGTGGGGTCAGGCCAAGTATTCGTAGGCGAGGCCTCTCCTTTTTGGGGCGGAACTAGATCTGATGGGGGATGAGCCACATGTCCGTCGATAGGGCTTCGTGCTTCCCAGCTAAAGCGGCGTGGTCCCATCGGATCGTGGTGATCGTGACTTGACAACATGATGTCAGCTTCGTGTGTCTCGCCCCACGATGCATCGTGGCCGTGGTTTTTGAATTAGGCCGTTAGATCACGTCGCGGGTTTTGGTTCGGGTCTCGGGCTTTGGCCGGCCTGTTCCCCTTTTTCGATGGCTCTTCCGCAACTGTAGAACAAGTTGTGAAGGGCAATATGGGCCGTCGATTTCGATCGTGGCCACGTCTCTTAAACGCGAGCGTGTTGCTTTGCAAGTACCATCGGGGTCACACAAGTCTTTTCGCCTTTAAATAGGTTTCGTCCCTCTTCTCTTTTTGAAAGTTACTGTGTGTGAAAACCTCCTAAAAAAGAAAGAATTCCTGCTTCGTTTCAATCGCGCCGAAATCCAAGAGGTGTAAAGTGCAGGGAAAGGGCCCCGGACGCTACTCCGACCGCCTGTCCGCCGGTGCGACTGCCGATATGCCGGAGGCGCGCTCGGGTAAGTTGAAAAAGTATGCTTTAACGTTCTTGTGTTGGCCACCGCTGTCGTGCCAGGAAGATGAGTGCTACTCATCTTGCCTCGGTGGGTTAGGCAGTCCCCGTGATTTTGGTAAAACTGCTCCTTTCTAGGCGGATTTTACCTTCATCTGCGTTTGGGCGATTCCAGCCTTTATAGGCGGGGTTGGTCTCTATTAGGCGAAAGTGAACTCGTCTTCTGACAGGCGAGTTTGATTTTCGTCTAATAAAGGCGAGCGTGGCTTATGCAAGCGGGTCTCGTCATGTCTGGCGAATTTCGCTCCTTGACAGGCGGATCTGCACCTGCCTCCTGATTTTTTTTTTTTTGACTTTGTTTTGCAGTGACCTCTTCTGACCGAGCCCTCCCTAAGGGCGTGGCCACCGGCTTCGCCGGAGGTGAAGGTAATCCAGCGTCTCCCCGATTTCCTTCCTTGGGTCCGGTGCCCGTGTTCTCCGCCGATAAGCCGGTCGGTTCGACAAGGAGAGTCACCGATGGGTATCACTTAACGCTGCGCGAGTTGACTACTGAC
>NC_033796.1:97296393-97318220 GCF_001876935.1 Asparagus officinalis
AATGAGCCGCCTGCAGGGGAGTCGACGGCGGTAGCGGAGACCTTCCGTCATCGCTTCTTCCGAGTAGGTGGGAGTTTTCCCCCAAAGGACTTTAGAGCCCCGGGGTGGGTATATTCTGCGCCGGGCAGCGATACTTGGTGGTCCAAAATTACCGACTACATCCTGGCCGAGAATTCTGACCTCAAGAATTCGGAGCTGTATGTGGCCATCCAAGCCACTCGACATGGTTTGAGGATTAATGCCTCTCAGTTCCACAGCATCCTGGAACTGTACTGTGCGGAAAGCGGCACCTTCTTCACCCCCAACGGTGAGCTTGGTATTTCCCCTCACGAGATGTATGACGTGTCGGGGCTGCCTCTGGGAGACTTTCCTTACGAGGAGTACGTCCCAGACCAAGATGAGATCGACCAGCTTTCCGACTGTTCTCCCTTGGTAGTAGAAACTCTGTGGGAGTTGCTCTGCCATTATCACATCTGCCTCAGCACCTTGGGGGCTAGGGATCACAAGGGGAAGAAGAAGAGGACTCCGGGGATCAGTCACAAGAATTGGGCTGACTATCTGTTCCCTGGGAACGATGTCAAGGGGAATCCTGCTCTTCCTCTAGGCGGGTGCGACCAGGCTGAGGTGGAAAGGAGGATGGCTGAAGAGGAAGCCACCATAGCTCTCGATCATGACGAGAGTGGGTTCAAATTTGGAACGGTCTTCCATTCGTTCCACCACCAGGCCATGTCCCCTATCTCTGGGAAGGCTCTGCTTGCAGGGTATCTCATGTTGTGGCTCAAGAGGTGCGTAATCCCCACTCACTCTTTTGAGGCTATCCCCGTAGAGGTGGTGTATCCTGTGGTTTGTTTAGCCCACGGGAGGTCCTATTCCCTAGTATCGGCGATGATAGCGTGTATCCATCGGGGGCTCCGCATGCTGACGGCCCAATTCTGTCGTGTGTCGACTATTGATGATGGGAACGGAGAGGTCATCAGGACTCCCAATCCTAGAGTGGGGTTGCCATACACCTACTTAATGGCGTGGTTCGTGTACCACTGTGAGTGTTTGATGAGCGTTCCCGCGACTCTTCAAGGAGACAGGTTCGTTCCGTTCCTTGAGCGTTTGGAGAGGTGCTCTTGGAAGTGCAAAGACATTCCCGATGCACGGAAGACGCTCTCCCATTTTGTCCACTACAATTTCCGTCACTTCTTCCCTTACTTCAGCGGAGGAAGATACGGCGAGTCTCTTAGGGACGTGCCGACGGCGGACCGCCCCACAGCTCTCTCACGCGGCGCTTTTCAATGGTTGGTGAATATTCGGCCGGGGTATCACATTCTACGCACAGGTTCTGTGTGCTATCTCGAGCCGTATATCCCCTGCCGATTCGCCCGTCAGTTCGGGTACGACCAATTGTACGTGGGCAACACCAATCCCCGCATACACTTCGAATGAGGACTGGTGGATGGAGCTCGAGGATGGTTCTGGACCCATGCCAGTGGTACCCAGGCTCATTTTGAGTTACCGTCGAAGGATCGCGACTTACACCACACGCTCCTATACTGCCGATGGTATCGGGGCGCCAGTGCTAATCCCGCTGGTTTCTGGTTCCAGAGCGCATGTCTTTCGGAACGCGATCGTCCTGCTAGAGGGTCTCTCCGTTCTTCAAGGCGAAGGGGCCAGCAAACCGCTAGGGAGCTGTTCTCAGAGGATCCAACGGAGGATCCCGAGAGCTTTGACGCTGGTTTAGATGAGCTCGAGGCGCCCGAGGTTCGAGTTCCCTCTCTTGGTCCTTCGTTGGATGCCCTTGGCGAACCACGAGAGTCCGAACGCCCAAGACAGGTCCAGAGTCCGACCATTGGACAGATGGGGATGCCCCTTCTGTCTCCGAGTAGCTCGCTTCTTTCGAAGCGTCAGCGGGAGGCGGCGGCCGAGAGTTCCCGAGCGGAGGCGGCTAAGGCTCTGGCGACTTCGGAGGACGCTCCTCCGCAGTCTGGCGTGAGGCCACAGACGGGAGTCCCGGCGGCTTCTGCGTCCGCATCAGGAGGTAATCTTTGCAGCAATGTCTTTGATCGCAACGTTGATCTCATACCTTTTGACATTGGCATTGGACTTATGCAGGTGCGATTGAGAAAGTGATCTCCATTCCTTCTGACGAAGAAGAGGAGGCTGGAGATGAGGAGGGGCCCACCAGCTCAGGTAAGCGCGTGTTTTAGCATTACTCCTCCTCCCGTACCCGACCGTTAGTAGGGTCCCTTTCGAGGGGTCTCTGTTAACCCTTTTCGTGCATTTGTAGCTGATCCTGCCCTTGAAGTCGCTGGCAAAGAGGATCCTCACTCTTGGGTGAATCGCTCATCTGGGGAGATGGGCGAATCTGAGGAGGATGACAACGTCTCGATTCATGAGGCGCTGTCAAGTGGGGAAGAGGATTTGGCTCATGAGGATGCGCCTGACCAAATAGGGGGATCTCCTGCTCCTGCGGAAGCGTCGGCTGGGGATCGTTCATCGGCGCGAGAGTCTCCGCTTCAACGGGAGGCTTCTACTCTGCAGGTGACCACTTCTTCGTCGGCGGCAGCCGTTGATGTTGTGACCACTGCACCGAGGGCGTCATTGGTCACACCGGCTTTGGCGACGCTAATCACTACTTCTACGGTTATGACTAAAGGTACTTCAACCGTAATTTCATCCACGGCGGAGGAGGCTACCCTCTCTCCCTTGGAGCGCGAGCGAAAAAGGAGTGCGGCACGATCCGTGGCTGATTTCCAGGACACTCTAGCTGCCCGCATCAAACTCGCTTTGGAGGAGAATTGTCCCTTCGAGGATTTCGAAGAGGACCTTGACTACATCATGGGCTTCTTAATCAAGAGGCTTAAACACTCTGGGGCGAAGCCTTACTTCCAGCGTAAGGAGGAAGTGAAAGAAGCTATTCAGCGGTTGCTTGCCCTTCGCGCGAAGAGTTCCACTCTTGTGGGTCTTGCATCCGGCGAAGCCCGAGCAGCAGTGGAAGAACGCGATCGCCGTCTGAACGAGATTATGTCACTGGAGGCGAAATTGTCAGCAGAGTTGGAGCAGGCCAAGGCTGAGGATGAACGAATGGCCTTCGAGCGACAGAAGGCCGATAACCGCGTTTCTCGCTTGTCTTCGGAGGTAGAGAATTTGAAGCAGGTTATAGCTAAGGCGCAAGTCTCATTGGCCATTCAGGAGAAGGCTCGTGAACAGGTGGTCAAGGAGATGGAAAGCATTGAATCTCGCCGGCAACTGATAGCTAATTCCGTCGAGGAAAAGGATCGAGCCTATAGGGAGGTCAAAGAGACCGTCCAAGACTTAGCCTCACGCACTGAGGAAGACCTTCGCCAGGAGATCCTGAGGAGGCTGGAGCTTTGTCACGCTAGCGAGATCCGTGAGGCGGAATTACGGTTGAAAGCCTTGTAATCTGCCCCTTTTATCTTTGATTGCTAGTTGTACTAGGATTTCTTTCCATGAATGAAATTATCCTTTTGTTTTTGGTCTATTGTCATTTGCGTGTGTGCTCCATTTTGTAACCCTGCATTAGTCAGAATTTGGCCGTAGGAGAACCTCAACTGTAGAGGAACTCTAGCCAGCGAGTTTCTGCCGTAGGATTATCTCGTCTGCAGGCGAATTTTGCCCGCAGGCGGATTTGCAGATGTCTTGATGGTGAATCTAGTTCTGACTAGGTTCCGCCTTCAGTGGGCCACGTATCAATCCACGTGTACGCCAGTTAAGGAGACGTGGGCTAGCCGTTTCGCATTAAATGCGAAGTAGTGGGCCTCTTCGTCTCTCGCGCCCGATTCGGGCCGTTGTTGCAGATCGTGGTTACGAACCGTCAGATCTCGTCCGTCCAGGTAAGATTCGATCTGTTTGGCCTCACCCTTCAACTGTTTTAGCCTTGAACGGTCTAATCGAGTCTTGAGTAACCATCTAGGACCCTTAGGGTACTTAACTCCCTTGTTCTCTGTTAAGAGGAGCCACAGACTTTCATCGTCCTCCCTCAGAGTAAACCCAAATTTTCTCTTCTTCACACCCCTGATGGCGCCGAAGGTGAAGAGGGTTGCTTCCAAGAAGAGGAAAGAGCCGTCTTCTTCGGGCG
Organism: Asparagus officinalis; assembly: GCF_001876935.1. Taxonomy (NCBI): domain Eukaryota; kingdom Viridiplantae; phylum Streptophyta; class Magnoliopsida; order Asparagales; family Asparagaceae; genus Asparagus; species Asparagus officinalis. The sequence continues at coordinate 97,300,481 of NC_033796.1, forward strand.
CTACTGAAGTTGCCGCGGTCAAAGGCACCTTTTCGTCTTGACTCTTGTGTGGGTTGAACAGGTATCCTTCCCTTGACTCCTCTCTGTGTTATTGTCGTGTTTTACAGATCGAGGGGAAGCGCCGGTTGCTGAGGAACATGCGGCCGAGCCTATCTTGATTTCGGACGACGAATCCGAAGGTTCTGAGAACTCCGCCGCCTCAGATTCTACTCCCCAGCCAGGAGCTGAACCCTGCCTCGGAGATCCGCCTATGCATGGGCGCTCAGGCTCTAAGGCCAAGGAGTCTGCTCCCTCCGAGTCCTTGTTCCTGGCAGGCTCCATCGAAGAGTTGCCGAGCAGCTACTGTGAGGCTAGGTGATTTCCGTCTTGTCGAACTCGTAATGGGCAGTTTGCGACAGCTTTCAGGCCAGTCCATCTATGATCGCGTGGCTGATTTAGCGGCGATCGGTGAAATCGGCATTGCTAGCCCCCGCCGTTGGCGTGCGTGAACGTCCGTCTTGGAAGGCCACCAGATGGATAGGGTTAAGAGACCTTGCTACGGGGAGGTCCTGGAGCCAACATGGAGTGCTTGCTGGCTCACAGTCAGGCGTCAGGAAGCCCTGGAGCAGGAGACCCGTTTCCAAAGAAATAGGCGGATTTGGAGTCTGTTTGCCAACTTTTGGGTGAGTCAACAACGTTTGGCTAGAGGAGCAAATCATTGACGCGCTCAATCACACTATGGCATGGGCGCCTGAGGGCCGAATTGGGACATGGGCGGAGGCGAAGTGGAAGGGCTCCAAATCCGAGTGTTGTTAGGGTCAAGTAAGAAGCGCTGAGAGTCGGAGACTGTACGCACTGGCTGGCCTTAGGCGCCAGAACAGAATGTTTTGCCGCCAGGTGAGTCCGCGAAAGACCGATTTTGGAAGTCTAAGCTGAAAAACAAGGCTCGGGAAGACCACGCGAGCCAGGTTGAGGCGGCCAAAGAAGAGATCTCCACTTTTAGCGTGTTCGACTGAGACTTCTGCCTCATGATTGTGTTAAGACATTTTGTTTGTGACTTGTTTGTTTATGTAGTCATAACTTTGTTCAAATGTATTGTCTTAAACACTGGGTGCATGTTCTGCTTCTTTGAACGTAATATTATGACTTTCGCAATTGCAAAAACCATAACTTTCTTTAAATGTACTGTCTTAAAGTATCAATGAGGTTTGTGCCCGCTCATTGTGTGCATATCCTTTGGATATGTCGCTTTCCAGTGTTTCGCTCTGTAGTTGCCGACAATCTCGTACTGCAGGCGAAGCTTCTTTCATGACGACGAGCCTACCTTTGAGGCCAAACTCTATCCTGATGAGTTTATGCTGGCGGCGAAACTAGGGCGACGGCGAGTTCGCTAAGATGGTGAAGATCGGCTCCTGACGAGTTCACGCCGCTGGCGAAGCCCAATTGATTGACGAGTTTGTCTGTAGGCGAAACTCGATCGCGGTGAGTTTTGCTTGGAAGCTAAACTCAACTGCTGGCGAGTTCAAGTAGATGGCTGAACTCGACTGCTGGCGAGTTTACGCTACAGGCGAAACCCGTGAGATCGTGAGTTTGTGTTGAAGATCAAACTCGATTGGTGGCGAATCCGAGCCTTAGGCGAGACCCGTATGATGGCGAGTTTACACTACAGGCGAAACTTGGATGGTGGTGAGTTTGGCCAACAGTCAGAAATCTACCGTGGGCGAAACTCGTGCCACGCGTCCGTCTGCGGGCCCAAGTGCTTGCCAGCTAACGCTCTGCGGGCGCACTAATGCTCATTAATGGCGAAGCGACCGAACGCTTCGCCTCTCGTGTCCAATCCGATCAGTTAGTTTGGAGTCTCGAGAGGAATAGCCTTTATTAGCGTCGAGTTCGAAGCGTTGCAGGACGTCTGGACCACTTGATCGCTTGGGGTGATGAATCTCAGCCGTCGGACTTTTTTTTTTAATATATATCCGTAATCGCCGCTTCTTCAGCAGAGTCCTTATTGCTTTGAAAGAAATCTGCTAGAAGAAGACCTCTGCGGAAAACTTCTCTTCCCCATGGCCTCTTCTTCTGATGATGCGCTTCCTCTCGTGGAAGCGGGTTTAGAGGCGGTCCGCCGCGCGGGTGATGCCTCGCTCACACGGCGATGCGAGCGGGAGCTTGAACGCGTGAAGGGGTGGATGTACCGCCTCGAGGAATTGGCTCATGATGATCCCTCCGACGTGCCGCCGCCCCTTCCACTGTATCTCCTGCTCGAGCGTGAGGAGCGGGCGAAGCGGATTCGGGCAAAGGAGGCCGAACTCAGACGTCTGCGGAAGCGACACCAAGCGGTACTGGACCGGATGGACGCTTACCTAGACAGGGCTTTCTTCGAGGACGCTGGCTCTCTTCGTGGTGAGGCGAAACTACGGGAGCGTGAGCTCGAGACGAGGAGGCTCAGCGAGGTTGCCGCGACAGTGGACCGGGAGCTCCAACTCCTTCGCCAGGAGGAAGAGGACAGCAAGGCGGATTTAGCCAGGCGACAGCAGGAGCAAAAGGAGAAGACGAGGATCCAGCGTGCGGCGGAGCGTGCGAAGATCAAGGCAAAGATTGGCTCTTTTAGCCTGCTGAAATTCCTGTAATGCTGGTGCTTAAGTCCCCTCTGCCCCCCTTTTTTTTGTTTTGTTAATTTAGTCGGTGCCTCAGGCACCACAACTAAACTGCAAACTTGTGTAAACTTTGGCCCGTTATGGCCTTCTTTTGCTTGTTATGTCTTTCCTTACTTTGCCTGCACAGTTTTCTCTTTCTTTATCTGCGCTGTTTGGCCTCTGAGTTGAACTTGGCGAGCCTTTGACTGTTCTGTTTTGGATTTAGTCGTTTTAGGCTCTTGTTCTGCCCTCTGTTGCTCACAACGTGGGATCGGGTTAACTCCGATCTTCGCGTTGTAGCTTCAATGGAATTGAGAGAGCAACACTTAGCTTGCAGTAAAGAACAATCGCTCGTTCCTGCGGCCAACTGAAGAACTTCAACTTCAACTCGCCTCTTGGTGAGTTGTTGCCTGGGGAACCGACAGACAGGTCATCTGACGAACCGCCTTTGACAATTGTCGTCATTTGGGAATGTGACAATTGATTGTAGTAGGAGCCATCGCATGGTAGACTACTACCCATCAGTTATTCTAAAGGAATGTTAGAATATCTGGGATAGGTCAAATAGTTCAGGGACGTAGGAGTATGACTACTGACAGAAGTAATAGCACGTCGCGTGGTAGGCTATTACTTTGGCTGTGCTATTCGTAGGAATAACGACGCCAATCATCAGAGGTGATTATTAACTTGATGGGGTCTCGTCGCGATTGGAGCGACTGTGGGGGCCTACCATTCTTCTGAAGAAGATTGGCAAGTGAATTGTGTCAGAGGTTTAATGTTAACGTGACAGGAAATGTCGTGATTGGAACGACTTTGAGGACCCACCATCCTTTGGAAGAGGATTGGAGAGTGATTTTGGCTCTGGTCCTAACTATCTGAAGGTTTGACCAAGTGGGCGTTTGATGTCGCCTGCTAGAGATGCTAATCTCGCCTGTTTTGAAAAAATTCGCCAAGACAAGGATCTTTAGCTCAAGAAGTAGACTTCACCTAGACTGATAGGCTTGCCTGATATGATCGATTCGCCTGATCTGAGTGATTCGCCTGGTTTGAGCGATTCTCCTGATTTGGGCAGTTCGCCTGTACTGGCAAGCTTGCCCAAGAAATTGAAGTGTAGGAATAGTTTTACCTCTTATACCATTTGGAGGGTGTGAGGGCCAGTTTAGACTCGTGCACTCGTGGGAGTTGGTGAAGGACAACTAGGGGTAGTATTTCTTCAGATACTTGCCGTTGATGGGCATCATGATCTTATCGCCATTCGGTTTGACGAGGCGATAAGCGCCGTTCGAGTAGACTGTCTCTATTACGAACGGTCCTTCCCATTTGGACTGGAATTTCCCCTTCTTCTTGTAAGTGAGGATCATTGGTCGGCGAACGGAGAGCACGAGCTCTCCCTCTTTGAAGGCTCGGCGCCTGACTTTCTTGTCGAAGTTCTTGGCCATCCGAGCTTGATAAAACTCAATGTGCTGCTGAGCTTCCAGTCGCTTGTCGTCCAAGGCTTCGAGCTCTGCGAGTCGTAGTTGGTGATTTTCCTCAGTCGTCATCCCTGTTGCTAAGGCGACGCGGAGGGATGGAATCTGAATCTCTAATGGTAATACGGCTTCACAGCCGTATACCAATGAGTAGGGCGTGGTGCCGGTCGGTGTGCGGACCGTCGTGCGATATGCCCACAGGCTCTCACCTAGCTTTTCGTTCCAGTCGCGCTTTCTAGTGGAAGTCAGCTTGGTCAAGATCTTGATGATCGTTTTGTTGAAAGCTTCGACCAAACCGTTCGCTGAAGGGTTATAGGCCGTGGAAGAGAGGTTCTGTATTCGGAATTTGTCACAGAACCTGGTGAAGGCATGGCTAACGAATTGCGTGCCATTATCACGAATGATACGCCGGGGTACGCTGTATCGGTATATGACATGGTGTTTGATGAATTTGATTACGTCGCTAGTATTGACTTCTCTTAAGGGGATGGCTTCGGCCCATTTAGAGAAGTAATCGGTGATCGCGAGGATGAAGCGATGATCTTTCGCCGATGGTGGAGAAATTGGCCCAACTATGTCTATCCCCCATGCCTCGAAGGGCCAAGACGCCCTCGTCGGATGCAGATCCTCAGGAGGCTGGTGTATATAGTTGGCGTGGATTTGGCATTCGTAACATCGCTTTGCATAAGCGACTGTGTCAGTAACCATCCATCCCAGGCCAGAAGTAGCCTATCCTCCGCAGGCGATCCCAAAATTTGGGTCCGGGCTGATGAGCTCCGCACACGCCGTCATGTGCTTCGCGTATGGCTTCTTGCGCCTCCGCCTTTGAAAGACAGCGAAGCAACAAGCCGTCGTATGACCTCCGATACAACGTTTTAGTAGTTGAATCGTAGTAGAAACTCGAGGCACGTCGTCGGATGGACTCTCGTTCCTTCGAGTCCTCGGGCAATATGCCGTATAGGACATAATCGATGATCGGGAGATGCCAGTCTTCCTGATCTGGCTGATCTGAGGCTTGATGAGTGGCGTTCGCCTCTGGGACGTCTCTGGGTCGAAAAAGTTTTCGGCTGGCGACAGCGACTCGTTGGGTCGTTCCCAAAGGCTGGGCTAAGTTAGCCGCCAAGGATGCGAGAGCATCCGCATGGGTGTTCTTTGAACGGAGCACGTGCTCAATGCGGAAACTCTCGAATAACTCCACTAGTCTGACGGCCGCTTTGTGGAGTGGGACGAGATCATCATTCCTGACTTCATACTCGCCAGTCATTTGTTTAACGATGAGTTGGGAGTCGCCGTAAGCCTCCAGATGCTTGATCCCTAACTCTCTGGCCAACTCGAGCCCTATGAGCAACGCGTTGTACTCAGCTACGTTGTTGGTGCACGGTTCCGTCAAGGAAAAGGCCCGGGGTAACACGTGGCCATGTGGGGAGGTGAGGACCACCCCCACTCCTGCAGCGATAGAGCTACTCGCGCCTGCACGAGACGCGCCGTCGAAGAACATCTGCCACACCTCTGGCGACAAAGTCACATTGGCTTCAGGAGGTTCATCTGGCAGATCTTCAAATAGATCGGTCTTCACCCCCAGTGGGCGACTAGCCATGAGATCGCAGATGGCCTGTCCCTTGACTGATTTCTGCAGCATGAAGTGGATGTCGTATTGAGAGAGCAGAAGCGCCCACCTGGCCAGGCGCCAGTTTAACGCTGCAGGTTGTGTCATGAAGACCCGAATAGGATTCATCCGGGAGATGACATGGATGGTTTGGCCAACCAAGTAGTGCCGCATCTTTTGGATAGCGAACACCAAGGCTAGGCATTCCTTCTCGACCATTGGGTACCGTTGCTCGGCGCCCTGCAAGGTTCTGCTCAGGTAGTAGATGCCCTGCTCGTGGCCTGCATCATCGTTCTGAGCCAAGAGGGCACCCAGAGAATGTTCCATAGCCCGTATGTATATGAGGAATGGCCTTCCTGAGATTGGCGCCGCAAGGACAGGCGGATTTGAGAGATAAGCTTTGATCTCCTCAAAAGCCTTTTGGCATGGCTCATCCCAGACGAAGGAGGTACCTTTCTTCATCAGCTTAGAGAAGGGTTGGCACTTGCCCGAGAGATTCGAGATGAATCTTCGGATATAAGCCAGTCGTCCTTGAAGGCCTCTCAGCTCTTTAAGATTTCGGGGTGGTTGGAGCTCTTGAATAGCTCGCACCAGTACACCCCCATAGGAGTTCTGAATGCAGTGTGCTTCTCGTCCTCGGGGTGCATTTTGATTTGGTTGTACCCCGAGAAGCCGTCCATGAAGGACATCCTCTCGAATCCGCACGTGTTGTCAATGATGACATCCATGATGGGTAGAGGGAATTCGTCTTTAGGGCACGTGACGTTGAGGTTCCTAAAGTTGATACAGATGCGGATCTTGCCGTTTTTCTTCAGGACTGGAACAATATTTGCCACCCAGTCAGGGTGTTGCTCTTCTCTGATGAAGCCGGATTCGATCAGCTTCTTTACTTCGGTTTCGATCGCCTCCATGATTTGGGGGCGAAACCGTCTCTGCTGTTGTTTGATCGGTTTGGCGCCAGGGCTGATGTTGAGGCGATGCGTGGCGACCCGCGGATCTAGACCAGGCATGTCCTCATAGTTCCAGGCGAAGACGTCGATGTATTCCCGTATGAGGGCAATGAGGTCCTCTTTTTCCTGTGGAGGCAGACTGTCGCTGATGAATATGGGTTTGGGATTCGCCTCCGTGCCCATGTTCACCTGAAGGACTTCGTCTTCGGTTGGCGGTTCGCGTTGCTCGAAACGACTGTTCCACTGGGCGTTAACATGGCGATCCCATGTCTCATCGTAGAGTAGAAGTTGTTCATCCTCCGCCATTTCGGCGGGGTCCACCGTAGCCATGTTGACTGTAAGGCTATCGAATAGATCCCTCACGCTGACGTCTGAGTCCCAAGCTGAGGCGATTGGTCCCACGAACATGCATAGTCGGAGTCCTCGTCGACGTAAAAGCACAGATCCGACGAGGAGGAGGAGTAGCCTAAGCCTCTTCTCGTCCTGTTGAAGTAATTTGACGGCTTCCCTTTGGGGACGTAGGCGGGTTTGATGACCGTCTTACGTCTTCGGCCGTAATTTAGGCCCTCCAAGCTGGTGAGGTCGTACCCCATGTTGCTCATCATTCGTCTCGCAACTCGACTGTACTGCGAAAACTGGGGCGCTGGGTCCTCGTCCTCGGATTCGTCCCATAGCGTGCGCAGGGGATTATCGATCCGACCGAAAATAATATCTTTTTGATAATTATTTCGGGCCGGTACGACGAACACAGCTTGCGATGACCTGATCGGCTGCGTCTTGACGGCGTATGATGAGCACACCGGAAAGTGTATGGAAGGCTCACTGTAGAGCTTCGACCATAGTTCATTTGGCGCATCATCTTCGGACGTGGAACAAGACGACAAATAAGCAAAGTCGGATTTCTCATTCACGATAAATTTTTCCGCCTGAACAGCGTTGGTTACATAGTGACTCTCGTAGCCGATTACAATTGACTCAAAGTCATTCAGAATTAAGCTGTCACCGTATTCAGGCTCGCTATCCGCCTCGTTGCCTCTCTCTGGCTCCTCCGCTGGTGGCGCGTCGGGGTCCTGGTACAACAGGGAATCCGTGAAGTAGTTTTCGACGCCTTTGAAGGGCTGCTTGTCGGCCACTACTGTCCTGACTCGTTCATAGTTGTCCACATACTTCAAGCACTGGTGTAATGTGGACGGGACTATCCTGTTGCCATGGATCCATGGGCGCCCCAGAAGTATGTTGTACGAGGGTTCAGCGTCGATGACGTAGCACGTCACCTCCGTCTTCATGTCGCCTATCCGACATTTCAGGCGGATTTTGCCGAGCGGCCGAGTCCCTGTGGCGTTAAAGCCGAAGATGGTAGTCGCAGTTGAGGAGAGGCTCTTTGGCGGTATCCCCAAGTGCTTGATCAACTTCAGAGGCACGATGCTCAGCGCTGACCCTGGATCGACCTGAATCCGATCTACCTTCGACGAGCCGACGTATCCTGTGAAGTACAGCGGCCGGTCATGAGATGTGCTCTTGATGAGCATATCTTCAGGGGTGAAAGTGATGCATGGGACTCGTCTCTCAGAGACTTGGCAGCAAGTTGCACATCCCTATTCTGCATCCGTTACCTTCGAGAAATGGGTATAGAACGCATCTGAGTCGGCCAGCGCCTCTTGGAGGGCCTCTTGGGTGGACCTGGACAACCGGAGGAGGTCGTACATAGTAATTCGTGCGGGAATGCTTTTCAGTTGCGCGAGCACGTTGAACCGGAAAGGCTGGCGGCTTATGCTTGGTCCGTCCTGATTGGGAGGGGTTGTTGCGACTGGCCTCGCGGGAGGTCCTGCCAGGTTTTCCGCCCTCGCAGGATATTCTTTCGCAAATTCTTTCCCTGCCCTCGTGGCAAAGACGTTGGTGTCTTCTCCAGAATCGGTCAGGGCAATCATCGCCGTGTCATCTCTACCTAGGATGGCGGAGATAACGTTGCAATGCTTCCTCTTAGCCTCCTTGAAAGGCTGTGCAGTCCACTGCTCGTCATCGAGGAGGTCTGGATGAACCCACATCACCTGCCCATCTGGCAGAGTTTGTGGGACCAAACCCTTTTCCCGCTGGTGGTGAGGATCATCGTTAGTGATCTTCAAGACCGCCTTGGGGATAGGGATTACCCCTGCAGGGGCTTGAACCTCTGGGAGACCTGTCCCGAAGCTTAAAGTGACCATGTTCGTAGTCACTTGCTTCTGGACTTTCTCTTTCTTCAAAACCCCCGCGTCGTAGAGGGCCTGGAGCTTGTCCTTGAGGACGTAGCATTTGGTTGTGTGATGGCCAAGGAACCTGTGATATGCACAGTAACTTGGGTCACCGGTTTTGTCAGCCTCCTCAGGCTTGGCGGCTTCTGGCAACTTAATTCGCCCACTCTTGAGTAGAGTGTCGAAAGTCGCCACCACCTGGTCTTCTTTGAAATCATATTGCACTTGCTCGCCTTGGCGAACAAGCTCCTTCCAAGTCCGGGTCTCTACTGCCCCTATTTTGGACAGGATATGGATCGACAGATTGTTGCGGCACATCTCAATCAGCGTCGCCTCGGAAACTTGGTCCCGACAGTGGACTGATCGGTTCCGAAATCTCTTCACGAAGTCATTGACCGATTCCGACTTCCGTTGCTTCTCAGCAAGGAGAGTGGCCATTGACACTTCCGTGTCGTCGTCGAAGAAGCGGGCGAGGAAGAGCTTCTCGACGTCGGCCCATGCCTTGATAGAGCCGGGCTCCAGTTTGCGGAACCATTCAAAGGCCACCCCCTTGAGGGTACCTATGAACAGTCGAGTAAGAATGGCGTCATTTCCCGTAAGAAATCCGGTCTACGCCATGAAGTAGTAGATGTGCTGCGAGGGTGATCCCTTGTCATCAAATTGTACCAAGCTGATTGGCTTGAACTTTGCTGGGTATGGGACCATGTCCCATTCGATAGGGTAGGGACGTACCACCCCCAGCTTGTTCATATTTTGCTGGAGCTTCAGCGCGTTGAGCTGGTCCTGGAACTCGTCGAATCTTTTGTCACGGATGCTATCCCCAGTGTGCCGGACTGTCGATCTTCCTCCGTCTCGGCCGCTGGACGGTGAGGAGGTACCCACTCCTTGTCCCTAGTTTGCCGGGGTAAGGGACGTTGGGTCCTTTTCTTCTTCTTATTCTTGTTCAGTAGTTGCTCCATCATTTCTCTTAGAGAGTCGATGGTCTCCTGCTGTTCCTCCAGCTTTTGAGCCATCGACTGCTTGGTATTGAGTTCGGTCATGTGCACTCTCGCCTGCGCATCTTGACTTGAGCGCGAGGTCTGGGATGTGGCCGCCGCCGAATGAACCTCGTCTTCACCGTAGGAGGGGGGTATCAGGGTAGAGTAATCAAACCCAATGCTTGCCCCCTGCGACTACGTGTTCGCTGGAATATGCCGTCCTGACGGCGTCGAGCGAACCGAGTGTTGGGTCTTAGGACGGAGTCCGAGTCTGGTGAGTCGGAGAGTACCGCCTTCCCCTTATCCGTCATGTTAACCGTGGCGGATGAGAGCTCTAGGTCGTCAGCAGCGCGTCCTTTTTGGTGACGACGTCTTTGACGGGAGGGCCTTGGTCGAGAGGTCTGTTGTGACAGTCTCTCGAACACCGAAGGTCTCGCCGTTCCGACGCATTAGCAGTCGGCGAGGACCGTGTGGATGAGTCTCTCGCAGTGGCACTGAGGATTCGCCTCCTGCATAGTGCGTTTGCGAGCTAAGTATTCCCTAAGGTCTTCTGTGGGCGGTTGGTGACAACCCCCAGCTTCAGAAGAGTCGCTCGGGTGAGCGCATGAGAGATTTTTTGACGCGCTCTCTGGTGCGCGTTGGGTGGAATGCTTTGGTGCTCGAGTTGGGTGATCTCGCCTTGACTGGCGAGTCTTCGCGCTTGAGCGAACTCCAGTACGTTGGCGGGTTTCAGGAGGGCCTTCCGACGTCGGGCAGTTTGCCTTCCCGTCTAGTGTTTCTCGGGCCTGTATGATGGTTCAGGTTGTTGGGAGAAACGGAGGTTTGGACCTCCTGTCTGACGAGCGTTTGTCGTCGCTGCTGGCTAGCTCTCCCAGCGAGGAGAGCGTCACCGCGGGCTGCGGCAGTACAGTTTGTGCCGGAGTGAACCGGCGTTTCCTCCGAGGCAGGTGTCTGCGTGGACCGCTTGGCGATCCATTTGGCAGACCCTTGCCTCTTGCGCTCGATCTCTAGCTTGGCCTTGATCGATTGCGAGGGAGTGGGCTCCTCTGACGAGACTCGGGTGGAACCTTCAGGTGCGGAAGCTTTGACCGTCTGAGGTCGGCTTCGGCGCACGACTCTGTGGCGTTTGCGGGACCCAGAGGAGGAGGAGGACAAGTACTCTTCGTACTTGGCCTGGTCGAACTCAATTTCTAGGGACTCCACGGTCGTCCCGACAGTAACCTCATCAAATTGAGCCACCACCATTTCGTTCGATGAAACAGCTTCTCCCACTGTGGTCGCCATCTTCTGTATGGCGTAAATTTGATTTCCCGAAAGCAGGGAGTATTCGTTTGTATTAATAAGAAAGCTTATTACAAACTAATAATCAAATGGTTACAACAGAAGCAGAGGGAATGCCCTCTTTGTTTTGTGTGGGGACTTTAGGTGGCTATAGGACGCTTCGCTCGATGCTCGTGTCGAGTCTGCTTCCCTTGGACCGTTCGATCGGGGTTGCTGGAGAGCTTCAGTTCGCAGTAGAATCTCGAATCGATGGAGTTCGGGTCTGCTTAGTTTGCCGGCGATCGGAGCTCGGAACTAGACAGTTGTGCTGCAATGCAAAGATTATGCAGAGAGCTCGGTCTCAATTCTTTTTCTTCAAGTTTTTTGCGACCTCTCCTCCAGTGTGCTAGAAGGGGCTTTTAAAATGGAAGAAGGACAGCTTGACTCATCCTTGAATTATGGGATGTGACCATATCTTCTTCAGAGACGTCTAGCTGCTCCTCGATACCATGAATGGTCATTCAAGGGATTGTGCTTTATGTCCTGTCACCTAAAATGGGAAGGCCCATCCTTGTATATGAGGCAACGGCCGTCTGCTATCCGAGTGGACTTGACCAGCATTAATGAACCGCATTTATGAGTTCGCAGATTGATAAGGCGTCTGTCCGATCACTCGTACTGTGCGTGACCATCCGACGTGCTTTGAGCACGGTGCTTTCTCCTTTTCGGTCAGGAGAGGCGGCGTAGTAGGTGCACAGTACTCGAGTGGGTCTAGCCAACTTGCCGAGTGTCGGCGGATCCAGCTCTTGACTCAGACAGCCGAGGTGAGTCGCATTTATGAATGCTCAGGTTGACTCGACACCTGTCCAGGCCTTCGTACTGTGAGCGGCCGCTTGACGGTTTGGGGGTACTGTGCCCTCTCCCTTCGGGTCGAGAGAGATGGGATGGCCCATCCCAGCACGTGGGGTAGCAGATACCCAGCTGTACTAGTGGCCTTGAGGTTTGCAGGTGGATTCGTCTTTGGACTCGGGCAGGCGAGTCGCGTGAAAGGCGAATTTCCGCTATTCCAACTGATCTCAACTCGTGCAGGCGAGTCGGTTATTCAGGCGAATCTGGAACCGAGCACGTTTGACGACTATGCGGTTTAGGCAGGCGACTTCTTGAGGGCGAATTTCCCGTAGGCTTATCAGAGGTATTTTTTTACCGTCTACAGAAAATATCGGATGAGTACAAGGCGATTATTTTGTTAGGCTCCTTACCGGATGAGGAGTATGATACCTTCGTGCTCACTTTGTTGAACGGGAGATCTTCTATCAGCTATAGTGAAGTAACTAACGCTTTGACGAACTACGATTTGAGGAGGAAGGATAAGGAGACTTCCCGCGCTAGTACTTCAGGAGAAGCATTGTCAACGAGAGGTAGAAGCCCATATCCGAAAGGTGGTAACAGAGGGAGGTCAAAGTCTAGAGACCGCCACCAATTAACAAAGAACCAATGTGCATTCTGCAAGGAGCAGGGACATTGGAAGAGAGACTGCCCGAAGCTCAAGGAGAAAGAGAATGGCAAGAAAAAGGGCCCGAAGGCCAATGAGGTGAATATTGCGAAAGGCGATGATGTGAATCATGTGGATGCATCAGATTGGATGCTTGATTCCGGCGCTACTTTTCATGTGACCCCTAGGCGAGACTGGTTTGCATCTTTTGAGAAAGTCGACGGGGGTGTTGTTGTCATAGGAAATGATCAATCCTGTGGCGTTTGTGGGATAGGTACCGTGCGGATTAGGATGCATGATGGAGTAGTTCGTGAGTTGAAGGAGGTGAGATTTGTTCCTCAACTGAAGAAAAATCTTATCTCAGTTGGAGCTTTGGAGGCAAAGGGATTCAAGGTGACTTTCGAAAATGCTGTAGCGAAGGTTACTAAGGGATCATTGGTGGTGATGAAGGGAGTCCGCAATCGAAGTTTGTATTATCTGAAGGGAAGCACCGAGATTGGCCAGGTTGCTTCGGCTATTTCAGAAGCGGACATGAGCAGACTTTGGCACTATAGGTTGGGGCACACAGGTGAAAAGTCACTGCAGGCATTGTGCAAGCAGGGGCTATTGAAGGGAGCCAAGAGTGGGAAGATTGAGTTCTGTGAGCACTGTGTTCTTGGCAAGAAGACGAAGGTGAAGTTCGGGACTGTCATTCATCAGACGAAGGGCATCCTGGATTACGTGCACACAGACGTTTAGGGTCCCACCAAGACTGCATCACTTGGTGGTAGACATTGGTTCGTCACTTTTGTAGATGACTATTCTACGCGTTATTGGGTATACACCATGACAAAGAAGAGTGAAGTCCTAGATTTGTTTGTGGAGTGGAAGAAGAGATTGGAACTACAGACTGAGAGAAAGATCAAGACGTTGCGATCCGACAACGGTGGTGAGTATACTTCTGACCCCTTTCAGCAGCTATGTCGAGACGAGGGCATAGAGAGGCACTTTACGGTTAGTCATACACCGCAGCAAAATGGGGTGGCAGAGCTCTATGCACTTCACGGTTAGTCATACACCGCAGCAAAATGGGGTGGCAGAGAGATTGAATCGGTCTTTACTGGAGAAGATCCGATGCTTATTATCGCAGAGTGGTTTGGAGAAGATCTTTTGGGCTGAGGCACTTACATATGCGATCCACCTCATTAATAGGCTGCCTTCATCTGTGATTGAGGGGAAGACCCCTATGGAGAAGTGGTCGGGAAAGCCAGCACATGACTATGACCTGCTCAAGGTATTCGGGTGCCCTGCATATTATCATGTTAGAACTGATAAATTGGAACCTCGAGCTAGGAAGGCTATATTTGTAGGATTCTAGCGTGGTGTCAAGGGATACAAGTTTTGGGATCCAGTTGATAAGAAGATTGTGCTGAGTAGGGACGTCACGTTTGATGAAGCTTCTATCTTGAAGCTTCCCAGCTCTCATCAGGTGGAGAGCGATCCGACAGAGGAGATATCGCAGGTGGTGGAGATCGATGCACCTCCACATTGTCCAGATGGTACAGTATCCATGCAGGTGCCGACTGAGGTGACGCCAGGCGAGCACGACGATGACACGGAGGATACGAGTACAAATTGTACAGGATCAGAAACCGACGGCTCAGGTTCAGGATCCTATTGCGGTTCGGAGACAGAGGAGAAACATACAGATGCCAGCACGGTATGCCGACACAGTTACGTATGCACTTACGGTGGAGAGTATCGATGAGTTGGTGCCTACTACATTCAGAGAGGTCGAGCAGAGTTCGGAGGCTGATTCGTGGCAGGTGGCTATGCAGGAGGAGATGGAATCTCTTCATAAGAACGATACATGGGAGCTTGTTGAGCTTCCAAAGGGGCGGAAGGCAATTGGTTGCAAGTGAGTATACACGAAGAAGGAGGGCATTGAGGGCACTCCATTGAGGTTCAAAGCTAGGTTGGTTGCGAAGGGCTATGTACAGGAGGAAGGTATTGACTATAATGAGGTTTTCTCTCCGGTGGTGAAGCACTCTTCGATTCGGATTCTGCTAGCTTTGGTGCACACAGTATGGTTTGGAGTTAGATCAGTTGGATGTGAAGACGACATTTCTTCATGGTGATCTTGATGAAGAAATATATATGACTCAGCCATTGGGATTTCGAACTGCAGGGAAAGAAAAGTTAGTTTGCAGATTGAAGAAATCGCTATACGGTTTGAAACAGTCTCCTCGACAGTGGTATAGGCGATTCGATGGTTTTATGCTTGGTCATTCGTACACTCGGAGCCAATTTGATCCTTGCGTATATTTTCGCAAGTTGAAAGGAGGTGCGTACATTTATTTGTTGCTCTATGTCGATGACATGTTGGTTGCCTCTATTTCCAGGCCAGCTATAAATGAATTGAAAGTTCAGCTATCAAATGAGTTTGAGATGAAAGACTTGGGTGAGGCGAAGCGCATTCTAGGAATGGAGATCGGCAGAGACAAGAAGAAGGGCAGAATTTGTTTGACACAGGTGACTTATTTGAAAAAGGTTCTACAGCGATTCCATGTTAGAATGGATACGAAGCTAGTTAGTGTACCATTGGGAGCCCATTTGAAGCTTACAGCTGGTCTTTCACCGAAGTCAGTTGAAGATAGAGAGTTGATGTCGAAGACTCCATATGCGAGTGCGGTTGGGAGCTTGATGTACGCGATGGTATGTACGAGGCCAGATTTGTCACAGGCGGTAAGCATGGTATCGAGATACATGCACGATCCAGGTGTGGGTCATTGGGACGCCGTGAAATGGATTTTGAGGTACATTCGAGGTACGCTCAATGTTGGTTTAGTTTATGAGCGGGACACTACAGGTGGGCAGCTATGCATTGGCTATGTTGATTCGGATTATGCCGGGGATTTGGATAAACGCCGGTCTACGACGGGGTATGTGTTCACTTTGACCCGTGCGCCGGTGTGTTAGAGGCAGAGTATATGGCAGTTATGGAGGCTGTGAAGGAGGCTATTTGGCTTCGAGGACTTTTGGAGGAACTTGGTATATCGCAGAGGTCCGTCACTATTCATTGTGATAGCATGAGTGCTATCTATTTGGCGAAGAATCAAGTTTTTCATGCGCGGACGAAGCACATTGATGTTCGTTATCACTTCGTTCGAAATGTTCTTGAAGATGGTGATGTGGAAATTGTGAAAGTCCACACAAAGGATAATCCGACGGATATGCTCACTAAGGTGGTTCCGAGCAACAAGTTTGATCATTGTCGAAACTTGTTGCATATTCGTGATTGTTGAGGCCGTTGACGGTCATTTGGATGAACTACGTTTGGCTTGATTCCTTGGGCAAGAGGATACGTAGGCAGTCTTTATGATGCAGCCGGTTTGGATTAGTTGATTTTGATGGGGGTGAGATTGTTTGGACTCTCGTTCGGATTCTCGACTTGTTGTGGATTGAGTTCGTACTGGTCACAACAAGTGGGACATTTGGTTGCTTTGGTGTCGGCTCGGTTTTGGGAAAACTTCACCGAGGTGGAGAATTGTGAGTGGCCACGTGAGCCCACGCTGATTAATTCCACGGTTTCCTTTCCGCATGATGAAGGCCGGCCCACCCGTTTCTTTTATATATATATAACCTATGATTCCCTAGGTTAATTTGTGTGCGAGGAGGTGTTTAGCGGCTGCGGCAGAAAAATTCGAGCAGAGTTCTTGGAGTTTGTGCGGCTTTATTTGGTGAAGAAAATCAGCGGCTTTTGAGAGAGATTTTGGGCAGTCCCTTTTAGGGTTTTGTGCAGCCTTTTGTTGAGAGATATTGTGTGAGGGATTTGAGAGTTTGTGTGAGGGTTTTATTTGTGAGATTCTTGTGTAAACCCTATTTGTATTCTCTCCCTCTATTAGTAGATCTCCCCCCTCCTTGCCCCGTGGACGTAGGCAATTTGCCGAACCACGTAAAAATTGGTTGTACTGCTATTTGTGTGATTTGTAATAGCTTTTAGGTTCCCTCGACGCGCAGTCCTAGAGCTGACGAGAGGAAGAGCAAATATCCCACTTTGATGGGATATTAGGCTTCAGATTCTTGTTTCCTTTGATACACAAGAATTCTTATTGCAACCTAACTCTTGTTGTGCTGCCAAAGTGCTGCCGAAATTTCCGCTGCGCACAACAGACCCTCCCCGAGATAAAATTTTGGCCACGGGGAAGAATTACACATTTCTAAAACAAAAACTCATTGTAGTACTTTGTATGTATTGTGGCTTAATGAATGAATAAATTACAACACATGTTTCTTGTGGAAATTTCGACCTTGTTAGTTTCATTATCTTATATATCAAATAATTTACCAACTTTTCTAGAGAATTCTCTTTAATATACTTTTCATTGACCAATGGAAGATTAATTTCCCAAGTTTTATGGATCTCAACCACTTAGAAGTTGTATAAGCCTTATGTTAGGCTTAGGTCCGCCAACTAGTTGTTAGAAGACAGCACACCATAACAACACCTACACCAACTTGAAAAAAAAAACAGTGTGTAGAAGATAAAATAGGTCTTTCAAGACATACTTTGATAAAACGTGAAGTAAAAAAAGATCAGAAAGTCTTAATAAAAAGAAAAAAATAAAATAAAGAAAAGAATAGGAAGGGAATAAAAATAGAGGAGAGGGAATATTTTGTTTCCTCAGCTTTTTGAATACAGTTGCTCACGTGCAAGGTACACTGTCAGAAGAAAATATCCTATACCAAACTCTAGATAGAATATCTTATAAGGATGGAGAAAAGGATTGTTTCACATCAATACAATTGAGCAATGGGTTTGGTTTAGGGAAAAAATATGTCATGTACACTATTACAAAGAAGCTATACCCCAGCCATCGGGGCGAATACTGAGTCATCTAACACAACCGTTGGGGCATAAAAAAGGCCTGTCAGGGTTGCAGCATTTAGAATCAACATCTAATAGTTGGGATCGTTTCGCAATCATGACATTTTTTCCGTTTTCGTTTTTTTTTTTTAAACAATGAAAGATGTTTGGCAACTGGGGTGATTTTTTGACTTGACCCTTTACAAAATCCAAAAAATAAACGCTTTTCTTAAAACACCAAAAATGTGTTTTGAGATTCCGTTTTTTCATCTAAGTCACCGCCCGTCCGCCGCCCGCTCGCCC
>NC_033796.1:97318512-97338511 GCF_001876935.1 Asparagus officinalis
TCCGCCGTCGCCGCCGCCGCCGCCGCCGCCGCCGTCGCTATATAAATAATAACTATAAATGCTGTTTTGAAAACACGTTTGAAAAATAAACACCATGGTATGGTGTTTTTTTAAAAAAACACTACAAAAAGAAACACTTTGGTTACCAAACACACTCACTTTTGAGTTAAATTTTGGTGCATAGCCTCTATTTAAAGCCCATAAGCATAGGTTGCTCAGATTTCTCGTTGCATCTAGTTCTGAGTAAGAGTTGTAGACCAAATAAAAACTGAAGTCCCATGTGAAGTTTGAAGTTGTCGAGAGGTTAACAGATGTCAAGTTCAGTTCACGTAAGAGTAAGAGTGGAAAATCCACATATGGTGCTAGATCCAAGGATAGTTAGCAATGCCATGGTGGCTGCTCATGGATAGCTGTCGTTATAGGCAAAAGTCCACATATGGTGTAAAGATTCTGTGATTGATGGTATCCATTTCGCCACTATATGATTTTTGGGAAGATTGTTAAGGATCCATTTATGAGTATCATCCTACATTGGATAGGATAAGATGGAAAAATTGGTTTAGATAGGAGTAGGATCCAATGCCTAATAGATAAGTTATTTGATTAATATTTGAGCTCTTAGATGCATTAACTCTAGACTTGGCTTGATTTTTCCATAATAGATAGATGCTAAATATGTGTAGACTAATGACCCACACAGGATTAATACTCTATATCAATTAGATCTAAGTAAATTAGCTTAGTTCTGAAGAGCTTACAGGAAAAACTGCAGAAAATCGACTTTGACTTCTAGCGGTCGACCGCGAGTGGCGCGGCGGTCGACCGCAAACGTGCACAAGATCTGAAAAAGTCTCTGGACTTTTCACGGTCGACCACGAGTGGTGTGACGGTCGACCGCGAGACCCTATAGTGGATTTATGCTTTCTGTCGTTCTGTTCGGTCGACTGCACATGGCTCTGTAGTCGACCGTGAATCGGGCTGGGCCTGAATATGGTTTCCTGTTCGCATTGGGTTTGTGTTTTGATATAAATTGAAACACGATTTTCTAAGGTTTCAAGTCAGAGATTAGAGATTGTACTGAGCATATTGAGAGGGAGAAATTGTGAGCAAGTTGAGAGATTTGGTTTAGGGTTAATTTGTGAGCTTTTGTGATATTGTAACCCTTTGTACTCTCCTTGATTTAGTGGAATCTCTCCATCCTCTCCCCGTGGACGTAGGCAAATTGCCGAACCACGTATATCTCTATGTTTGGTTTGATTTGTCGTATTTGGATTGAATTATGCTCGTGTGTGGTTGGTGCTCTTCTCCCGTGATCACAGATTCATTCGGTGTGCGAGCACGCTTCCGTATAGGCGCGTAACAATTGGTATCAGAGTTCAGGTTTGAGATCTAGGTTTTTGGATTAGGTGGAGGAAGATTCGTCGTGGAAGCTTGATTCTTGGATTTCTAGGCTTTGGTAGAGATAGGGTTTGGAGTTGTCGTTGAAGATCTCGCTTTCCTCGTGTGGTTAAGAGTTCTATTAGGAGTCCAATCTAGGATTTAGTTGGGTAATTCATCAATCCTTTCAAAGTTTGAATATTTCTTTACAATTTAGAGTTTGTGATTATGGGTGAATAAGTTGGTAAAAGTAGCAAGATGGCGGGTACAGTTCAAGTTGGGTTTCAGAACACTAAGATTAGTGTGGTGAAGTATGACAGCAAGATCAATTTTGGTTTGTGGATGAGCGATGCTTAGGATGCGCTCGATGCTCAGAATTTGAAGGAGACCATCATGGTCCATGAGAGGCCACCTAAATATAAAGAGTCGGTATGAGAAAAGATGAATATGAATGCTTGTTGGATGATCAGGTCTTGTTTGAAATAGGAGCTAAAATATGATATGATTGGGGTGACGTCTGCAATAAAAATGTAGGAAATTCTCAACAACAAGTATCTTATGAAGAGTATTGAGAACAGATTGCACTTGCTGCGCAGGTTATTCAGATTTTAGATGTCCAGGGGCATCTCACTAGCAGTTCATGTGAACAACTACACTAAGTTATTATCGGACTTGGCTAATGTGGATGAGAAGATATCGGATGAGTACAAGCCTATTATTCTTTTGGGCTCCTTTGTGTTTACACTATTGAACGGGAGATCTTATATCACTTATAGTTAAGTGACTAACGCTTTGAAGAATTATATGATTTGAGGAGGAAGGATAAGGATGCTCAGAATTTGGAGGAGACCATCATGGTCCATGAGAGGCCACCTAAATATGAAGAGTTGGTATAGAAAAAGATAAATATGAATGCTTGTGAGGTGATCAGGTCTTGTTTGGAACAGAAGCTAAAATATGATATGATTGGGGTGACGTCTGCAATAAAGATGTGGGAAATTCTCAACAACAAGTATCTTATGAAGAGTGTTGAGAACAGATTGTACTTGCTGCGCAGGTTATTCAGATTTCAGATGTCCAGGGGCACCTCACTAGCATTTCATATAAAAAACTACACTAAGTTATTGTCGGACTTGGCTAATGTGGATGAGAAGATATCGGATGAGTACAAGCCTATTATTCTTTTGGGCTCCTTTGTGTTTACACTATTGAACGAGAGATCTTATATCACTTATTGTTAAGTGACTAACGCTTTGAAGAATTATATGATTTGAGGAGGAAAGATAATGATACTTCTCGCGCTAGTACTTCAGGAGAGGCCTTGTCTATGAGGGAAAGAAGCACATATCCGAGAGGTGACAATAGAGGTAGGTCAAAGTCAAGAGGCCATCACCAGCTAGGAAAGAACCAATGTGCATTCTGTAAGGAGCAGGGACATTAGAAGAGAGACTGTTCAAAGATCAAGGAGAAGGAGAATAGCAAGAAGAAGGGCCCGAAGGCCAATGAGATGAATATTACGAAAGGTGATGATTCCGATGATTCGAGCTTTTCTCTATTGATTACTCCGGAGTTGAACCACTTGGATGCATCAGATTGGATGCTTGATTCTGACGTTACTTATCATGTGACTCCTAGGAGAGATTTGTTTTCATCATTTGAGAGACTCGATGGGGGTGTTATTGTCATAGAAAATGATCAATCTTGTGGTATTTGTGAGATAGATACCGTGAAGATTCAGATGCACGATGGAGTAGTTTGTGAATTAAAGGAGTGGGATTTGTTCCTCAGTTGAAGAAGAATCTTATCACAGTTGAATATTTGGAGGTGAAAGGATTCAATGTGACCTTTGAGGATGTTGTAGCAAAGGTTACTAAAGAATCTTTAGTGGTGATGAAGGGAGTTCGTAGTAGAAACTTGTATTATCTGAAGGGGAGAACCATGATTGGCCAGGTTGCATCAGCTATTTCAGAAGCGGACATTAGTGTAGGATCTGAAATAGATATACTAGAACACTAGAGGGGGGTGAATAGTATTCTTTTAAAATTTATGCAAAGTAGATTATAAATTGCAAAGAAAAATGGCAATCTTAGAAATTCACAATCACAAACACAAGGTTTTATACTGGTTCAACCAATCCGGTGTACATCCAGTCCCCAAGCAAATCCTGCTTAAGAGTTTTCATTATGATTTTGAATAAACTTACAAAATCAAAAGCAAACCTGACCAATTTGTAAGTCCCTGCAAATTACAACACCAATTGACAAATACCTTGCCAATTTGCACACCAATCTCTAAACCAAGAGATTAACACCTCTCACACCAATTGACAAATACCTTGCCAATTTGCACACCAATCTCTAAACCAAGAGATTAACACCTCTCACAAGTTGAGAGAACTTTTGAAGCGATAATTTCAATTCCTATAAGCCTTGATTTGTAGTGTAGTGTAGTAGTGGCTTAGGAATGATTCTAACTTCTATAAATTGCCTAAACAATAAGTATTTGAATAATGTTCAGAGGTAATTTCAGAAACTTTTCTTTTTATCAAAATCTGAATATTTTTTACTTAAAAAAATGCACAAAGATCAAAGCTTATGGGTATGTAAGTCTCTGCATTTTTTCTGAACAGATAACCTATTTATAGCCCTTGAAAAGACAATTTTTTGAACTTTAAAAACGTTTAAAAACGGTTATAAACAGTCATAAATTCAAACTTTAAATTCTGGAAAAACGGTATCTGTAGTCGACTACAATACAGATTAGTCGACTACACTGAGTTTAAACAGACTTTGTGTATCCATAAAATTTCTCAGTAGTCGACTACAATGCTCATTAGTCGACTACACTGTATTTTGACAGAAACTTAAAAAATGAATTTTGTCTTCAGTAGTCGACTATAATGTTGATTAGTCGACTCTACTGTAAAATAACAGAAACTTATGTTTCTGTCAAACACTTGAGTAGTCGACTATAATCCATATTAGTCGACTATAATGTAAATTCACAGAAACACATATTTAAGTTTTATACACGAGTAATCGACTACTATTCTAATTAGTCGACTACTAAGAGTAAAAAAATATGAACTAAAAAGTTTTTATACTCAAGTTTTAACTATAATTCTAATGGTTAACATAGGGGATTTCTATAGTTAACCAACACACTAAGCCTGTGTTAGTGTGTTCTAATATTGTGTGTGTACGTGTGTGTGATCAAGGCTTGTACAATAATTCTAAGTAAAGAAAATGTAAAATACATTATCTCATATGTTCTTCATCTTCTTCACTTCATAATACCTTGAAATCAACTTCCACTTGTTCATATTTTGATATTGAGATCTGCATATAAAAGTTAGTGCATTTTTATAACACACATTATATAAATTGTTATCATCAAAATACTATCATGGAGATATGATATTCAACAATTAGCAGACTTTAGCATTCCAGATAGTACAGTATCCATTAGAATACCGACTGAGATGACGTCAGGTGAGCACGGTGACAACGAGGAAGATACGAATACAGTTGTGCAAGATCAGGGACCGACGGTTCAGGTTCAGGATTCTATTACGGTTCAGAGACAGAGGAGAGACATACGGATGCCAGCATGGTATACTAACACAGTAGTTGCATATGCACTTCCGGTTAAGAGTACTGATGAGTTAGTGCCTACTACATTCAAAGAGACCAAGCAGAGTTTGGAGGCTGATTCGTGGCAGGTGGCTATGCAGGAGGAGATGGAGTCTCTTCACAAGAATAATACATGGGAGCTTGTTGAGCTTCCAAAGAGGCGGAAGGCAATTGGTTGCAAGTGGGTGTATACGAAGAAGGAGGGCATTAAGGGCACTCCATTAAGGTTCAAGACTATGTTGGTTGCGGGCTATGCACAGGAGGAAGGTATTGATTATAATGAGGTTTTCTCTCCGGTGGTGAATCATTCTTCTATTCGGGTTTTTTAGCTTTAGTAACACTGTATGGATTGGAGTTAGATTATTGGATGTGAAGACGATATTTCTTCATAGTGATCTTGATGAAGAAATATGTATGACTCAGTCATTGGGATTCCGAGTTACAGGGAAGGAAAACCTGGTTTGCAGGTTAAAGAAATCGCTATACGGTTTGAAACAGTCTCCTCGACAGTGGTATAGGCGATTCGATAGTTTTATACTTAGTCATTTGTACACTCGGAGCCAGTTTGATCCTTGCGTGTATTTTCACAAGTTGAAAGAAGGTGCGTACATCTACAGATGAGTTGAAGGCACACCTTTCAAAGGAGTTTGAGATGAAAGATTTGGGTGAACCTAAGCGCATTTTAGGGATGGAGATCGACAGAGACAAAGAGAATGATAAAATTTGTTTGACATAGGTGACTTATTTGAAGAAGGTTCTACAGCGATTTCATGTCAGCATGGATACGAAGCCAGTTAGTGTACCTTTTGGAGCCCATTTGAAGCTTTCAGCTGACCTTTCACCAAAGACAGTTGAAGATAGTGAGTTGATGTCGAAGACTCCATATGCGAGCGTGGTTGAGAGCTTGATGTACGCGATGGTATGTACGTGGCCAGATTTGTCACAGGCAGTGAGCATGGTTTCGAGATACATGCACGATCAATGAGTGGATCATTAGGACGCCGTGGGATTGGATTTTGAGGTACATTCGAGGTACGCTCAATGTTAGTTTGGTTTATGAACGGGACACTATAGGTGGACAGTTGTGCATTGGCTATGTTGATTCGGATTATGTAGGGGATTTGGATAAGCGTCGGTCTACTACGAGGTATGTGTTAACTTTGATCCGTGTGTCGGTGTGTTGGAGATGCACCTTACAGTCTACGGTGATTTTCTCTATGATAGAGGTAGAGTATATGGCGATAACAGAGGCTGTGAAGGAGGTTATTTGGCTTCGAGGACTTTTGGAGGAACTTGGTATATCGCAACGGTCCGTCACTATTCATTATGATAGTATGAGTGCTATCTATTTGGTGAAGAATCAGGTTTTTCATGCGAGAATGAAGCACATTAACGTTCGTTATCCCTTCACTTGAGATGTTCTTGAAGATGGCGATGTGGAGATTATGAAGGTCCACACGAAAGATAATCCGGCGGATATGCTTACTAAGGTGGTTCCGAGCAACAAGTTTGATCATTATCAAAACTTGTTGCACATTCATGATTGTTAAGGCCGTTGACGACCATTTGGATAAACTACGGACAGCTTGATCCCTTGGGAGTGGGGGTACGTAGGCAACCATATTGGTGCAGCCGAGTTTGGAGAGACAAGGTATTGGTGCTCTTCGTTTGGTGTCGGATCAGTTTTGGAACAACTTCACCGAGGTGGAGAATTGAAGAGCTTACAGAAAAAACTGCAGAAAAACGACTTGGACTTCCAGTGGTCGACCGGAGTGGCGCGACGGTCGACGCAAACGTGCATGAGATTTGGAAAAGTCTCTGGACTTTTCGCGGCCGACCGCGAGTGGTGCGGCGGTCGACCGCGAGACCATGTAGTGGATTTATGCTTTCTATCGTTCTGTCCAGTCGATCGTACATGGCTCTTCGGTCGACCGCGAATCGGGTTGGGCTTGAATTTGGTTTCCTGTTTGCATTGGGTTTGTGTTTTGATATAAATTAAAACACAATTTTCTAGGGTTTCAAGTGAGAGATTAGAGATTGTACTGAGCATATTGAGAGGGGAGAAATTGTGAGCAAGTTGAGAGATTTGGTTTATGGTTAACTTGTGAGCGTTTGTGAGATTATAACTCTTTGTACTCTCCTTGATTTAGTAGAATCTCCCCATCATCTCCTCATGGACGTAGGCAAATTACCGAACCACGTATATCTTTGTGTTTGGTTTGATTTGTCGTACTTGGATTGAATTGTGCTCGTGTGTGATTGGTTCTCTTCTCCCGTGATCACAGATTCGTTCAGTGCGCGAGCACGCTTCCGCATAGGTGCGCAACAAGTTCATCTTCTTAATGTGTATTTTCAATCCTAACAAATTGGCATGGGAACTCAAAGGTTTTTGGAACACATGGTTCAATAGGCCTTTATTAGGTGCTCTGTTTGCTTTAAATTTTATTGCATGACTTAAAGATCAAGGTCGGGTGCATAGGACACCATAAATATATATTTCCTGATTCTGATATAACTTGGTCCATTACGAGTTAGGATTTCTTCTGGACATTTAATTTCCAATGGATAATTTTGCTCATACGTAAAATTTTTAGTAGCTCTATATTTTGGGCTCGAAGTAGCCATATGTTATGGCCTCTGGTGGGACTCGACTAGATTTGAGCCTAGGTGGATATTTGTAAAGAAGTGTATAGTATCCATTCAATTAAGTATAGGTTTGGTTTTGATGAAAGACACGTGATGGAGTTCAGCTCCACATTGGAAGTGAGTAAGAAAGGAAAATAGTTAAATACATTTGGACACTTGATCCACGTAAAATTAATTCTTTTAAGTCGATTGGGTCTAATATAATTAACTATAGATTTAAGGAAAAATTGTTTCAAGGCCTCAAAATCCAACTTCCATTGTGCCCCAACCCCTCCAACTTTCACCAATGTGCTGCAGTCCCTGTTTTTTGAAAAAATTATGTTGATGCCCCTCCAGCTCACCTCCCCCAAGTTCTGATGCATTCCA
The DNA here is from genome assembly GCF_001876935.1 of Asparagus officinalis. Lineage (NCBI taxonomy): Eukaryota > Viridiplantae > Streptophyta > Magnoliopsida > Asparagales > Asparagaceae > Asparagus > Asparagus officinalis. Next base: position 97,326,534 of record NC_033796.1, read on the forward strand.
GCTCATGCCAGCTCATGATTTGACGCAGGTCCACCTAAAATCCAAATTTTACCATTTCTCTTTCTCATGCCAGCTCATGTTAACTATTATAGATAACATATTAATTATTATAGATAACATGTTAACTATTATAGGTAACATGTTGACTATTATAGGTAACATGTTAACTATTACAATTCACACATTGAGCTCAAAATATATTTATAAAATTATAATAGTTAACATGTTATCTATAATAGTTAACATGTTATCTATAATATTTATATATGTAGGTGGCCAAGATGATCTCTTTGTGGTCGTGGCACCTCCTTCTCCTCCCCCATTGGCAGTGGTGACCGCATCCAGAAATCCTCGGCCAAAGCCTCATGACCAGCCGCGTCCACAGAACGAAGTTCTCAGCGTTTGAAATTACCTTGTTTGCTCTTCACTGCGTCCTCTTCTTTTTCTTTTTCACTTTGTTATGGAGCGGGAGGAGGGAGACGGCTGGAGCTTGGAAGGCACCAGCGACGGAACGGGGGAGGAAGGTAGAGCGGGGGAGGGAGGCGAAGGCGCTTGGGAAGGCGCGCACAGCGACGGGAGGGAGCCGGAGGAGCCGGAGAGCCAGTGGCAGAGCGAGGAAGGAAGTGGAGCGGGGGAGGGAGGTGGGCGGAGGGACAGAGGGGAACCGGAGGAGGAGGAGGGAGGTGTAGGGGAGAGGGCAAAATCTGGTTTTTGGAAGAAAATGCATTGGAACTTGGGGTAGGTGAGTTGGAGGGGCCTGGACACAATTTTTTTTAAAAACATGGGCTGCAACACATTGGTGAAAATTGAAGGGGCTGAGGCACAATGGAAGTTGGAATTTGGGGCCTTGAATCAATTTTTCCTAGATTTAATGGACCTTTCCACGCATAACATATAAGCATTTGTGATATATGCATTAAAATTAGTGATAAATTTGATATGGCACTCTACTTGCTCTATATTTTATGGAAGGCCTTCTATCATTTGTTTTTTCCTTTTTCTTTTTCTTTTTTCAAAATGTTCGGTCAGAAATGATCCTGACAGAAGAATAAAGAGAGCACAAGAGAATAAAAAAATGTTTTGAAATTGGTAGGATTTTGTTTGTTTATTGACAGGTTCCTATAAAATATGTCAGTAGCTTCTATTGGTGGTCTATTGGTGGTCATAGTATATATATATATATAATTGTAATCTAGGCTTCTCCATGGGACCAGCCTGTTTCCACATTGGGAGAACTTTCAGCTGATCAGATAATAATACTCTCTTTTCTTCTTCTTAAGGTATTCTTTTGCTTTTGATCGTTCGTCCCTCTCTTTATCTTCCCATCAATTTCTTCTATATTTAATAGAGAACAAGGGCATGCAAAATTTTGTTATGCATTAACTTAGGTGTTATTTTACATATCAGCATCATATTTATTTCATTATCATCTTCTTCTGTTGATTACTAGTATTATTGTCTGCAAAAGACTTTTTGCTTCATGGGTTGCTCCTATTTGCAAAGGAGTGCTCATCTTTAGGTACGTACTACTCTTTGATTTGCGGTACTTAGCTTCTAAACTGAGAATTTTGGGCATTGGGTTTCAGGGCTTAGAGTTTTTTTTTTATATTGACTGTCAAATTTAGAGCGTGCAATTGGAGTTGTTTCAGAGAAATTTGTGGTTTTATGGGTTCTCTTTATTTGTGGTATTGTCCTAGCAAATTCCTTAAACACAAATTAAGGAAGGAAAATTTTCTAACTGATATAAAAAATTAAGGTAAAAGATAAGTTCAGCGTAATAATTTTCTTTTAATTCTTTACTTTTCACCTTTTTCGATTCTATTAATATCTTATTAGCTAGTCTCTAAATATTGTGAAGTACGAATGATTTGGAAAATGGATGCTTCTTTATTGAAACTTTCCTATTTGTTCTCTGCTATTGCTGTCATGAGTAGTTTATATGATTCTTTGATACGAATATCCTCTGACTATTTTTCTTCTACATATGATTTTTGGATGATTTGTAAAGAAAGGAACAAACTGGCAAAGCTACGCGTACATCCTCGTACACAAATGATTCATAATGTTTCTCTCGTTTATAGATTTCTCGAAGGCGAAAACATGGCTAGTTTTTATTCGAATTCTACAAACCAAAGAGACGACGTTATCCCTAACCTTTACCTAAGGGGTTCTAGCCAGATCCTTTATCCCCAAAACATTCCAAGCAAAAATTCTCAAGATTCATTTGTAAGAGGGCGTCTGAATTCTTCTTCATGTGGAGTTCCAAATTTCATGACCTCTATTCCAAATTCTAAGTACTTCAAGGCTGCACAAAGGCTACTCGACGAAGTTGTTAATATTCGGGATGCTTTGAAGAAAAAAGCCGATAAGAGTCAGAATGCTTGCGGGTTTGGTGGAGGGTCGAGGAGTGATGCGGTGCCACCAAATCCTGAAGAATCTGCAGTCGATCATTCTACGGAGCTCCCGACATCAGAAAGGCACGATCTTCAGAATAGAGTGACCAAGCTTTTGGCTATGTCGGATGAGGTGCGTATTCATTCATTTCCCTTATTCATGATTTAAACGTCCTTCTATGCTTATAATTTTAGTTAACATGGCTAATGTTGATAGTGGCTTAATATTTCATGATCAATCAGCTTGGTTACACTTCTAGCTGTTGGGGATGCACAACCCCCCTGATGCGATTTGGAAATAGAGATTTAGGAGAGAAGAGAGAATTCAATCAATCACAAACACACAAGATTTACGTGGTTCGCTTCTCAATGTGAGAAACTACGTCCACGACCGCAGCAGGAGAAAATTTCACTATTTTCATCTTTTTACATCATGCCCTAATCAACCCACTTTTGCCGGTCGACCGCAGCGCCATGCTCGGTCGACCGCGACGAAGCCAAAAATCTGGGTTGCTCTCTGGACTTTTTTCGGTCGACCGCAGTGCCATGCTCGGTCGACCGTGATGAGCTCCTGGCCTGTGCACCCAGCTGTGCACATAGGCGGTCGACCGCCGCGCCATGGTCGGTCGACCGCAAAGCTGTAAAATCTCTTCTTCGTCGTTTTGCTTGAACTTCGTCGTCGTCGATCATGTTCCTCCTGTTCCACTTTGTTCCTCTTCATTCTGAAGTATAGGACAGGTCTAATAGTTAGGCTTCACATATCATAACAATCTCCCACTTGGAGACTAACTATCAATCTTTTTTAGTTCTCTCTGCGGTGACGGCCTCCATATCATTAAGTAATGAGGCCAACTGAAGTTGAACACAACTTCAGTTTCTCTGTAGTGACAACCTTGGTAAGCATATCGGCCGGGTTCTTGCTTCCTTGAATCTTCACAAGTTCCAACATGTCCTCATCCAACGCTGATCTTATGAAGTGGTAGCGGACCTGTATGTGTTTGGTCCTTGCATGAAAAGCGGGATTCTTCGCAAAATGAATTGCGCTCTGGCTATCACAATGTAAGACACTCTTCTCACTCTTCTGTCCCAGCTCCTCCAAGAAACCCTGCAACCATATCATCTCCTTGCTTGCTTCTGTCACAGCAACATATTCAGCCTCTGTCGTTGATAAAGCAACGATCTTTTGCAACTGAGAAACCCAACTAATAGCTGTAGAGCCCAAAGTGAATACGTATCCTGTAGTGCTCCTTCTCTGGTCTATCTCACCAGCATAGTCTGCATCAACAAAACCCTGCAGAACTAACTTGTCTCTCCTGAAGCATAAACAGTCTTCTATTGTACCTCGCAGGTATCTCAGAATCCACTTAACTGCTTCCCAGTGCTGCTCTCCTGGATCTGACATAAATCTGTTCACAGCTCCCACTGCATGGGTAATGTCAGGTCTCGTGTATATCATGGCGTACATGAGGCTTCCAATGGCTGAAGCATATGGAACCTTAGCCATGTAGTCTTTCTCTTCATCAGTCTCGGGGCACTGCTCCTTAGTCAATTTGAAATGACTAGCTAGCGGTGTGCTAACGGCCTTAGCACCACTCATCCCGAATCTCTCAAGCACCCGTCTAATGTACTCGGCCTGAGATAGTCGTAGTGTGCCCAAGAGCTTGTCTCTACTGATCTTCATCCCCAATATTTGCTTCGCTGCGCCTAGATCCTTCATGTCGAACTCACTCGACAGCTGCTTCTTCAGCTTCTTGATCTCTCTCATGTCTGAACCGGCTACTAGCATGTCGTCGATATATAAAAGCAGGATGATGTAACTGTTGTCAAACTCCTTGACAAAGCAATAGTGATCAGCATTGCACCTGGAGTAACCGTTCCTGTGCATGAATACATCGAACTTTTTGTACCATTGCCTTGGAGCTTGTTTCAGGCCATACAAGCTCTTCTTCAATCTGCATACCATCTTCTCTTTTCCCTTTTGAGTAAACCCCTCTGGCTGCTGTATATATATATCTTCCTCTAGATCACCGTGGAGGAAAGCTGTCTTTACATCTAGCTGCTCGAGATGTAGATCTTCAGCTGCAACAATACTCATGACTGTTCTGATGGTGGTCAGTTTGACTACAGAAGAGAAGATCTCTGTGTAATCAACTCTTTCTCTCTGCTAAAATCCTTTAACCACCAATCTGGCTTTGTATCTCTTGGAACCATCATGTTCCTCTTTGATTCTGTACACCCATTTGTTGCTCAAGGCCTTTTTCGTATCTCTTGGAACCATCATGTTCCTCTTTGATTCTGTACACCCATTTGTTGCTCAAGGCCTTTTTCCCCGTTGGTAGCTTCGCAAGTTCCCATGTCTTGTTGGTGTTCAAGGATTTTATTTCATCTTTCATTGCGATCTCCCACTTGCTCGCATCATCCACTCGAAGTGCCTCATCATAACTTTCTAGCTCTCCACCGTCACTCAATAATAGGTAGTTGAGATGAGCTCTGGGCTGTAGTGATGGATACTTTGGATTAGGCTTGGGGACTCTAGCTAACCGCCTCAACTCTCTGACAGGCGAAACATGCTCTCCATCTTCATCTGCCCCCTCTGAAGTAGTCTCATCCATCAACTCTTCTTCTTCATCAGAACTAGCTTCAGGATTGCCTCCATCTGAGGCATCATCTGACTCGAAGTATCTGGGATCACTCTGCACCGAACTAGTGGACTGAACGGCATCACGGTCTTTGTAGAGGACTGTTTCATTAAAGACCATATCCCTACTTCTGATGATTTTCTTGTTCTGCTCATCCCAGAATTTTTAGCCAAACTCATCACCGCCATAGCCAACAAAGAAATATTTCAAAGACTTAGGATCAAGTTTGTTTCTTGCATGATCACTCAGATGAACGTATGAAACACATCCAAATATTCTCAGGTGAGAAAGATTTACCTGCTTTCCACTCCATACTTCTTCAGGTATTTTGTGCTCCAAAGGCACAAAGATTTACCTGCTTTCCACTCCATACTTCTTCAGGTATTTTGTGCTCCAAAGGCACTGATGGTCCCCAGTTGATCAAGTAGGCAGCTGTGTTGATTGCTTCTGCCCAGAATTACTTTGGAAAACATGCTTGTAACCGCATACTTCTGGCTCTCTCAGTCAACGTTCTGTTCATCCGTTCTGCTATGCCATTCTGCTGGGTGTACCTGGCACTGTCCTCTCTAATCTAATGCCGCTGTCATAACAGAACCTCTTGAACTCTGAGTCTTGATCTTCAAACCGGTCTCGTTCTCAACCATAGCCTTCCATCTCTTGAAGACTTCAAACACTTCTGATTTGTGTTTCATGAAATAGACCCAAGTCTTCCTCGAGTGATCATCTATGAAGGTCACAAAATATAACCTTCCACCGGTGGATGGTACTGATGCTGGACCCCACACATCTGTGTAAACTAACTCAAGTTTCTCTTCTTTAGGAGTTCTGCCAACCCTTTTGAAGCTTATTCTCTTTTGTTTCCCAAGAATGCAACTTTCACATAAGTCGATATCAGTCGATCTCAAACCTGGTAACTTCTCATTCGACTGCATAACCTTTAGGCCTTTGCTACTCATGTGACCTAGCCTCTAGTGCCATAAATTTGGGTCTTCCTTACTTTTAGCAACTGCAATGGAACCACGTGCATCTATCGTCATGTAGAGGGACCCTGTCTTCGTACCACGGGCAACAACCATGGACCCCTTTGTAACCTTCCACGTATCACATGCGAAGGTTGATACATATCCCTCTTTTCCAATTGTCCTATGGAAATCAGATTTTTCCCCAAGCTAGGAACATGTCTCACATCACTCAGCTTCCATATAGACCCATTGAGCTTGATCTGCACGACTCCTTTGCCAACAATATCACAGGGCTGATCATCACCAAGATAGACTTTTCCTAGGTTTCCTGAAACGTAGTTCTCAAATAAATCTCTATTTGAGGTAGCATGAAATGAAGCTCCTGAATCCAGCACCCACGATTCAGTCTTGCTCTCCAACGAACAGATTAGGGCATCATCTGATTCTCTTGAGGCCACGTTCGCTTCAGTCTTGTTCTCCTTGTCCTTCTTGGGTTCTCGGCACTGATTCTCATAGTGGCCAAACTTACCATAATTCCAGCAATCGATCTCCTTCTTGCTCTTGCGATTTCTAGACTTTGACCTCCCGTTCCTCGAGTTAGGTCTTCCTCGGCTATTCCCTCTATTTCTGTTTCTGTTTCTTCCTCTGCTCTCAAGATTCAACGCCGACCCTGAATTAGAAATCCCTTCCTCTTGTCTTCTAATCTCCTCAGTCATAATCATGTCCACCACCTTTGAAAACTTCAGTTTTGATTTACCACATGATCCGCTAATCGAGATAACAGTACCCTTCCAACTGTCAGGTAATTGACCAAGTATCAAGAGGGATTGGATTTCATCGTCAAACTGAATATTAACCGAGTTTAGTTGATCTGTGATCTCTTTAAACTCGTTCAGGTGTTCCTTGAATTTCTGACTCTCGGACATCCTTAAATTAAACAGCTTTTTAATGAGATGTACCTTATTCGCCGCAGAGGGATGCTCATACATACTGGACAACGTCGCCATGAGATCCGCCATCGTATTCTGATTCTTGATGTTGAACGCTACTGATTTAGACAAGGTCAACCTGATCGCTCTAAGGGCCTTTCGATCCAATAGCTTCCAATCCGCATCCTTCATATCCGTAAGCTTCTCTCCCAATGGTAGGTATAAATCCTTCTGATAGAGGTAGTCTTCCATCTGCATCTTCCAGAACCCGAAGTTTGTTCCATCAAACTTCTCAATCTTGGATGTTTCCTTCTCAGATCCCATGTCTCTGACCTCAAATCGCTCGCGCCGAACCTGGTCGCTCTGATACCACTTGTTGGGGATGCACAACCCCCCTGATGCGATTTGGAAATAGAGATTTAGGAGAGAAGAGAGAATTCAATTAATCATAAACACACAAGATTTACGTGGTTCGCTTCTCAATATGAGAAACTACGTCCACGGCCGCCGCAGGAGAAAATTTCACTATTTTCGTTTTTTTACATCATGCCCTAATCAACCCTTTTATAGACTTAAGGGTTTTACAAATCATACTCCCTTTAAAAGCACGAGTTCGGAAAATATTTTTTAGACAAAAATACCCCTTTATAGTTTGAACTACTTTATCTATAATCAAATTCTAATTTTCAATGGTCAATATTACCCTTTACTATTTTAAATATTTTATTTATATCTTAATCTATCCTAATCATAATCATATCTTATCCTAATCCTATGTGAACCATGTTTAGCTTAACAATTTAAAAAAACTAATATTAATAAAATATATAAAACATAAAAATGATATTAGTTTGTTAAGATAAAGAAATTACAAGTAGATAACATATTATAATACATGAAGTATTGCAAAAAAAAACCATAAAAAGTTTTAAAATTGCAAAAAAGACCCTAAAAAGTTTAAAATTATAAAAATCATCCAAATGTCTCAAAACTTAAAATAAAAAACATGAAATTAAAAAATTAACATCAGTTTGCAAAGAATTTAAAATTTACAGTTAACACCTCAATGTCTCAAAAATTATAGAAACACCCTCAAAAGTTTTAATTACAGACAAGCACATTAAAATTCTAAAATTTTAAAACTTACAAACAACACAGAAGAATTCAAGAGATTACAATGATACACCTAAAATTTTTGATATTTAAATTTAAAATTTTTAATTAACACCCTCAATATCTCAAAAATTATAGAAACACCTTCAAAAGCTCAAATTATAAAAAGCCACCCTAAAATTCTAAAATTTGTAAATAAAATAATATGAATTCAAGATATTACCCTTAGACATCTAAAAATTAAAATTTGCCAAAATTAACCTCAAAATTTTTAAAAAACTCCTTCGAAATTTAAAAATCATAAAAAAAACTCTAAATTTTCAAAAATTTTAACTAGCACACATCAAATTCGTCAATTGGTAGACCGCTGAAATTTAATATTTTTCAAAATAATCTATAGTTTTAATAATTATAAAAGACACCCTCAAAATTTTAGAGTTACAAGAAATATACTAACATTTAAAAAATTACCACCAACACATGAAACATAGAATTTACAACTACCAAACTTAAAAGTAATTTTTTTAAAAAACTCTTTTAAAATTTTAAAAATTATAAATCACACCCTCAAAGTTCAAAACCACAAAAATGGGCTAAAATTTTAAAACTTGGCAAAGAAAAGTGTAATTGTTTGGTATTTTTCATATATATATATATATATATATTTTAGGGATTTACTATCCATTTTCAGCATCTAAGAATAGTCTAAGTTGATACTGGTAAACAAAAACAATAAGAATTGATTAAAAACATCCGGTTAATGGATAAAATTTTTAAAAATATTATAGATTAAAAATTATCGGCACTATATAAATTAAAGTAATTTCATATAATTTTAGTAATAAGTTGGGGTAGCCAAAATACATTCGTAACATTAATTGATAGATGTTTAAATCCATAGAAATGATAAAACACTATAATATTATACCTTAGCATTAATTGATTTTAATTTAGAAACTTTAATCTTTGACGTTAATAATATTTATAGGGTAAAAGAATACAAGGAATTACATATGGAGAAACTATTAGAATATTTAGAGATAACTTTAAAAGAATTGAGTTATTTCCATTGCAAATGGGAAAGTGATGGAAATAAATCTAAAATTCAGAAAACGTCAATGAATCACTTGAATTGGCATTAACATAAGACATATCTATTAATGAAGCACTGAATGAGTTACATTAAAAAATAATTTAATAACTTTATCCTAATCAAAGAAAAAATCTCCATGGAAGACATAAGAAAAATTAGTAAGTATTCATAAATTCCATACTGTGTTCTTCAAATTAAATATTAATATTATAATCTAAGAGAAATTGGTAATGAATAATGCAGGTATTTAGTTTAGATCTTTATGGAAAATGACAGGGATAGAGCAAAGGTAATATTATTGAAATAACAGAAATTCTTATTGGATGCACATCAGAAGAATTCATTTTAGAGGAAAATAAAGAGATAGCTTCTAATTTATTTAAGTAATAAATTAGGAACACAAAGAATTTTATATATATGAAATTAATATTTATTCTCATTGAAATAGAAAAAAAATCAAAGTCTATATTTTGAGCAGTTTGTGTTGAACATCATAAGTACATTTGACTTCTTTGTAAAGTTAAATGAGATGATAAAAAATTAACGAGCCCAGGAAAGATAATAGCATAAAAAATATAAAATTAGCCTGATGTCACAATTGATGTAGATGATGAAGACAATACTCTAGAATTGTCCGAGAAATGATAAATGATAAACCTGAAGAAGGATTGATCTTAACTCAATAAAAAATAAAATAGAAGAAATAAAAACAATATTTTCTGAATATTTTATAGGATAGTTTAATTATTTTGAGTGAAATTAGGAATCTTTAGAAGAGAGTTTCATGAATTTTTTTCAGTACTTTTATATTCTTATGTGGATGTTTTTATCATATAAAAGTATACTAGAGTTAGCATTAATCTTTAATTTATATTTTTTTATGAAGTCTATTAATGATTAGGAATAAACTTCATATTTTCTTTTGCATCGTTTTAACATACTTTAAATCAATCATTTTGTCATATTGGTTTTAAACATTAACCTTCCTTGAATAACACTATTTTAATAATTTTTACTTTGCAATGCTATACTTTCTCAAATAAAGCTTAGTTTCATATATGTCAAAAATAATATGAATATTCAAATTATTTTTAAATTATATTTGTTTTTTGTCAATTCAAATATCAACATAAAAATTTAAATTGGGTGTATCCCATTTAAACAAACATAAAAAAATAATCGGGATGTAAGAGTTTAAAGAAAAAAATGAGCACAAACTGCCAAAAATACTTAATCATGGTATTAAATCACGTGCATTGCACGTGTGTAAAAACTAGTAAAATCAAAAGCTCTGCACTTCCTAAATCCATACCCATGCTCTCTTCTTTAATAAAAGATTAGTTTTCACTCAAGGGTTAATTGCCAACAGCCCCCTTTATTATCACCTAATTGTAAAGACACCCTACATAATTCTGTTTGTTACCCCTCTATAGTTCTGTCGGCGGTCGACCGCCGCGCCATGCGCGGTCGACCGTGCCTCAGTCAAAATGCGCCCTTCGTCGTTTTGCTTGAACTTCGTCGTCGTCGATCCTGTTCCTCCTGTTCCACTTTGTTCCTCTTCATTCTGAAGTATAGGGCAGGTCTAATAGTTAGGCTTCACATGTCCTAACTCTAGCTAATTTCCTATACCCATTTCAGAATTTGATAATTTTTCATGTGAAACATATGAATATGCTCAGAGCAAGTAACTTTGCTTATATATATCAGTGTCGTCTACAATTATTAAAGTATCGTCTACAATTATTACAGTCATCATGTTCAGCATGCAAAAGTTAGCGTTGAGATTTTGTACAAAATCTTTTATAGTTTTCACGGGCCTCGTGGAACTTGCATGTACACATGGTGGGATCACATTCGTATGCACTTTGATTATTGGATTATTTGATCACATGTATATAGTCAAAAAGAATTCAAAGGAATGCGGTACTTTTTTTTATTACATCATGTATCAAAGTTTCGCAACTTGCACCAAAATGATCTTCTACTCTTTGTCATCACACATCACCCGCAACTCGATACCAATAATGACCACCAACCAGCGACCCATGCAGAAGCATTATCTATAGAAGCATCACTGAAAATTCGATTAGATCACCTCGTTCTTCGTAGACCAATCATTCACCAAGTGATGTGGAAACTCGAAGAAACTACTAGTTCAAACAAAAGAGATTAGCAATATACCATAGAAAATAGAACAAAAGTACCAAGACATAGGATCTACAGGGTCGGCTATCGTCTCTTCTGGGGGAAGAGATTTGAGTCCTCTTTATATTAGAGATATTGTAAGATACAACCTGTTATTGTGAACTTGATATATTTCACAAGAAACCCTCTCTTAATCTCACCAAAAGATCTCTTAAAACACTAGATTTCTCTCCTTAGTTCTTTGTACCTCTCTTTTAAAATGTGCAACTTTTCTTGGCTTCAATCTTCTAACTCTAGACCTAGAAGATCTCATTTATAGGTCCTAAAACTAGATACATAACCTAATAGGAGCCCTAACCCGAATATAATTTCAAAACAGGTTAAATGGGAAACATCATCCCGAATCGGTATGACCGACTAGTTTGACTGGCCAGTTTGAACGGCCTATATAGTGATAGAGAGGATTTTGCCGGTCAGCACGACCGATCTCGCCACCTGTCATTGCTATTTTTTGGCTTGTTTCACTTTCCGCTTCATTTCCGACTCTTCCAGCTTCTTGGGCTGAAATACAAGGCTATTTCCTAGCAATATCTACTTTAGACTTGTATAAAACCACCTTCAGAAATATCAATCCTTTCCTTGTAACATTTTGTTGTAAACTTGTAAATTGTAGAGAATGAAGATCCTCAAGAGATCACCTTAAT
>NC_033796.1:97338577-97358944 GCF_001876935.1 Asparagus officinalis
CATCGCCTGTCATTTGATGCCAAGTCTCCTATCGACTTGACATCAGCCCTTGTTGCTACATCCTCTAGGCTCACCTATCGACTTATTGCATACTTCTTCTTGACTCATCCATTTGGAGTCAAAACTTCTTTTTCGGCTCTCTCTTGAAACCCAAATTAGGAGCACACTCCTCTTCCTCATGGTCATACACTCTCTTGAAGACGAAGCTCCACATTGAACACCAATTCCTTCAGACACCCTATACAAGCTTTCTTCTCAACCTGGATTGAATTACTTTTGCTGTATACAGTGATGACTCATCCATGCACTTGGATTCAGTACCCTACAGATTTAAGTAACCCAATAGATTTCTGATTCTCCTTTGCCTTCGGGACTAAGTGAATATTATCTAAGGTGACATACTCCCCCTTCTTCCCGCTACCGTGACTGCTCCGACACCTGCGACATCACACCTCATGCCATCCACCATTTTAATAGTCTCATTGAATCTTTGTGCCAGAGAGTCAAAGGAGTCAAAATGAATTATTTGTGAACATATATGAGTAGATGTTCCACAACCCAATATTCAATTGTTTAGCCCACACACTTATCTCACTTGAAGGTTTCTTCCATCGTGCATCTGCTACTAACTAGACATTAACACCCTACTCATCACAAACACCCTGTCGCCGCTTAAAATCATCTATGAAGAGCTCCACTTTGACTTCATCCATAATGATTGTCATGTTACATATGGTTAGTGATGTATTCAGATTATCGGTAACTCGTTGGAAGGTAACTCAGCAATATCATTGCTTTGTCGTCATCTTTAATTTTTGATTCGATTGTTGCGAACTTGGTTACTATTCTGTTAAACTAGCTCAGATGCTCCGACATTATCATACTTTCCTTCATCTGCAGCCATACAGCTGCAGCTTCTAGTACAAGTTGGAGAATAGATTCTAGGTCATGTACAACTCCCCGAGTTTCTACCATGTAACAAGTGTAGTTTTCTCATTGATTACTTGGTACTCACTACATGTCGGCGGTCGACCGCCGCGCCATGCGCGGTCGACCGTGCCTCAGTCAAAATGCGCCCTTCGTCGTTTTGCTTGAACTTCGTCGTCGTCGATCCTGTTCCTCCTGTTCCACTTTGTTCCTCTTCATTCTGAAGTATAGGGCAGGTCTAATAGTTAGGCTTCACATGTCCTAACTCTAGCTAATTTCCTATACCCATTTCAGAATTTGATAATTTTTCATGTGAAACATATGAATATGCTCAGAGCAAGTAACTTTGCTTATATATATCAGTGTCGTCTACAATTATTAAAGTATCGTCTACAATTATTACAGTCATCATGTTCAGCATGCAAAAGTTAGCGTTGAGATTTTGTACAAAATCTTTTATAGTTTTCACGGGCCTCGTGGAACTTGCATGTACACATGGTGGGATCACATTCGTATGCACTTTGATTATTGGATTATTTGATCACATGTATATAGTCAAAAAGAATTCAAAGGAATGCGGTACTTTTTTTTATTACATCATGTATCAAAGTTTCGCAACTTGCACCAAAATGATCTTCTACTCTTTGTCATCACACATCACCCGCAACTCGATACCAATAATGACCACCAACCAGCGACCCATGCAGAAGCATTATCTATAGAAGCATCACTGAAAATTCGATTAGATCACCTCGTTCTTCGTAGACCAATCATTCACCAAGTGATGTGGAAACTCGAAGAAACTACTAGTTCAAACAAAAGAGATTAGCAATATACCATAGAAAATAGAACAAAAGTACCAAGACATAGGATCTACAGGGTCGGCTATCGTCTCTTCTGGGGGAAGAGATTTGAGTCCTCTTTATATTAGAGATATTGTAAGATACAACCTGTTATTGTGAACTTGATATATTTCACAAGAAACCCTCTCTTAATCTCACCAAAAGATCTCTTAAAACACTAGATTTCTCTCCTTAGTTCTTTGTACCTCTCTTTTAAAATGTGCAACTTTTCTTGGCTTCAATCTTCTAACTCTAGACCTAGAAGATCTCATTTATAGGTCCTAAAACTAGATACATAACCTAATAGGAGCCCTAACCCGAATATAATTTCAAAACAGGTTAAATGGGAAACATCATCCCGAATCGGTATGACCGACTAGTTTGACTGGCCAGTTTGAACGGCCTATATAGTGATAGAGAGGATTTTGCCGGTCAGCACGACCGATCTCGCCACCTGTCATTGCTATTTTTTGGCTTGTTTCACTTTCCGCTTCATTTCCGACTCTTCCAGCTTCTTGGGCTGAAATACAAGGCTATTTCCTAGCAATATCTACTTTAGACTTGTATAAAACCACCTTCAGAAATATCAATCCTTTCCTTGTAACATTTTGTTGTAAACTTGTAAATTGTAGAGACATCGCCTGTCATTTGATGCCAAGTCTCCTATCGACTTGACATCAGCCCTTGTTGCTACATCCTCTAGGCTCACCTATCGACTTATTGCATACTTCTTCTTGACTCATCCATTTGGAGTCAAAACTTCTTTTTCGGCTCTCTCTTGAAACCCAAATTAGGAGCACACTCCTCTTCCTCATGGTCATACACTCTCTTGAAGACGAAGCTCCACATTGAACACCAATTCCTTCAGACACCCTATACAAGCTTTCTTCTCAACCTGGATTGAATTACTTTTGCTGTATACAGTGATGACTCATCCATGCACTTGGATTCAGTACCCTACAGATTTAAGTAACCCAATAGATTTCTGATTCTCCTTTGCCTTCGGGACTAAGTGAATATTATCTAAGGTGACATACTCCCCCTTCTTCCCGCTACCGTGACTGCTCCGACACCTGCGACATCACACCTCATGCCATCCACCATTTTAATAGTCTCATTGAATCTTTGTGCCAGAGAGTCAAAGGAGTCAAAATGAATTATTTGTGAACATATATGAGTAGATGTTCCACAACCCAATATTCAATTGTTTAGCCCACACACTTATCTCACTTGAAGGTTTCTTCCATCGTGCATCTGCTACTAACTAGACATTAACACCCTACTCATCACAAACACCCTGTCGCCGCTTAAAATCATCTATGAAGAGCTCCACTTTGACTTCATCCATAATGATTGTCATGTTACATATGGTTAGTGATGTATTCAGATTATCGGTAACTCGTTGGAAGGTAACTCAGCAATATCATTGCTTTGTCGTCATCTTTAATTTTTGATTCGATTGTTGCGAACTTGGTTACTATTCTGTTAAACTAGCTCAGATGCTCCGACATTATCATACTTTCCTTCATCTGCAGCCATACAGCTGCAGCTTCTAGTACAAGTTGGAGAATAGATTCTAGGTCATGTACAACTCCCCGAGTTTCTACCATGTAACAAGTGTAGTTTTCTCATTGATTACTTGGTACTCACTACATATGAAAAAAAGAGTAAAATCACACACTGTGTCATTCGATCCAATCTTAACCACGTATGAATTATCATCTTTTGTGATTTCTTGCCAACTCTTAATATAGCCTGATCTAGATCTTGTTGAATCAAGACTACCTCCATATTTTTCTAGCAAAATTCAAAATCCCTCTTACCATCGAACTTCTCAATCTCGATCTTCATCATAAAAGAACTTTTCGACTTGATGTTGAAAAGATCGAATCTTTTTTCAAAGATAAGATTGATCTAATTAAAAAATTTAGTTTCAATAATAATTGTCAATGCAAGCCACCCGCAACCCAATACTAATTATGACCACCAACCAGCTATCAATGCAAACTCATTACATGCGGAAGCATCATCAAATACCAGATTATATCTCCTATTTCATAGATAAATCGATCACTATGCGATGTGGAAACCCCTAAGAGACTAATAGTTCGAACAAAAGCACAAATACATAAGACTTACGTGGTTCGACAATCACTTACATCCACAGAGAGAGATTTGAGTGTTCTTTATATCAGAGATTATAAGATATAATTTATTCTTGTTGACTTGATAAATTCAATAAGAAACCGTCTTTCAATCTCACCAAATGATCTCTCAAAATCCTAAATTTCTCTTCTTAGTTCTCTTCCTTTTCTTTTACAATATGTAACTTTCCTTGGCTTCAATCTTCAAACCATAAACCTAGAAGATCTTTGTTATATGTCACAAAGCTAGATACATAACCTAATAGGAGTTCTAACCCGAATAGTGTTGAGAAACCAAAGATGATGATCCCAAGCTTAAGATCAAATATGAAAGAGGAAAACTAAAATGCAAAATTAACAACACCACAATCAACCATAATGGACAATCTATATAATGTGGTTCGATAAACTTTGCCTACATTCATGGAGAAGAAAAGAGTTCTTTATACTATATCAACAAGGAAGAGTACACCGTACAACAATCGTCAAAAATTACACAAAGCTAGAGACTCAACAATAATGGGAACAAATGGGAAACGTATAATGGATTACCTCATAGCTCAAAATATCCACTTGAAGAATCATCCTCCGCCAAAGGGTTCAACTTTATAGAGACCTCCAAGATGTGTAGATGTTGAACAAATCAACCCAATTGAGCTCCTCCGCTAATCATAGTTTTCCCCCCTTTCTCTTCTTTCTCTCGCTCACACTTTATGAGAACTATGGTGGATTATATAATGTACTCCTCTCCTCATAATACTTAAGTCCTCATATGACTTAATCCCAACTCCAAACGGGTTGAACCAACTTGACTAAGAGCTTATATGGTAAGGACACAAGACCAACAATCTCCTCCTCCTTGTCCATGAGGGGCGACGATCATGACTAGCACCTAGCATCCATGCTAGCCACCTTCTGGCAGAATTTTTACTTCTCCTTTGTCAGGTATTTTGTCAACATATCGACTTCATTCTTGTCAGTGTGAGTCTTTGCTAATTTCAATAACTTCTTATCAAACACATCTTGTACGCAATGAAACTTCGCATCTATATGCTTTGACTTATAGTGAAAATTTAGAGTCTTGTTCAAATGGATTGCGATTTGGCTATCAGAATGTGCCATATAATACTTTTGCTTCATGCCCAATTCCTTAAAGAATCACTTCAACCAAAATATTTCTTTGCATGATTTAGCGATAATTATGTACTTGGCTTCTATATAATTAATAATGCAACATACTTTTGCAACTTGGATTGCTATAAAATGGCTCCACCTCTAAAAATGACTAAGTACCTCCATGTGGACTTTCTAGAATCAAAGTCACTAGCCATATCGGCATCCATGTATGTAACCAACATGGGATTATTTACTTTAAAGCATAAACACTCATTTGAAGTACCTCGAAGATATTAGAAACTCCACTTTACCGCCACCCAATGCTCTTTACCCAGATTTGCAAGGAATTGACTATCCACATTATTGCTATGTGCAATGTTGAGCCTCATGGACACCATAACATACATTAAATTCCCAATAGCCAATGCGTAGGAATACTCTTCATGTCTTTTTTTTTAATTTTAAGAACATTGACTCAAGCTCAATTTGGAGTGATCTAAACGTAGAAAACTAACCGGTTTTGTCTTTTCCATACCAAATATATAGAGCACCTTTTCAATATACTTCTCTTGTCATAGCCATAAGCTTCTTTGCTTCCTTATGACAAGAGATATCCATACATAAAATTTACTTCGCCAATCCCAAATCTTTCATTGTAAAAGATTTTCTCAAATCTTTTTGTAAATTTTCAACATTAGATTTATCATGTCTAACAATTAACATGTAATCAACAAAAAGCAATAGAATGATGAAATTACCATCACCAAAACTCTTTATGAAGATAAAATGGTCCGCAGTTATTCTTTAAAACCCTTGATTCACCCTGAATACATTAAATTTCTTGTATCATTACCGAAAAGCTTGCTTTAGGCTATAAAGACTTTTTTTAGTTTGCAGACAAAGTCTTCTTTACCTTTAACATCAAAGCATTTGGATTGTTCTATAAATATCTTCTCCTCCAAATCACCATGAACGAATGCCATTTTAACATCCATTTGCTCGATCAACACAAACCCAAATGAATGACATATTTACCATCAGTAATGAAATCTCATCGAAGTCAACACCTTTCTTTTTGCCAAATCCCTTCATAACAAAAAAAAGTAGAGCTTGCACTTCATCATCAAAGACAATTTTCGTGACGTACAAATCATTCAATACTTCTTGAAAGTTGTTCAAATGCACCGTTATATTTTGACTATCATTGTACTTCATATTTACGAGCTTTCTAATCATAAAAGCTTTTTTTGTGGCATCTTCCTTTCATGAAGACTCTCCAATTTTTTTCGAAGCTTGTAAGCTTCAACCTTTTTTAGATATATAATGAAAGACACTTTTGATCAATCCATTGTCGAATTCGTCCAGCTACTTTTTGATTCAACAACTCTCATTCATTAGCATCTTTGGATTGAGGCATAACACCTTTCAACTTGATGGGTAGAAATAACTCTTTTCAATACAAGATATCATCCATTATTGTCTTCCAAATAGCGGATGATGTGAGCTTGAACATAGTACTTGAGCTTTTTTCCATTATGCTAAACCTCTTTCACGCCGTAAAAGATACAAAAATCTCTCTCAAGCAATTCACCAACTACCTTATGAGCAACTTGTAGAATTGGCGACACAACAACGAAGTTCGAATTTTTTGAAGCAGGGAATATTTTGGATATTGTACGGTCGACCGCGAGTGGTGCTGCGATCGACCGCGAACGTGCACAGCACAGGGAAAGTCTCTGGACTTTTTGCGGTCGACTGCAAGTGGCGTGACGGTCGACCGGCAAAACCCTGTAGTGTTTTTTGGTTTCGGTCGTTAGATCCGGTCGATCGCGATGGGTTCGACGGTCGACCGCGAGTTGGGTCTGGGCCTGCTTCGGTTTTCTACACTGTTTAGATTTCCTGTTTTATATAAATAGGAACACGATTTGTTTAGGGTTTATTGGATCATATTGATCACTTTTGGGGTAGTTTGAAGGAGAGTTTTAAGCACAGAAAAGAGAGTTCTTTTCTGAGTAAATTGTTTGAGGGTTTTGTGAGAGATTTGAGGGTTTGTTTGAGAAATCTTGTAATCTTTATTTGGTACTCTCTTTCTCTATAGTGAAAACCCCTCCCCTTCTTGTCCCGTGGACGTAGGCAATTTGCTGAACCACGTTAAATTTTATGTTTGAGTTTGTGCCATTATTGTTTGATTTGAGTTGCCTTCTCTCTTGGTGTTTGGTTTGGTTTCTCGGCGCACAACAAGTGGCTTCCGCACACAACAAGTGGTATCAGAGCTCGGGCTACGTTTGGGCTATTTGGAGGAGTAGATCACTTTGGAAGTTCGGTTAGAGCTTCGTTTGGAGTTAAAGGTGGGATATTTTTGGTAAAAATTCTATCTTTTCTCAGTTTTTGATCTTTTCTTCAGTTTGTTCCGTATTAGTTATTGGTGTGTTGAGGAAGATGATTAGGAAAGAAGGTACTTCGGGTGTTGAGGGTGGTGCTTGTGGCGTGAAGACCATTTAAAATTTGAATATCCACTCTACGAAGATAGATGTGGAGAAATTTAATGGCACGAATAATTTTGGATTATGGAGATGTGAGGTTTTGGATGCGCTGAACGTGCAAAATTTGGAAGATACTTTAGAATTGGATGGCAAGCAAGATGATATTGATGAGAAGGTTTGGAAGAAGATGAACAGAACGGCGTATGGTGTGATTAGGTCTTATTTGACTTAAGATTTAAAGTATGATGTGATGAATGAGACTTTGGCTAAGAAGATTTAGGAGACCCTTGAGAGAAAGTATTTGACCAAGAGTGTGAAAAATCACTTGTGTTTGAAGAGGAGGTTTTATCGCTTCCAATTGAAGAAGGAAACCTCCATTAGCGATCACATGAACCACTACACGAAGTTTCTTGCGGAATTAGCGAATGTGGATGTTATGATAGAGGATGAGGATAAAGCTTTGTTCTTGTTAAGTTCCTTACCGGATAAGAAATATGAGACCTTTGTTCTTACCCTAATTAATAGGAAGGCGTCCCTTTCGTATAGTAAGGTCACCGCTGTACTTGTGAATTATCAGCTTCGAAAGAAAGATAATGAGTCTACAAGTGATAAAACAATAGAGGCATTGATCGCAAGAGGGAAGAATTCAAATCGAAAGAATGGGAAATCATAATCTAGAGTAGGCCATCCTACAATTGGCAAAGATCAGTGTGCTTGATGTAAAGAGACTGGTCATTAGAAGAAAGATTGTCCAAAGCTCAGTGATTGGATGAAGAATAAGCAGAAGGGAAAAGAGAAGCAATCATCATCAGAAGCGAACATCATTATATCGGATGATAATCTTTCCGATTCATCTGTTTATTCGCTTTCTATCAGTCCCATAGGTAGCTATTCGGAGGAATCGAGTGGATGTTGGATAGTGGTGCAACCTATCATGTGTGCCCTAGAAGAGAATGGTTCGCCAATTTTGAGAAACTGTAGAGTGGTGTGGTGTACATGGGTGACAACCGTGCATGTCAGATCCTTAAGATAGGAAGAATTCGCATCAATATGTATGATGGGACAGTTAGAGAGTTGCATGGTGTGAGATATGTTCCTTCTTTGAGGAAGAACTTGATCTCAATTGGAGCTTTGGTTGGAGAGTATTTTAGAGTTCGTATCGAGGACATGATTCTCAAAATTATGGAAGACTCTCGTATTTTGATGAAGGGCGTCAGGAAGAATAACCTGTACTATTTGATTGGGAATACGGTGACAGGTGAAGAGCTGATGATTTCTATTGATTCGACTAGATTGCGACATTTGAGGCTTGGTTATTCCAGTATTGATTTGGAGATGGGTGCATCGACCTGCAGTTTAAAGTCCAGTGAACATTTTGATGTGAGCAAGAAGATCAAGGTAAAATTTAGCACCTCTATTCACCTCACGAAGGGTCTTTTTGATGGAGTTCATGTGGGCATTTGGGGGCCTTCCAAGGAGGCATCATTGGGAGATAATAGATGTTTGGTTTCCTTTGTTGGTGGCTGTTCTAGGCATGCTTGGGTTACAACCAAATCCCGATTAGATAAAATCCTAGTAGTCTCCAACAGATTGAAGAAGTGTGAGATTGACAGAAAGATGAAGGTACTTCATTCTGATTTTGGTGGGGGTACAAGAGGGACTTGTTTCTGCATTTGAGCCGAGCTCACGACATTTTGAAACACTTCGGTGGAAAAGAAATCTTAGGACAATGAGATGAGATGGCAAATTTAGTGAATTGTTCCTTGCTGGAGGAGGACCGGCGTTTAATGTCAAGCATTGATTTTGGTGTTGAGGCTTCGACATATTTGGGTCATTTTGGTCATAGGTTGTCGACTGCTACGATTGGAGGAAAAACTCCATTGTATGTTTGGTCTGGTAGTGTCACTTCGGTTGAGGCTTCGATGAGGGAGCTAATTGACTCTCAACAGGTGGAGAGTTTTGTACAGACCTTAGATGTATCATAGCGGGTGGAGAGTGATACTACTCTATATTAGGTGAAGATTACTCTACATACTTCAGATCATACTGTATCGTTTGAGATTCCAGTTGAGGTGACACAGTTAGGAGATCATTTGGATTTGAGTGCAGATGGTGAGTTGGTTGATTCGAATGCAGCTGGTGGATATGATTTGGATACGACCATTGGTTTACCTCAGGTGGAGGTGTTTGATTTTTTTTACTTTGGGGTCATTTGGATAGCTATCAGCCGTATATTTATTGGTGAAGAGTTGAGAATTTTTCTATTTGATTGAGGGCCTTTGGAGGCCAGTTGGGGAACTACGTGAAGGCTTGATTCCTTTGGCAAGAGGATATGTAGGTAGTCATTTATGATGCAGCCGATTTGATGGGTAGATACCGACGTTTGGAGAGTCTTCGTATTCTCATTTGGGTCTCGACTTGTTGTGGATTGAGTCTGTTGTTGTGATTCTATTTCACTTTGTACTGGACACAACAAGTGGGACATTTGGTTTAGTTAGTGTCAGCTTAGTTTTGGGAAGACTTCGCTGAGGTGGAGAATTATAGAATTGGCGACACAGCGACGAAGTTCGGGTTTTTTGAAGCAGGGAACATTTTGGATGCGCTGCGATCAACCGCGAACGTGCACATCACAGGGAAAGTCTTTGGACTTTTCATGATCGACCACAAGTGGCGCAGCGGTCCACCGACAAAACCCTGTAGTGTTTTTTGGTTTCGATCGTTGGATCCAGTCGACCGCGAGTCGGGTTTGGCCCTGCTTCGGTTTCCTGTACTGTTTGAGTTTCCTATTTTATATAAATAGGAACACGATCTGTTTAGGGTTTATTGGATCATATTGGTTACTTTTGGGGTAGCTTGAAGGAGAGTTTTGAGCATAGAAAAGAGAGTTATTTTCTGAGTAAATTGTTTGAGGGTTTTGAGAGAGATTTGAGGGTTTTGTTTGAGAGGTTAGTTTGAGTGATCTTGTAATCTCCATTTGGTACTCTCTTTCTCTATAGTGAAAACCCCTCCCCTTCTTGCCTCGTGGACGTAGGCAATTTGCCGAACCACGTTAAACTTTGTGTTTGAGTTTGTGCCATTATTGTTTGATTTGAGTTGCCTTCTCTCTCGGTGTTTGGTTTGGTTCCTCGGCGCACAACAAGTGGCTTCCGCGCGTAACAAAACTTTACTATGATATTACTTTGTTGAAAAGCCAAAGACTAGGATTCCAAGCCCAAGATTAAATATGAAAGAGAAAAACTAAAATGCAGAATTAACAACAGGACAATGGACAATCAACAAAACATGGTTTGGCAAAATGCACATATATCCAAAGATAAGAAGAGAAGTCTTTCCACTATATCAACAAATAACAGCACACCATATAGCAACCCTCAAAGCTTAGATAAAGGTTGAGACCCAACAATAATAGGAACAAATGGGAAACATACAAGGGATTACTTCACAACTCAAACTACACAATCCACTTGAAGAATCACTCTCTACCAAATAATCCAGCTTTGTAGAGACCTTCAAGATGTAGATGTTAAACAAATCATCCCAATTGATATCATCCACAAACCTTATTTTCCCCACTTTTCTCTTCTTTCTCTCACTCATACTTGTGAGAAATATTGTGGAATAGATAATGTACCACTCTCCTCATAATACTAAAGTCCTCATACGATTTAAGTCCCAACCCTAAATGGGCTACACTAACTTGACTAAGTTATTCTCATAAGTTGTTCTTACTTAGCCAACCCATTGTGTTTGAACCTATCATGGGCATGGACACAAACTCAACAAAGAGAATTCCAAAATAGGTAAAATAGGAAACATCAGCCTAAACTGATCCGTCCAGCCAGTCCTACTAAGTGTTGCTGCTGTTTCATGGCATTTTGCTTCCTATTTTGTTTATGACTTTTCTGATGTCATCTAGGGTACAATGCTATTTCCAAACACTCTTCAAGTTACATATACAATATATAACGAGGCATAAGTTGGTGAGATAAAATATATCTATGAATTATCAATGATAGTATTTGAAAATTATGCGCATCAACTCTTAATCTCATAATTATTATCTTCATTTCCTTAAATTCTCAATGTTCCCAAAATTCTTGCTCAACACTGAAATTAACTTTTAACTCATAATTGATCTAAATTTGTATTTTCATTTTTTATTTTTTATTTTTTTCTTTAATGTCAGGTTGATCGAAGATATAAACAGTACTACCATCAAATGCAACTAATAGTATCCTCCTTCGACGCAATAGCTGGCCCTCAAGCATCTAAACTGTACACAACTCTTGTCCTTCAAACGATCTCCCGCCATTTTCGCTTTCTTAAGGATGCTATAACCTCTCATATAGAAACTACAAGAAAAAAATTAGGGGAGAAGGAGATCTCAAGTGTTGGAATATCTCGACTTCGTTATATTGACCAACAAATAAGGCAACAAAGGGCAATGCAACATTTTGGTTTGATGCAATCCCATACTTGGAGGCCACAAAGAGGCTTGCCTGAAAACTCGGTCTCAACTCTTCGTGCTTGGCTTTTCGAGCATTTTCTTCACCCGTAAGTTTCTTTATAAACCCTTTAGTATCTGAATGTTTCATGATGAAAATGATATTGTTGTATAATTTATGTTTTATTTCCTGTTTTTTGTCTAGTTATCCAAAGGATTCTGAGAAGTTAATGCTAGCAAGACAAACAGGCCTAACAAGGGGTCAGGTATGCTCTTCTTTAGATTCAATTTTGAAAATATTTACATAAAAACATGTCTATTTAATGTAATAAAGATCTCAGGATGCAATTTAATCTAGATTTTTATTTACTTGTCTGTGTATCTCAATCACATTATTTGTGTATATATGATCATCTTCTAGGATGTTTTCCCAGTGATCTAAATCTACTTGTTTTATCCAAAAAGAAAAGGAAAAATAAAGTTGGGTTGTTCTATATTTTTTTATTGAAAGATTCAATAAATACTCAAGACCAAAAGACTTCTAACCTTTGCACACTTTAAAATACAAATCATTATCTTTACACATCTTAAAATACAATTTGTTACTGTAGCTTAATTCAGGATAGACCCGGTGTATTTCTAATATGCAGATAGGATCCAACCTATCGCCAAATTGTGGATAGACCTTAGTGAAACCTTTTTAACTTATTTACTCTTAGGAGGTTAATTGGTCAAAAAAATATATTTTTCTTTTTCTCTGAGGATGAAGAGTCATAAAAGTTCACTCAAGCCGTCTATCTACAACAATAGAACTATAGAGATCTATCCACAATTGATCAGACAAGACGACCAATACATGTCATTTAATCAATTCCTATTTATAAAACTATAGTTTCACTTTCATCTTTTCCAGCTCATTGCTTGTGCCTTTTCTCGCCCAGGTTGCAAACTGGTTCATAAATGCTCGTGTTCGTCTCTGGAAGCCAATGATAGAGGAAATGTATAATCAAGAGTTTGGTGAAATAGAAATGGACTCCAAGAAAGAAATAAAGCTCACAAATGAAATTTGCGAAAATATTAATTACAAGCTCGATAATGTCAGATACAATGACGAATATACGAATCTACAAGAGCAAAAGCCTCACCGAGAGAATTGTGATCTTTTACAAGAAGCGCTTGGCCGTCAGGTGACTGAAATGAGCAATTATACGAACGGAGTGGCTTTTACCTTAGGATTGCATCAAGATGTATATGGTTCAGTTGGTCTTTTGGGGAGGGAAGATTTTGAATATACGAACACGGGCACCATAGGGGGAAATTTTGTGCCATCACATTTGATGCATGATTTCGCGGCTTGAATTGAGTTCCTGGAACTGTGGTTGTCAAACAAATGATGAGATATACATTTAGGGTAGGTGTAGTGTTGTAAAGATATAGATAGAGACATATTTTTGTGTGATGTCTACAATGGAGAAGAAAATGAGCGTAATTTCTTCAGTATTGTTTGGAATGCCTATAGAGCTGAAAATTTTGATCTTACTCCTTAATAAAAAGGTTGAAAAAGTTATTTCAGGTTAACTTTTTAGAATGTAAATTCAAAAGTTATTTCAGGTTATCTTTGTATGGATATTTGAACGTAGTTGAAAGTTATTTCAGGTTCAGGTTATCTTTGTAGAATGTAAATTCAAAAGTGATTAATGTTAGAAACGAGCTGAAACATGATAAATATTTTATTGAAAGTGTATGTAAAACTTATTTAATTTTGGTAGTGGAGAGGATAAGTAGCAAGGGACTGCGAAAATAAGAACCGTGCTTAAATTTTGCAAAACCCCTTTAACTTGGGATAATTTCCCACGGAAACCCTTAAGAACTTTCTAATTTTTTGCTGACCAAACCCCTGAACTCTGGGGTGCCCAAAAAATCATCCTAACATTCAAGTTTTCCAAATAGACCTCCCTTACAGTGTTAATGGCATCGCCGTCTGTTAATTTTATTGTGATAGGAATAAGTGCGTGTTGTTACTCGGGGTTCTGTTCCGAAGTTTTTGAAAGTTTGGAATGTTTGGTGGGTAAAACGTTATAGGGAATTGGTGGGAAGAAAAACACCCCAAAGTTGAGGGGACGCGGTTGGAAAAAGCGATTTACGGGGGGCTTCGGTGACAAATTGCCCAAAAGTCCGGGCTTTTGTTAAATTTACCACAGTAACTGATCAGCGACCTCTGAGCAGACGCTTTCCGACTTATTTTCCCATGGCGTCGCCGCCTCTCCGAACCGCCACCAAAACCTCTTCCAGCCATTTCCTCAGAACCCTCCCCAATCTCAACCGCAAAAACCCTAACCCTAGCACCCAAACCCTAACCCTAACCAATGAAGTCTCATCAACCTCCAACCTCAACATCTCCTCCCCCCAAACCCTAGCCCCCTTAATACACACCTTCGTCAACAACCGCCACCTCTCCTCCGCCCAATCCCTCCTCCTCCGCCTCATCCGCCGCCGCCGCTCCTCCCCCTCCGAAATCATCTCCTCCCTCTCTAACCGTGACCCTAGCCCCTCCGTCTTCGATCTCCTCATTCGAACTTATGTTCAAGCTCGAAAGCTGCGGGAGGCGGCGGAGGCGTTTAGGATTCTGAAGGTGAGGGGAATCTTGATCTCCGTCAATGCTTGTAATTGTTTATTGGCTGGACTGGTTAGAATCAATTGGGTCGATTTGGCGTTTGAGGTTTATAGGGAAGTGGTTGAAATGAGGGTTGGGTTGAATGTTTACACGTTGAATATTATGGTTAATGCGATGTGTAAAGATGGCAGGTTGAAGGATGTGGATTTGTTTGTGTGTGAGATGGAGAAAGAAGGGATTTTTGCGGATTTGGTTACTTTTAATACCATGGTTGATGCCTATTGCAGAGTCGGGGAGGTTGAGGATGCGTTGGGGATTATGGGCTCGATGGTTGAGAAAGGGTTTAAGCCGAATGTTGTAACTTATAATTCAGTTTTAAATGGGTTTTGTAAAATGGGGGAGATTGAGAGAGCGAAGGAGTTGATTGGTCAAATGGCGAGCAATGGAGTGGCGGCAGATACTTCGAGTTATAATATTTTGTTAATGGGGTTTTGTAGAGATGGCAATGTGAGTGAGGCATTGAGGGTTTATGATGAGATGTTGAGACGTGATCTTGTTCCTGATATAGTTAGCTTTAGCGCTCTGATTGGGATGTTTGCAAAGAAGGGAGATATGAATCGGGCATTAGGGCATTTTGGAGAGATGAAGGGTCGAGGGTTGGTTCCAGATAGTGTGATTTATACCATGCTTATTAGTGGGTTTTGCAGGATTAGTAAGATCTCCAGGGCACTCAAGATGCGTGATGAAATGGTTGGCCATGGTTGTTCCCTTGACGTGGTTACTTACAATACAATATTGAATGGCTTATGCAAAGAACGGAGGATGCAGGATGCTCATGGGCTTTTCTGTGAAATGAGGGAAAGGGGAATTTCCCCTGACTTTTGCACCTTTACGACACTCATCAATGGATATTGCAAAGATGGAAGTATCGCAAAAGCTTTAGAATTGTTTGTCATGATGTCAGAGAGAAACTTAAAGCCTGATGTAGTCACTTACAATGTTTTGATTGATGGTTTCTGCAAAGATGGCGACATGGAGAAAGCTATAGAGTTGTGGGATGATATGATCAATAAAGGAATATACCCAAATCATATCACATATAGTATTTTAATTGACAGTCACTGTAGTAAGGGGCATATGGGAGAAGCATTCAGGCTCTGGGATGAAATGAAAGGACTTCGAATTGCACCTAATATTGTTACTTATAACTCTCTTATTAAAGGGCATTGCCGGTCAGGTGATGCATCAAAGGCTTTAGAGCTTTTATTCAAAATGAATAAAGATAAGATTCTTCCTGATAGGGTAACATATAATACTCTCATTCATGGGCTTGTTAAAGAAGAAAGGGTGAACGAGGCCTTTGATTTGGTTAGTAAGATGGATCATGAAGGGGTGAAGCCAGACGTTATAACTTACAATGTGCTTATGAATGGGTTTTGTGAACAAGGGAAGATGCACGAAACTGATGGGATTTTTAACAGAATGGCTGAGCAAGGAATTCAGCCTGATAGAACTACGTATACAACTCTAATAGACGGTCATGTTGCCAATGAAAACATGAAAATGGCTTTTCGGCTTCATGATGAAATGTTGCAGAAGGGTTTTGTTCCTGATGATAACTTCTGATGTTCTCCTTTCTTGAGCTCCTCTCAGGCATGGTTTGGTTGGAGGGGAGGTGAGGGACAAAACTAAAGTTTGTATTTGGTGGAGTTTTTAGAGGGTGAGGCAAGGTGCAGTGAGGGAAGGGACAATGGAAAATGAACTAAACCGTTAGAAAGAGATAAACCCCTAAAACTGGGAGGAACAAGAGGAGAGAGAAAATGAACTACAAAAGCATCCACATCTCCTCACCATCCCTCCAACCAAACATGAAGGTTAAAAGAGATGCCAGTCCCTCCACCTCATTGCACCTCACCTCTCCTCCCCTCCTCAAACTCCCTACCAAACAAAGCCTCAAGTTATACAGGCGAAAACAGAAACTGTCTAGTACATAGAAAGGTAACCTTTATTATATTTCCTAATTTCTTTCTTTAAGGCTACGTATTATATTTTATTGCTATCGCTGACTTCATTCCAGAAATAGTTGTGGAAATGCTCGTCTCTTAATCTATATGGGTCTCAAGTGAATGAGTTTAACAATAGTGGAGCTTTGAGTTCTTGGAATGCCAATGCGAAATATGGGTCACTTGCTTTAACTTATATGAAAAAGAGAAGAGAGAGTGTGTGTGTTGTTGGGATGGGGGGGGGCGGGGGGTGGATGTTGTTAGAATCCATTCCTTTGAACTGAGACTTGATAGGGAACTTTATGCTTGATCACGCAAACTACCTGGAGAATGGTTTCATCTTCTTGTATTATAGTTCTTGCAAGCCAGATATCTAAACTGGCGTCTAGATGACAGTATAGTTGTTAGCATGTCATGTTGCACAAGGGTTTCACAAGTTGAAGTTTCAGATAAATTAGAGATAAATGGCACATCAGAATATGAAAAGTAAATGAAATTACTTTTACTTATGTGGTACCAATTACCAAATGGATTTTATGCAGTACTCAGACTTTCCCAAGGCAAGTTGTGTAGACCAGCTCGTAGGAACTTCTATCTACCTCTCTTAGGATCTATGCCCGTGAAGGTTTGCTTATTGCAATATGCTGCATTGACACACTTGCTTAGTCTTAGAAAGTGTCTTTTAAGTTACAAACCATTCCATTTCTTATGCAAGAAGCTTTACACAAAAGAATTGGTATGTTAAATCCTTTAAAATAGAAAACTTTAACTATTATTAGTAAAATGGCTGTTTATCTTAAGGGCTTAAGTTTCAATAAATTGTTGTGGTAATTGCATCCCTTAAATCATCTTTAATTTCCAAAAAGTCCTCAAATATCAATATTTGCAAAGAAGTCCCTCAAATCTTCATTTTTATTGTCAATTCGTCCCTCTGGTTAGGTGAAGTTATTAATTTGGGTGAAATTCCATTAACGCAAACATAATCTAGGGTTGTTCCAATGGCTAAATTCCTCTAAAGCCTATATAATCCTCTAAATTCTTCACTATGCTCCATTCTCTTCATCTCCTCTAATTTTCAAAACTAAAAGGAAGTGTGTTTTAAAGGGCACTCGGGTAATTTTATATGTTGGCTTAAGGCTTAACCCAACTACAGTTGGAGAAATTAACAGAATGTCGGATGAATTGTCAATGAAAATGAAGATTTGAGAGACTTTTTGGCAAATACTGAGATTATACATTTTGGAATTGGAGATGATTTGAGGGATTAATATGCAATTACCCCAGACTTGTTCCCATACATGGTTTCTCTTCACAAGAAAAGCGAAGCTGATTCTAGTCTATGCTACGCTGACCTGCTGAATATCAAATCAGTTGCCTAAATTTAGATGGTTAAAAAAAATCAGGTTGGTAGCCCTTTTAAAGGTCGGTTCTTTTTGAGCCATCTTACCAATATTTTTGTTCTGTATCAGGTTGATAGCCCAGGATAGTTTTAAGCTCTGAAGCACGGATTCGCCCCCAGAGGCCACGAATCCGTGTCCGACTCGAATCGGACACGGATTCGTCACGACACGTGCATGACACGTGTCAGACACGGTTAATCCGTGTCCGACACGGGTCAACGGTCAAATTCGGCTCGGACACGGTCAAAGGAGCTCGGATACGGCTCGGATTCGCCGAAGGTCGATTCATTCGGGTTGCGGGATTGGTTGTTAAAATCCAACCCGGACCGTTCAATTAAAAAACTCATCCCTATTTCTCCGATCCTCAGCTGACTCAAACGAAAGAAAATAAGAAAAAACCCTAACCCTAACCCTAATCCTCTCTCTCAATCTCTAGCTTCCACTTCTTCTTGAGGTACTTTTTCTTTACAAACTTGTTATTTTGTGATAGATTCATATTTTAGATTGTTAGTTGAATTTTATAAATTTTTTTCTATAATAATATTTAAAAAAATCCTTGTCATATCCCCGTATCCTATTTTTTTGGATTTTGCTGTATCCCGTATCCGTGTACGTGTCGTATCCGTGTCCCGTATCCGTATCCGTGCATCATAGGTTTTAAGAAGTTATATACTGCTGTTCTTGATATTGTTGTAGAATTTACTATCTACCCTAAACTAGTGTAGTGCTCGTATTATGTGAACTAGAACGGTTAGTGTTTCATGCTTGTTGCTCTGATAACTTGTGCACTTCTGCATCATGAAATGTAGAAATGTATGACCGTTGTTTAGCAACTAGTTGCATGTAGCTAAGCCTTTCTGCCTTCTTAATTTACTATTTTTGTACATTGGTCTCATGTTATTATTTATTTTAGCATACTTCTCCTGTAGGAATCTTAATCTCAAGTGTCCAATCAACCCGTCCTAGAGTAAGGATTAATATTTATAACTCTGAATCCAGCTCACTTGGACATAATGAAGTCAACCTATTGCTGTCCTGAACTCCATTTTAGGCCAATCTTAGCTTAGCATATGTGAAGTTTGCATCTTAAAACATAATGCAAAGTTTGTTATATGGTTGAACCGAAGGATATACTATTTAGTTTAATCAGTTTTGTTAATTAACTCTCTTTCTCGTTAGTCTTTGACACGGTAGTATTGCATGTTGCATTACATAGTGACCAACACTCAACTTATAAAGTTGTCTTTTGGTTATCTGCATTCTCCATCTCTATCTCTTTATGCAGCTAAAATTAGGATAATTTTTTCCCTCTTAAAGTTATTAGTAAACTCTCAAGTTGCCCCTTAAAATATCAATTTGCCAATTTTCTCCCTTAAATTATATATATGTGCCCAATGTGATCATTTTGTGAGGCTACAACCAAATATTTAACATACTAATGACGTGATAGTATTTTTTTTGTATTTTTGGCAATCTAATTTTTTTTAATTCATAAAAATTGTTAAAGGATAATAAGTTTAGGGAGAAAATAGTTTTAAAAATATTTTTTAGTTAGGGGAAAAAATGAGATAAACCGATAATAACCCATGAAAAAATACAAAAAAAAAACATTTTATGTTATTAAGTTTGTTAAATGTTTGATTCTAGACTCATAGAATGACTACATTGAAATCATAAACATAGTTTCAGAGGCAAAATAGGTGAATTGATAGAGGCAACTTGAGAGTTCACCAATACTTTAAGGGAGAAATGATAGTTTTGTCCATTCTTTTTTCCCCATTTATGGAGATTGTTCTTGTTCCTAAATTTATTTGCAACTTTGCAGCTCTTCGGGAGTGATCCCTTTATTTCATGCCTGCTCACCTTCTTGCCTGGCTAACTTTATCTGGAGATCTGAATAAGGTATGTATTTCTCTCTTTTGTACTATTTGTTTCACTTAGCACTTTTTTGTTCTCTAACAAAGTAAACATATATTTTAAGAAACAACATTAGTTATTTTCCAAACTGTAGGCTTTGGATGAAATATTCTGTATGTAAAGGTATGAATATTTTTTAGGACTCTTCGCTTATACTCACTCAAAAATTTGTTTCCATGACAGGTTTCTTCCTCCTCAACCCAGTTGCAGGTAGGGATGGCAATTTATGACCCGACATATCAACCCGACCCGTTTATAATGGGTATGGGTTGAATTACATGGGTCGGGTCATAAACGGGTCAACCCAGATTTACCTATTTATTAAATGGGTCAATTCGGGTTAACCTATTGACCCGTATAACACAACTCACCGACCCGTATAACACCACCAATCCTCTGTAACTTTGTCCCTCACTCCCTCATAAACGCGCTCCCTCATAAACGCGTTGCTTCAGAGAAAAAAAAGAACCCCTAGAT
>NC_033796.1:97358969-97382455 GCF_001876935.1 Asparagus officinalis
CCCTAATTTCGTCTGGTATCAGAATTAACATGATAGCACTTCAATTTGTTGTTTGCTATAAGAATATATTCTTGGAATTTGAAACTGAGATTGGCTTCGAGTAGTAAATTCACTTCAAATTCTGCTTAAAATTACCAAGTGTCTGTACATAGTGAGCATATTGCAGTCATGGTGTGTGTTTCAGATATACATAGATTTTGATATATGTATATATGCATGCTAATGCATACATAGACGTATATATGCATGTGATTCCCCCCCCCCCCCCCGCCCCCCCTTTAATCTTGCTGTTAATAATAGTTTGATCTTTTTTAATTTGATAGGTTGTGCTGTTAATAGTAGTATTGATTACCTTGAAAACAAAGTTTTTAACCAGCACATCACAACTTTAACCTTTGTATCAGCTATTTATTTATGCATTATTTTGTTTTGAACCCTCAATTCTCTAGTTATAGATTTATTGAATTCTTATTATCTCTTTTTTTAAACTTAACTTTTATCTATATTCCATACTGTATAATCTTTGTTGGTTTATGTGCTTATGTGCTAAGCAAACTTTGTCTAAATCTCTTTTCTGAATGTTTGTTGAACTGTGTGTTTTCTTATTGCACTAGCTCAATGATTTTTTTTTATAATTAATTTGGGTTTGAGGAATGTCTTGAGTTTTGTTACGTTGAACAAAAATGGCTGCTAATGGTTCTGCAAGAGGTAACACCCTGTTCCAAGACGACGAGGCTTTCAGGGATATCTAATGTGTTGAAAGGCTAATATTTTATAGAGATCACTTGTGGTTCTACTAGTAGAAAACAAGGCGATGCTATCGGCAGGTTGAAGATTTTTGAGACTGGAGTTCTGGAGGTAAAATGTGAATGCATTCAGGGATGCGAAGAAGGGGAGAATGATTTCGAGATGCATAGGATTTTAGGCATTATTTGATAATAGATAATTAAATCTTTTGAGTGCAATGCCATGTTAATTCTGATAACTATGTGCATGAAAACTGTGCATTTGCTTCTAATTAGACCCCATTTATATCGCCTATACGAGTTCTTGAAATTCTGATATAAATTTCATGAATTTTAGGTATTGTTTGATGATTTAGTCTTTAAACAGAATGCTTAGTTGAGTTGCTGGCTTGGTCTAAATGAACACTGATGCATAAACAGAATGCTTAGTTGAGTTGCTGCTATGAACCTGCATTTGTGAAATATCCATTACAGGTAAGTGTGTACCGTAATATTCTTATTACCTATCATTTATATGAAAAACTTTTCTTCGACTGTTTTTAAGTGATGATATCTCTCAAGATGCTTTATGCTATCTCGTCCTTTTTATGTTCTCTTTCTAATTTCAAATTTCGGGATATGTTTGCATCAATTTTCCTCTATTTGCTTCTGAAAATATTCAAGATATTTTTGCTATTTATGTCACGTCTGATTTTACCCTTTAAAATATGCTCCAACTGTTAATTATTCAGTTTTCATTTCTCTGCTTAGAGGCATACTAGAGTACTATGACAGTGCAACAGAGTGTATTTTCTCTACTTGAACAATCAAATTTATAAGGTTGGTATGATTTGATTTATTTGTACGTAAAGCTCTTTATTTGATTGTTTTAATATGTTTCCTTGGACAAGAGTGATAGCATTTGTTTTCAAGGTCAGATCGTCATTATTATTTCTGAAGAGTAGCTTTTAGCTATGATTGATCGGCATTATTGTTGCTGGAGATTGTAATTTCTGTGTATTTCACTCTCTAGGGGATCTCATGTTGAGTTAAATTAGAAGAAATTTTGTGTTGGAATGTAGATGGTTATCTCCTTTGTGATAGTTATTGTCTCCTTCACTCTGAGAATGAATTTTTTGACTCAAATTTAGAGATGGATCAGTTAATTTTTTTGTAAACTGTAATTGTATTTTAATCTTATTTTCAGAGCTCTTGCAACGAGTATATTTCTTTTCAAAAAGATGATGCTTGATGGGTTCTCTCTCTGAAATTATGGGATTAATTTTAGCAAAATAGTGGTGAGTAGTAAGAAAGAGTGATGGACTATGATAATGGCAATCAAGTTCCTAACTATTTTGTTGTAAACTTGTGTATATTCTCTTTATTTACTTGTGTTAAATTCTTTGCTGCTAGTTCTTAGTTTAGATTATTCTTGTGTCTAAAGAGTTGCATCGATTTATTTATTTTTTTGTCGATATTTGCATTTCGTTGAAGTACATTTAAACACTGAACATGTCGTTGAAATAACTCCATGTTGTAAGTAGTGGTATTTTTTGTCTAAAGAGCTTGCAAGAAGTGTTCTTTTGTGCATGTATAAAAATTTTTATTAGTTATGTGTTAGGATATGTCTTGTATTTGATAAATGAGTCATTCGGATTATATGGGTTGGGTCGGGTAACCCGTTTAAAAACCGGGTCGGATCACATTGATCCATTTATTAAACGGGGCGGATCAGGTCACACTTATATGGGTTGAGTTAAATTTATATGGGTCGGGTCGGGTCGACCCGTTTGCCACCCCTAGTTGCAGGTTGATTGCACAAGGTGAAATAAGATGCGAGTCTCAAATATTGACTGCCTATGTCCACTGTGGATCAAACATTCAGTATGTGGATCTAACATCTAGCATTTGCCTAAGCGTGGAAGGAAAACCTTTAGAGGCCACTCTATAGAATGTCATAGACGTATAGGGAGGAAGGGGAAGGTGATATCTGGCACACTTGATTGCTATTGATCAAGCAAGATGACAGATGAAAACTGAGATTATATTTGTAGAAAGGGAAAAATGCTTCCAGCCCCCAAAACATAACAAAACGTGCTCCCCCCCTAAGGGAAAATTGCTTCCAGCCCCCAAAACAACCCAAAACATGCTCTGCCCCCCCAAGACCTTTTCAACGTTCCTTTTACCCCCAAAACCGCCCCCGATTTTCTTCCAGCCCCCAAAACGAATCCCCAGGCCACCTTCCGTTTAAACACCGCTCGAAATGCCCAAAATACCCTTCGCAGCATGTGTTCGTCGCCCTCTCACGACGGAAACCCATCGTTTCGACTGTAGGCATTAAATGGTGATATGAATGACTTTTTTGGGGGGGAAATTCCCATTTCCCTCCAAAATTATCATCAGATATTATCACCAGCTATATCCCCCTTCAAGCTAAGTTGTTCCTTCCACTTAATTATCCTCAATAAAAGCCTCTTCGATTCTTCAACTACTCCCTGTAATAAAATGGTGGATGGATCTCTTCTATGCGTGGTAACGAAGGCAAAAAGCAACAAAGGTGGTGACAGTGTATTCGTCGTTATCAAAGAGAATACAGAAATAATCAGCTTGAAATATCAAGTGGCGGAAAGGCTTAAAATACCAATGCAATCTCTTTCACTGAAGTTCATATGCGAAAGGAAAAAGAAATTCAGTATTTTAATTGACAATGACGATGACTTAAATTTGATGTTCGAGTATTGTCGGCGTAATAGATTTACAGACGCAAATTTGTATGCTACCTCTGCTGGGGAATCCTCAACTTCGCAAAACACGCAGACTACGCCGGAAACTGCGTAGGAATTACACTCCAGATTTCCTTTTGAGTTCACTGATAGGTTTTGCCATTAGTTGTTAGCCTTATGCATTGGTTGCTTAGGTAATGTGTTGGTTGTCAATGTTATGTTAAGCACTGGTTGTTAAGGTTATTTGTTGGCTGTTACGTATACTAGTTGGTTGCTAAGATAAGGTGTTTGATGTTAAGTATATGCGTTTGTTGTTAAGGTCACGAGTATGTCCTTAAGTATAAGGGTTAGTTGTTAAGGATATGTGTTGGCTGTTACGTTTATGAGTTCGTTGTTAAGGTTATCAGTTCGTTGCTAGGGCTATGTATTTTTATTACTACTTCAGGACAATACCGACAGAAAATTCGTGGTGCGCAGATACCATGTTCACCCAAACCTGTAATGATGAGCGTACTCCTAATGACAACCCCACCGGCGACTCGATCATGCTGCTGGAAGACATGCTTAATCACCAAACAAAGATCCCAACTAAGTGGCACACCTCCATACGTGAAGTTGGTCAGAAATTTGATAGTGCTGCTGAAGTTAGATTAGCACTTCAATACTATTCAATTGCTAAACGATTCGAGTATGATTTTTACCACAATGAACAAAGACGCATAAGAGTCTATTACCGATTCAAGCACACACATGGTTGCCCTTGGATGTTGTTTGCTTCCCCGCTCAGAAATTCGTCTATCATGTCCATAAAGAATTTCGAGTCTACCCACACCTGCAGTCAACATGGAGCAAATGCTAGCAACTCAAGGGCATCAAGGAAGTTCATTGCTAGCCAAATACAAGCTATTTTGAAGGTTAGGCCAGATCTTCGTGCGGTCGATATCAAGAACGACATGCTCTCTAATTTTGGCATCAAGATTAACTACAGTAAAGCATGGTAGAGCAAGGGGACAGCTCAACAGGACCTGTTCGGTGACGATTATGAGGCTTACGATTCACTGAGATGGTCCTTATCTTTTTTATTCTTCTGAAATCACTCTTACGTTTTGGTTGCTAACTATAGGTAGTAGTAGTTAAAGTTGTTGGTTCGACGTTAAGTATACGGGTTGGTTGTGAAGTTTGAAGATCAGTTGTTATGGTTATGAATCCGTTGCTAAATCTACTGCTTACGTTTTCGTTGCTAACTATACGTATTAGTTGTTAAAGTTATTGGCTCGTCGTTAAGTATACGTGTTGGTCGTGAAGTTTGAAGATCAGTTGTTATGGTTATGAATCATTTGCTAAATCTACTGCTTACGTTTTGATTGCTAACTATACGTATTAGTTGTTAAAGTTATTGGTTCGTTGTTAAGTATACGTGTTGGTCGTGAAGTTTGAAGATCATTTGTTATGGTTATGAATCATTTGCTAAATTTATTGCTTTGTCATTATATTCATGCAGATATGAATCCATGGTGCATGCAACTAATCCAGGGAGTCGTGTTGTTATTGATGCTGATGACGGGAGGTTCAGGTGATTGTTCATTAGTTATAATGCATGTATTGAAGGGTTTATTGCTGGGTGTAGGCCTCTATTGTTTTTGGATGGAACATTTATTAAAGATCGTTACAGAGGCATACTACTTAGTGCTACTGGGTATGACGGCAACCAGGGAATATTTCCCCTTGCTTATTGTGTATGCAACCAAGAGAATGGAGTTAACTGGAAATGGTTCTTACAAGGATTATGGACGTTACTGTATGATAGGGAAAATCCTTACCAACCTCCACATCGACTGGTAATGATTTCCGACGCCGACAAGGGTATCAGGGCAGCAGTCGAGGAATTCTTTCCAGATGCATTCCATTCAAGGTGTGTTCTGCATCTAGTCGAGAATTTCAAAAAGAAGATGAAGGATTTTGGGCACAAGGCAAATGTCGCGACTACGTTGGGTGAGCTGTTACAATTTGCGGCTTATAAGTTCACAATATCTGAATGGGATAATGACATGAAAGAATTGGCAGCGATCGATCACAGGGCTTACGTCACTATAATGGAATACTCCCCGGAAAGATGGGCTAACGCGTATTTCCTGGTATAAGGTAAGATAGCTTAGTTTCAACGTTATTTTGTTACAGCTCCGTTATAGTTGTTTAGGTTAGAGTTATCCTACAGTTTTCTGTTAAGGTTAGATTTTTATTGTTATGGTTAGAGTTATTATGCTAGGGTTTTGCTGTTAAGTTTAGGATATTTGTTAAGGTTAGGCCTTTAATGTTTAGTTTATGGTTTTATTGTTAATGTTAGTGTTTTATTGTTAAGGTATGGCCATGTTACTTCAAACGTTGCTGAGTCCTTCAACAGCTGGATAAGAAAGGCACGATTGTTGCGAATCTTACCTTTGGTTGAGACCATACAGAAGCAAATAATGGAGCGCATGCATGAAAGGAGGCTAGTGGGTTAGAAATGGTCTGGATACTTATGCCCGAAAGGGGAGATAGTGCTGTGTGATAATATTCAGCATGGTAGTTGCTTGGCGATTAAACATTTGACGGAAGATATTGTGTAGGTCGAGTCCAATAAAACTTGCCGTGTAGATTTAAAAAATCGGACTTGTTCTTGCAGGTCCTGGGACATCACCCGCATTCCTTGCAAACATGCGTGCGCTGTAATTACATGGATGGGACGAGAAATTTATCAATATTGCGATTGGTACATGACTATTGACGCATTCAGAGCAAGTTATGAACCGATCATCTTTTCCATCCCAGATTACGAGATGTGCTTTGTACCGTCAGAAGAGCGAGTGTTGAAGCCTCCTCTCACCAAAAAAAGACGTGACAGACCATGCACTAGATGAATAAACAACAGGTCGTTGAACACCCATCCTGTTAAGTGCTCTCGATGCAACATAGAGGGTCATAATCGTGCAAGCTGTAACGAGCCTATATAGTTTAGCGTTTTATTGTCATGTATATAGATTTGTTGTCTTGTATATAGTTACAATTGAGGGGCCTCTCCAATCAGAGGAACCCCTTCATAACGAGAGTGCGTAGCGCTACTCTGACCAGTGACCTCTTTATCGGGGAAGGTCATGGAAGGAAAACGAATTGAAAAGAAACAAAATATATATTTGGTTGGAATTCATTTAAAAAGGACATTATAAAGCTAAAGTAAGGGGTATAATTCATCTCGTGAATCCACAAGATAGAGTCACCACCTTGTAGTAGGCGAGACGATTTCAATTGTTACACGCATAAAAGGCAATATACATCATCATGTGCGAACACTACGACGACATATCCGACCTTTTAAAATGCGGAACAATATAAAATCACCCCCTTTGCCTTTAGATGTGTTTTGTCCAAGCAAAACAGCATCTTTTAGCATCGATCCCCACGAAGGAGGATACTGGCTCTTCCCGAATGCCTCTCACAAGATGGCAAACGAGGACCTACACGTAGGATTAACATAATACTAACTTGAAATCAGTAAAAGGTTGAAAAGATGTACCCCCATACGAAGCGACAGCAGGATCCACTCTCTCGGCTGCATGAGAGGCAAATCTACCCCTCGGGATACGAGATCTCTTAGGTGAAATGATAAAAGTCAGATTTTTATCAAAAAATCCTACAAAAAAGGTTAGAGTTTAAGGGTTAAAGCCTATCAAATCACAGATAATACCCAAAATGCAACTATTGGGTTCGGATTTTACCTGAAATTAAAGGAAAAGAAGAACCCCGAGAGAAGAAGGCTCAGATCTGAGAAAAAGAGGCAAAACCCTAGAATCCCACGAATGAAATCCACCCAAATCTGAGCAAAAGGGAATGAGAACGGGTTGAAGAACACTTTGGAAGAGATTTGAAAAGGTTTTGAACTCAGAGAAGGCGGCCAAATGTAGAATAAAAGCTCCAAGGGTCGGGTTTTATAACCCACTGGAAACACCTCGTCTGCCCACTTCCGAGACAGTCGTGACTGTCTCGCACTTTCGAGATAGTTACAAATGTCTCGAAAGAAGGAAAATCCTAACACGCTTCTGAGACAGTTACAACTGTTTTGGAAGAAGGGCTAACCCGACGTGTTGTCGGTTGTATTCGTGAAGCATTCTCGATCCATTTTCAGCACATTTGAATACTCCGATGAGTATATGAGTATAAACTTCATCTCCTTGAACCTCCCAACGGGTACACGAGGTTAAACTGTTTCCCAAAAACTCCAAGGAGTACACAAGTATAAACTAATTCTCCACGCTCCAACGCTTCAAGAGCCTAAACTGTGTAGACTCTAGTTAACATATGAATATAAACTGTGTTTCTATCGTAATGAAGGTGGACACCAGTAAAAGCGTCGATAACTTTGCAAAAACAAGGCAGATCAATTCCAAGTCGAAAGATAATCCCTAAGAGTTCATTCATAATTCAGATAAGAACTTCCGAATAGGATGAGTAGTTCATCATCGATTCAACGGCACGAGCTAAATTCACCAATCAACACAACAGCTTCAGTTCAAGATTTCGACAATGGTCAAGCGATAAACGCAACACCGGGAAGATTTCGGTTATACGACAAAAACTTAATAGACTGAAATATGTAGAAGTTAATGAATCGAAGTAGGAGTGTATTACATCCAAAGTATTTCAGACTCCTCCATAAAAGATTGAGGCTGAAACACTTTGGAGGGGGTATCTATAGCCGACAAAAATTGCCTATAGATTATCATACATAGCCCAAGATAGAGAGAAGGTGATAAACGTCATCATCTGAGTTGCAGAGGATCATCCAAAGCTAAAGATCAACTAAAGAATGCACAAGAAGCACATCACGCAAGTTTCAAGACGCAAAACATGTCTCAGAAGCATAAGAGGAACTCACAGTTTTCGAGACAATTACAACTGTCTCAGAAACTACGAGGAAGCTTATAGCTTCCGAGACGCATACAACTGTCTCGGAAACATGAAGGGAACCCATAGTTTTCGAGACAGTTGCAACTGTCTCGGAATCTATGAGGAAGACTATAGCTTCCGAGACACTTACAACTGTCTCGGAAGCTAAAGTGATACAGATATCAGTTTTCTCGAGATTTGTGCACTCCACATGGCTCCATAAATGTTAGACATCGTGTGTGAACGTGGGGAGGACGTTACAAGCAAAAAATCACGCTCATAACTACAGAAATCATGGCATTTAAAGGCGGGAAAAGCGGTTACAAAACGGCTGAAAAATGAAGCATGCTTCAGAGACAGTTGTAACTGTCTCGGAAATGAAAAATCAACCACGCTTCCGAGACAATTACAACTGTTTCGAAAATAGGAGCTCTTCGACACACCTTCTTTTCAACTTCTGACTTCAGTTATAGTTCCTAGGGGCTATAAATACCCCCTATGACCATCACTGATGAGGACGGAGCAATTTTTAGCAGATTAAGCAGAGAGACTTGAGCAATTTGGTGAATTCCAAGCAAGAAAGAGAGAGTCTTCGTCACGTGCAAGCCTTTTTCAGAGTTCTTGAGATTCCTTGATATCTAAGCTTTGACTTGATCTTAAGAAGAGTGTTTATCTTACATCGATAAGATATTCACTTCATTTTTCTTACTTCTAAACGAAGCAAGAATTCCCAAATAGCCTTCACGGTTCAATCTGAATCTATGATTCGGTGGTCCACAGGCTAACGCACCTCCGACACATGCAAAGATCCCACGCAAGCAGCGATCCAAAACGATCATATGTGTGTTTCTAGGAAGTTGTTTGTTTGTAACGAGAAGTCTTATAAAAAGATTTGTTTCTCAGAATTCATTGTATTCGATAAACGAGTTGTAATGAATTCAATAAATAAACTAATTTCTAACGCAAACAGGAGTAATCTGCACCCAACGTGGAGTAGCATCACTCTCCACCCGCTGTAATATCCTAATGATCTGATCAACA
This sequence comes from Asparagus officinalis, assembly GCF_001876935.1. Taxonomy (NCBI): domain Eukaryota; kingdom Viridiplantae; phylum Streptophyta; class Magnoliopsida; order Asparagales; family Asparagaceae; genus Asparagus; species Asparagus officinalis. The sequence continues at coordinate 97,368,379 of NC_033796.1, forward strand.
CTCTTTACCTGCTGAGAGTCGAATGTGACATACCTGCTCAGAACAAAATCAGAGTCTCCCAACTGATAACTAAACGAGCCTCTGAATCCTAAATATGCAATCGGATCAAATCTCACATCCTCGATGTGACCAAATACTGAGCAACTAAACATCCGACGTAACCTAAAATCTGAAGCAGCTCCACCAGATCCAAAATCTCCAAACGTAGCAGTCGGCAACCTATGAACAAGATGACCCAAATATGTCGAAGCCCGAACACCAAAACCAATGCTCGACATCAAACGCCGATCCTCCTCCAGAAAGGAACTACCAATCAAAAATGTGATCTCATCTCGTTACCCCAATGTTTCTTCTCCAATAAAGTATCTCCAACTACCATGAGCTCGATACAAACGCAAGAAAAGACCCCTACCAGAACTAGAACGACGGGTTACCTTTCTGCCAATATACTTCCTCCACATGTTATTGATTTCTAGGACTTCATACCAACGGGATTTGGTTGCAACCCACAACTGCCTAGAACAATCACTAACTATGAAAACCAAATATCGATTACCTCCCAATGATGCATCCTTGGAAGGTCCTCAAATGTTTGAATGAACACCACCTAAAAAAACCCTCGATCGATGGATAGAAGTATCAAACTCCATCTCGGTTTTCTTGCTCATCCCAATATGCTCAAAGGACTTCAATCTGTAGGTCAAAGCACTCCTTAACAATCCATGCACGACACCAATAAACAAATATCCTATAAACAAATATCCCAGCCTCAACGAACGCCACAGTCTAGCCAAATCCAAAAAAGTCATCAGCTCCGTACCAAACACCATCCTACCAATCAAATAATACAAATTCTTCCTCCTGACGCCCTTCATCATAATCATGGACCCAAATATAACCTTCAGAGATGTATCCTCCAAGGTCACCCTATAGCATGCTGCCTCTAAAACTCCAAGTGAAATGATGTTCTTCTTCAACTGAGCAACGAACCTCACTTCATTCAACTTCCGAATCACCCCATCACACATCCTAATCTGAATGGTACAAATACCACAAATAGAGCATTCATGATCATTATCCATGAGTATGACATCCCCTCTTTCCAACTCCTGAAAGCTGGAGAACCAATCCCTCCTAGGACAAATATGGTATGAAGCACCCGAATTCAACATCCACTCTGTAGAGTCAGCAATACAAACTGACGGTAGTGTCGATAACGAGTAGCTTGAAGAATCCGAATCTAAATTGCTGTCACTTCCCTTGACAACATTCACCTCTGAAGCTTGAATAGCTTTCCACTTATTCTTCCCGGCTCGATCTGTCAACTTTGGGCATTCGGTTTTCCAATGTCTATCTTTTTTACGAAAGGCACACTGATTTCTACGAACTCTAAGATGTGCCCCTCTAGACTACGACCTCCTACCACAGTTTGGAATTTTTACTCTTGCGACTAATGTCCCCGTTACCGGCTCAATTGAAGTCTCCTTATCCTTTTTTCGAATCTGATAATTTACAAGTGCAGCGGTGACCTTACTATACGAAAGAGATACCTTCCCATTAATAAGAGTAAGAACGAAGGTCTCATGTTCCTCGTCAGGCAAGGAACTCAACAACAACAACGCCTTGTCCTCATCTTCAATCATCACATCTACATTCGCCAAATCCGCAAGAAGCTTTGTGTAGTGGTTCATGTGATCACCAATGGAGGTTCCTTTCTTCAATTGGAAGCGGTAAAGCCTCTTCTTCAAATGCAAGCGGTTCTCTACACTCTTGGTCAAATACTTGCTCTCAAGAATCTTCCAAATCTTCTTAGTCGAAGTCTCATTGATCACACCATATTTCAAATCTTGAGTCAAACAAGATCTAATCACACCACACACCGTTCTATTCATCTTCTTCTAAACCTTTTTCTCAATGTCGTCCAGTTTTCCATCCAACTCCAATGTATCCTCCAAATTTTACGCGTTGAGCGCATCCAAGACTTTACATCGCCAAAGTCCAAAATTGTTAGTGCCATTAAACTTCTTTATATCTATCTTTATAGAGTGGATATTCAAACTTTGGACGGTCTTCACGCCGAAAGTACCACCCATAACTCCTTCTTTCTCAGCCATAATTCTCAAAGCATCAACAAACCAATACGGAACAAATGAAGAATAGATCAAAACTGAAAAAGAGAGATTTTTACCTCCAAATTGAAACCCTAACAAGAGCCTCTGAAAGATCTCACCCCACACGATGGTAGACAAGATCACAAATAGTAAAAATCTCATATTTATCTCCAACTGAAGCCGTAGACGAACTTCCAAAGCGATCTACTCCTCCAAATGAGCAAACCACATCTAAAAATCAACTCAGTTCATCATCCAGCGACAATGATGACTCGGTAGAGGATGAGAATTATAAAATTGATCCAACAGAGGTAATTGATGATGAGGAAATTGATGAGATGGAGTTAGTTGATGAGTTTTGTAGGAAAAGAAGAATAGGAGAAATTCATCTCAAAGGGCTAGAGATTCTGCTAACGTTGATGCAAGAGGGGGAGAATGTAAATGTTCTTCAAAGTGATGGAGACCTATCAAATGCACATCAAGAGACCACAAATGCAAATGATGACGTATTGAACATTGAAGATGGGGTAAGTGATGATTCAATAGAAGCACTTGACAGTGAGGTTGAAGGTGTTGTGCGCAGCGGACAAATTGTTTTGCTTCGAGGAACCAAATCAAACGTCAAGATAGAAGGCTAAACAATCCAAGATAACGACACAAAAACTAACAATCAATTTTTACATGGTTCGGGAAGTTGCCTACATCCACAGGGCAAGAAGGGGATGACGTTTTCACTAATAGAGAAGAAGAGTACAAACTGAGATTACAAATCACTCAAAACAACCAACTAATCTCACACTAATAGAGAAGAAGAGTACAAACTGAGATTACAAATCACTCAAAACAACCAACTAATCTCACCAACAAATCTCTAATTCTGAGATTACAAATCACTCAAAACAACCAACTAATCTCACCAACAAATCTCTAATTCTCTCCAAAATAAAACTCTAACCAATAGCTTAAAAATACCTCTTTTTTGTGCTCCAAATATCCCCGAACCAATGCTTAATCAAAGCCCAATCAAAGCCAAAGAAACCCTAAAAACGTGTCTCTATGTATAATAAAACACAATCCCAAATAGATTGAGATTCTAAAAAACGAGTCTGCCACACCCGGGGGTGGCAGACACCACACCCCTAAAAACAGGGCAGATTCTACCACACCTGGATATAGTAGACACCACACCCATGTTAATAGGGACAGATTCTGCCACCTGTGTGTGGCAGACACCACACCAGGATTTGGTGGAGCCTGTCTGGCTTATTTTTTACGTTTTTCTGAAATTTCTTCGTTGTTTTCACAGAAGGGACATTAAGCAGCGAGAATGTGAAATTACGTAAGGTTAGACCACAAAATAAAGACCTTTTGACTGCTTCTAAGGGTAGGATAGCAATGAATTCTGGAGCAAGACTTGAAGGTGACAATGAGGGTCCCCCAACCATAGGAGGTGGTGTTGTGATTCTACCAAGAGTTCACACTAACAAAGAGACAACAGATCTATTTCAAGAGGCATCAAATGCACCTCCACATTCAACAAATGTACATCATCAGCCTACAAATTCAGGGGTTCCTCCTAGCTCAGGGAGCACACATATTGGTAAAGACAAATGCCCAAAACCCCACGGGAAATAGGTGTTCATCAACAGACACTGGAGGAGGAGTGTCCAAGTCAACAAGAGGATGCAAGTGAAGAACCCACACAACTTTGGAGATCAATAAGGGAAAGGAAGTCGAACCCAAAGTATGCAAATGCTGCTATAACAGAAGTTATTAAGGAGTCAAACACCTTTGATGAAGCCTACCAAATAGATGAATGGAAAAAGGCGATGGAGGAAGAAATTCAAGCCTCGAAGGAAAATCAAACCTGGGATTTGGTGCCTAAACTAAAGGAGATGAAACATGTTTCTTACAAATGGGTTTCCAAGAAAAAAACTCGACCGGATGGGTCAATTGAAAGGTACAAAGCATAACTGGTAGCTCTTGGATTCTCACAGTAGTACAGGCTAGACTATGATGAGACATTTAGTTCGGTTGCGAAAACCGCTACTGTTATAGCCTAAAAATAACTTAGTATTAACCTTCATTGGGAAACTAATACATTTCCCGCACAATAGCTAATTAGATTTTTGTACAAGTGGGATGACTCTAGCTGCCCATGCGGCCGACTTTATTTGCCGGCAACCTGTGTAGCCGAGTAAAAAAGTGGTACTTATCATCCAACCCAACCAATTGCCTCTACGAATAACCCACACACGGCCCGTTATATAAGCTGACAACTTGCGTAGCCGACTAAAAAAGTGGTGTTTGTCAGCCTTTAGCCGGACGAATGAAGAGATGATAGTTTACTTGAACCCCGTGTCTACAGCTGCCTACCCTTGCATTAATTGCTCTGACAAAGTCATCATTGCTCTAGTCTCCAATGTGTTTATGACTTATCAGGCTCCATCAGCACCAAGCAACTGCTGTCGTTTAGCACCAAACTGGATGACCTATTTACGCCAGCGGCCGACACCTGCTAGTTGTCTCCGAGTTAGCTGCCTACTTGGACTCGGCTCAAGTTACCTATCTGCCCTTCTGATCCTCTATAAAAGAACGCCATGCCGCTTAAGGTAACTCTCTAGTCTTTAGACATAATTCTGATACTTTCTCTATCATCTGACACTTTCACTCAAGTTCATATATTGACTTGATCATCGGAGGAACAACATGAGAACCCAACTCCAGCTTCTCACGAGTTTTCATATGCAGGAGAGTGTTATAAGCGCCCGAACTAGCCATTCGAAGAAGCTTGAGGAGCTAACACTCTTCTAATCCACTTGCAAATCCCCTGTTTGATAACTGTCATTAACAGTTTGGCGCCCACCGTGGGGTCTATCATTCTTCTTCATACAAGATGTTTGGTTCTGAGTGTCCTGGTCGAATTTTCGACCTCGTCCCTGAAGGATTGCGTGCGGGCTATTTCACTCAGGCCCAGCTAGAAGAATCTAAGCGGAGGATATCGCACTCTCTCCAGCAACAATTTGCTGATGTCACCAATGAGCTCCTCAGTCGAATTCCTCCCCAACAATCGTCATCATCTTTCCTTGCTCCACCTTCAGCGGGTCAGCCATTCGTTCCACCACCGTCTAGGCCTGTAGCCCAGGCTAGATAGTAAGAAGACTATGTCGAGCGCATCTCTCCCTTGCTTCGCCAGCATGATCACTTTGCGGTTCATCCTCGACACTACCAGCAGTATGAGGAAGCAATGAGTGAGAGCCCTAGTTTCGGTCATGAAGCCTGAGAGCACGCCGTTGGCACCGCTTCACGTAGTCCTTGACATCTTCATGCCGCTCCCGGCCTCTCGACTACCAATATTGCGTCTAGTTACGACCGGACCTTCTAACCAATTGCAAAGACCATAAGAGGGAACACTCCTCTCGCTGACTCCATCATGAACGCCACGTGTGAGAAATTCAAGATGCCACGCATGGAGAAGTATAGGGGCAAAGGAGATCCGGCTGGGCATGCTTAGAACTATTATGACATGATGACCATGCTATAAGCCTCAGAGTTTATTTGGAAGTGCCAAGCTATGGTAGAACTCTTTACTAAAAAAGTCCATCAGTAACTTCGAACAACTTAGCCAAAAGTTTGTGTTGAGAGGGAGTGGTGTAAATTCAACACCATCTTTGAAAGTCGGTCTCATTCAAATCCAACTTACTTTTAGTTACACCACCGCTTGATTTAGGCGGTTTGGTCACCTGGGGGAGGGGTTTTATTACCGACTCTGTTTTACCGGTTAAAGCACCGACTTGCTTCACCTATAAAAGAGAAGGCCACCCTCTCGTTATACGTGTGCTCTCGTGTTAATTAAGCGTGAGGGAATTTTAGGAGCTGCGAGTGTGCTGTGTGTTTGTGGGAACGAATTAAAATCAGAGTGTGCCGTGAAAGGTATTATAAAAAAGGGAAATTTCTCGTTTCTCCATCTTCAATTGTTTTTTGGTCCACATCCATTAATTCAATGATTTTCTCACTAAACAATTTCTTAGGCCAGATGCGTCTCCTTGGGCTTCTGGTTCCTCTGGAATCTGCAAAAAACGAAGTATTATTTACATGAACCGATCAAAGTTTTAGACCAAAACGAGATAGAATTCATCAAGAAATTCAAACGAGAGATGCGTCAATCTATAACTAATTCAGCAATCTAATACTATTATAAAAGTGTTTTGGTATGTTAAAAAATTTCTTCCAAAAATACCCTTTAAAACATATACATGCATACATAAAACACATGCATCTATACATCAACCATACCTCATACATATATAACCCCCAATTAAATGCATTATTATTTATAACCCCTAAAATAATTTCACCATGACTAAGTTCTTTATATTTTTATAACCTCCCATTAACATATTAGTCTCTTATAATTCTCATTAATTATCACTATCATAATTGAAAAAAACGTTACAACCATTCATCTTCTTACTAAATCACTATAAATCATAACAAATCTCTTGCAAAAATGAATACATCATATGCACCCTTATCATCTCCATTGCACCTCCTCAAATCCTTGAACGTCTCTTTGTCCTGATTTTGCCTATTTGCATTTCATTCTCTACACAACCAATCACTACTTACTATCTCTTATTATAACATGATGAGATTAGCATGCTAATTTCAATTTGAGATTTATAGTAAAAGATTCTTTCTCTATCTTTTCACGTTGGAGCATATCAAGGTGCATATAAAGGATCTTGCATTTCTTTTGTAGATCACTCAGGTTTGTTTGATAAATATGATCCTAAGATGGTTCTTGGCAATTTCAATCACGAAGGTTCTCTTATAAATTGATTTTAAATATTTTTTGTTCAATGTTATTGGTAATTTTTTATCATTAGAATTTCTTTGTGCTTGATTTGGCTTATTATAATTTATGTCTTAATTGGTCAATCTCTATAATAAATAGTTAATATAATTAATTTTATTTTTTACTATAATTTATCAATACTTTGAGGGACAAATTAAAAATAGCTTAGGGGAGGGACTTGATATTAGTTTTCTGAATAAAGTAAGATTTAGAAATAATTAGAAATAAGCTAAATATAGAGTGAGGCTTAGTGACATGTGTATATTAACACTGATAAAGTAAGATTTAGAAATAAGCTAAATATAGAGTGAGGCTTAGTGACATGTGTATATTAATTAGAGCTCAAAATCTTAAGACTAAATTCTAGAAATGACACATCAAGCTACTTCACTTCCAACTGATCAAGTAAGATGAATAATTGAAGAAGAAACAAAGAGTAGTTTCCCGTATTTATATAAATGAGTTTGAGATTTTTAGGTTTTGCTCTTACTATGTATATGCAAAGATCTTTAGTACTAGCATAATATGCACATAGCAGTCCATATTTTCCAGCGTAACGAAGAAAAAAGATTAAAAATTTTAACGTCAAATAATATTCAATCTGCTATTATGGAAATTAATTTTGAACTGAGGATATAGTTTGGTCATTCCCATCATGATGATGGTTCCTTAAAAAATCATGTACTGAGTTGGAAAATCCATCCTTCACAATAAGTTTTGTCTGATTGAAATTTGTAGGTTCAACTTAAAAATATTGTTAGAGCAAAATAATGACACACATTACTGTTAGACCCATAACTTTTTTTTGATGATGTTTGTTCTTAACAATTGAAAAAGCTCCGATTAAGTCTTTTCAGAGGACTATATAGATTTTGGTTAATTTTTTGGCTCTGATAGAGTATGTTCTTAGTTGTTATAGAACTTAAACTTTTTCATATTAATACAAAATATTTAAATTATTATTTTATAGTCAGTATGTTATTTATCTTGCCTAATGGTATAACTATATTACGAATTTGTGAATAAAAAACCCCAGAGTGTGCTAAATTATAAACGTCAAACATTACGTTAAGTTATAAAACAAATAGAATTATGCTTTTTAGGTTCACAAATTGAATAATGTCATTCAGGTATTCCATAAGTTTTATTGGAAAGCTCTGGTTTCATAAAACTAAAATTTAAAAAAAATTTAGAGTAAACCTTTAAATTTGTAGAACAACCCTGAAACTTCATAATTTTACAGATTGCCATAAAATTTGCAGAAAGGACCTGGAAATGTCATAAATAAACCTCATAAAAGATTATATTTACTCTAGGATTTTAATGACAAAAAGATGGCAAAAATAAATCCTCAAATTACATCTAACACCAATCTTATTATAAAAAAAGATAAACATAAAATTAATCCAACAACGTGCAACGCACGTGCACTATACTAGTTATACTATATATATATCTAATATATATATTATATATATATATATATATATATATATATATATTATATAATATATATATTCCGAACCATATATTTAAGTATTCATCAAGAAACTCAAGGCAAAGGAAGAACTTGGCCTTCTTATTAACCGCAACAATATTAGAGCAAAATGAAGGGAAATTCAATCAAAGAAATAACAAAAGAGACAAAGAACTCACATTTCTTATAAACTCATCAAAAATGTTACAGTGCCAAAAACTGATGGAAAATTCATAGCAATCAACAAAAAGACCTCCATTTTTTAACGGGCAAATTTATACCAAAACACAATTTGATGGAAATCCACTTTCTTCAGGAACTTTTCAACAATCTAAGAAACTCGAGAAAGAATTATTCCCTTTTTTTTATTAAACTGCCATCAAAAATAGTAGACCAACAATAAGGAATGTGATGCAAATAATTTTTTCAAAAAGCTCATACATTGGGTTAAAACATCAGTTCGTCAAGAATTAATAAAATAAAGAGAATGTATCATTTTTCATAAACAAAGCATGTTTGATTTTTGCGGAGAAAAATGTGAAAGTAGTGAGGAATTGCACTCGGATTTATGTTGACACCTCATAGCTCCCACTTTAGCTCTCACATTGATACTATGAAGAAATGTTAGTGGTTAAATAAGAGAAAAAACCCGAAGATCCATAGAACAACTAGCTGCGTAGCCATTTTGAACGGTAGGATTTAAGCTAAACATCGAGTTGGGCTCCTTATGGGGTTGCCCCACGGCTTGGCAGCAGCTTACGGGCTCGTGGCACATTGTTTAAATCTTGTATTTTCGGGTGGCGCCGTGGCCTCCACCCTTCCCCTGCTCATGAGGGACGAGGTCGATGTTTTAAGAGTGTCAGAGGAGGCAATTAGCCTGCGATTGCATGCCTTAGAAATTTGATATGCATATTATTGTATAAACAGCACGCATACATTTCGCGAGACATAAAGTTTTTAAAGATCAACTAACAGACTCTTAAATCGACACGGCGGGCTAGATTAAGCGTGTATGAAAACTTGGAATTACTAAAGGCTGAATGAAGATTAGGATAATAACTTTTCAGTTGCTTGCATTTCAAGAACAATAGCTTAAAATTAAATATAATACACGATTCTGAGGAGCGCTCAACACTTCGTAAAAACTGCTTTTAATAGAGAATACTTCGACAGACTACTTGTGCTGTCAAGGAGAGGTCGATGGCTCAATGTCACGTCGACCAACTTTTTATCATGTCCGGCCGGATTGCACTACTTGCAAGCACATTTTAGGTGCGAAGGCAGATCAGGAAAGCCGTCGTATAACAGTCGGCACAATGCACCATAATTGACTCACATACAAAATTCTAGGAAATTTATCAGCAGATTGAATCGGATCGTGTGCTAAAGAATACTAGACGCGAAACTTGAGCGAGAACAATTGACGTAACAGCTTTAATAAGGTCATGTTGTTGAACACGAATTGTCATGGCAACGTAGCCTAGGATCTCATGATTTGTTATTCAATGATAACCTATCAGTGGAAAAAATTCAAGATACATTGCAGTAATTGCGGCTGAAAAAAAAATATACAAATAGGAATAGGGTAGTGGATAAGATTCACGAGCAAAGAAATCCGAAGGAAACCTAGATAAAGAGAAAGAAAGGACAAAAAAAACAGGACAGACTGGTGCAATGACATCCATGATCATATACTGATGCATTGCAAAAAAAAAAAAAAGCGACCGACTATAGTTTTATATAATAACTTAGTCTTGAAATGTGGAATCTACATATATGACAGAACTGATCTGAAACTTTATATAAAAAACTATGAAGATAAAAAATAAGACGTCCATTGATTTCTGTCTCCCGTCATGTATAAAAGCTATAAAGAAAAAGACTGCCTACTTAAATGTACATAAAGAACAAAATACAATTTTTACATTGATTTTATTAGCCTGGCTGAAATGGTCGCTGACAAAGATCTGGTAAATTAAGATGATGTGGGGCTGTATATTTAAACTGTTTTCAAGTTACTGATGTGCGTTTGTGAACGCTGGTGCTTAAAGCAATGATTTGGGCCTACTCCGGTCAGAGATCGCAACTTGTTTAACATTTTGACTAACATCACTGTTTTGAAATTTCATAAAGCTGGTTTATAGACTTAATAGAAGATGTATATATTATGATTGTTAAGTCTATAAACTAAGATATCAATGATTTTTCACACATATAATCATGAAATATATGTGTGTGTAGTGTGGTGTGTTGTTGCGTTCATTTTCATGTATATTGTAGCAAAAACACATTGTTTTATCAAAACCAACACTGATAACTATAGAACAATAGTATGTATGTATGATAAAAAAGTTACTTGTTTCATATTTAAACTAAAAACCAATAAAAACCCAATAACTGCGTATATAAACGTTGTATATAGTATATATATATATATATATATATATATATATATATATATTATATTATATTAATTTAATAAATATATATATATTATATATATATAATCTATATATATATATATATATATATATATATATATATATATATATATATAACTACATATATATATATATAAAAACAAAAAGTGTATGTGTGTATATGATTGTGCTTGAAGTATTTAACACACATAATATAAAACCTAAACTAATATACCACTGATCTTGATCTTTAATAAGCTCTGACTTGGTTGCGGATGAAGCTTGATCTTGAATATGACTTGATGTATAATGGCTTCATACCGATATTCCGCCAACCTCCATTTGATTTGATCGTGAAGGCTCAAACCATCCAACCTCCAACATATTGTTTGTCTAGAATACCTAATAAGAAAACATAAACACTAGATAAACAATATTAGGAATTGTTTATAATCATCAAAACAAGATTAGAAGATGTAGGCTCATTACATAAGACCTAACTATTTGCACTATTCAGACAGGGCTGATAGGCTTGCAGGCGAGCTTAAGAGCTGCTTGAATGTTCAAGCGAGCTTGCAGGTGAGCTTGGCGAACACGCGGGGTTGGCTGGCTGGCCCCTCGAGCGTGTGAGCTGGCGTTCGTTGACAAGCTGTGTTTGTACGGGCGAGGTCGAACTTGTTAATCAAGCGAGCTTGACTCATGCTGGCGAGTCAAGCAAACAAGTGAGATTGGCGAGGTTTGGCTCGTGCAAGCGAGCCAAACAAACAGGCGAGCTTTTGCTTGGCCTCTTGAATGCAGGCGAGCTTGACTTGTGCTGGCAAGTTAAGCAATGTAGGCATGCTTTGCTTGCTTTGAGCATGCAGACGAACTCAAATAGGCGAGGCTTGAGCTCTCTTGTGTAAATGTAATTTTTATTGCCTACAAAACCCCCTTCAAAGTTTACAGACCTAAATCAGATTGCATATGGTCTGGAATACTTTGAATGAAGAGATAACATGGCCTGATGTTTATTAGCCAACAAAAGACGCCCCCATTCTGGTTTTGTAAACCTATTAGGGCCCTTCACATCTTGAAATGTTTCGCCATACCCCCCACCCCCCACCCTCAAAGTCGGGAAAGTAGCGAAAAACATGATAATTAAGATCCATTGACAAAATCTGTCGGATCTTAACCATGTACCAACCCTCCGACTTAGCTACTTCCAGTCGTTGCACGAGTGGGATAAAAGAGTCGCTTTGGGGAGAACATGCACTCATCAAGGAAAGGCAATGCGAGACATATCAAGCCATTAAGTAGGTATATGACATTAGCACACGAGGGTTGGGAGTCTTGAACATCTTCTTCTCACCAGAGTCTATCTCTTTGACTTGAACAAAGTCAAGAGCTAACTCCCGTAAACCATTTTGCAGGCAACATATCATAGCCAAGAGAAGGTTCTAGGGTCACCCGTGAGCCAGAAGAACAGTCGGATAGATCACTTCTGCGACGAGAGCATCTATTGGCCTAGTGGGAACGACGCATCATTTCAACCACAACATTAAAAATCTAGCAAATAAAGCCACATCAGAGATGAGATACTGAGCTTGATTGTGTAATCTATCAAACTCAGTATAAGCTGCGAAAACATCCTCCTTAGCCTCATTAGTGTAATGAGCGGTGGCAGCATCAATACGGGCCTCAACATCATTGGGAGTACTGACAGCTAAACGGGATATGGAAGATCCCTTGTGGTTCAAATTCTGGAATAAGTATTCCGCCCACGATACTTGCTTAACTCCACTTCCTCATACTTCTGTCAGCTAAGCACAGATGTGGAAATGACACATTAGTTCCCAAAGAGTCGCATAGATCTCAGGACTAGTTGTTCTTAAAATCTTAAGTTCTCTCACTCCTGGAACAAACTCTTCATATGGTAGCTCTCCAAAGGGTAGACCAGAAATGTCATACATCTCGTGGAGAGCAAAGCCCAGCTCCCCAACAGGAGTGAAGAAAGTGCATGTCTCTGGGTTGTACCGCTCCAATATAGCAAAGAAATTGTAATGGCTTTGAGCGATACCATACCGAGCGGCCATCATAGAATCTCCAAGGCCAGACTTACTAAGTGGTGCCTTTAACTCCTACAGGACAAAGTTCTTCATCTGGGTCAACCACCCCGCTTTTGAAGAGTGCATCCATCTAGGAGATCTGAATTCTTGTGTGGGAAATTCGCCCTTCGCCACAATAAATCTTCTGACAAAATGGTTCACTGGGCTGGCCACTTTAGCAACTAGATATTCCTTAGCAAATAGGCCTGACCTCAAAGCTGTCACTTGCCGGCTATAACCTATCGAACGAACACCATGATAAGTCAGGGCACCAACTGAAACCCCGTCTTGTTCTTTGATGAGATCCCAATACATGTACCTCGGGATGGAAGCACATTGGAAATATGATAGAGGGAACATCCTCTCCATGTTAGGCGAGAAAAGATTATGATCACCAACTTTCCTTAGCCATTTGAAGTTCCCGTCGTACATGACTTCTGTATCAAGTTTAACAGAATCTTCAAATATGAAGGTTGTCTTGTTGAATTCCTTACGATCGATGGTCTCAAATCTGGTATTAGTGACGAAATCCCTAAGAGTTACCGAAATAGCTTGAGTAACAGTCTTCGCATGCTCCTTATCGGTATCTTGGAAGACAGGAAGTTCTTGGTGAAAATTAAACTGCATGTTGCGATCCGCACCACCTTTATGTCCAAATTAATGACAGAAGGAAAGAGATTCATTAGGGTAGCGCACTACAAGTAAAGAAACAAACAAGTTAGTATGAAGCTAAAATAAGTCTAAAAAGATTTAGTTCTAAACACAAGGCTCAGTCCCGTGTTTTGACTCTAAAACGCGGAGGTCAAACTTACATTTCAAAATCAAAATGCTGAGGTCAGACCCATGTTTCAAAATAAAAACGCTGAGGTTAGACCCGTGTTTCAAAATCAAAACGCTGAGGTCAAATCTGCTTTTCAAAATTAAAACACTGAGGTCAACACTGTGTTTCAAGTTCAAAATACAGAGGCCCACTTCCGCATTCAAATAACAAAATGTGAGACTTGCTCGTCGTTCAAAATTCAGAACTTGTCGAAACAAGTTTTACAGTCTCAGAGTTCAGTACTCACCACCGACAAAAGGGGTCTGTGATGGTAAGTACCGACAAAAGGGGTCTGTGACGGCGGCGT
>NC_033796.1:97382465-97394902 GCF_001876935.1 Asparagus officinalis
GGTCTGAGCCGCAGCGCCACCAGCAATCGAAGCCACCGATGCGCCAGAACTCGTCGTGGCGAGTTTCTTAGAGCGGTGCTTGGAAGCGACCTTCTTGGGAGCCATGAGTACTCATCGAGGGAGATGAACATAGAGCTCACCGTAGTTTGGAAATGAGAAAGCTCGGAGAAGAAGTTTGCGCAAAATGCAGAAGAGTTGAAAGGACTCTTGATTTGACCATGGCGGTCTATTTATAGATAGTTGGAGTTGTCAAATCGGCACGGGATTTGAGGCCAAAATCCTACCCAAAACGTGATTTCCTCGTTTACGTTGAGTCGGTTAGACTCCTGAAATGCAGGGTTTACCTTTGCGTTTCAAATTTTAAACGCCAGGTTCACCTCTGCATTTCAAGACTTAAACGCAAGGTTCACCTTCATATTTCAAAATTCTAAAGCTTTGCAGCTGGTGTTTCTATGGTGGCTTCACAGTCCTTGTCTCTTTCTCACCTAACTCTTGCAACTGCGCTTCACATATCCAACAATGCCTACAAGAATGTTCTTGATGTTGCTGTTGACACTGAATACACATTCTCACAGGCTGAGAGAGTGAAGGAGTATCTCAAGGATCCAAGCAAGTTTGCTACTACTCCAGCTATCAAGGAAAAGGAGAAAAATGAGCCCGCTAATAAGTCTGACGATGATGACTTGGGCTTTAGCTTATTTGACTAAGTTCTTTGTCATCAAGTCCTAAAAAGTTACCTTGTTTGGTTTAGGGTGCTTCAGTTACTTAAAAACTTGAAGGAGCGCATTTCGTCTCAACCCTTCAAGAGAAAGCCAAGTGAAGATGCCTTCCGACTCGATCATTTCATTCTATGTGGGGATGTCTTTCGAGCCGGTCTTCCTGAACGAGTTCGAGTAAGGACACCCTTCGAGTCGACATTTCCATATGAGGACGTTTTTCAAGTCTGCCTTCGTGAGATAAGGGCCAAGTTTTACAATTAATTGAGATATCCATTACTTTCTGGAGTGAGGTTAACACTTGGTGATTTCTATGATATAACAGTAGCATAAATAACTTATATTAATAAATATAATAAATATTGGTATAATCATATCGTACATATGTTTAGTTATATAACGATTTAATTTATTAAATTCATAGTAATAGTATTATAGTTTATTTTTAATACTATTTCCAATGTAATTGGACATAAATAAATATTTAATACTTCTTAGGGTTAATTTATATTAAGTCTCTCAATTATCACACTCTGCTCATAATAAGGTCTCCCGGAATGATCCTTTCATTCCTAGACTACCAATTCCCACCGCCACCCCCCCCCGTCCCCGCTTTCTAGCAATACATCTCGTTTTTTTTAACGATACAGTGTTGTTTTTTATTGCTACAGTAATATATTTCAAATGTTACGGTAATATTTTTTTAAATGATATAGTATCCCGCCTATGCTACAATAATTTTTTAAACTGATATAGCAATACATTTTTTAATGCTACAGTAATATTTTCTTTAATGCTACAGTGAATTATTGTAGCATGAACAGTGAATCTTGGTTCCTCCTATTATTATAAGGACTCGTTTGGTACGCGGGAATGAGTGGGAATGGGATGCAATTCCTACTCTTTTTTCATACGTACCAAACATGATGTATTTTTAGATGCTAGAATTGAAATTCTTACTTCTTATCAATTCCCACTTTATGTGGGAATTGTCATTCCCAACCATTTAACAAGGAATTAATATTCTCACTTAAGTGTGAATAAAATAATAAAATAATTTCCAATTATACAAACTTCTTAAAAGATACGAATAGATATAAATTCTCATATGAAAATTATTTTTATAAAAAATTGTCTTATCTTAAGCTACTAGTACAAATATACAAATAAATATAAGCATGAATATAACTTGTCTTAGTTCCAGTATACAAACATCGTTTCTAAGCCTAGTTCCAATATTTTGTGATATTATTTTTTACTAAACTTTGATATTGTTACATAGAAAGTATATTAATGCCGACCTTGCCTTAGTTCCAATATCTTTTATAAATCTCTAACGATTATCTTTTAATATCACCGACCTTGACCTAGTTCCAATGTAGTTCCAATATCTCTTATGAGGCATTCTTCTCTTCACTAGCGCACAATGATGTTAGCAACATTAGTTGCTCGTACAAATAATAGACATGTAGCACTAGAAGTTAGAAAAGTGAAATTATAATTATTTATAATCAAAAATAATTTTTATAAAAATTATTTTTCAAATTGTAAGCCAAAAAGTCCGAAATTATTACCGAGACGGTGTACCAGAATATAACTATGACATGAAAATTTATTTCTCTAAGGAAAAAAAATATCATTTCTATAAAACTTATTTTTCTAAAAAATGAATTATTTAGTCATTTTAAAAATATTTTTAATATTTTTAAAAATTTTGTGTTTTGGTAAGGGTATTATTAGAAAACTAAATTTTATTCTTACTTGTGAACAAATGATTACAAACGTGGGAAAGAGAATAAGTTTGACATTCTCGTTTCACTTTCTAAACGCGCTCAAACATGAAAATAAGAATGTCCATTCCATTCTCAGATCTATTCTATTCTATTCCTACCTTCTTTTCATTCTCGCTTGACTTAATTCTCGCTTAGCAAACAACACGATAAAATGAATAGATGGACCCGGAAGCCCCGACAAGCTGCTTCGCCGGCATATCCGCTGCCCGTCCCAACACCGACCGCCACCTGTCCGATCGCCCTCCCCCTTCGGAAAAGCAACCAGCCCGCACCATCACCACACTTCCTCTTCGAAGTTCAAAGCTTAAAAAAAAAAGAAAATGCAAAATAAATCGCGTATAGAGTCGCAGCGATACATGGCTTCTCCTCCGAAAACCCTAGCCCTAATCCTGGCCTCCCCAACGACATCTCCGCGCCGTGATCCTCTCGTCCCTCCCCTCGCCCCTCCACTCCGCGCCTCAGGCTCACCTCCCGCTCCTGGCGCCTCTTCTTCTCCTCCCCCCCCCTCCTCCTCCGCCGCCGCTCCGCCTCCGCCTCCACTCCTCGCCCTCTTCCCCTCCGACACCCTCCCCTCCCTCCTCTTCGACCCACCTCACCCTCTCCTTCCTCCGCCTCCCCCGCCCCCCCCACCCGCCCCCACCTCTTCCACCTCTCCAAACCCCTCCCCCCTCTTCCTCTTCCCCCACCTCTACCTCCTCGGCGGCTCCCTCTTCGACGCCCGCTCCTTCCCCTCAACCTCGCCATCCCCTCCCCCTCCGCCCACCGCCTCGACTCGCCCACCTCCCCTCCCCCTCCCCCCCTGGTCCCCGCTCCCGACATGCCCTCCCCCCGCGGCTCCTTCGCCGCAGACCGCCCACGAGCCCCTCCCGCACCATCCTCGTCGCAGGCGGACGGATCCCGCCACCGGTCTACCCGCGTCCGACGGGACCCGGATAAAGAATGTGGAGGTCCTCGACGTGGACGCCGGGGAGTGGAGGGCCGGGAGGGGCTGGGGAGGTGCCGGCCGGGTGCGTCGGTTCGTGAGGGAGGGGGAGTTCTGGGTGATGGGCGGGTACGGGGAGTATAGGACGGTGGGCGGGTGTGGGCCCAGGGATGTTTTTACTGCAGGGACGCGGTGGCGATGGGTTGGAGAGCGGCAGGTGAGAGGAGGTTGGGGATATGTGGGAGGAAGGGGAGAGGAGGAGGAGGTTGGGGAAGGTTGGGGTTGTGGAGGGGGAGGACGGCGAGGCGGCGCGGTTTTTATGCTGGACCGGAACGAGATTTTCAGGTGAGCTCTCTCGTGTTCTCTGACGAATTTTGTTATCGTATTGTTTAGGTTAAGGTGGCTCGTTTGCTACGCTTGAGGGCTTCGGATTGCGCCGTTGCAATTTATGAGTTGCGGCATTGATGCCTATGTGTTCAAGCATGTTCAGTTTTCAAGACCTCCTTTTGTATTGTTAGGAACTGCAATTTATGTTAAGAGGTGGATTTGTTCTATATGCTTGAGGACTGTAGAGTACCCATTTATATATTTTCGGAAGAATAGCATGTCATGGCCACACTATTAGGGTATATTTTCCCGAACACCGTTCAAGGATCATTGGTTGTTTGATTGAAACACGATGTTTTTATTATGATGAACGTGAATATTGCTTTATTATATAGGTAAATGTCCTGCGTCTTACGAATAGTTTTGCATACATTTAAGGCATTCTTGTTCATGGTTTTTCAGATGAATCCTTACTGTGGTATTTCAAAGAAAAAAATATTGAAATATTGGATGACTCGCTGATATGGCAAGTTTTAGAAGAGAAGAAGAACATGACATTGGTGGACACACTAGAAGAGACAAATCTTTTTAAATAACGTGTGTAGAAATGTAGATAATTGGGATGCTCTGGATATCTTAATGTGTGCATAAGCTGTTCATAAGGAGCTTGTCTTTATCTTCATTACTTGTTGTTTTCTTTTTCCTCTCTTTTTCCTTTGGAGAAATCTGTTGCTGTTCTTCTAGATACAACTGGTTCTGTTTGTTTTACTCTTAGACTTGTACAAGTATATGATGCTAATCATATGTGTGTGTGTAAACCTTCAGATGAGGTTTTCAGATAATGTGAATGATTTTTCTGCAGATGGTACCTGTGCCTTCCATTTGTACATTACACTACATAGGTAGTTATTGGTTTGGAGTTTTGGCTATTTATTCTGATGTTATTTTGGAGAAATGGTGGGCATAATTTGGCTAGTGTGACGTTCAATGATTCAGTTGACTGATATGAACAATTTGGGATCTCCGTGTACTTGTTGAGATGCAATAAAGAAACTGCCTAGAAATGTCCAAATGTTGGATTATGACAAAGAACATAACAAGACATTATAAATGATTAGAAGAGTCAGTGTATGAGTACACTCATTGGCTTTGGCGGCCATAAAATTTGTAACTAACTTATAACCCCACGGCCGCGCGGGAGGGGGTGTGTGTGAAGGGTACTTTCTGGTAAAGGATGTACGGAACTTGGTGAATTTTATGAGGTAGAATAGTATTCTGTGGAATCTATTTTGTGGGAAGAAATTATACCAATGACAACTCACAGAGAATAATTTGAAGATAGAGGTTCATGTAATGCACAAATACAATATGTCCTGATGTAGCCATGTAGGCATACAAATAAGACAATTTCATAAAATTTGGGTTTGGCTACCTCATGGGTAGTCGATAATAAAACACGTCTTTGTGTGTTAATTTTATCTGATTTTTGTATGAATCTGGAAAGCTTAACTATCGATGGAGCACAATATTCTGATATTATTGAAATATTTTCAATGTCATATCCATGCTGCAGCATCAGTATGTAATAATGAATCTGCAATAGTTTATGTGAATAATTTCTTTACTAGGACTTCCTTACAAGAAGTTCAACAAACTATCTGATAATGCATAGTATGCATTTGCAAATTTAATAATAATGTATTCAGTAGTAACATCTTAGATTTCTGATATATCTATGATATGTGTAGAACAAGGTTATCGATAGCGGATAGCATCGCGTAACAGTGAGGCATCGCTAAGGCTATTTCGGGCTATTGCGGCAAAATAGCGGTAAAAAACGCAAAGTCAAATAGCGGTCTAATTTAGATATGTATAAATACTAAAAAAAATTAAAGAAAAATCTAAGGAATCTAAAAATACATATTAGATGATTTAAAGAGATCCTAAACATGAAATAGACATATAACTATCACGTAATACCGAAGATGACTGGAGGGGTCAAAAAGTCGTCGTCTTCGACAAAAGAAGAGCTTAAGTGGTGACAGGACTATCCTAAGAGGAGCTCACGGTGAAGGAGGTGAGAGGAAGTATCAAGGTAGGCGTCAGAGGCTATGAGAGGTGGGGGGAGTATGCTGAAAATCATAGGAGACGGTGGAATGCAATGATCAAGGGTTGAGTTTAATTTTTTTAAAAAAAGCCTCAAACCGTTTTTAAATAGCAGTCAAAAAGCAAATTTTGAATGCAATCGCTCACTATTTACCGTTATGACACACTATTGGCCGCTTTTACGAACAAACATATTTCGCAATATGTCACCGCTATTGCGCGATAGCGTAGCGGGCGATAGCGTCGCGGGAAGGGACCGCTAATGTTATTAGCGCCGCTATTGCGGGGCTATTTACCGTTATTTATAACGGCGATGTAGAACAGTGATAAAACATAGGATTCATCAAAAGGAGCTAGGACACTGTATCTAACATCATCTTGTGTCTAACATCATCTTGTATCAGATTGTCCAAATACTGGATATATGTTCCGTATGAAGGCAACATATCATTTAGTACAATTATAGGAAGCTTTGTTGTTCATTAAGGGGTTGTTTTGGCAGATTAAAAAATAAACTTAAGTAATCTACAACCTAAATAGTCTAGTTCCACATTTAGCACATAGACTCAGAAGAAAACTATAGAAAAATCAAAGTTTCTAGGTTCTTTCAGGCGGATGTGCCTTGTAGGGCAACTTTCCAAGACATCTTGGAAAGTTGGATAGAGAGATTTTCAAACTTAAAAGTCATTTTCTTGGTTTTTCTCCCGCTTTTCTGGGAGGAGCATAGTAAAAGGTTGCTGTAATCTCATATTTCCGCTTCCCATAATCTAATTTGATATGCTATAGATAGATAAGATCTAGAACTTCTTGTTTCTGTAGTTTCCTGGTGAGTGGGGTATACGGGAATGTTTCCAGTTCCTTTTTCTTCAAATTCCACTGCCAAGAGTCATTTTAAGGAAAACAATAATGGTCTGGACTTTACAGGTTATTATGAAAGCATTAAATGTTTTGTGATGCACTGTTCTGATCATGCAGTCCAAGGTTCTTTATGTTTTGGCTTCTCATCTTCGCAACTCTAGTTGAAACTCCGAGGGATAGAGAGCATTGTGTTATGTTATAATGAGAAAAATATCTTTAATTTCAGTATTGAACAAGCATGTGGGTGGTGTTGTTGGGCCCTATGTCTATGTGCTATGATATATTTGGTGGTGGTGTGCCTATGTCTATATGTTTGGTCAGGCTCTTGCTAACCCACTTTGCTAGATCTCCCTCTAGCTATATAATCTCTACTTTTACCTTGGTGCCTGTTCAAGGCCCATTCTGTGTGTCCTTGTGGTCATTGCCGACGTAGGCTGCTCTTCTGTTACTGTGATCAAGTGGGATGCTTGCTTCCATAAGGCTAAATAACACTTATATACCCTATGGTTTCACCTACTTTTCACTTATGGGTTATATACCCCAACTACAATTTGGTAGCAAAAAAAAAATACCCTAAGGTTTCTTAAACTTGACCTTATGTACCCTCACTTTTTTTGGGCAGCACTTAAGTACCCTAAAGTTCTTACAACTAGCACTTAAATACCCTAAATATTTAAAGCTTGCACATAAATACCCTTAGTCCTACAAACTTGAGGGTACTTAAGTGCAAGTTTTAAAACTTTTTAGGATATTTAAGTCCAGATATAAAAAGTTTAGGGTATTTAAGTGCAAGTTTTAAAAACTTTGGGGTGTATAAGTGCTACCAAAAACAAGTGAGGGTATATAAGTAAAGGTTTAAAAAATTTTAGGGTATTTTTTTGCTACCAAATACAAGTGGGGATATATAAGTAAAGAGTAGATAAACCAATAGGGTATGTAAGGTCTATTTAGCCGCTTCTGAATGCCTTTGCAGCCG
Organism: Asparagus officinalis; assembly: GCF_001876935.1. Classification (NCBI taxonomy): domain Eukaryota; kingdom Viridiplantae; phylum Streptophyta; class Magnoliopsida; order Asparagales; family Asparagaceae; genus Asparagus; species Asparagus officinalis. The sequence goes on from NC_033796.1 coordinate 97,390,164, forward strand.
GTTAGCTTACTTGTAACTCATCTGTTTTGATAATTTATATTAACTATCATAATCTTAGAGGTTCTAAATTTCCTTGAATTTGAAAAGGGTCTTAGACAAAGAGTGAAGATGATGCTTTAGTATGCAGAATTCTGTCACTGTTTTTATTGCTGTGCACTAACTTATTCCTAAAAATGAATTCTTTCTTAGTAATTTGAAGACAGTAATAACATAAAACTATTTTGTACTTGTCATGTCTGCCATTATCTTTACCATAAAAGTACACCAATCCTGCTGATAAACTGACCATGCCAAATTTTTCATCACTACCTGAAAACTTTGGGCTAGTGCCTATGTGGCTTTTTTTAAAATAAACTTCCCTGATAAAGCATGCAACCTATGTTGCATGGAAGCGGGCGTGGACACAGGTACAACACATGGCAAATTTGTAAAAGATACGAGTATGGGGACACAACTGCGCCTACACATACATATATTTATATTGAAATTGATAATTTACGTGAGAGCAATATGTTTTTCATTTACATATTATGGGATTTAGTATTCCTATAAAGTTTTTATGTTTCTTTTGTCTTGTAGATTATAAATTGAAAAACCGCTCATCTTGTAACTAGATGTGCAAACAACCCTTTAAAATCATAGTTATGAACCGAGTATGCTGAAAAAAACCTGATCCTTTTCCAAGAAGTTTCAAAAGAGATCCATTGTAGGATATATGTCGAAGAAGTGTATGGCGAGTGTTTTAATTTAAAACATGTGTATATAATTGATTTACATGTCTGAATAAATGTACGCATATATTCAAGTAGTGTTCAAGGAAGTGTCAGAGACCATACAGGTGTGTTACGCGTACGGCTTCATGGTTGAAGTATCCCCTCAACATGTCATACAACCATGCCATAAATGGTTTAACGATTCCATTTTTTGATATATTTGCTAGAACTAGATGGTGAGGTAAGTACAATCAATTAGAGACTACTAAATACAGTAACTTTTAAAATGCATGTGCAGCTTTAGTAGTGGGGTTAACGAATGGAGTTTCACGTTGTATAGGATATGATGCTGGCCATTGCAAGGCCACAATAAAGGTGCATGAATGCATTAGTTGCATTGCAGTTGAAGTCACTGAAGTGTATGGTTGGTGAAGAGAGGGCCAACATGGAAGGTGAAATGTGATACCATGAAGAGACATCCTTTGAAAATCGAATGAAGTATCCCCTCAACATATTATACAACCATGCCATAAATGTTTTAATGATTCCATTTTTTGATATATTTGCTAGAACTGGATGGTGAGGTAAGTACAATTAATTAGAAACTACTAAATATAATCAATTAGAAACTACAGTAACTTTTAAAATACATGTTCAGTCTTTAGTAGTGGGGTTAACGAATGGAGTTTCACATTGTATAGGATATGATGCTGGCCATTGCAAGGCCACAATAAAGGTGCATGAATGCATTAGTTGCATGGCAGTTGAAGTCACTGAAGTGTATGGTTGGTGAAGAGAGGGCAAACATGGGAGGTGAAATGTGATACCATGAAGAGACATCCTTTGGAAATCGAATGAAGTAGCCCCGCAACATATCATACAACCATGCCATTTATGTTTTAATGATTCCATTTTTTTGATATATTTGCTAGAACTGGATGGTGAGGTAAGTGCAATCAATTAGAAACTACTAAATATGATCAATTAGAAACTACAGTAACTTTTAAAATATATGGGCAGTCTTTAGTAGTGGGGTTAACGAATGGAGTTTCACATTGTATAGATATGATGCTGGCCATTGCAAGGCCACAATAAAGGTGCATAAATGCATTAGTTGCATTGCAGTTGAAGTCACTGAAGTGTATGGTTGGTGAAGAGAGGGCTAACATGGGAGGTGAAATGTGATACCATGAAGAGACATCCTTTGAAAATCAAATGAATACAATCTGTGTTGTAGATTGTCATGCTCACTAAGGATGTCCAAATCGTTTTGGTTCTATGTACATGAAAATATTAGGGTCATTCATGTTGGTGCTACTCACATTGGTGGTACCTTCCCCTTCTCTCTTACAACCGCTTCAGTTTTGATAATAAAGGGGGTGTCATTGCTACCCCTGCTCTATATTGAGGTATTAACTATTTACAGTGATTCTCACATATCGTAGAACAGGTGTGATTAATTGATACAGGACACAATAGGAAGAAAAAAAAAAGACAAGGAACAGGTTTCAGACCTATGGCCAGTCAGCGTATAATGACCACTCTACCATTGAGTTTTTGAGGAGCATTGCTTTGGCCCTCGACCTTATATGGTTCCCCTGCTCTTCCTTCATACCCTTGCAACTTGTTCGTAAAGGATCCATGCCATGCCTCATATCTTTCTAGGGAACCTTAAACTGATTTTATTTGTATTATATTTCATATGTTTCAATTCATCTATCCTTTTGGGGTCATTGGTATAAGGGATGTCATTAACTGTCCATCTCTTTCTACATGTGGAAAGTTAAGGGAGGTTTATGATGATTCTTTAATCTTTTCTATTGAGTAAATTTGTTATTCTCATGCATGTGCTGATAACAAATTTGATCGTTGTGTCAGGACTCAGACCGTCTTTTGGATTTCTGACCACATTCTCCATAGAGCCTTCTTTTTCTATCCTTCTGAAGAGAGATGTGAGGGGTTATCATGAACCACCAGTTTTATCATGAATCAGTTCACAATGTCCATATCGATCCATTATACTTTATACCCCTGTTTCTAGCACTCGATAGACCTTTTCTACCATCTTTTTCATTTCTGAAACAATTACAAGTGTTTTGAACAATCACAGATGTTTTTTTTAACTGTGGATCTTCTCTAGAAGTTTGATGTGTATTCTCAACATTCAGTGTGCTACTGAACAATCTAATTCTTCATTCAGTTCATTTTACCAAGTTAAGTGTTAGCCAAATTAGTCAACTTTTGTCTGTTTTAATGCAACAAGATTATCTCTAACAAGTAGTTTTGTTGCTTCGTTAATTGATCACATTTTTTTCATGAAAGGAGTTATATTGGTTCTGGAGAAACAAGACCATTCAAAAATGGTTCAAGTCTTTTAGTATTAAAATTCTATGGCTCGAATTTTTAGTATTGTTATCTTATATATGCATCTCCTATTCAGGCAGGATGCAGTCACTTGGTGTCACTAAGAACTGAAAGAAACCACGAAAATGGAAGATACATGAGAAATAAAGAAATAAAGCAATGTAAAACTAAGACAACCAGTTAAAAAAACCAATGAAATGATTGACACAAGATAAAGGTGAAGAAATAAAACTAGACTCATCCATATCCACTTCAACAGTCCTATATGTTTAACATAATTTTAGTTGTTGAAAATTTTTTCATGGCCAGAGTTAGATGAATGTCCTGTATGCCTCTTCCTGGATGCAGAATTGTCAGTGTTCCATTTTTTACTGAAGTGTATCCTTATCTCCCTAAAGTCATACTCATGGTCAATATTACTTGAAAGATAAATATATAAATCCAACTAATTTCATTTTCCCATTTATGTTTGCCGCAAATAATTTGATATCGCTATGCAGGTATGACTTTGCTACCAATCGATGGCTGAAAGAGACAAGCTTACGTAAAAAGCTTCCCTCTGATGACTCCTGTTGCTTCGCTGCCATGAACGAGGAGCTCTACGTGCTGACTTCAGAACCCAGAAGTTCCCCTAAAAAAAGGCCAACCCTAGAGATTCAAGTGTATAACCCTATCAAGAGGAAATGGAAGTTTCTAACCACTAGCGTGCCATTCAAACATGCAATTGATTTTAAGAGTGCTGTTTCATGCACCGTCAAATTATGATGCCTTTAGATTCTCAGTGTATAATTGAAATGTTCCTTTTGATGTATAGATTTATACACGCGGCGAACGGTTGGATATTGTTTTGTATCGCCACTTATTAGGTGTAAAATGTTTTTGTTTGCTGTATAGATTGTTTTACTGTAAGTATTACAGATAGAAGTTGATTCAAGTATGTCTTGTAAATAAATATCTGACATATATAATCTGTGTACGTATCAAACAACTGTCCAGACTAGTGCAACCTTTGTATATTATTGTCTGTATCAGGTTGGTTTATTCACTTGGTCCTGTTACCAAAACGGGAATATATTCTTGTTTTCCTTTCCTTGATTCTGGTGGATATTAGGTAAGTGTGAAAAGCTGTCGAAATTAAACTATATACGCTCATGTACGTACGATAAACTGTTAGTAAGCGCTAGAAAAGTGTCATTTTATTTTATTTGTTAAAAGGCTTAGTTGCAGACTGTTTATGAGACCTTTTCTCATCTTTTTGCAAAAAAAAGATATTAACCACCACAACACTTTTGACTTCGATTTCTTTTTTATTTTTTCCCTTTTTTTTTTTTTTGACTGCAGGCAAGTTTTACTCCTAAAATAAGAGGTGATAGGCTCAATGTCACCTCATTTGCATTAGAATACCCCCAAAATGTTTCATCTCAGTAGAACATTCTGATTAAATAAACCGTAGACCAAGAGAAGCATCCACAAGAGAAGCAACTGATAAGATTATGTAATAGCACTTCGAGACAAACAATAAAGTTCCCTTTTTAGATTGAGGTTGTGTTTTGTTAATCCCAACTCCCGCTATAAATGTTGGAAATACCATTTAACTGTTCGATAAAATTTGTAAGGATCTTGTCAAGTACATTCATCACTTTTTTTTTTGGTTGGGGGGGA
>NC_033796.1:97395456-97467276 GCF_001876935.1 Asparagus officinalis
TTTACCTTAAGCATTATAACAAACTTATACCTAAAGAAACTAAGAAAGCTAGCACTTTAATTCCAAAATATAAATGCAACTAATTCTTCGGGTTGCAGCCATAAATACATCATTTGAAGCTTCAAAGAAGACAACCAAAACACTGGGAAAACCAAGTATCGTGCTGAAAAACAAGAACATACACATATCAAACTTTACAACATTGGTTGGTTCTATTCTTAAACTGTTTGGAATTACAAACTCAACTCCACAGCTCTCTTAGTAGACCTCACCCTCTTAAACTTTGACCTACAAAAGCTTTTATTCCCACGAAACAATTGAACATTACACATTACAACCACCACGACTAGAGCCCATTTGCAGCCTGATACATCATGTTATATCCATCCAAACCAAATGCAGAGTACTCCGGAAGAGGATAAACAACCCCGTTTGCATCCATCGGCCACTGGCTCTGAATCAATGCATCGGGTTGCAATTCATTCAACCCGTGGTACGGCATGAAGGAATCATAGACCATTTGAGGCATCTCTTCATAGTAGTATTCAGGTACATCAAACTGAGGGAAAGCATAATGTTGGTTCACTGAATTGAAATCGTCGTGGTGGTTGTAACGGTTATATGCTGGCCTTACAGCTGTCCGATGATCCTCATCGAGCAAGTCATTAATGATGTCAAGATGTGGGAAATCGTCCGGCATCACTCCGTTGACCTGGGTTATGTTACCTTTCACATGAGAACGAGATTCATCAGTCCATGAGTTCGGTCGGGACCCAAAAGTGATACCCGAGTTCACTGATGATAATGATGAAGATGTAGAGGGCTGGGGAAATGCGGCATCATATTGTGTAGAGAAAATTAAAGAGGGTCGATGAGTGAACCCTGATGTAGTTGCACCAGTTGAAGTTTTGATGCCCATTATGGCATTTCGATAAGATTGCGGTTCAAGACTGTGAGCAAAAAGAGATGAGTCCGAGTCTAAACGACCAACCGAGCTGAGTGTGCGTGATAATGCAAGCGTTGCGTTTGACGTGGAGACAAGGGGAGCGGTTGTGTTTGGTCCTGGAATGATAGGGGCACTTGAAGGCCTCGATATTGAAGAAGCTTTGTTGGCAGTGCTGCTTATTGATTGAGAAGTGTGCAAGGTATGTTTCGAAGGTTCAGATTTCGAAATGGACATGTTTTCTGGTGATTTGAATGATTTCTCAGATTGAATTTGGGTATTTGAAGTGGACTTAGGTGAGGAAACTGGTTCATTTTTGGTGGTAGTAGTGGTAGCAGCGTGTATCTCTGTAGATTGCTTAACCGATGACGCCTTTCTAGCAGGGTGAGGTGATGATGCTGGTTCTGATGTCCTTGAGTTAAAGGTGGAGGAAATATTCTCAACAATTTCATCTTTGACAATTGTTTTAGTACACAGTCTCTTGTCTATTTCTTCCTTGATATTGGGAAAAAAATCACATCATTAGGACATTTAAAGGGAGTAACCAGAAAATTAATGTAAAAACTTAGCTGCAATTCCGACGAGAAGGTAGAAAAAAACTAGTTACCCGTAAACGTATATGAAAAATCAAACAATAACAATGATGATGCAATGGAAGAAAAATACTCAAACGTATATGAACAATCAAACAATAACAATGATGATGCAATGGAAGAAAAATACTCAGATGAAATACAATCAGTGTGGCATGTTTTCAAAACTCATGAAATTTGAAAAGTAAACTGATATTCTTATATGAAGAATAAAATATTAACTATATACATATATGAAAAAAATTACACAATAACAATGCTAAAATGGAAGAGAGAGAAATCTAAGATGAAACATAATAGGGCGGGCGCATAATAGGGCGGGCATGTTTTCAAAACTTGTAAAGAAAATCCGAAAAGTAGACTGATACACGCTATTACATACAAAAACCTCATGCTGACAGACAAAGCTGGCAGTGCAATTTTCAATACAAATCCTTACCTTAAGAAATATGTCCTCATGCATCCGAGGACATAAAAATGCAGAAACAGGAAAATAAGAAAACTCTTTACAAAAGAAAATCTAACCCGTTTTATGTGCAATGAAGGATCAGATAAAAGAAAGACTAGAAGATGAAGCTTCAAGAGAGCATCATAAAATGATACCCTACAGAAAATCCACATTGTACAAGTTGTCCTTTAAGTTCCAAAAAGAATTACGTCAAATGCTAATCAATGTGAGGTGAAATTGATTGAACTTTCCTATTCTCTATTTTCTAGATTCATTAAAGCAAGTCATTGTGGGATCATCTATCGCATAATAACTAATAACTCCAACTAGAGAGGCAAGTATCAAACAAGTTGTGCTTTGAAGTCATTTATACACTAATTCAGGACAATTAAGTCATGTTGAATTCATAAAAGGTTTTGTTTCCGTGTATGTTATTCAAGAGTAATTATCAATCTCAAACTAATATTGCAGCTTATGCACACAGTCCCATCTTTAAACTAACACGCAAAAAATGTTAGAGGTACCTTCTTAAGAGGTTGTTGGAGTTTATGTCTCTGATCCTTCAAGGATTGAAGATTACCCTCTGGTTCAGCCCCAGTAGCACTACAACTTCTACTCACATAAAGTAGTTGCTCGGCACTAACCATGGAACTATTTTGCATGTCCTTATTCTGTGGATATTTCCCTCTGCAATGATCACAATGCGATAAGAAACAAACCGCTTCCCTCAGGGAAGGAGAAAAGAAAAGGATCCTTGATTTCAAAAATATATATATACCTGTTAGAAGAACTTCGTTTACTTTTGTTACTGGTTGATGAGTACCCCTTGTATGGTCCATTCACCACAACCGATGGGACTGAGTCAGTTGAACATGTGGAAGAACTGTCATCCACAAAGGACGAGCTCTTTTTTTCGACATGGCCATTTGAGATATCACTCCTACAAGCTTCGGATGCTGGATGAGTTTCTGATGTATCTGTATCCCAACTCAGGGGGCTCATATCTCTGTCTTCTACATCAGCCAGAAGTGATTCAGGACAATCATCTCCAGGCTCAGAAACATCAGAAACTTCTCCCCTCAGCTCACTCTTCTTGCTCAACTGTTCCCCATGCTCTGAAGAGAAGTCCACCAGAATTCTTTCCTCAGAGAGACTATCATGTAGTTCTTGATGCTTTTCCTCCTCCATTTCTACAGACTTGTCACCTTTACCTCTGTCCTTACCTTTGCGATTGTTTCGCCTCTGTCTAGCCTGGTGGAAAGAAAAGGATGGATGCAAAAGGAATGACACTCAGACATAAAATAAAATAGAACTAGTAAATAAAGAAAAACATGTCAACATGCCAAAGTGCAGTACATTAAAGGGAAAGTATAGAAAAAGATAAAGAAAACAGAATTAAAACATGAAACACAACCTTCAATTACAAATGGACAAGAACAAAGGCAACATGATCAGTATATATCTCACAGAAATGGTACTAAAGGACGAATACTGGCAAAATGGAACAAGGTCTCATTAAGCTTATGAGAACATAGAATACTTTCATGGAAATCAAAATCAACATACTAGAAAGCAACCAGAGAATACGCAGTTTTGGACTTCATAAATTAGAAGCAGCCAGATAATACGCAGTTTTGGACTTCATAAATTAGAAGCAGCCAGATAATACGCAGATGTGGGCTTCATAAATTGGAAACGGACAGTTGTAATTTTCTTAAACAGAAAGGGTGCAATCAATTGCATATAAGAACTCTACTAAGTCAATGATTCAAACATGCACCAGTCTCAACTTTCTCATAACCAAAAAAAAAAAAAAGAAAAGAAAACAAAGCAAACTTTCTCATACATAGAACACTGAGTTCGTGGAAATCAAAATCAACATACTAGGGACCAACCAGATAATACACAGGTCTGGACTTCATAAATGGGAAGCCGCCAGACAATACGCAGGTTTGGACTTCATAAATTAGAAGTAGCCAATCGTAATTTTCTTAAACAAAAAGGGATGCAACCAATTGCATTTAACTAAGAACTCAATTAAAATCAACGGTTCAGACATGCACCATTCTCAACTTTCTCATAACAGGAGGGGGAAAACAAAGCAAACTTTCTAATGCATCATCGACATCTTTGGAAAAGGTAGTTCCATTCCTTCATTTAGGATTTATTCAGGCCAAAGAGAACAAAGGGCTTCAAATGGAACAATCTCTTCCAAGGGATCAGGCACACAGGGATGAGTCATGTGGTGTGGCTGCTTCTAACATGAAGCCATACCCATACCTGCACCAACTCTTCGAGACTTCGACAGTCCTCGAATATATGTGTACATTAATTCATATGTGTGCTCAATTATATATTACATGTTTGAATTTAAAACGCTCATGAAACACCTATTTGGATGTATAACTTCACATCCAATTCCTGAAACGCATCGCACATGGGTTCGTTTCAGCTTATACCAATTCAGAACTAAGATCCTAAAATGTGGTTTCAGTGTTTAGTTTTAAAACGCCTGGTTTTCCAATTTATAATTTCATAATAAAAGAAAACATGAAGATAGAAATGCTGGAAGGGTTTTAATTCTCACATGTGAATGACAAAAACAATATTGGTCTCATGAAAATTATTACTTTCAACATATAAAGTCATGTTCTCATACCATATCTTTTACAAATATGTAGTTTGAATTTAAAATGCTCGTCACACGCTTCTTTGGATGTATAATTTCACATCCAATTCCTCAAACGCATTGCACATGGGTTCGTTTCAGCTCATACCCAATTCCAAATTAAGATCCTAAAATGTGGTTTCAGTATTTAGTTTAAAAATGCATGGTTTTCCAATTTATAACTTACATAATAAACAAAAACATGAAACATAGAAACGTTGGAAGGGATTTAATTCTCATAACATGTGTATGACAAAAAGAATATTGGTCTCATGAAAATTATTAATTTCAATATTGTATAGTCGTGTTCCCATACTATCTTTTACAAATACGCAGTGCCCATACCCAAACCTGCACCAGTAACCCGTACTCTTTTTCATGCAACTAAAGGGATATGTTACAGGCATGGAAGGGACATAGCAGTATGATACCGATACAGAAAGCGTGAAAACAAGGCCACAATATTTGATGGATACACTTCTAAATAGTATATTTTGAACATTTGACATTATTTTTACCTAATGCTTTTTCGACTAGCTTATTATAAAAAAAATGAATTTATCAAAAGTAGAAATAAAATCTTGACATGCACTTTATGTGATATATTTCATGTTCTGAAAACTAAACATCAAAATGAAAAATTGACCAGCTATCCTCCACTAATTCATATTCCATTGCCCATGTGAACTAGAAGTATGAAGGAGGAAAAAAAAACACCATGAAAATCTGTATACGAACTTCACTTGAGAAAATGACCTTAAAGGCCACAGCCCATAAAACAATTATAACAAAAACATAATGGAGGAGCTTGACATAGAACTTGCATTTGTTCTTGCAAAAATAAAAACCAACAATCTCTATATCAGAGCATAAAAGCAGGGTATAAGCAGGGTATAAGCATAATGAAATCGCTGCACGTAACTGATCTTCAAGTTTCTCGAAAGCAGACCTCATTTACCAAAATGCTGGCATGCGTACAACTAGCAAAATTTCTCTACAAATCAAGTAATCCAGTTAAACAACAGGCAGCATTAACATATTGATATCATGTAATGCTCAATAATACCAAGTACAAGACTTATAGAACAATGCAGGCCAGTATAGAATATAAATGTTCCCACAGATGAACAAGAAGTAAGTTGAAGAAACTTAGTTGACCTGTTTTTTCTTTGCTCTCTTTTCCCTCTTCTCATTTTCAGCTTTCTCTGCTTTCTCCTCCTCAAGAATAAGCTCCTCCTGTCTCCTTAATGCAACAGCTTCTTGATATGCTATTTCAATTCTATTGCTGCAACAAACAAGTTAGAGAAAACTATTGAAACATGAGGAAAATAAAGTCCATGCAAGCTAAAGTTGTCAGAAAAGAACAAATATAGATTGAGAATTACCAGGAATTTTGGGTCCTTTTTAAAGTTACTATTTATTATTACTTCAAGTAAATATCTCAGTTTTTGAGCATTTTCATATAACTACCATGTGAACGTTCACAACAATGCAAGGTTTTAAATATCGGATGTCGGGTTCATGTCGGACGGCTGAAATCCATGTCGGATAGCGGAAATCGGGGATATATCGGGGGATATGGACTAAATATCGGATTGCCATATCGGGTGGGCGCATATGTACAATATCATGTCCTAAATGTAATCTAAGCATTCTTAAATTCAATATAAGCATACTTTATAAACTTTATAGACTAGACATATAAAAAAGTAAACAATATATGAGAAATGTAAAGAGCTAAAATGTAAACAATATTAGAGCTAAAAAAGTAAACAATATACGAGAAATCAGGGATTATTAAATGATAAACAAGGATTATTACAAGGATTACTAAAAATTAAGACATTGAATCTTTCATATTAATTAAACAAGATTAGAGCTAAAATGTAAAGAGCTAAAATGTAAAGATATAAAAAAATATTTATGCAAGCATTCCCATCATATTAATTAAACAAGGATTATTACCGGAGTTGAATCTTTCATATTCCGAGGATTACTAAAAAATCAAGTTAGAGCTAATTTTACTTTTAATCCAAAAGAATTATTTAATTACTTTTTGTCCACAATTTGCTCCAAGATACAAAAAGAAACTTATGATGATAATTTAGGAAAAGAAAGAAGAGTAAAAAGAAAAAAGGGAAAGTTAAAAACCACGATATATCGCTGAACCGATTTTCATAAATTTTGGCCGATTTTTCAAATAGGAAATAGCGGCCGATATATCCGATTTTTCGCCGACATGACCGATATATCGCCCAAAAACGATATGCGACTTGTATTTCCCCGATTTGTGTCGCTCGACACCTTGATCCGCTATATCGGCCGACATGTCCGACATGTCGGCCGATATTTAAAACACTGCAACAATGTGAGATTGCTGCTCTGATCTCACATCCAAACTAACTAATTTAATTAAGAAATATTAAAATATCTTCTTTAAAATAAAGAGCAAAACCTGCAATTTGAAAGAAACAACAATAACGGGCCTTTTGCAAAGTATTCATCAACTTACTCAAGCCCTTCCTCCTCATTCAAATTATGTTTTCAACAAAACGCATGCCTAAGAAAATAAATAAATAAATAAATAAAATAAAATCTAATGCCAAGAAAAAAGAAGAAGAGAAATTTGTATCCCCTAACTACTTTAATTCCCAAATTTATAAGTCCTGTTCTCCTTTTTGTCCTCTTCCCTTCTCTCATCAGTTGTTCAAACCCAAACTAGCAAAAACAAAAGTTTATTTTCAATGCACAACTTGGATGCAAAATATGTATATACGAACCATTATATAGATTTACTATAACCTTGGAATCAAACCATGTTTATGTTTCTTCTCTCCGACTACAACTTCGAAGTAAGAAAAATAGAAATGTTTGTCGTTTTGGATTAATGATTGAGGAGAACAGGTATTCACTTGGAATGAAGAGGGCAAAAAGAAAAATTATAGCAGAGGATGGGGACTTATGAGGGTGGGTCTGTGTTGTGTAGATGTCTAGATGATTCGGCTAGTGTAGATGATTCGGCTAGGGTTTATAAAATTGAAGGGAAGAAGAAGAAAAGATTAAACAAATTAATCTCTAAACTATTTTATCAATGTCAAATTAATTATTATTTTTTAAACAATCAAACATTCAAAAATTTAAGGACTAGCAAAGTTTCCCTCACATAATAGCTTAATAGAAAAAAGGGGTTTTTGCTTTTAGACCCATTTGTTTACTCCCATTTATCTTTAAACCCAAGTATTATTATTTCTATCTTTAAGCCCAATTCACCTCTTGTATTTATTTTTAAACCCAATCTCCAAAATATAAAAACAAGCGGTGAAAATACAGTATTTTGAAGATTGGGTTTAAAGATAAATACAAAAGTTGAATTGGGCTTAAAGATACAAATAATAGTACTTGGGTTTAAAGATAAATGGGAGTAAACAAATGGGTCTAAAAGCAAAAACCCCTAGAAAAAAATATATGTCGGTAAGAGAGAACTTTTTCTAATAATTGTATAGTTCTTAGATAATTAACCACAGATGGGTCTATTTACAAATATATAAATAATAAATAAGTTAATAGCCACTTAGCCAGTTCTTAAGTTCAATTTATGAATTTAAAAGAAACATATTTCATTACTAATAGTGTCTCATACAATAAAAACGTCATGGACTGGTTAAATAACAAACAAATATTAGTTTTCCAATTGTATCTAACATATTGATATGGTTCTCCATGTTTTATATGTAAATAATTTACTATATTTTCTTTAAAATATTTTTCAGCTTCAAACCAAGTTTATAGGTAAGATAAGGGCATTTTTCTCATCAAAAGCCACATGCTAAGCACATGATGTAGTAGTGATGAAGAGGTGAGGGGAAAAATCCTACTAATTCAGTTGTAATGTAAACAGAAAACAGCTCATGTTAGTTTGTTGAAAATGGATAAAGTTCATGCTAATGTCTTCAAATCTACGCTTCTAAAATTATTCTTATGAAAACTCCCTTCTATTTTTCAGACCAAAATTCTCAAATGCAGAACAAGAAATAATCACGAAATGTAAATAAAAACAATGAAGAATTATGCACCTTCAAACACACAGCCTCTTAAGAATTTAATGGCAGATGAAAACTAGTGATTTGATCACATTGATCATCGTCAAAAGATAAAGCATATTTTTTACTGCAAGGCTGAACAAACATGGAACTCTCTAGAAAGTTAATGACCATTTCAAACTGATAGGATCAGGCTACCCGAATGCGATATACAAAAAAATACAAGCTGAAAATTGACAATATTTGGCGGCCAGTACCCACAGAATACAGTAATTTTGGTCGTTAACAATAATATTACCTTAAGGGTTAAGTTCAAATAACCACCCAGAACTTTGGTGGCTTTTGCATATAAGCCCCTTGAACTTTTTTATCTCACAAAACACCCCTAATCTTTGGAGTGTCCCACAAAACGCCCCCAAACTTTGAACTTTTCTCAGTGGACCCTTTCATGTAATTTGCAAATAACTAAAATTTCCTCCAGAACATTTTAGTTATTTTTCACTCAAGAACATTTTAGTTATTGGGTCTGGTGAGAAAATGTTAAAGTTGAAGGGGTTTTGTGAGACACCCCCAAAGTTTGGGGGAGCTATGTGAGATCTAGGTTGCATGGACACGAATATGGGACACGGCAAATTTGTAAAAGGCAGGACACACACATATTTGCGTGTGCCATATTTACATTAGACCAAATATTGAAATTAAAATATCTATAAATTTTTTATTTTCTTCTACCACCTAAACAATTAAGAATCAAATTAAATCAAACTAAGAATTAAGATTTAATGACAAGTTTAGTTTTGATCATATGGGATATTAAGAGTACTTTTTAAATCTTTAGTAATTGGTTTCGGTATTTGGGTTCAAAAATCTATTTGTTTTAAGCTCGATACCAAAGGAATTAGTTTAGGGTTACAAGTGATGGAGAAATCAGGTTTTGCTCTAAACCACACATGCACATGGCATTTCCGTAGGGTGTCCACAGTTAATTTGGTCTGACATGTGTTTGACACGTATACGTCACCCAAAACGAAGTGTTCAGGCAACCTAGTGTGAGAGAAGCAAAGTTCAAGGGGTTATGCAAAATTATTCCTTATTTTAATGAAAAGCAGTACCCACTCAGGCTTGGCTTTATTGTTAGGGATTAGATCGGGTTATACAAGGTCCCATGTTCAAGACTAGGCTAGCACCTTCATTGAAAAAAGAATAGAAAGCAATAAGCAGAAGAGCATGAAACCTAAAGAACTACCAATAATTATACTTTAGAGAGAATGAACAAGAAAAGGTATTCTGCTTAAATTTACACATCTAGAGAATTATCCCACTCGTATTGCAGTTTGCATTCTTCCAAGCAAAGATTGGTGACGAAAGAAACATCCATCAAACTTGAAGACATTATTCCCAAAATAGAGGACTTACAGATGTATCAGTTGACACAACCAATCAAAAATAGCGGCAATCAATAAGGATGTTACACATCTTCAACAGCTATGTTATCAGAAGCTATATAGATTACCTGAATATATGGGCTAAAACAAATATTTCCAGAGTCCTGCGACCTAGCTCTGTAAGACGTCTTTCATCACGGAGAATAGAATCTTTATTAAATTCATCTCCAGAACAACCGTCCTACAACATGTGATTGTTGAAACATCACCTGTTAGAAACCAAGTCTAGAAGATAGCTTGAAATCATGATTACTAAGAATTTAAAGAAAAAACACAGAAGATGATAAAGATAACCTATTTTTAATAAAAAGGAAGGACACAGTAAGAAGAAAAAGATGAATGTGTGAGAGCTAGAGAACCCAAGGCTGATGCTTTGGCCAAGTCCAATTGGTTATTATAGGTTCAAAATGCTCCAAGTCCAACCCAATATGTAAAATACTGATAACTTTTTAAAACCTTGACCTATATTAGTGGCAATCTATTCACTCCAGTCTTTTACTGCCAACTTTATCAGTTGAAAATGTGTTCTAACCCAGCAGCACATTGTCCATCTCTTTCCTAAGACGAGAACAATTTGTCAAACAATTTCTTTGACAAGTCCAAACTAATATGTAAAATACTAATTTTTTTAACCTTAAATTAGATTACTGTCAATTTCTTAACTTTAAACTTTAACTGCCAACATTATCAGTTGAAAATGTGTTTTAACCCAGCAGCTCATCCAACTCTTTTCCTAATCAAGAAGAATTTGTTAAAAAAAATTGCTGACAAGGAAACTCTGTATTTACCCACCAAGCAGCCTAACGACATTTAAAGAGAGTTCTTCCTAGCTATTATTTCCTAGTGGTTAAGAATTCAGTAATTGCCTTTACAAATTGTTTCACTCTCAGAAAAGACAATCAGTCAAAAGAACCCATTCCACTTTGGAGCTTTTTCAATGTGAACTGTAACAAAAAAAAAATTACTCCATACCCCACTTATATTGATATAAGTAGATTTGAAAATGCAGTTGCATTGATGCTGTCTGTTTTCAGACTTTTAATCCTCTAAAGAGCAGAAGTTTCTAATGAAATAAATATTACTATCAGCCCTAAGCTCGATCCTATGATCTATTGCGTTGCCTCATCTGTACATAAGCACATGGGGGCAATAAAATCTGTGGTTAGTGCAGCTGTGTCAAATGTGATAATGTTAGTGCCTAAAAGAAACTAGGTCCAGAGAAATTATTTTGCATTATGCACCCCCGGTTGATTAACAGTATGATCATGCCTTTGATATTGCACCACTAAAATGCAAATCTAATTGAAGAAATACCAGGAACGAGAATTTCTTCAGCAGTTACTTAACAAGTACTTCTTTCAGAAAACAAAGAGGCTATTAGATTCTTACTATGGACTAAGTATTTTATTTTAACTCTCTCCTGCCACCTCCTAGCTTTGACCTCATTAAGAAGACAAGTTCTGTTACGTGCCTCTACAAAACCATTAAGCATTCACTATTGCTATGAATCCCTTATCCATACAAGTAAACCAAATAGCGTCTTGTCAATTAAAAGCAAGAATAGCGAATATAATTTCCAAAATAAATTTCTGAAACCTATTTGCACTACAAAGATGCAAATCTTGATTAAAAAAAAATACCAGTAACCAGTATTTCTTCACCAGTTATTACTATTAACTTGATATTTTACTTAAACTTTCTTCCCTACCTCACCTCCTACTTCGACCTTATTAAGAAGACAATCTCCGTAATGTGCCTCAACCAAATTGTAATAATTATTCCATGTTTGCTATGAATCCTTTATCCAATA
The DNA here is from genome assembly GCF_001876935.1 of Asparagus officinalis. Classification (NCBI taxonomy): domain Eukaryota; kingdom Viridiplantae; phylum Streptophyta; class Magnoliopsida; order Asparagales; family Asparagaceae; genus Asparagus; species Asparagus officinalis. The sequence continues at coordinate 97,407,404 of NC_033796.1, forward strand.
ATAACATCTTAGTTACTTAAAATCAAGAATAAAGATGCATGTTGAGGATATGCTGAAATATAGCAGGAAACAGAAGGTCAAATGTCAGGGGTTTGTAGTCATGAGAAGTTATTTCTCTACTGACTTCATTGTTGATTCTGGTATGCTAGCATACGTACACGTGCAAAATCATAATAGCAAACTGAATAATCCATAAGTATTATACCGATGCAAATAACATAGTTTGATATTTAGAATTAGGGAACAAGAGAAACATGGATAAAATACCATATGATTTTGGGCTTTTCCCCCTCAGAAGCCACTTTTAGATTGGGTTACTGTAAACCACCTTTGAATGTCAATTAATACAAAAACCACCTTTAAAGGGGGTTAAGTGTTGCAATCAACCACTTCCCACCAAAGATTTTCACTGAAAACGCAAAAACTCCCCTAAAAGCTCACATTCAAGGCACGTGACTCATTCAGATTCAGTTAATGCTTAGATTTGGTTAGGATACAAGTCATGTGCCTTGATCGTGATTTTTCACTGCCATTTTTGGTTTTTCAGTAAAATTTTGACTGGGAGGTAGTTGACTGCATCAAAAAACTACTTCAAACATCAAACATGGTTTATCGAATTATGAGTAAAACCTCAAGGAGATATTTTTTGAACTTTAATCAATCCCACATTTGTATTTACTTAAACCGTATAGTAACAAGAACTTAATGATAGGGATCTAGGATTCAGTAAGTCCCCAAAAGATCAAAAGCACATGGAAAATTTTTCTATCGAAAAACACCTTTCACAATGAATGCCGAAGATACCCTTTGTATGAAGATAGAATAGGAAAAATGAGTAACTATATATTACTCAAGTAAAACATGATATGCCAAAGGACATTACAAAGGCCCAAAGTTATCACCAAAATGTATCATTAATAATGATCAAAACTTCAGATATATTATGTTATAAAATAAGAGAAAAAAGTGCATGAAATATTAGCGGCAGATTAAATGTACCAAAACATACTTTTGAGCGAATCGGCAAACCCTTTTCCTCCTTCGAGGGCAATGACAGATGGGGCGATTCTAGTGCAGCTCTCTCAAGCAATAAGAACACATCTTCTGCCAAAACAAACATGTCCTTTTCAACAAGGACAATGGGAGCTGGTAAATCCTCCTTTTCCAGTTTGTTGGCTCTCACTTCTTTTATCTTGCTCTGGCTTTTAAGAGCTTTCAGACCAATGTAAAGAGAATCCATTACCAGTGTAGATGCAACCTCTTTCTCTATGAAGAAATGTTTCACGACTACCTTCAAGATAGCATCTGTTTTATCCCTAGACATGTGCCACCTGGTATTCTGATCAATTCCAAGCCAGAATGCATGAAAACTGCAATCAACTACACAAGGATTAGGCATAAACAAGCATATGAAACGAATAGATGAGGCCAGACAAGGTAATGTATCTTAAAAATCAAATGGGACACATGCTGTCTGCAACAGCAATAACTGAATAAAAACTTAAAAGCAGGCTTCCAAGTTTCAGCATATAGATTACCTTGACCACTTTGTTTTATCACCAATCAAGGTTTTAAGCTTCTGCCTCCTGTCATCCACAAACCTTGCACAAGTTTGTTCTACAGCGGACAGATATACTCGAATTAGCTCTCTCCGGTACTGAGAATCAAGGCAACGGAACGGGCGGTGTGCTTTCTCCCTTGAAGATTGCAACAAGAAAAAGAAACATTATGTGAGTTGAAATTGAAGTACAATAATGCTTTTTAGGGACAGAAAAAGTAGTGAGTAATATTATATAAGTTGAACTGGTCATCCTAAAATACGTCTCAGATTAGAACTAAAAAAGATTAATACAGAAATGTTTTCAGATGACATTGAGATATGACAATGTCCAGATCAAAAGCTTAAACCATTACGAATTACGAATCTAAATAACAGAAAAGTGTGATGGTAATACAGAGAAGCCAGAAGACAGTTGCATGATTAGAGAGAGAAGCTATACAACCCATAGTTACACAGTACGCGGTATGAGGGTCATGGTATGAATTCGGATAAGTAATTGGCCACTTAGAAAATTTAGATTCAATGCGAGGTAGCTTGCTTCAGTACGCAAGTTCAATTAGTAGTGTATTGTAAATTTTTTTGGATGCGCTTAAAGTTTTCCTAAGTATATAGTAGAAAAGTAGGAATTAGAAAGCTAATTATCCATTTCAATATTTTCTCATACAAAATACTTCTATACTTCTTTTTTATGGAGTTCGTTTCTTTGTTCTGTGTTCCCCCCACATAGTTCGTATTGAGATCATGGTTTCATTTCACATTTTATTAACATAAGTATTTAGTTACAAGTAAAGTCATTTGCTCGTATATTCTATTGTGCGTCTCCCTTCACTTGATTGCACACATTGCATTGCGTCTTGCGCATGTACACTTAAAAGGGATATTGCACTCAGCATACTTGTAAGTGGTGCGCCAATTATGGGGAACCAATTCGTATAATTGAGGGAATCGGTTTGCAAATGTACTGGGAATTGGTTCGTAGGAACTGTATAACAGTTCGAGGGGGGCTCCAGGAATCATGCAATAATGATAAAAAAACATAAGATCATATAAAAAGTTAGTTTAAAAGAATGCTGACGGCGTATGAAAATTGGTCAGCTTATTTATACATGATACGACATCTGCTGTTAATTATCATCAGTTTTGAGATGACATCAGAAGACTATTGACAATGTCTAGATCAAAAGTTCAAACCATTAGTACAATAAATAACAGAGAGGTGCCACAAAAATAAAAAGCAGCCTGCAGACAGTTGCATGAGTAGGAAAGCTATACAAACATAAGATAATATAAAAAGTTAGCTTAAGAGAACGCTGACTGTGTATGAAAATTGGTCAGCTTATTTATAAATGATACAAGACATCACCCACTATTAATTATCGAATCCATATTAATTTTTTCATAAAAGTTCAGTTAACCATTGTACAACCAAGCTCAAGCTGGTAGAATAAATAGGAGACTGAACACGTACAACTTTCTGTAAAAAAATGCCAACTTTTCCTTCGTTCTTAAAGGAGGGATTCTCGCAGAAAATGATTTGATTAATAATATCCAAAAGCATGTCATGAACTTAAAGAAATCTTATCGAAAACAAGATATGCATAACCTACACTATATAAACAAATTTAGTTATTAAAACCAAACTGATTAATCAGTTATCTAAAATGCATCTCATTTTAGTTGCTACAACCAGTTAGTTATCCCAAAGAAGCATACAACAATTGATTTGTTCCTATCACTTCATTCTCCTTTTTGCCTCGAAAATCATTCTGAATGAGAAGAAAATTGTAAATTTTTTTCACAAATTGTTGACACAACTCTCTATCCCTAGAAGTTGTACTAGTGAGCTACATGTGCTACTCATTAGATATTGCCTCAATATCCAGAAATTGGCCATAATGTTAATTACCTCTATTGATCATTCGATACTCTCCTAATAAGTGGCTTCTAAAACCAGAATGCATGGAAGCCGTTAAGCAATCAGAGAATTAGAAGGGGTGTGTATTTGCAATCAGCCATTTTTTAAAAATAAAGATTCTTCTGGCCGAAGTCTTGCTAATTTCAGCATCCACAGACACTTCATCGAGTATTTGGCGATCTGCTAATTATTCATAATATACTGTAAAGTATCTCTAGCATTTGACCCATGTTTTTAAATTTATATCCAACAGCAAATGGTCAAGTACCACAGAAAACTAAGAAAATCTGGGCGACATGTAATATCTACACCAATAGGCACTTTCCAAGCTTTACTTATTAATTCATTCATAGCTTCACCAGGCACTTTAACCAGTAATAAGTTTATGCTTAAAACTACTCTGTCGCTCAAGTTCTCTGCTCAAAATTTTGAGAATACAAAAACCAGAAACCATAGGTCGTGAGGTTTAAAGGATATGAAGTATAGAAATCTCTACGATATTTTCAGCCATAAGCTGTCCAAAAAGTTATTCTTACAAAACCGAAGATCACAAAGGCTTGGTGCCATTAAATGATACAAAGAGGAGACAAACAACCTTCTCAGGGGAGTTACAATTGTCTCAGATAAAAGAATACATGCCCAGAAACAAATGATAGACCGCATCCGGGCAGATACAGTATATACTTACATTATGAAATGTTTAGTGTCATGTTAATATAACTACAGAGTTTCGTGGTCCGAACCCTCCCCGGCCCCGCACATAGTGGGAACTACGTGCACCAGGTTGCCTTTTTTAATAACTTGACCTAATCATATATTTTCTATCTTTAAAATTCGACTATGTGAAATAATAAGTCAATCTTATGTTGTCTAGTCTTAGATTAAAATCACAAAAGTAAACCGCCCAGTAAAGGATAAATTTACTTCAGATTTCAGGAGTCAGGTTGGGATCGATTGAGAAATTTTTCATGTTCAGAGATAAAAGTTGGGTTTACTTGGGCATAGAACCGGATCTGATCCCACATCATTACAGCGTAATTGCCAAATACTCAAGTCTCAAAAAGTTCCTTTCAAAATGAAAAAAAACAATAAAGAAGACGATGATGAAGAGAAAAGTAGGAAAAAGAAGTTCAGAAATAGAAACTACACCTATCAAAAGCTCCACAGCGAAATGTTCATTACTTGATATATGATAAACTTGTGATTATTAAGTGAGAGTTCCAAAACAGTTGGACTAGTTGGTGTGGAACTCCTGACAGTTTGGATTAGGTAAATCTATTGCATAAACAGAACGGAGTTTATTATAAATCTCAGAATTCCATTTAATGGAGTGGCTAAAATATCTGCTAGGTGAGTCTACATTATATAAGACAGCTGGATAATCATAATAGGAATAAGTTCATTCATACATTAAAAGAGCAGCACATATAATACTACATTGCTATATTACTTACAAAATAATAAAAATATAAAGTGAAATAATGTGTACAGCACTATGCTAAATTTAGATGAAGGATAATGATAAGTGGATAAGCAACAGTAATTTATGAACTACCTGATAACTTGAACTTCAGCCTTAATTGTAAGAGTATCATCATCAACAAAGCCATCCGATATCTTATTTATCTCCATAAATTTTTTCCAACCCCAATCATGTTCTTTCTTCCAGAACCGATGTAATGTATCTGCAGATCTCCCATAAAAACATCAGTCTGTATCACTGCTAAACTGAAGAATATCTCATTTAATGTCAACAATCAGCTCACCATTGTACTTATTTCTTTTTTGATCCTTGTTTATTACAGCTATAGTGAACAGCGCAAAGTGACTCCAACCTACAAATGGGAAAATGGGAGAGAAATGTAGCTACTATGTAGTTAGAAAATAATCAGGCTAGATATTATAAAGCCATAAACCAGCTGCAAACCTGGAAGAAGTTTGTCATGATTAGCAACACAAAGAAACAATGAGAGATGGTTACAGGCATCACAACCCTGGGGATAAATTAAGATATACCTGGAAAACAATGTCAACAATCTTGTTACAACTATGATACAGTGCATTATTATGAATGCAAGCATAATAGTCCCAAGCACAGAAAGCATTATCAACCATGGAAGATCATAATAGAAGATCCAAAACAATACACAATCAGCAGAGAAAGATTTCCGTAACAGGTAACTGATTGTGAGTTTACTAACACCACAAGTAGAATACATTTCAGAAGTAGACTAAACAACAGATAAGACCAGGCATCCTTTGCCTTAAATTTAGCAACAAAAAAAAGTTAACAAACTGTAAGGACCAACAGAGGTAAGACAGTAAAATAAATAATTAAGATTTTGCAAATGTTCTTTTTATGTTTATATCTGGATCTTTTTCCTCTAAACTGAAGTAATTCTTTTCTAAATTTTACATTGCATTCAACATAATCTGTTTCCATTTTCAGATGTTAAAAAACATAAAAATTCAGCTGGTCATGCTAAAAGTCAGTACCAATGTAGATAAATTACTGGGGGAAAAAACATTTTTGTTTAGGACAACTGGTTCAACATATAGACAAGATAAAATAAATGTTAATCACTGAACTTAAGCAATATGGCATAGTTATGTGACAGTAGGATTACAATAAAGTAAAAGGCTGCCATGCATCTAAAGGTAATAGTACAGAAATAAAGGAAAATGCAACAACAACAACAACAACAACAAAAAAGTGAGATTAGGCACATGATAAGAATAACAAGCAATATGAAAGAGGAAATATTAGAAATGTACTAGGAGACATAAGGTAGTATGGACTGGGATAAGATAGGGGAAACTATATTTGGTGGCATGAACCTTGTGAGAAGTGATGGAACCACACTACAACATACATACGACCAAGACAACCGGCAGAGGAAACAAAACAACATTTTAGGCAGCAAACTAACCAAAACTAACTCAAATGAGGAGCGGAGCCTTGTTTCTTAAAAGAGAAAGGGGTCACGAAGATAAACCAAAAAGAACTGGATGAAGGGTATCTTTATTACATGTAAGATGCCCATACTCCCAGGAAAAGGTTTGAAATTTTTAGATAGAATACAAAGTATAGATATGCTCAAAAAGAGCGCAAAAGCTAGTATTGATAGAAAAGAAGCTGTTTCTTTCTTAATAAATATTATTAGTTACAGGGAAAGATCCTTATAGTCACATAGCAGTATAAATGAATTGGGTATTCTTTAAGAAACAAGAATGTACTGTCAAGAAACAAGAATGTACTGTCAAGATATCAATATTTTAGGATAATGAGGCACATTGACAGAGGTTATACCAGCATTGAAAACTAACTAGTAACTAATAACTAACTGATGTCGGGTATTTCCAGAACTAACTCAATGCTTGAACGTAGAAATACCTTCTACATTGGAAAAAACACGAATTCAAAATGGAATTAACTTAATAGATGATACATAACATGAATTCGATGTGAATATCCTAGACTCTGAATTATGGATCGAAGTTCACTCCAACTAGGTGGATTTTGAAAGAAATACAATTAACAAATAACAGGAAATTTTAAGAACAATATAAGAAGCATAAAACTGAGATATCATACAAGTTAAAAACTCAGCATCCATGAATTTCATACCATTTGTAGCCACCAACTTCAAATGCATTGCTTCGCAGTTCTCTTTTATTGATCTGTGAAAAATGTTCAATTTTCCAAGTAAATTTTCCATATAAATCAGAAGGCTTTGGTCCTGCAATCAACATGAGTAGTTAAGTGAGCTTTAAACGTAATCAAGAAAAAATAGTGCCAATGCTAACAATCAACCTTTGTCAAAATTGGTCTCTCGGTAATTCAAATTATCTGTCAGGCTTCATTATTATAGAAGACTCCGGATATCAAACATATAATTCTAGCCAAATATGTAAACCGGCGATATCAAACAAAAAATCCATTCTTTTGCATAGCGTATTCTCACTGTCATTACTAGTTGTTCACTTTTTGGATTAAGGACTTCAAACTCACGACATCAGGGTGTCTTATATTCAGAGCTAACTGCTGAATGATAGATGATTTTAAAAATTCATATTTTGCAGCCGAAAAGCACAAAAATAATCCTACTCAATTAATGGATGTAAGTCTATAACATTAACTAGGTGGGGTAGGCTATCAAGGATGAAGAGTTCATTGCTGATTAAGGATGGAATGAGCGATCAGAATGTTCTCTAACCAGGACCACAACCATTGAAAACCCATGCATACAATTTCTCATTTTGCTTGGAGGAAACCATGCAAATATGCAAAATTAATTGGTTAGAGAAAGCATGAGTAGTGTGTTATTCAATAAGTTCTGAGTATGCATTTCGAGGTAGATGTAGATTACCCACAGAAAAGAATAAGACAACCAATTATGAGTTGCATAAACAAAACTTTACCCTTGAAATGGAAAAGGAAAAATCTGCTAAAATAATAGTTGTAGTCCACTACTTTCTTTACTCATCCATACATACCATGGCTTTCACCATCAAAGCAATACAAACAAACATTAAAATAGCATCAAGATTCGATATATGACCTTAACAACAACAACAACAACAAAGCCTTTTATCCCCAATGTTTGGGGTTGGCTACATGATCTTATTCTCTCATGCTGTTCTATTATAGCTCATCTCCTCTGTTAAATTAACAATTATCACATCCTTCTTAATTGCTCTCAACCAAGTTCTTCTAGGTCTACCTCTAGATCTCTTTGTCTCATTAAGTACAGTATTAGCACTTTTCCTAACTCGTGCACTAAAAAGTCTAATTTGTACATGACCAAACTACCTTAGTCTATTCCCTCTCATTTTATTCTCAATTGGAGCAGCATCTAATTTACTACGAGTGCACTCATTTATTATCTCTTGCAGTGTATACCAACAAGACCGTCGTAACATTCTCTGCGCTCCTTTTTTGCACGTGATGTTTCTTAATTGCCTAACATTTCAATCCATAAAGCATTGTTGATCTGTTCTACAGAATTTTCCCTTTAGTCTCATAGGTATTTTACGATCACATAAGACTCCTAAAGCACTTCTTCATTTTAACCATCTTGATTTGATTCGATGGACAACATCATCAATGTCGGCATATGACATGATCCACCTTAAAACCTTGTATAAATTACCAAAAAAGGCATCGATTTGAAACCATGGTGTCAACTTAAGAGGAAAATAAGAAAGATTAGCCAGTCTGTTGGATATGTAAGACTTAGTTGAAAATGTACTTCATTCAGGAAACATACACACCCATGGTTCAAACAGCACTTCTATAAGTTACTCAAAGGGTTTTTTCCCCTTTTATTTAGCAATATAATTATTTAAAAAGTACTTATTAAATGACTTTATAAAGAAGAAACTGGAAAGATGATAACATGACTAGATGGTACAAGCACGTTTATCTCCATAACAGAAGGGATGCATGCTAAAGCTTCAACGAGTAATGATAAAAACAAAGGCTACAGTTTAGAAATCCCCTTGGCACCATGGTTTGTAATGAATCCTAATCAGAAGAAGAATGAATGAGTGAGAATGTGAACTACAGCGTATATCCAGCTATGCATTGCTTTGATGGATCACACAATTTATTCCCATCTAGAAATCGTTGAACATATTATGTTAAATTTATTTTTTCTTTCTTTGTGACCAGACGATATGTGAGGTTTTGTATATGTTTGTACTTTTCCATTTTGCAGGATCTTGCCGTATTATCTTTTTAGTGAACCATGGGAGGCTTAGGCTTCATAGCTTTGCTCTCAAAAACTAAAGTTAAGGTAAAAATAAAACAATGGAGAAACCAAAAGGAGGAACTCTAAAAGCAAGGAAATTCCATCCGATACATAGTGCTTATCCTTGCTAGGAACTTAATAGAGCTAACTCATTAGGAATTTTTCTTTAACCAATTTAAAAATAGAAGAATATACCAGAGTCATCGTCGTCATCTGAGTCCCAATAAGGGGGTGAAGTAGATGGCATCCCATTCTCAACTTGTTCACAAGATCTCCATTCACCGAGAGATTCCACAGAGCGACAATGCCGCATGCTTGATGACCCATTCACAGATGAAGAACCGCTGGCGGGCACATAATCCTCGCTTACACTCCCAGCCCTCACCATATTAATCAATAACGATTATGGATTTAAATTATCGACAAAACCCCCTTCTGCACCTGCATTAATCAGGAGAATGATAATGAGATATGGGAACAGTTCATCATTGAAAAGATTCAGAGAATGAATGTAAACTATTCTTTCAACAAATCTAACAATTGTGAGAACCAACACAGTCCATACATTAAATTTGATACACAAAGTATAATAATCCACAAAGAAACAAGAAGGTGAAAAGAAACAAGCTCAAAACATTCCACAAAATAGTGAGAGGTGGCAACATGGCCACATCAAAAATATTCAGAGAAACCTATGTTTTCCCCCTAATGTAAACTAATTCTTTCAACCAATCAAACAATGTTAAGAGCTTAGCACATTCCATAAATTAAAGTTGAGGCACAAGATACAGAATTACACAACGAAGCGAGAAGGTAAGAAAAGAAATTAAACATTCGACAAAGTTAGTAAGAAATGGCAACATTCCCAAATTGAAAACATTCAGAGTTTCAGCCTTTTCATGTAAACTATTCTTTCAATCAATCTAACAATAATAAGAGCTTAACACATTCCATGAATGAAACAAAACAAAAAACTCAAATCCAGTACACCAAGAATCCAAAAGAAAAATCAATACTAATAGTAGTAGAAACTTTTCAGCTAAAAATATCTGAACTAAAGTTCAAATTTGATTACCCCCATTGACAATGAAATTTTAATCGAGACACCAAAAGAATATATAATTGAAAAAACCCAAAACACCCACAAAACCCCCTTTTCCCTCTTTTCAATCATAAACATCTCATAAACCCAAGATCAAAACCAAGAAGAAATCAAATTCAAATCAAAGAAAACCCATTTGAGAAAATCCGATTCCGGGAAAACCCACAAGAAGAAATCATCATATAACCCAATGAATTCGAGCAGTCAGCAATCTAGGACCAAAAGGGGTAAGGAAAAAGACCTCAAGGATCTAAATTTGAGAAGAACCCAGTACAAATTTCGGCGCAATTGGATGAGAGAGAGAGAGAGAGAGAACGGAGAGGGGAGAGGGACACGGACCCTCTTCTTCTTCTTCTCTTGTCTGCGAGAAGAACAAAAAACAACAGAAGGGCGAGCGAGGGGAGAGAGAGAGAGAGAGAGGGGTGAGGGGAATAGGCTGCGGTCTGAAGGGGACAAACTTGTCAAAATAAAATGGGGGAGCGCGTGTAGATTTGGCAACAGTAGAAACGTTACCATTTTTATTGCATGAGGGAGATATTGTATACAACGTTTCCTTTTTTTTTTTTTTTTCATCCTCTGATAATAACGTGTTAATTAGGTAAATTGCGGATAACCCCTCCATCAATGCCCTTAGTTGACTATAACTCCTTCGTCGACTCCTTTATTAGTTAGACTTACATCCCTAGATTGTTACATAAATTCCATGGAACACCCTTCTATTAAATAAGTAAGTTGAGAGGGGTTATTTGCTACTGAAGAAGGTACAATATATAGACGTGAGGAATTACTTGCAATTTGTTAGGTAAACTTAACGAAACTGCTTTCTAAATTTCTGGGGTTTGGCAGAAAACACCATTAATAAATTAAAAAAATCAATTCATGAACTTTTAAACTTTTAAAATTATACAAAGCAAGTATGAGCTATTGAGAATTGCCATAAACAACACTGGCTTCAAGGATAATAGGTGTCCATGAACATGAACATAGCAGAAAAAAAGAGAGCAATATAGCGTGTGCGTCGCGCGCGTGCGTGTATGTGTGTATATATATAGAGAGAAAAAAAAAACTTATGTCAACTTAAGTGGATCATCCACCAAAGTTTCTATCCATTGATGATACCTAAAGATTTGTGCATTATATGAAGAGACTTTTCATCAATGGATAGAAACTTTGGTGGATGGTCCACTTAAGTTGACATAAGTTTCTCTCTCTCTCTCTCTCTCTCTCTCTCCTCTCTCTTATATTATAATATATATTATATATATATAGTATATATATATATATATATATATATATATATATATATATATATATATATATATATTATTATATAAAAAGGGAATTGGATGTTAAACTTTTATTTTTTTTTATTTTTTTTTTCCCTCTTGTTATGGTGGTTTCAATCGCCAAAGTGCAGCCCTTTGCCAGCGACGGACAGGTGTACTTTTGTATGCAATGCCCTAATCAAATTGGCGGCCAATACCAGTAAGGATCCCGACTTAGCCGACTCCCCGAGTCGACATCTTCTTGTGTCGACTCGAAGGGCGGTACTTGTCGATCCTTTTGTCGAAGACGACTCGCTACGAGTCCATTCGATCAATTATTCGACCCCTCTTGGTAGGTCGACTCGAAAGGCGTTACTTCTCGGCTAAGTTAGAGGATAACTTCGACCTCGAACCTCTCCCACTGTCAATGTGTCTGCATCGCATTTAATGTTGGGTATGTGCCATCATGCCCCTAGCCCCGATAGTCTTCATTACTCATCGGGCCACGTAGGCACCGCTATGCCTCCAATCGCTTCTCATTTTAATGCTAAGGTGATCACCTTCAGTCGCCAGCCGACACCAGTAAAGCAAGTGCTGACGCAGCCACTAGCTCATGCTTCTTCACCGTCATCCTGTGCTCAACCACAATAATGGTTCTACCCTTATACCCCTGGTATAAATAGAGGTATTGTTCTAGATATCAAAGTAAGTGATTCTGAGCAATTCCACTACACTACAGAACTCACGCAGTTCTTTATTTTCCCACTCAAGTTCACCAGTTGACTTGATCGTCAAAGGAATCACAGGGAACCAATCCCGTCTTCTCACGAGTTTCTACTTATGCAGGCTCAAGCTACTAAGCTCAGAATAGGATATTCGGGAAAGAGAGTGGCCCCTCATCAATCTCACTCTATCTAACCGATATAATTGACTGTGTGATCCCTTAACATCAACAGTTTGGCTCCCACCATGGGGCTACTTTCTTTTTCGAGAAAACATGTCTGGTTCTGAGAATATGGCTGAGCAGTCTCACCCTGAAGAACCGCATCAAAGCTATGTTACTCAGGCCCAGCTTAAAGAAACAGCTCAGTAGATTTCTTAATCTCTTTAGCAGTAACTCGCTGCTTTCACTAGCGAGCTTCTTAGCCGGCTTCCATAGCAGTAGCAAACTACTTCATCTCTCCCCCCACCTTCTGGAGACCAACGTCGAAGACTCATCCTTTCAGAGCACAGCAAGTAGTCCCACCTCAGACTCCTCATGTTGCTGCCAAGCAGTTGAGAGATCACGTCGAGCACGCGACCCTGCCACCACATCGGTCAACCCATGTCAAGGAACCCTGCCAACGTGTCCTCCCTCATTCTGAAGCCACCAGCGAGAGTCCCGGTCGTGGTCACCCTAAGGATCGTGCTAGGGGAGCGGTCTCTAACACTCTCCCGCACTATCGTGCCACTCCAATCCCCTCTGCTACCATAGTGGCCTCTGGATATGACCGGGTGTACAGACTGATCACAGATGTCATCGGGGGTAATACCCCCCTCTCCGATGACCTTATGAATGCCCCGTGTAAGAAGTTCAAGATGTCTCATACGGATAAGTACAAAGGCAAAGGAGACCCCTTCGAGCATGTCCAAAATTATTATCATGTGATGAGCATGCTTCAAGCATCAGAAGCGGTTGTTTGCTGATGCTTCCCTATCACTCTGTCGGGGAGTGCCAAGCTCTGGTGGAATGCCCTTGAGAGGAAGTCCATCAGCAGCTTCTAACAACTCAGCCAGAAGTTCATCCACCACTTCTTGGCTGACACCAAGCAGAAGCTCCCCCCTCATGTACTAATCCAGATGAGATAGGATCCTAGAGAAAGCCTTCGGACCTAAGTCAAGAGGTTCTAGGCCAAGAGGTTGAAGGTCAATGACCCAGGGAGCGCAGTCGCTATGTCTGCTCTCGTGGCCGGCTTACAGAGCAATGAATTGGCCGACTCACTTGCCAAGAAGACAGTAGCTAATTATGAATAGCTGATGACCAAAGCTCATGGGTACATGGACATGGAGGATGCACGAGCTTACAAGGCAGTAGCCAGGTCCACAGAGACCTTCACAGCCATGACTTTAGCAGTTGTTGTTGCTTCAACAGCAATATTAGCACCACCCGCACCTGCAGCAGCACCGATGGTGGCGCCAACACCCAAGTGGACTAGAGACCCCCCGAGAGTCGACTCCCGCTCTAACCGGTCCAATAGGAGGGATCGATAGAGGAACCTAGCGCCAAAGTCTTCTCTTACTATCTTCAACACCTCCCTCGATAGAGCTCTCATTATAGTCCAAAAGGAAGGGCACCTCAAGGAGTCTGCTCCTCAGATGAAGTCAAACTCATGCAAATAAGATACTCTGCAGTATTGCTGCTATCATAAGGATCACGACCACCTCACCAATAATTATTGTACCTTAAAGAGGGATATTGAGGATCTGATCGAGAGAGGGTACTTGAAGAACCTCGTCTCTTAGAGGGACCGTAAGGAAGTTCTCCTAGCCAAAGAAAATAGGAGATCCCGCTCGCGGTCGCCTCATCCTCGACAGCCCCAGGATAGCCGACCCCCAGAGCTCAGTCATAAGGAGGTCATCAATATAATCAGTAGTATTCCCACTGTCGGATGGTCATCCAACAATGCCCGAAAGAGATATACTAAGAGGACGTTGCGGGTCAACCAGAGCAACAAGAGGTCGAGAGCGGAGGAGCCCATCTCTTTTTGGGACGCCGACCTGCAAGGCATCAAGATGCCTCATGATGACCCTATCGTGATCACAGTCAGGATTAGCAGCTTCCAAGTGAAGAGGATCATGGTCGACACAAGAAGCTCATTGGACATCATGTATGTCGACGCCTTCAACCAGATGGGCATCGACAAGTTTCGGCTGCTCTCCTGTAGAGGACCCCTCATTGGATTCACTGGACACTCTCTCTTGCCGGAAGGAATGATTACTCTCTTCCTAATAATCGGAGAGTATCCTAGGCAATCCACCGTCCAAGTCCAATTTTTGGTGATTGGTCTCAAGTCGGCTCATAAATGTCATCTTAGGCCGAACCACCTCCACCTCTTGCGGGTCATCCCTTCAACTTACCACCATATGGTCAAGTTCCTAACTCCTAATGGAGTCGAAGTCGCCAGTGCAATCAGTGAGAAGCTAGGTCATGCTACCTGCTCTTGACCAAGGGTAAGGGCGTACAAGATACCTTGCCTATTAAGAAAACTTGCCTCTAGTTAGAGAAAGTGGCGGAGCGGCAGAGGACGACACCGACGGAAGAGCTCCAGGAGATACCCATCGATCGTGAAGGACAAAAGATGGTCAAAATTGGGTCCAATCTAGTCGATCCCTTGCGAGGAGCATTGAAAGAGCTCTTACAAGCAAACACTAATGTGTTCGCTTGGGGGCCCAAAGATATGCCGGTGATTGTTTGCGTTGGAAATCATTTTTATCGTGGAATCTATTTATAACGTTTATCGTTTACAGATTCAAAAGAGTTAGCATTTCTATAAGACTTCTCTACACAAATAAAACAAACAGAGACTTCCTAAAAACACATGCAGAGAACGTTTATTGATCGCTACTTCTGTGGGATCTTTGCCTATGCCGGGGACACGTTAGCCCGTGGACCACCGAATCATAGATCTAGATTGATCGTGAAGAAGGCTCGGTGTTCTTGTTTCATTTTAAACACAAGAACAGAAGTAAATATCTCAGTAATATGAGATAAATACTCTTCTCGATATTAAAACGATGTTTGATCCCAAGGAAAGGGTGAAAAGGCTGTAGATCTCTCGAAAGCTTCCTCTTTATGCTGAAGTTCGCCAAAATCTCGCCTCTCTCCCTCTAAAATTCATGGGTTCTGCTCTTAAACTATTAGCGCTTCGCCTCCAAGTCCAAAATTTCATATTACTCACCCCGCCCCCCAGTGTAGGGACACTAGGAAGTATTTATAGGCCTTAGATGCCGTGTTTGTGGATAAGATCTCGTGATTTGAGTATATCTTCAGTTAGTAACAACTTTATCACGTTTAATGATACTCCCAAAGCAGTTAGGAAGCTAGTGGAACATAATCATAAAAAAACACGTTTTGGGAAAATCTAACTATGCGAGATAGGTATGTGTGTCTCGACACCGAGACAAACTTGTCTGTCTCGGCCCCGAGACACATTTATATGTCTCGGGTTCGAGACACACTGGTTGTGTCTTGTTTTGCCGTTTCGTCGATTTGAGCTCTTTGTTGTTTCTTTGTTCCTTTATTTCGCATGTTCCATTGCCTATCTTTGGCATTGGATAATCCCCTTTAACTCGGATATCAACATTCATCTCTTCTCTTCGTCTCGAGCTGTATTCGGACATCTATATGTAATTTTTGACGCCTACAGATACGCCCTCCAAAATGTTTCAACCTCATTCTTTTATAGAGGAGTTTGGAATACTTTGGATAAGATAAGCCCAACCTTCAATTCTTTGACTTCTTCAGCTTTCATCCTATTTGGTATTTTTGTCAAATAGTCTAAAATTCTTCTGGTGCTGCATTTATCGTCTGACCGTTATCGAAATCTTGAACTGAAACTGGTGCATTCGATAATTGAATTAGCTCGTGTCGTTGAATCGATATTTGAACTGATTGTCTTCTTTGGGAATTTATATCTGACTTATGATTGAACTCCCTGGGGTAATTTTGACCTAAAAATTATCCACAACCTTATTTTGGCGAAATTGTTGATGTGTTGACCGGCGTTGACCTCTATTACGGCGTAAACACAATATATACTTGTACGTTAACTGGAGTCTACACAGTTTAAGCTCTTAAGGCATTGGAGCATGGAGAATCAACTTATACTCATATACTCATCAGAGTTTCGGGAATCAGTTTAACCTCATATACCCGTCGGAGGCTCAAGGAGATGCAGTTTATACTTATATATTTATCGGAGTGTAAATACCTACCCTGAATACATCAAAAATGGGCGAAAACACACACAAAACTGACCGCGGGACCTACCCTGTACACGAGACACAATTTTTGTCTCCCGTGGGGGTCGGTCCAGGAGTCGGGTCGGAGGTGCTTTAAAGAGTTAGATTCCTTTAATTTTTCTCTAGCTCTTTCTCCTTCTCCAACTCAAATTCCTTCAAAGAACTCTATAACTCGCTTAGAGTTCCCTAACTCGTTAAGAGTTTCAAACTTGCCATACAAGTTCTCCTTAACCACAAGTAAAGAGGAAAATGACGTGTTCTAATGAGGTGAAGTGTTCGGATCGTCAACGGAAAGCAAACTCGACATAAACATTCGAGGGAGGCATTCCATCAACACCAAGAAGAACCCAGTTTTAAACAAAGGGAATGATCTCCGTCGATCTTTCTCTCTTTTGTAAATCGGAAAACCAATCGAGAGGATTTGTAATTTCTTTTTCTAAGTTTGTTAGAGGGAGATTACATTGAGAGAATTGTAATTAATTCTTTCTCTAAGTCTGTCAGAGAGAATAACACAAATTTATTTTCCCGTTTTCTTCTTAAATTTTCCCACGAAATAAAAGATGGTGACTCCGCTATGGACTAGCTTCACTAATGAAGAAGTGGTGGCACAATCCAACGTTAAACTCACTGGAACAACGGTTGAAACTCTCGTTGTAGAGTTTGATCAAGCCAAGTATGAAGAGTTACTCTCCTTCGGTCCCTTTAGTCCTAAGGTTATGCACAAGATTCGCAAAGTCTCCAAGAAGACTAAAGCTCTAACCGCAGCTGAACCACCAAAGGAAGTCCTCTCCTTTGGAGCGGATCTCTCAGATAGCCTCTCCTCTGAAGGAGTAGGCTCAGCCGTAACCAAACTCATTAACCAAGTTGAAGGTTCCACACCCACGCCAAAACAATGGGTATCGGGTCATAAAAGGCTCATTACATTGACAAACTCGATCAACACAGACAGCAACGCTACAAAAACCTTAAAACAGGCTAAGAAGAATGTCGCTCGACGAAGGAGGAGATCCCGGCGATGAGCACAATTCTGAGAGAGCAGATCCTCCAATCAACGCAAGCTATGTGTTTGTGAGCCTTAGTAAGAGCTCTTCGTTTCTGCTTCAAAATGCAAACCTCACATTGATGAGCCCAAATACAAGCCCCGTATGATCCAATTAAAATGCAACCCTCAAGGGAGTGTTCCAAACTCAAAACGTAGTCCTTTGGGACATGTTTCCCAAATAGAACGCAACTCTCAGGAGTGCGTTCTGGAACCAAAACGCTGGTCTCCAGACCGTGTTAATCAGCCTGAACGCAACTCTCAGGAGTATATTTCAGAACCAAAACACAGGTCTCCAGACCATGTTAATCAGTCTGAATGCAGTTCTCAGGAGAGCGTTCCAAAATCCAAACGCAAGTTTTAGGACTACGTTGACCAGCCAGAATGCAGATCGCAGAGGAACATTTAACCAGTAAAACACATACCTCAGTCTTGCGTTCTTCAATCTAAACACGACCCTCGTGTTCCTTCTTCAAGACACGATGTGATTCGTCGTGTCAGAAAAGATCAACATGGATTTAAGATTCATGTTCACCAAGACCCAATCCTATCTATTGATGGACAAGGGGTTCTAGCTTCAACCTCACGTTCAGTGAGAAATGCTTCTCAAGTCCCCAATTTAAGGAAACTTTTATCAAGAAAAAGACCGGTACAATAAGCCACTCATTCATGTCAATGTGAGCGGCTTATTTCTGTAGTCCTCTCAGAATGCCATTGTTCTGCTTCTATGCCTAGGCGATCAGTGGTCGATCGATTGATGAGTGTTGCTTGACCAAGCAAGCAACGACGTCATTACAAGATAAAGTGTTTAGAGATTGAGTATCCTGGAGTCACTATTTATGTGATCGGTACAGGGAAGTCGCCAGTCCCTAGTTCTGATGAGTCAGAGATGGATCGTTCTCCAAGCGTTAGAGAAATCGCCAGCGAGTTTGAAGGAATCTACCAACGCACTCGGACGCGAACATGAGCCATTCCCCCTGTCAACTATCGGAGGTTAGCCAAAAGAACTAATTCCGATGATGAACGTTCAGCCATCGCGGAGTCTCAACCATCAAGTTCTTTCGTTGGACTTGAGAGCTTCGCCCACATGGCAGAAAATTCTGAAGATCTCGTGAAGAGACATGATGAGCAGCAAGCTATGATCAAAGCACAACAGGAAGCCATCAATGAACTCCGGATCCTGATGACTCAATATGTCGTAGACAGGGCCAAATCTCAGAAGACAAATTCACCGCCAAGGCAAGAATCTTCCCAGAGAGGAAAATCGTCTTCATCCCGACCTCACACAAGCAAAAGGAAGGGAAAAGTGGTTGATGATGCTGCTTTCGACCAAGAAGCCCACAACCTGGAATCTTCCTCTGATGAAGGAAGAGAGATTGAGAATGAGTAGAATCTCCAGTCTACCAAAATGGAAGAATTGGAAGCCCGCCTCAATGCCATTGATAACAGAAGCGAGCTCCAAGATGAGAGAATTGTTAGGCCCTATCCGGCTGAATGGGATGTAGCCCATTATCCTCCAAAGTTTGAGGTCCTGACGCTACAAACTTTTAACGATACGGGATCACCGAATCAACATATCTATCATTTCAAGTCACAGACTGCGAATGTGATATCAAACGACGACATACTGGCTCGATTATTTATTGGCACCCTCAAGGGAGTTGCCTTTGAATGGTTCAGGAATTTGTCTGTCGGATTTATCCAAACGTGGGCGGATCTAGAGAGACTCTTTCTGTTAAGATTTTTAAAGAGGATATTGAAGTCTCCATCCATACCCTTTTCGCCACTAAGAAGAAGAAGAGAGAGCCCGTCAAAGCCTTCGTCAAGAGGTTCTGAAGCATGGCTCTTTGATGTTCGTTAGATATGACATAGTCTACCTTAGTGGAGACCTGTCAACACAACTTGCAGACCAACCTTCTAGCACAAATGAAGGTTGTAGAATGTCATTCCTAGAGACAACTAATCTCTCAAGGTGAACATGCTCAAAAATTCATTGTCAGGGTCAAAGCTGAAGAACAAAGTAAGCAGGATCAACCTGAGTAATTAGACCAAGCCCAATCTTCTCAGTCAGAAAAGGAAGATACTACGACCACTGAAACTAATCATCTTCAATAGGATGGCGGATCCACAAAGCTATCATGTTAACAGTTACCTCTGATAGTCGAACTCTTCAGATAATGGCATGTTGTGTGACGTATTCCAATCATAGTCGTTATACTCCAATGTTACTGAACAACTTGACGGATAGTGACCCACTAGGCGATGTACCCTGTCCACCCCTTTTTTCCCCATGCACTTGTTCAAGACTGGGGGTTGGTTCATTTGTGATCCACTAGATTATGAGTAATAAATTTTTTAAGTTGTCATGTTCAACAAGACACATTTGTCAACTACAAAATTCCTCCCCTGCTAAGTCTTAGTCAAGCCCGGGGGTTGGTTATTTGTTATTTCTCAAATAGAATAACAAATTCACAAAACTATAAGTTAACAATACACTTTTGATAGTCAATTCCTCTAAAATTCCCTTATCAATTCTCTTCAATAGGATAATAAGTCCATAAAATTGCTCCAATCGTAACAAATTCTGTCATGTTAAATATCACACCACTGACAACCAATACTTTCATCACGGTAATATTACACCTCTGATGACGTCATGTTAACATTACACCTCTGACAATCAACTTATCAACTCTCTTCAATAGAGCGATAGATTCACAATCTTGTTAAGTTAACATCACACCTCTGATGACCAAATTAACTTATCGATTCTTTTCAATAGAGTGATAGGTCCACAAACCCGTCAAGTTAACATCACACCTCTGATGATCAAATCAACTTATCAACTCTCTTTAATAGAGCGATAGGCCCATAAAATACTGTTAGGTTGACATCACACCTCTAACAGTCAAACCCCCCAATGAACTTGTTAATCCTTTTTAACAAGAATATCAAGTTTTTATTATAAGATCCCAGCAGATTAAAGATTTTCTAGAATTATCTTAATGATAATGAAGAAACTTTCTGAATTTCACTCTAAGTGAAAATTCATGCCAAGTTAATACTACACCTCTGACACTTCTAATTTTCTTTCAGTATTTCAAGTGAAAACATAACACAGAAAGAAACAGTGGCAAAGCCTACGTATTCAACATCGTAGCATCAAAAATCCATGTCTTTCACGCATGGGGGACTTTATCTTGATCCCTAATTAGAGATAAGCTTATACCTAGCACGCATTGCCGGGTAGTCCATTCCTGTGAAATTGACAAAGTCTATGTATTCGGCATCATAGCACTAAGTCTAAGAGAGTTCATTCTTTTAGCATAACATTACATGAGGAATGACCTTAGACAATCCACATACTAGCCTGATTCAAACGGTAGTCGGTAAAGGCTTATCAAATCCGTTGATGGCTGAGGGTTTGCCAAAAATCCTATAAATATTTGCGGGCCCAACAGCTGAATGGATGTGAGCCGTGACATGACGTTTAAGAGCTTTTGCCCATGAGCAGCTTGTACCATCGCTACAGTTTCTCTTTAAAGCCTACGGTAAATCCTTTCAACCAAGATGCTTTTGAAGTGGGTGCAGAGAATAACTCATTTATGATAAGGAATCAACAGCTCCAAGATTAGAGTTGAGATCTAAAATATTTTAAAAATTCGTTTCAGTCAACCGTGAACTATCAAAAACTTTGGAGGGGGTTCTGTAGGCTGTCTAAAAATTATTATAGATAGCTGACCCCCATTAAATATCGATGATAGAAGTTACAATTTGACGGCTTTCGGAATGCTACAATTTAAAAAATTTCATATAGATCGATGAAAGTTACAATCTGACGACCTTTACAATAATCAATGAAAGCTCTAATTCAACAGACTTTACAATCAATATCAGGAGTTATAATCTGATGACTCTCATATTTTCCAGAAGCCACAATGAAGGTTACAAGATGATGATCTTTGCAATGCTTTAGCAAAAGAGACTACAAATTGATGATCTCCTCAAATTAAAACGCAGATATCTCTCAAATCGTAAGAAATTTGGCAAAATGGACATGAGCAAACCAAACCCTTTGGGTAGGTTTGGTCGGCTCTGTCTCATCGAGATAGTCAATTTTCATATATAGTTCATCCAATTCCGACTTACGGTTTAAAAGTTATGACATATTCTTCGCAGCAAGTCATGTTCTGAAGTCCATCTGCAAGACTGGACTTCGTCTGAACATTGGACTTCACTTGAAGCTCACCAAGCTCACATGAGGCTCGCCTCTATGTTCCAGAGTCAAAATGACGCAACCACTACGTAATCTAGCTATAAATGCAGCTCAAACCCAGCCGCAAACGCAGCTCTAACACAGCCACAAACGCAGCTTCCAGACGCTGCAAACACAACATTCTTCCAGATGCTGCAAACGCAGCTTCCAAACACTGCAAACTATAAACACAACTTCCATACACTACAAACGTATCATTCTTTCAGACACTGCAAATGCAGCTTCCATACGTTGCAAACGTAGCTTCCAAATGCTGCAAACATAGCTTCTAAACGCTACCAACGCAGCTTCCAACTGCTGCGTTCAAACGCAGAATTCATGCTAGAATGCGCATTTTGCATTTGACTCATTCAAACATGAGCTGAGCAGTTTTAAACCTATTTTCCATGATTTGATGGGATCACTCCCCCACTTAGGAGCAATTTAAGGGGGGCGGTTACACCCGATAAACCCCTATTAAGGAGCGGATTAAAGGACGGTTACACCCGAAAATCCCCCTATAAATATCAGAAACTCAACTGAGTTCAGGATTCTTTTCAGATCAATCTTTTGGAGATCAGCACAAGGCTTCTTGGCAAAAGAAAGATCTCGACAATCTTCAGACCTTCGGAGTTGTTCTTGGAGCATTCATTAACATTGGCTTACAAACTAATTTTTGGTCAAATCAATCAACTCTTCCATAGAGTTATAACTCGCTCGGAGTTCCCTAACTCATTAAGAGTTTTGTTCAAACTTACCAGGCAAGTTCTCCTCAACATCAAGTCAAGAGGAAAACACCATGTTCCAACGAGGTGAAGTGTTCGAATCATCAACAGAAAACAAACTCGACACAAGCATTCGAGGGAGGCATTCCATCGACACCAAGAAGAACCTAGTATTAAACAAAGGAAAGGATCTCCATCGATCTTTCTCTCTTTTGTAAATCAGGAAACCGATCGAGAAGATTTGTAATTTCTTTTTCTAAGTTTGTTAGAGAGAGATGTTGAATATCATGTCTCCATGATATTATTTTGATGATAACAATTTATAATATGTGTGTTATACAAATGCACTAACATTTATATGCAGCTTTCAACATCAAATATGAATAAGTGCAAGATGAGTTCAAGGCATTATGAAGTAAAGAAGATGAAGAACTTATACATAAATATAATTTTTTACATTTTCTTTACTTAGAATTATTGTACAAGCCTTGATCACTTACACACACACACATAGAAATTAGAATACACTAACACATGCTTAGTGTGTTAGTTAACTATAGATATCTCATATATTAACCATTAGAGTTTATAGTTAATAATTGAGTGTCAAAACATTGAATTCATATCATTTTTATCCCCTATTAGTCGACTAATTAGAATAGTAGTCGACTACTTGAGCCTATGACTGAATATAAGTTTCTGTCAATTTACAGTATAATCAACTAATCTACTTTATAGTCGACTACTAGAGGCAAAAACAATTTCTTCAGTTTCTATAAAGTTTTTGTTATTTTACAGTATAGTCGACTAATCGACTTTATAGTCGACTACTGAAGACAAAATCTATTTTTCAAGTTTTTGTCAAATTTCTGTCTGATTACAGTATAGTCGACTAATGACCATTATAATCGACTACTAAGAAATTTTCTGACTTCACAGAGTCTGTTTAAACTCAGTGTAGTCGACTACTTTGTCTTGTAGTCGACTACAGATATAGTTTTTTTAGAATTCAAAGTTTGAATTAAAAATAGTTTATGTAGGCGTCGAAAATTGCCTATAGGTCTCTACGAACAGCTCAGTGTTAAGGAATGACGATGAACGTCACTATCCGGTTCACAGGAGTTCGATTGACATCGGTGAACGGCTCAGTGTTAAGGAATGACGATGAACGTCACTATCCGGTTCACAGGAGTTCGATTGACATCGGTGAACGTTTGAAGTGAATCGACGAACTACGTGAATTGACAGAATTTCGGAACAACGAAGGCACAGGCTAATAGAGAGCCCCGCGATGTTTACAAAAAGAACAACGCCTTTCGTGTCTCGTTCGTTCTACAGATAGTCCAACCATTGGAGCTGATAGAACTCTTCGTCAGACTTCCAACTCACTTCAAATAACTAAAATCCGAGTTCGGACGAAGAATTTACAGCGGAGTGTCTCGGATTATTGGAGACACCCCAGGGGTGTCCTAGATTTTTGGGGACGCCCCAGGAGTGTCCTAGATTTTTGAGAACGCCCCAGGGGTGTCCTAGATTTTTGGAGATACCCCAGGGGTGTCCTAGATTTTTGGGGACGCCCCAGGAGTGTCCTAGATTTTTAAGGACGCCCCAGGGGTGTCCTAGATTTTTGGGGACGCCCCAGGAGTGTCCTAGATTTTTGAGAATGCCCCAGGGGTGTCCTAGATTTTTAGGGACGCCCCAGGGGTGTCCTAGATTTTTGGGGACGCCCCAGGGGTGTCCTAGATTTTTGGGGACGCCCCAGGGGTATTGCCTATAAATAGAAGCCTTAGGCCTCACTTTTTCAGGATCTGGATTTTTGGAGAATTGGCGAAACCCTGCTAGAGTGAAGAGTGATCGAGCACTTCAACACAAGAGAGTTCTTCATCAGATCTACATCACCCGCATCCGTTCCTTAGCATTACCCCTCGTCGGTAATCCTAAGAAGAGCAAATATCTCGCTTTATCCGAGATAGGCGCTTCAAGTTTCTAGATCTCCTCGCGGATCGACGAAGCTCTGCCCGATTTTTCTGGATCAGATCTGATTGCCAGGTACTAAAGACCCACGCAAGCAAGAGACGACGAACGGATCTTGTGTTTATTTTCAAGAAAGTTGTAATTTTTATTTTTGTTATTTGAATTCATTTGTAACGTTTGGAGTTTTAATAAAATCAATGATGAAGGCAACTTTTGACGAAAACAAGCTGGCGACCACAGTGGGAGCCAACGGCCTCGCTGCCGAGGCCGTCGTGACGCAACCGGCCTTCAAGATCCGGGTGAACGAAGAGATCGAATACGAGTTCGATCAACAGAAGTTTGAAGAGTACCTCTCTTCCTCCTCCTCCAGATCCGCCTCTCCAAACAGGCGCAGGAAGACCTCATCTTCCAAAGACGTTCGCGGGACCTTCGGCTCTAAGATCCAAGATCTCATCGCCGCTGCTACACCCGTGCCCCGTGACATCCCGGCGGCATCCAAAGAGGTCGAGGCTGCAGATCCAGATCTTCCTTCCGCCACAAAGGCGACTGCTGAAGTTGCTACAACTTTGTCGAAGAGAGCGCGCCAAAGACTGCGACAACGCCTTGCACGACAATTGGCCAAGGCCGCAGAATCGATGGACGGGATCCGCTACAATGAAGATCTGAAGTCCAGACAGCGCCAAGAGCAACAACGGCGCACAACCAACTCCTCCTCCAAGACAGAAACGAACGAATGGGTTCGTGTCAAGAGGACTCGCTCAACCCTCGAAGAGCGAATCAAGAAACGCCGCGTGTTGCTTGTGCAGGCCCGAGTCCTTCTGCAGAAAGCGGAAGAGATGCAGAAAGAAGAGACGGTCAAAAAGCCGTCAAAACACAGAGATGCAGAAAGAAGAGACGGTCAAAAAGCCGTCAAAACACAAGCAGATGTGGGTGCCAAAGGCAAAGGTGGACGGAAAAGCCATCCAACCTTCATCAAATCCAGATCCCGTCTCCCTTGCCCCCGCACCTACGGCGGAGTCAGGTAAGAACCTGGGTCCTTCTAGATCCAGGGTTCCTTTGAAAGGTCGTCTCGGTCCCTTACCGGAGAACCGAGGTAAAGCACCTGTCAAGGAGCGATTGGGACCGTTGAAAGGTCCTCAAATGACGAACCAGACCGGGGGTCATGTTAATCCCTCCAAAAAAGATAACAAAGGGAAAGCCCCTGTTACCGACCGCATCGGGTTGCATGTCGAAGTTCAAGAACCCGTTAAGTTTTTACGCTCGCAAAAGTGTAGACTTGAACGAACGACTTTTGAAAACGCTAATAAAGCGTCATATCCCCAGAGGGAAACACATTCGTCTGATGATGATTGTGTTATACCTGGGAAGTCATGCCAATACTCTATGGGTTGCTCCAGTTATCAAACTGATGAGTTGTACTATAGAGCTGGGGGTGTGAGTAAGTCTCGAAAGAGAGGTGCTCGAGACACGGAACCTCACTGTCCGTGTGCCAACATCATCAAGGCGGTGTTGTCAGAATGCTGCTGTTCTAAAACCCCAAAGAGAGTTTCGGTGTTCGAAAGAATTTCCATCGGAACGTCCGAAACCAAGCCAAGGCGTTTCTATAGGAAGAAGCATGTTCGCCAAGAAGACGAGTTCCTGGAGGTGTCTGCTAATATGACCGGCAGAGGGAAATCGACACGACACTCTAGCTCAGATCAACTTGCCGAAGCAGCCCAACGCATGACTCGATTGCGGTCAGGGATCAATAGGCGAAAGAATTACCGAAGGATGCAAAAGGGACTTCCTTTGGAAGAGGAGGCGTCAGATGTTGGTTCAGACTCTTACTCGGCTATAGCATCCGATGACACAGCGTCTAGTGCGGGACAGCCTTACGAATCACTTATGATCAACGCCGAGCAAGTAAGCAAGATGCTTGAAGATGCCCTGACTAAGCAGAAGGAAGCTTTCAAGTTCGAGATGGAGATGGCTATGCAGCAGATGAGAGAGATGCATGACCAGCAAATCACGGCTCTGACAACTCACCAAGGAGAACCCAGTCGACGCAATAATCAGAATCAAGATGAGAATGAACAGGAAGGGAATAATGTCAACATAAATATCCCTCCTGTCAACAACGACAATGGAAGCGGTCCCGTGGATGATAATGCAAAAGAGGACCACGTTACCTCTCCCCGAAGCCACTCGAAGACAGGTATACGAGTGAAGACAAGAAAATGAAGGACTTGGAGAGCAAAATCAACGCGTTGATGAACGCTCAAGAGGTAAAAAGGTCCGGCATACCATGTCCATATCCAAGGGAGTGGGAATCAATTCCGTATCCGGCAAAGTTTAATTTAATCAACTTTACGCCGTTTGATGGAAAGGGTTCCCCTACCCAACACTTAATATATTTTAAGTCTCATTTATGAATCATTTCTGGGAATGAACCTCTTATGGTGCGGTCATTCGTCGGCACTCTTCGCGGAGCAGCCTTCGACTGGTATCGCCGTCTCAAGCCCGGGAGTATCAGCAGTTGGGACGACATGGAAGATATGTTTCTGACAAAATTTTTCGATGACGACACCGAAATCTCAATCGGTACACTATTCGATGAGAAGCAGAAGAATGGTGAGACGGTCGAAAATTTCGTGAAGAGATTCCGAAACAAAGCAATGAACTGCAAGGATCCGGTCAGTGAAGATTTTATCCTCGAGACTTGTCACAATAATCTTTCATTGGATATCCTCGAAGCTATGGGAATGGCACCGCCAAAGACCTGGAAGGACTTAAAGGTGCGAGGAGAACGAGCTGAACGATTCCTTAAAAGGAAGAAGGCGGAAAGGGGTCAAATAGCAAATAATGCTCCGCAACCAAACTTTGTCCCTAAGGGTAAAGGAAAAGCACATGCAAATGCCGTAGACGCGAATCAAACGTTCGAGGTGCAAGCGCAACCGCAACAGCAGCAGCAAAAGGTGCCTCAACAATCAAGGTGACAACAGCAGACCCAGAAGCCAAAAGCCTCGGAGCCGAAGTTCCCAAAAGTCTATTCGTTCAAAGAGGATGAAGTTCCCGGTATCTTCAAGTACCTCATTGATAATAACAAGATCAAATTGCCTCCAGTCCAGGATCAGGAAGATGCTAAGAGAATCAATGATCCAAAATACTGCGCATTTCATAGAGCGGTGTACCATCCTACCAAGGCGTGCTATGCCCTTTAGGACAAGATCCAAGCTCTAATCGATGTCGGGGTCATCACCATGAAACAGCCGAAGGAGAAGAAAGTGGGAGCAAATGCAGTATCAATTAGTTTCGGTTCTGTTCCCTTGAACTGGTTCCAGCATGAGCCAGTAATAAATGCAGCAGTGAAGACGGTGAACGATGATCCTCACAAGCAGCGCCAGAAAGGACTTGTGCCACACACAGCCCCTAATGGTGAGATTCTTTGGGTTCATCCAGATTTGGTTGGAGATGAACAATGGACTGGAACCTCTTCCAAGAAAAAGTCAAAAGGAAAAGGTAAGTCTTGTTATGGAGCTTCTGCTATTCCAGGAGAAGATGACGAAGAAATTCCTGCCTTCCCGCTTTCTGAAGATGAACAGGAGGCCTTTGCAACCCGAAGTGGGAATGAGTATCACTACAAGTACCCGGATGCTTCCGAGCAATTAGACACCAAAACCGCTCCTTCCAAGACATTGGCAGAACTGGGAATTACAGCAACTCCCCCAACGCCTGTAGCTACGGAGAAAGTCCAGCAGAAGGAAGAAGGGGAAAGAGCCTTTACGTCAAGAAGCCCAAAACCCGAGGCAGTCTCGATTCAATCACCCGATTGGGAGAGACAAACCGGGAAATGCAAGCTCTCCGCCCCATTTTGACATCATGGCGCAGTTAGCCAATATCCCGGCTAGGATAACCCTATACGAGCTGTTGCGCCTTTCCAAGGATACAAGGAAAGCATTACAAGAGGCCTACCGTTTAAGGGATTGGAGAATTACTTCACCGATTCCCTTTTATACGGCGCTGAATCCGATACTGAACCATCGGCCCAAGGAACGGACAGCGGAGATGAAGCTGATACCGAACCAGGGCTTGATTATGATGGTGGTTTTGTTCTTAATGACATTGTACCCATTGTAATCAATCTTGACGATGATGAATCATCGGAGAATAGTTGTAACTGGCAACTTGCCGAAGAACTATCAATAAACGATGATTTAGAGTATTTGATGTGTCTGGATGACGTCACTAAAGAGCTTTGTGATAATCCTGACCTACATATGCCTCTTCAGTCATTTTGTCTGACGAAAAAGCAGGTACAAGATCCATGCGGAGCGACGCTTGTCATCCCCGCGGGAAAATGGAGTGGAAAAGAAGTCGTCTACGGCAAAGGAAAAGAAGATCCGACACCCGATCACTTCTTAGAGGAAGAAGAAGACGAAGATAAACCTGCTCCTCATCTATTCAGATATGACGCAAAAGCGCGCGATATGATGGAAAAGTATGGGTATGACTTCACACTCGGAGAAGGTCTTTTCTTTGGTCGAGGCCCACGAGTTCCACCTCGAATGGCCTATGTACCGAAGGGAAAACCCGACGATTATTATCGCTATAAAAGAGGTCTCGGCTACGTCTCCTCGTCCGACGACGAATGTTGCTGGCAAATCATTGATCAGATCGCTAACAAGGCTAGAAACGGGTACTCTTCCGACTCTTCGGCTGGGGGTTCCGACACTAGCCTTGGCGAGACGTTCAAAAGGTTGATGTCAAATATGGTCACGGTCGATCCTACCGCAATAGAGGAAGACGACCAGATGCCAACATGGGAAGATCCTTGGGTTCACCACCTAAACATGCAGTATGGTGATAGGTTCGAGCAAAGAGAGCCTCCTACCGAAGATCAAGTACTCCAGGTGAATATGGGAACTGAGGAAAATCCTAAACCGATATTCATTAGCGATAGTCTTCTACCCGATGAGAAAGAAGAGTTAATCTCTCTTATCAAGGAGTACATTGACGTGTTCGCCTGGAATTATGAAGACATGCCAGGACTCGACCCGAACGTAGCAGTACATCGTCTCAATATCAAGATGGATGCCAAACCAGTCAAACAACAACAAAGACGGTTTCGTCCGCAAATGATGGAGGCGATCGAATCCGAGGTCAAGAAGCTTATTGACTCGGGCTTCGTTCGAGAGGAGCAACATCCAGAATGGCTAGCCAATATTGTCCCAGTCCTTAAGAAGAACGGGAAAGTCAGGATTTGTATCGACTTTCGGGATCTCAACACTGCTTGCCCAAAAGATGATTTTCCCCTCCCCATCACGGATGTCATCATCGACAATACGTGTGGGTTCGAGAGGATGTCTTTCATGGATGGTTTCTCTGGTTATAACCAGATAAAGATGCATCCGGATGATGAAAAGCACACCGCATTCAGAACGCCCCTCGGTGTCTTCTGTTACACAGTTATGCCCTTCGGCTTAAAGAACGCAGGTGCTACATATCAACGAGCTATGTCAAAGATCTTTCAGGATCATCTCCGAAAGACTGTTGAATGCTACGTAGATGATCTGGTCGTGAAAAGTCGTGATAAAAAGGATCACATCAAAGACTTAAAGACCATGTTCGACTTAATGCGAGCCCATCAGTTGAAGATGAATCCTACCAAGTCTTTCCTCGGAATGTCTAGTGGTAAATTCCTGGGATTCGTCGTCACCACCAAAGGTATTCACATCGATCCTGATAAGGTAAAGGCGATCAATGAATTACAACCTCCGAGAAACCTCAGGGAGCTCAGAGGATTGCAGGGGCGATTGGCTTATATCCGTCGGTTCATTTCGAACCTCTCAGGAAAATGCCAACCATTCTCCAAGCTCGCAAAGAAGGGCGTGTCTTTTGTATGGGATGACGCTTGTCAAAAGGCATTCGAGAGTATTAAAGAATATCTCTCGAAGCCTCCTGTACTCGTTGCACCGAAATCGGGCAAACCGTTCTTGATTTATGTTAAGGCGACGAGCCACTCATTAAGTGCATTACTTGCACAAGATGACGATAACGGTCATGAGCAGGCTGTTTATTATTTAAGCTGAACCATGGTAGGCGCTGAATCTCGATATCCTATGATTGAAAGAGAATGTCTCGCCTTGGTGTTTGCTATTCAGAAGATGTGGCATTACCTGGTTGGACAGACCATTTATATCATCTCTAAAGTTAATCCGGTTCGAGTATTCATGACTCAGTCCGAGTATTCATGACTCAACCAGCTTTCATGAATTGGCGATTAGCAAAATGGGCCTTACTCTTGTCCCAATACGACTTGCATTTCAAGCAACAGAAGTCGGTAAAAGGACAGGCCATCTGTGATCTCCTGGCAGACAATCCAACTACGGATACCGCCGAGATATATGACGACCTACCTGATGAAACCCACGAAGTCAACGCGACTTCACACCAACAAGTATGGCGTTTATACTTCGACGGCGCTTCGCGAGCAACTAATGTTGCAAGTGCTCCTGGAAGTTCTAAAATCTCCTCCGGAGTTGGAGTAGTCCTAGTTTCCCCAGGAAAACATGTGATGCCTCGCGTTGACCGAACCGTGCTCAAATAATGTAGCCGAATATAATGCATTACTCATAGGACTCAGTTTTGCTAAAGAACTGGGGGTGGAGTGTCTCGAAGCCTTCGGCGATTCTCAACTGATAGTTAAACAAGTTCAGGGAGAGTACGAGGTTCGAAGCCAAGATTTAATATCATACCATAAGATGGCAGTGGAGATGGCAGAATCATTTGAATGATTCTTTATCGAACATATTCCACGGCTACAGAATACCTACGTAGACGCGTTAGCAGCATTGGCCGTATCTCTGGCACAACCTCCCGAAACAGAACAGTTTGTTACAGTGAGGACTCACCAACTTTTAGTGCCGATCTACAATGAAGATAGCGAAGAAGAAGAGATTAAGGAAACACACTCAACCCAAATTGAGTTTGAACCCCGAGATTGGCGTTTCCCCATCATCGATTACGTCTTACATGGAATCCTACCAGAAGACATGAAAGAAAGAGAGTCAATCCGACGAAGAGCGCCGAGATTCTACTATAACACGGAGAATCGAACGTTATACCGCAGGGGGTACGATGGTTTGCTATTGCATTGCTTATCGACGAAAGAGGCTGAAGAAGTCCTTAGGGAGGCACATGAAGGAGAGTGTGGAGCACACCAACCTGGCCCCAAGCTTTATGATCGCATCAGAAGAATGTGGTATTTTTGGCCTTCCATGATGAGTGATGCAATCACGTATGCCCGAAAGTGTGATGCATGTCAAGTACATGCGAATTACATGCACCAACCTCCGGAGCATCTGCATCCTTCGGTTACGTCATGGCCATTCGAGACTTGGAGAATGGACATTGTTGGCCCTATAAATCCCCCATCAGTCAAAGGTGACCGGTTCATCCTGGCAATTACCGATTACTTCTCCAAAATGGGCTGAAGCAGTTCCACTCAGAGAAGTTAAAACGAGTAACGTCATTGCATTCATCAAGCACCATATCATCTACAGGTATGGTGTTCCAAGACGAATCATACATGACAACGGTCCTTAATTTGTCAGCAACGCCTTCATAAGGTTTTGCGAAAAGTTTAAAATTCAGGATATCTCGTCAACGGCTTATAATCCCACAGCAAATGGATTAGCTGAAGCCTTCAACAAGACTATCATAAAGCTCTTGTCAAAAATCGTGAAGAGTAACAAGCAGGATTGGGATGACAAGCTCGGCGCGGCCCTATGGGCCTATCGTACCACGGTGCGTACACCGACCGGCGCAACCCCATATTCATTGGTGTACGGATGTGAAGCCATTCTCCCTTTGGAAATCCAAATTCCGTCTCTTCGGATCGCTCTTGCAATCCAGATGACGACTGAAGAGCAACATCAGAAGCGCCTTGAAGAATTGGAAAGGCTAGATGGGAAGCGTTTAGAAGCTCAACAGCATATCGAAT
Source organism: Asparagus officinalis (assembly GCF_001876935.1). NCBI lineage: Eukaryota > Viridiplantae > Streptophyta > Magnoliopsida > Asparagales > Asparagaceae > Asparagus > Asparagus officinalis. The sequence continues at coordinate 97,439,975 of NC_033796.1, forward strand.
TCTACCAAGCCAGAATCTCTCGAGCTTTCGACAAAAAGGTTCGACAACAGAGTTTCAAAGAAGGGGATTTGGTTCTAGCTGAGAGGCGGCCTATGATCCTTAATTCCAAGAAGAAGGGCAAATTTGAACCCAAATGGGAGGGACCATTCGTAGTGGAGACAGTCTACTCGAGTGGCGCATATCGCCTTGTCACCAAGGACGGTGACCGGCTTATGATGCCGATAAACGGCAAGTTCCTGAAAAAATACTATCCTTAGTATCTTCAGGATAACCAATGTATCGGGAAGTTCCCAGAAGAATACCACATGGGTATTCTTAGGGATAACCCAGTCATTGTAGAATTGATGAATAAGAAATCTACGTTCGAACTCTGAATGTCAGAATGTTTCTTCTTATTTTTATCAAAATTCTCTAACTCTTATGAGTTATTTTTGTGAGATGAGATCCAATCCTCTGATAGGTTAATCTTTCCTCACCAAACCATCCGCTGATCAAATTAAACGACAGTGAATCCACCAATATTTCCATCTGCCCGTCGTTGGCATTTCTCAGACTCAACATGTTAGGTCCTAATCACCTAGCATTAAAGTCTTCCTTTGAGTGATAATACGAGTTGGCACTTTCTTTGCTACCTGTATTCCACTTTCTTTGCTTTCAAGTCAAACCTATAAAAGTTAGGGCCAAAGCCAAATTCCTCTCTCGATTCCTTCCATGAACGAGAGGTCCACTTTAAATTGAGCAATCAAACCTATAAAAGTTAGGATTGTTCCCAATCTCACTTAGTCAAACCTACAGATAGTTAGACCGAGTCATTCCTTTTCGATAAACAAAAATCTGCTTTTGTTCTTTTTCCACCAAACCTATAAAAGTTAGGGTCGAAATTGGGCTTTCTCCTCAATGAATGAGGGATTCTTTTGATTAAAATGACCAATCCTATAAAAGTTAGGGTCGTTTGAACCTTTCTGATTCTCGGAGTGGAGATCCCACTCTTAGTTTCATCATTTCGGATTCTGGGGGTGGAGATCCCACCTTGAGTTTCCTTTCCAACTGGAGATAGAATATAAAATTCTTCCTCTTCAGTGCCGGGAGATAGAATATAAAATTCTTCCTCTTCCATTTTCCAGTCCGTCTTTACCCTGAGAAAAGACAAAATTCCCAACTTCCAATCCGTGCACTTTGTGCACGGGGAATTTTATCTCAACTCCTAAATAGAGATGAGCCTACGCCTAACACGCGTTGCCGGTTAGTCCTTGACCGTAAAAAGGACAAAAGACCACATATTCAACATTGTGGCAGGTTGTTATTAATAACACCATAATCCGTGCCTCACACGCACGGGGAATTTTATCCCGAAACCTAAGTAGGGATGAGTCAACGTCTAATACGCATTGCCGGTTTAGTCTTTCACCGATTGAAAAAGACACCAGAGTATAATTCTGGGGACTTTCATCCTGAATCCTAAGTAGGGATGAGTCAACGCCTAATACGCGTTGCCGGATGCCATATTCTCGTAAGAAATGGCGAAGTCTATGTATTCAAAATCATAGCATTAAGTCTAAGAGAAGCAATTCTCTTAGCACAACGTTACATGTGAAACGGTTTTTAATAATTCACATGCTAGCCCGATTCAAACGGTAGTCGGTAAAGGCACATCAAACCCGTTAATGGCTGGGGGTTTACCAAAAATCCCAAAGTCTATGTCTAACACGCATTGTCGGTTTAGTCTTTCGCCGATTGAAAAAGACACCATGGTCTAAGCACGGGGAATTTTATCCCGAAGCCTAAGAAGAGATAAGTCATCGCCTAATACGCGGTGCGGGGTACCTTTTCCCTATAAGAAATAGTAAAGTCTATGTATTCAAAGTCATAACATTAAGTCTAAGAAAAGCAATTCTCTTAGCACAACGTTACATGTGGAACGGATCTAGACAATCCGCATGCTAGCCCGGTTCAAACGGTAATCGGTAAAGGCATATCAAACCCGTTGAGGGCTGGGGGTTTGCCAAAAATCCCGTAAATCTTATCATTGCTGGGTTCAAAGTAAATAAAGAAATATCATGAAAGAAGCAAATGCAGAGTCTCTAGTAATAGATCAAGTCAAAAGCATATAATAAAAAGCTCGTTAGCCCGAAGGCAACTGACAGCTAAGAACATGGGACTCTAAACTAGAAAGCCTGTCTACATAGCTCTGCTCAAGTTCTGCCTGCAGACTAGCTCGGACAGAGTCTTCGGAACTGCTTAAGATCTCCGCGGCTTCATTCTTCAGCTTCATCAATCTCTCCTGTGTAGATCCCAGCTTCTCGAGCGTCTGTTCACGAGAACGCTCTAATCCAGCCAGGTCTTCTGCAATAAGAGTAACGGACTCCTCGGCGTGCCTCAAGGCCTCCTTCAATCTAGCCACTTCCTCACGGCCGTGAAGGAATCGGCCAACTCTGGATACCCTTCTTCTCTGAACATCAGCATGTGACGAGAAAAAGAACGCCTGAACTGATCGAAACCGTATCCTCGATGAAGAAGTTTCTCGATCATGCCGTTATAAAAGACGGTAAAAAGGCCGAGGTCCGTACGGAAAATGTCTTTGTCGGGATCGGTATCAGCCAAGAGGGCGCGGACACGCTCATATAGAGATGATCGAGATCCTACAAGAAACAGTGTGGAAAGCTAAGAGATTATCGAATACGATAAGAAAATTTAAAGGCAAATTCCGAGCATACCAATGCCAACGGAGGTCCCCTCGGACTGAGATCCGACAGGTTCCGAAGTAACTGCAGGAGTAGTCATGGAGGATATATCAACCCCTGTAGGCAAATCGATCATACCTCTCGGCTGTGGCGGAAAGACACCGCTCTCAGGCAAACTATCAGTCCCAGAAACTGTAGTGGCATCAGGCACAACAGCTGGTCCTATAGTTGCACTTCTTTATTAGTCAAAATAAAAATTTAGACAAATAAGGAGGATCGGGGTGATAAGGTCATCTGCATACCTGTAGGTCCATCATCCTCAGGTATCCGGGGAATGCCAGGAGTCATAAGAGTATCAGTCCCGGTGGCTGGTCCTATGATTGCACCCATATATTAGTCAAAAGTCAGATAAATAAAGAAGAGTACGATGTCCCTAAATCGTATGCGTACCTGCAAATCCGTCACTCCGAGGCAAGCTAGATATGCCGGGAATCGATATTGGGTTAATCCCAATGACTGGCGCTGTAATATTAATCCTTCGTTAGTCAAACAAAAGATCAGGCAAGATGAAGGGAATCAGATATATACCTGTGAATGAATCACTCTCAATGGGTGGTCCCGCGGTTCTTCTGGTGGCATGCTCAGCCAACATATCGGCTAATAATCCAGCGTCGGGTCCTGAGGAACCTGGTACAGAGGCACACCTCTGTTCCTCGAAGCCCACATCATGAAAGATCTGATCCTCAGCTGGCTTTTCCATCGCGACATCTGCAGGATAACCAAAATGTTGGAGATATGTATAAGAAGATAAGGAAGAAGGGAAAGCTCAGAAATACTTGCAGCAAGAACAGAAGATTCTCTTTCCCCATGTTTGAGGAGGGTATCATCGGATGTAGCTATACCTGAATATGGAACGGTGGGCTCAACACTATTCACCTGTCCAAGATCAATGTTTAGATCGATACCCAGAGAACCGTCACGAAGGGCGTCGCACATCTGCTCCATGAAGCTATCCATATTATCAGAACCAGTGAATACGGGAGATAATGGGAGTTCGCCCTCTTCAAAGAACCCTGGAACATAAAACATGATTATGAATCCCAGAAGGTAAGTCATCTTAAAGCAATGAAAATGACGAAGTATTACCTTCCTCCCTGTCGGCGAAGCCTCCTAAATCCACTTCATAGGAGCGCTGACCAACGTGTGGTTTATGAGCGATCTTTTTCTTTTTCGGAAAATCACCCCTCATAGAACCAACGGGTCGTTCGTGCGTGGACTGGCCACGTGTATCAACCTGGGTAGGAGCTTGGCCACCAGGCCTGAATCTCGCACGACGGGAAGCGAGCGACTCATGGTCGTCGGCTGTCCTACCTGAAATGATAAGGATTATTTCATTAAATAAACCAGATCTTTCATTGATATCAATCGAAGTTGAGAAAGAGGATCAAAGAGTATGACAAACCTGCATCAAGTTCTTCTTGGTCAATATCTATATCCACATACTCCTCCTCAGAAGTCTCGTCATCATCGTCAGTAGGAAGGAGCTCTTCATCGTCTTTGCTTGAGAGAGGAGGTTTGGCAGACTTCTTCTTCTGTTTCTGAGCAAGCTCGGCTTTACGAGCAGCCATCATAGCGACCTGGACCGAGTGCTCAGACTCTAACTCTGAAAGACTCCTCACACCTATGGATTCATTGGCGGAGAGGAACCACTTACAACTGAGGAAAGTAATCATCGGCTTGCGCCTATATGAAGGAAGAGCAAAGTGGGCTCCGGTGCAGCCCACCATAGTCCATAGCCATGCCCGTACGCCATCAATAAGCCCCCCCTCAACCTTCAAACCACGGCTCGGATTCCCAACATATAGTTGGTCGTAACCGAACTGACGAGCAAAACGGCAGGGAAGGTAAGGCTCTATGTGGCAATGATTCTTCACCCGGAGAACGAGATACCCAACACGGATGTTCACTAACCAGCGGAAACAACCAACGTCGAGAGCAGTCCGATTAGTTCTGGGTTTCTCCTCATCAGTCAGCACATCACCATAGCGACCCGAAAAGTGGGGAAAACACTTGAAGAACTCCCAGCTCTTGCGAACTTGAAACTCTCGTTGCGCATCGCCGAATTTCTTCCCGAGCCATCTGCTCCTCTCCAACAGCTGCACGAAAGGAACGGGGACATCAACAACGCTGGGCACCGACATCAAGTCAGGATGGTGAAGAACGAGTCACGCCATCAGATACGCATAAGGAAGCTCGACCTTCGGACAAGTAAGCTCGGTCGATGGTTTAGAACCCACCCGTGTAAAACCACTGACCAGATACCTAAGCCCACAATGGATGCCGGCAACCATCGCTGGGAGCAGTGAAAGCTCCCTCCCATAAGCTAGCTGAACTGCGGGGAAGAGCACCTCGAGAGGTAAGGCGTCTAAAGACCGGTACGGAACAACACACTTCTTCAACCAGAGGGCAATGTAGCCTGCTAGCAGAGTCTGGGGCTCGATGGACTTCTGTGCACGGTGGAGGAACGAACGAAACTTGGTTCCTGCAGGAAAAGCTCCCTCAGCACGGGCAATGGTGTAAGAATGAGCCTCAGCCTTCTCCATCAACTCATTAATGGTGGTAGGGGTCAGGACATCTAACTCACGAAGGGGCTCGCCAGAGTCACCCTCCAAATTAGGGAACAGATAGCAGCAAACTGCTTCAAGCTGATTTGCCTTTTCTTCTTCGCTGGAGGAGAAATCTTGATCAAGGAGGTATAATAATGACAAGTGATGTCCCAAAGAGTATCATGCATGTCGGGAGTATCCTTCTTCAACCACCCCAACTGCTGGTTCGAGGGAAAGTACTCCTGATATGGACAATCCCCCATTGGAAGACCAGAAACCTGATACATCTCATGTAAGGCCAACCCTAACTCTCCGCCGCTGGTCATGAACGTGTTACTGTCGGGCATGTATGTCTCCAACAACGCCAAGAAATAGCGGTAGCTGACCGGAAGTCCGTACATGGTGGCCCGTATAGGTGCATACAATCCGCTGCTCTTCAAATCCTTCTCCCAGCGCCCCAAGACGTAACTGGTCATGCGTGTCCACCATCCCTTGGCTTGTGAGAAAGCCCAACCATAGCATCTGTAATCTGGTGGAGGTAACCTTCTCCCAAGATGAGCCAGACGATTCTTCACAGTAGGAGCAGCTGCTGATACCTCGCCTGGGGGTGCAGTGTCAAGACCCATAATCCCTGGTCGAAGACCGCGGATATCATGATATCCAGTAGAACCAGGAATCTTATGATGAGAGGTATATCCACACTGAACTCGCTCAGCATCATAGGTAAGAGGCCAAGACATATGTCGCTCCACGGCCTGTCCCTCCAAATGGGTGAAAGAATATTGACGAGGAATGGAGGGAATATACAGGAGAGCTCCCTCATGAAGATTCAGCCAATGCTCATCGGTAAGAGTCAACGTAGCAGGATCCTCCGCGTGATCACCGAACAGAAAACCGGGCTTCTTTAAAGTCTGAGTGGAAGTAGAATCTGCAGTGAAGGAGGCGTCCGTAATCAGCTGGCGTAAGCAATGACGCCCTCCATCCTGTATCAAACGACAGGATTCGTCGGAGCCATCTCTGTCAAACTGAGGGAGTGGACTAACGGCCTGCCTGATGGAAGCTGAAGAGAAGACCTCCCGGCTACAACCAGTATTAGCATGAGGAGGGAGGCTGCCCGCGGGGAACTCGACTGCAACAAAACACAAGGATAGAGTCAGAAAGCTCATAAAAAGCGAGATAAGATCAGTCACGGGATAATTGGAGAGACGATTTTGAGTGTCCTACACTGGAAGAACGGTATGCATCATCACGTAAATAACGTGGTAACATACACCGACCTATAAGGTGTAGGACGACACAAAATCGCCCCAATATACCAGAAGACTTGAATTAGACAAGCAAGGCAAGTCTGAAACCTCAACCCTCACGAAGGAGGGTGTCGACCCTTCCCGAATGACCCGCGAAGGGGCCAAACGAGGGTATGAAAAAACCACCAAGTCCGAAACCTCGACCCCCGCGAAGGAGGGTGTCGGCCCTTCCCGAATGACCCGCGAAGGGGCCAAATGAGGGTATGACAAAACCACCAAGTCCGAAACCTCGACCCCCGTGAAGAAGGGTGTTGGCCCTTCCCGAATGACCCGCGAAGGGGCCAAACGAGGGTATAACAGAACCACCAAGTCCGAAACCTCGACCCCCGCGAAGGAGGGTGTCGGTTCTTCCTTCATGACCCGCGAAGGGATCAATCGGGGATACAAAAATAAAAAAAATTCCCACCCCCAAAAAAGGAAGCTGCTGGAGGGGAGGATGCTGCGGGAACTTCTCCCTCGCTAGGCTGCGAATGGGATCGACTCCTAGGAAGTCGAGATCGGCGTGGAGGCATCGGAAACCTGCAATGAAAAGCAGCAAGTCAGATACAATCTAAAGTATGAATACGCGAAATTTAAAAGGGAAATTAAGAACTTTAATTAAAATCCTATGTATAAACAAGATTTTATGATTGAAGTCTAATTAAACCTACAAATTTCGTGCATGCGAAACAATAATTGTCATTTTTGCGATAAATTTTGATGAAATACCCAGAATACCCTTCGTGTTCAAGGCTAAATTCGGGTCAAGGATACGCTCGAGTTGGGTCATGGTCATCATACCTAATCACATAGCACCCCCAGTACCCTACAATTTTGGTTAATCTTGTAAATAAACCCTTTTGTAAAATCTAGCCAATTTTGCCAAAAAAAAAAAAAACCCTCCACAAATTTCGGTTTGGTTTTCACAAAACTTTGATCGTAGTTTTGTGGTCTAAACTTCTTGGTTTTCAGCCTTGGATTTTCTTAGTTTTGTGGTCTAAACTTCTTGGTTTTCAGCCTTGGATTTTCTACCCTTTTTGCAAATAAGTCCCTCTCAAACATTTATGGGCAATTTTGCAAATAAACCCTCAATAATTTGTGATCTTTTTGCATGAAACACCCTTCAAAGTTGTGGCCAAGTGTGTCTAAAGTCCAAGCCTCAAAACTTCAGTCCCATTTTGCATAAAAGCCCCTACAAATTTCAGCCATATATTTGCATAAAATCCCTTCAAATTTCAGTTTCATATTTACACATACACCCCCAAAAATTTCAGCCATATATTTGCATAAAAGCCCCTACAAATTTCAGCCGAAAATTTGCACATAACCCCTCAAATTGTAGCCCTCTTTTACATATAACCCCCCTCAAGTTTCGGCCTTAAAATTTGCACATAACCCCCTCAAAGTTTAGTCCATCTTTTTACACAAAAGCCCCCTCCATTTTCGGCCATGAACAGTAGTTTTTGGCTATGAACAGTGAACATTTCGGCTAACAAAGAGTGCTAATCAACAACTTCAGTTCTTTACACAAATGCATGCAACAAAGTCCAAAGATTTCGGCCAACCCATCAAACCCAATGCAAATTTTGGATTTCTCCCCAAATCATTGAACTAGGGTTTTCAATCTTTGAACCAAAGCATGAGGAACTAACTAAAATCAAAGCAAGAGACTTACCCAAGTTCTGAAGCTTGAAGAGGAAGAAAATCTCAAACCCTAGCTTGTGAGGAGATGAAAATTTCGGCCAAGGTCAAGATGATGGAACTCTTGGAGAAGAGGAAAACCTTGAAGAAGATGGGTTAGAGGCTTGATGAGGGAGAGCTCTTGAGGAAAGAGGAGAGCTCAAAACCGAAAAAGGGGGGGAGGTGGTTTCCTCTTGCTGGGGACCGAACAAAACAAAAAAAACGAGGAGAAAAAAAAGGGGGGGCGGAATTCTTGCTGGGACCGAAAGAAAGAAAAGAAGGAAGAGAAGAGGGGGAATCAGTTTTTTTGTAATGGGGGTTTTCTTGGTTGAACCGAACCCATATGAACCGGACCCAAATCTGCCCTGAACCGAACCCAAACCTAATGTGTTGATTCATACGCGTGTGGGCCGCGAAATGTGGGCTCGCTCGTGTGGAGAGGTCCGGAGATAATTCATATGCATTTCGAACCTCTTTTCGAATATTTTTCGACGTATTCAACACTCGTATGTATACTCCAATGAGAATACGAGTCTAAACTATTTTTCACAATGAACGGGAAGTTCCTGGAGAATATTATGTATAATATTCTTAAGGATAACCCGTCAACCTCCGACGGGTACACGAGGCTAAACTAATTCCCGAAACTCCCAAGAGTACACGAGTATAAACTGGTTCTCCTCACGATCGATTCGAAACCCTAAGGTCAACACCGGATCAACGTGTAGCCCTAGGTCAACGCCGGTCAACGCGTTGCAATGAGAGTCAACGCTGATCGATTCGAAGCCCTAAGGTCAACGCCGGATCAACGCGTAGCCCTAGGTCAACGCCGGTCAACGCGTTGCAATGAGAGTCAACACTGATCGATTCGAAACCCTAGGGTCAACACCGGTCAACGTGTAACCCTAGGTCAACGCCAGTCAACGCGTTGCGACAAAAAGTCAATATTCGACATTCGAAACCCTAGGGTCAACATCGGTCAACGCGTAACCCTAGGTCAACGCCAGTCAACGCGTTGCAACAAAAAGTCAACATTCGATGTTCGAAACCCTAGGGTCAACGCCGGTCAATGTGTAACCCTAGGTCAACGCCAGTCAACGTGTTGCGGCAAAAAGTCAACATACGGTGATCTAAAACCCTAAGTCAACACAACGTGATGAAGGTAGTTCAAAGTCAACTCAATGACACAAGCCAAACTCGACTCACTGGTGGTAGACTCGAGACTCCGATGACGGCCAGGCGATAAACGCAGCGCCGAAAGAACTTCGGTTATTCGTCAAAGCATCGAATAGACCAAAAATCGAAGGAGCCAAGAGTTGAAGCTAACTACAGGTCCTTTACGCCGATTGAAGGCTAGACCAATCACATCCAAAGCATTCCAGCCTCTTCTATAAAAGAAACGAGTCCGGAACGCTTTGGAGGGGGTATCTGTAGGCGTCAAAAATTGCCTATAGATCTCTATGAACAGCTCAGTGTTAAGGAATGATGATGAACGTCACTATCCGGTTCACAGGAGTTTGATTGACGTCAATGAACGTTTGAAGTGAATCGACGAACTACGTGAACTGACAGAATTTCGGAACAACGAAGGCACAGGCTAATAGAGAACCCCACGATATTTACAAAAAGAACAACGCCTTTCGTGTCTCGTTCGTTCTACAGATAATCCAACCATTGGAGCTGATAGAACTCTTCGTCAGACTTCCAACGCACTTCGAATCACTAAAATCCGAGTTCGGACGAAGAATTTACAGCGGAGTGTCTCGGATTATTGGAGACACCCTAGGGGTGTCCTAGATTTTTGGGGACGCCCCAGGAGTATCCTAGATTTTTTAGAACGCCCCAGGGGTGTCCTAGATTTTTGGGGACGCCCCAGGGATGTCCTAGATTTTTGGGGACGCCCCAGGAGTGTCCTAGATTTTTGAGGACGCCCCAGGGGTGTCCTAGATTTTTGGGGACGTCCCAGGAGTGTCCTAGATTTTTGAGAACGCCCCAGGGGTGTCCTAGATTTTTGGGGATGCCCCAGGGGTGTCCTAGATTTTTGGGGACGCCCCTGGGGTGTCCTAAATTTTTGGGGACGCCCCAGGGGTGTCCTAGATTTTTGGGGACGCCCCAGGGGTGTCCTAGATTTTTGAGGACGCCCCAGGGGTGTTGCCTATAAATAGAAGCCTTAGGCCTCACTTTTTCAGGATCTGGATTTTTGGAGAATTGGCGAAGCCCTGCTGGAGTGAAGAGTGATCGAGCACTTCAACACAAGAGAGTTCTTCATCAGATCTACATCACCCGCATCCGTTCCTTAGCATTACCCCTCGTCGGTAATCCTAAGAAGAGCAAATATCTCGCTTTATCCGAGATAGGCGCTTCAAGTTTCTAGATCTCCTCGCGGATCGACGAAGCTCTGCCCAATTTTTCTGGATCAGATCTGATTGCCAGGTAGTCCACGGATATCGACGTCCCCATCACAGGCTAAAGACCCACGCAAGCAAGAGACGATAAACGGATCTTGTGTTTATTTTCAAGAAAGTTGTAATTTTTATTTTTGTTATTTGAATTCATTTGTAACGTTTGAAGTTTTAATGAAATCAATGATGAAGGCAACTTTTGACGAAAACAGTTTATAGCCGTTTTTAAACGTTTTTAAAGTTTGAAAAATTTGTCTTTTCAAGGGCTATATAAAGGTTATTTGTTCAGAAAAATGTAACATTTTTATCTACCTATAAGCTTCAATCTTTGTGTATTTTTCAAGAGTTAAAAATTCAGATTTTGTTAAGTATTGAGAAAAATATCTTTTCTGAAATTGCCTTTGATCATCATTCAAAATACAAATTATTTAGGCAATTTCCAGAAGTTAAAATTATTCCTAAGCCACTGCTACTCATTCAAAATACAAATTATTTAGGCAATTTCCAGAAGTTAAAATTATTCCTAAGCCACTGCTACACAACACTACAAATCAAGGCTTATAGTAAGCCACTGCTACACAACACTACAAATCAAGGCTTATAGGAATTGAGTTGTTTGATTCAAGGAAAGTTCCCTCGGTTTGAGAGAGGTTGATCTATTGGTTTAGAGATTGGTGTAAAATTAGTAAAGTGTTGTTAATTGGTGTTGCAATTTGCAGGGACTTACAAATTGGTCAGGTTTGATTTTAATTTTGTAATTGGTTCAAAGTTATAATAAAAATCTCAAGCGGGATTTGCTTGGGGACTGGATGTACACCAGATTGGTGGACCAGTATAAAATCTCTTGTTTTTTATTGTGATTATTTGAGATTGTTGCCATTCTTTATTACAATTTATTATCTACTTTGCATATATTTTAAAAAAACACTATTCACCCCCCCTCTAGTGTTCTAGCATATCTATTTCAGATCCTACATTTGGTATCAGAGCAAGGTGAAAGATGACATCAATAAATACATCACAATTCAAAGAAGATCATTCTACAAATTATCCACCAATGTTCGATGGATTGAACTACAACTATTAGAAGTGCCGAATGAAGATTTACCTTCAATCAATTAGCTACGAACTTTGGAACATTGTGGAAACAAGATACGAGAAGCCATCAACTTCATTTTCAGAATGAACTACTTCACAAAGAAATAATGCAAATTTGGATACAAAAGCAATGAACGCATTGTTCTGTACTCTTAACAAGAATGAGTTTAATAGGGTATCAACGGTCACATCTGCATACGATATTTGGCACACACTCGAGGTAACTCATGAAGGTACAAATAAGGTTAAAGAATCTAAATTTTCTATTCTTGTACACAAATTCGAATTATTTAAGATGAATGAAAACGAGACAATTGGAGAAATGTTCACAAGATTCACCGATATCACAAATTCTCTCATTGGTCTTGGAAAAACATACACTCAATTGGAGATGGCAAGAAAAATACTCTGATCACTCACTCCACAATGGGAAAAGAAGGTTACCGCAATCGAAGAAGCAAATGATTTGTCAATTCTTACGGTTGAGAACCTTATCGTAAACCTCATGGCTTATGAAGTTCAAATTGAAGATAGAAAGAATGATGATAAAATAAAGAACAAGAAAGGGCTTGCATTTAATGCTACTTCCGATAAAGAAGATTCGGATGATGATGAAGAAATGAGCATGTTTACACGCAAATTTCAAAATTTTATAAAACAAGGTAAGTACAAATCAAAAAGTTCAAATTCAAATAACTTACTTTGTTTCAAGTGTAATAAACTAGGACATATGAAGAAATATTGTCCATTGTTGAAAAGTAAACAAAAGTCAAATTACTTCAACAATTTCAATAATTTTTAAAACAACAAGAAAAGGAAGGCCTTGGCGGTTACTTAGGATGACAGTGATGATTCATCTTCAGATGAAGAAATTGAAGAAAAGGAAAGTGCTCATATGTGCTTTCTGACACAAGATGAAGTAAGTGACAATGAAGAACTTTTAGATGCTTTCAATGAATTATATAAAACTTTTTTGAGATTAAAGGCTTCACATAATTTCTTAAAGGAGAAAATAAAAGATTACTTGAAGAAATTTTAGATTTTAATTCATCTACAAATTCTAACTCTCAAGTAATTCAATTAAAAGAAGAAAATTATTCCTTGCTTAAAGAAAATCAATATTTATCTAATGAGAACGTTTATCTAAAATCAGAATGTAATAATTTAAATATTCGCATTAATAGTTTAGATAAAGATATTTCTTCTATTAAATTAAAATATGATGATATATGTTTGAATGTTAGTAAATTCAATAAAGGTAAAGAAAATATTAATAATATACTTTCTTTTCAAAAAGAATATCAAAAGACAAAAGGTTTAGGTTTTCAAGTTAATAGAAATATATCTAAGAAAACTATTTTTGTAAAACCTTCCTGTAATTTGCATGAACATAGAAATAATGATTTATGTAAAAAGAAATCAAAATTCTTTTCTATTTGGGTACCTAAAGAATTAACTTCTTTACATAAAAAATTTTATATTTCTGATTATATTAAAAATGTTTGTTTATCAGCTAACTATTTAGGCAAATCAAACTCTTCATGGGTTTGGTTTCTTAAAGGCTAATTTCATGGACCCAACATAGCATGAGTACCAAATTTGTAAATGTTTATCATTTCAGGTGCCCAAGAAAGATAGGTGAATTTTGGATAGCGGTTGCTCCAAACATATGACTGGAAACATATAATTGTTGTCATCTTTTCAAAATAAGGATGGTGGTACTGTTACTTTTGAAGATAACAACAAAGGAAAGGTCATCGGTATTGGAACTATCAGTAATCCAAACAAACCTATTATTGATAATGTTTTATTAGTTGATGGTCTTAAACATAATTTACTATAAGTCAACTTTGTGATAAAGGTTTTAAAATTGTTTTTAAAAAAGAATCTTGCTTAATTTATGATATTGATATGATTACTATATTATTTAAAGGATATAGAAAAAATAGTATTTATGTGTTATCTATGAATAACATTTCTAATGAACATTTCCTTCTTGTATCCTCTAATGATTCTATTTTATGGCATAAACGTATTGGACATGTTAACTTTAAACATATTTCTAAGATTTCTAAGAATGATTATGTAAATGGTTTACCTAAACTTTCTTTTAAAGACAATTTTTGTAATGCATGTAAACAAGGGAAAATGCATAAATCTTCTTTCAAATCAAGAAATGTAATTTCTACAAGTAGACCATTAGAATTAATTCATATCGATCTTTTTGGTCCTTCTAGAGTAGCATATTTAAATGGAACTAGATATGCATTTGTTCTTGTTGATGATTTTTCAAGATTTACATGGGTAATATTTCTTAAACATAAAAATGATGCTTTTAATGAGTTTTCTATATTTTACAAAAGAATACAAAATCAAAAATCTCTTTCTATTATTTCTATACATAGTAACCATGGAGGTGAATTTGATAATGAATTATTTGTAAATTTTTGTGATAAACACAGTATTTCTCATACTTTTTTCCTTGAGTAGCTCCACAAAATGGAGTTGTAGAAAGAAAAAAATAGAACTTTACAAGAATGTGCTAGAACCATGTTATGTGATAGTAATTTATCAAAATATTTTTAGGCAGAAGCTATTTCTACAGCATGTTATATTATAAACAGAGTTTTATTAAGACCTATTTTAAAGAAAACATCTTATGAATTATTTTATAATAAAATTCCTAAAGTTTCTTATTTCAAAGTTTTTGGTTGTAAATGTTTTATTTTAAACACAAATGATAACTTGGATAAATTTGATTCTAAATCTGACGAAGAAATATTTGTTGGATACTCTAACCATAGCAAAGCATATAGAATATATAACAAAAGAACATTAGTCATTGAAGAATCTATGCATGTTTCTTTTGATGAGAATTTTTCAAAACCTATTGTTTTAAACAATGATGATGATTTAGTTGATAATATAAATGATACCCCAATGATAGATACTTCAAAAGATGATTTACCTAAAGTTTTTACAGAAGTTAAAGATCATCCACATGATTTAATTATTGGTAATATTTCTGATAAAGTAACTACTAGATCTCATTTTAATTTGATTGCTCATACTGCTTTTATTTCAACTATTGAACCTAAAAATACAAAAGAAGCCTTACATGATGAATTTTCGATAATTGCTATGCAAGATGAACTTAACCAATTTACTAGAAATAATGTTTGGGATCTTATACCTATACCTCAAAATAAATCCATTATTGGAACAAAATGGATATTTAGAAATAAATTAGATGAATTTGGTCAAGTTGTTAGAAACAAAGCTAGATTAGTTGCACAATGTTATAATCAAGAAGAAGGTATTGATTATGATGAAACCTATGCACCAGTTGCTCATTTAGAATCGATTAGAATTTTACTTACATTTGCATGTTTTATAAATTTTAAACTATTTTAAATGGATGTTAAAAGTGCTTTTCTAAATAGTTTTATAAAAGAAGTAGTTTTTATAGAACAACTTCCCAATTTTGAACATGAAAGTTTCCCAAATCATGTTTTTAAACTTAAGAAAGCTTTATATGGTCTTAAACAAACACCTCGTGCTTGGTATGATAGATTAAAGAATTTTTTTTAACTTCAGGTTTTGAAATTAGAAAGGTTGACTCAACATTATTTATTAAGAAAATAAATAAAGATATATTATTAATTTAAATATATGTAGATGATATTATTTTTGGTTCTACTAACAACAATCATTGTCAAGAGTTTGCTAAGACTATGTAGGATGAATTTAAAATGAGTCAAATGGGTGAACTCAATTTCTTCCTTCGATTGTAAATCAAACAATTAAAAGAAGGAATATTCATCAACCAAAGCAAGTATACAAAAGATTTACTCAAACGCTTTGGAATGGAAAGTATAACAAGCAAACCGACACCAATGAGTACTACTACATCACTTGACAAAGATGAAAAAGGTAAGAATGTTGATCAAAAGCTCTATCGATGTATGATTGGATCACTTCTTTACATTACTGCTAGTAGACCCGATATTATGTTTAGTATATGTTTATGTGCTAGATTTCAATCTAATCCTAAAGAATCACACCTTAAAGCCGTGAAAATAATTTTTAATATCTTAAAGATACTATAAATTATGGGTTGTTTTATCCAAAGAATAGCACATTTGATTTATTATCTTATAGTGATACTGATTTTGCTAGATGCAAATACGATAGAAAAAGTACAAGTGGAACATGTCATTTCTTAGGACATTCTCTTGTATCTTGGTTTAGTAAAAAGCAAAATCCAGTATCATTATTAACGACTAAAGCAGAATATATTGCTGCAAGTCTTGCATGCGCTCAAGTTTTATGGATGAAACAAACATTTTCTGAGTATGGCATAAATTGGCCCATATCATCCATAATATGTGACAATTCAAGTGCAATCAATTTATCTAAAAATCCTATTCAACGTTCACGTACAAAACATATTGATATTAGACATCATTTCTTACGTGATCATATGCTTAAAGGTGATATTTCATTAGAATTTATACCTATTGATAAACAAATAGCATATATTTTAACAAAACCATAAAAAGAAAAAATTCATGTTAAATTAAGAAGGGGATTAGGTATATGTTCAATTGAAGATTTAAATTAAAGTTTTAAAACAAATACATATGTATGCATACCCTTAATAGTCAACTAATTTGACCTATAGTCGACTACATGCACAAGCATTGCATTTAAGATGTTCTGTAAATTATAGTGTAGTCGACTAATTTGACTTATAGTCGACTACTCTGAGTTAAAATCTAAAAATTAACTTTTTGTCGATTACAATGTAGTCGACTACTTTCCTTAATAGTCGACTACTTACACAGATTTTATATATTTACAGTTTTTCAAGCATTTTGGATCTTTACCTATCAAACCCAAAACCCAATACCCGTTTTACTTAAGTAAAATTCATCTCAACCATTTATTTTTAACTCTTTCAATCCAAACCACATATTTAAGATTAAATCTTCACCTTTCATTTGTTTTATTATTTAATCTTGACCATTCAATTTAATTTTTTTAAGAAAAATCATAAAAACCTAAAACTACCCACTATCTTCCTCTTAGAAACTGATCCCTCTTCTTCTCCTCTTCAGAACCCATTGAATTCAAGTTAGGGCATCATCAAACTTTCATTTTTCTCAAAAATTTTCATCAAGTTCATTGTTTTTCTTCAGTCGGACAGCTTCTGTAGTCGACTACAACCAGTCCTAGTCGACTAATCCTAGGTTTTTCATCTGTTTGGTAATTTTCTCAACCTGATCTTTCTTAGTTTTTTTGGTACATTTCTGATTTATCATGTCTAGAGCTAAGAAAGCTAAGCAAGTTCATACCAATGTTAATGATGAAATCATAATATATTTAAAAAGTCTTGATTTACTTGAAGAATTTAACAAAATATCCACATTTGAAGTTCTTCCGAGACGATTTGTGAAATTTGATGATTTTATCCCATGGAATTTTGGATCATACTTTGAAAATGTGGGGTTGCTTGAATTATTCTCTGCTAAAAACAAAAAACCCACATATCCATTTCTGGTTCAATTATTCTATACAAATATAGAACGTGTAGGAACTATAAGTGGAACTGAAAAGCTTAGAACTCTTGTCAAAGGAATAGAAATTGAATTAACTTCTAAGTCAATTGGAAAATTTTTTTAACATTCCTTTTCGATGAGTCTCTCTCAGGTCAATCAGAATGAATGATTCAGATTTACTATCCAATCATATTTTTCTTCCTGGTTATAGTAAACCATAAAATAATTCCAACAAGCTTCGTCCAATTTCTCATTTCATTGTTTGAATCTTAGCTTATAACTTGTTTCCAAAAACTGAGAGTTTCTATTTTATTTCCCTAGATTTAGCTAAAGCATTATATGCTATAATGGGGAATATCCAAGTTAATTGGGCTGAAGTTTATTATGACAATCTTCTGACAACACCAAAAGGATTTCTTCCTTATGGTGCCTTTTTAACGAAAATCTTTGATAAATTTCATGTTGATCTTGAATCTGAAAATTCTATCGTTCATTCCATTGAGTTCTTTGACTCTAATACCCTAACTAGGATGAAATTAACTAATTTTGAAATTCATGATCAAAATCCTCATGATGAACCTCACCCTCCTCAAGAACAAATTCCACAAGAAATTCCTCAAACCTCAACTCAAGCAGGACCTTCTTCTAGTCAACAACCACCACAAATACACTCAGAACCCTCTTACTTCTCGGATGTGCAATATAACACCTTATCTGTACGCATCCTTGAGTTAGAGACTGGTCAGTGAGCTCTTTATTCCCAGAATAGTTATATCATCAATAATCAGGAGTAGTTAATGAAGAAATTTGATAACTTGGATATGAAGCTCAATGCATATTTCCAAGGAAATCAACCTCCTCGAAGAAATTTGATAACTTGGATATGAAGCTCAATGCATATTTCCAAGGAAATCAACCTCCTCCAGGACCTTCATCTTAGAAGATCATGAATGCATCATTTAGTATTTGGATGAACTTTATGATTGTTATCAAAACAGTTATGTCTCATTTTGGTATGTTTAAGTTTGATTGTCTCAAACTATGTCGTAGTTATTTTTTTAAGACATATGTAATATGTGTTATGTTGCTACTATGTTATCTTTAATATGTTTCTTATGTGACTGCATTCTATGTTGTTTTTATGATGATTGATTAGTTAATTCATGTGCTATATATTTTAAACAGATTATGGTGATGAACATTGTGGAACTTTTGGTCTTTATGGCAAGTCTTTGCCTACCTATTTGGATGAGTGAAGTTATGGACTATGTTCATAATCTGGATGATCTATTTGAAGTATTAGCTCATGTTGAAGAAATTATGGTATGTTTAGCATAATTGTTTATTTCTTTTTGTTAATGATAAAGGGGGAGAAATGGTATAAATGTTATAGACTCATGTTAATAGTATAGACTCTAATATGCATTTATGCAGGGGGGTAAGTATATTTGTTTCAAAATGTTCTAATTCTTTTAGAATATACTTACATATGCATAAATTGTTTGTCATTATCAAAAAGGGGGAGAATGTTAAATATCATGTCTCCACGATATTATTTTGATGATAATAATTTATACTATGTGTGTTATACAAATGCACTAACATTTATATGCAGCTTCCAACATCAAATATGAACAAGTCCAAGATGAGTTCAAGGCATTATGAAGTAAAGAAGATGAAGAACTTATACATAAATGTAATTTTTTATATTTTCTTTACTTAGAATTATTGTACAAGCCTTGATCACTCATATACACACATATAGAAATTAGAATACACTAACACATGCTTAGCGTGTTGGTTAACTATAGAAATCCCCTATGCTAACCATTAGAGTTTATAGTTAATAATTGAGTGTCAAAACATTGAATTCATATCATTTTTATCCCTTATTAGTCGACTAATTAGAATAGTAGTCGACTACTCAAGCCTATGACTGAAATATAAGTTTCGGTTAATTTACAGTGTAGTCGACTAATCTACTTTATAGTCGACTACTAGAGGCAAAAACAATTTCTTCAGTTTCTATAAAGTTTCTGTTATTTTACAGTATAGTCGACTAATCGACTTTATAGTGGACTACTGAAGACAAAATCTGTTTTTTAAGTTTCTGTCAAATTTCTGTCTGATTACAGTATAGTCGACTAATGACCATTATAGTCGACTACTAAGAAATTTTCTGACTTCACAGAGTCTGTTTAAACTCAGTGTAGTCGACTACTTTGTTTTGTAGTCGACTACAGGTACAGTTTTTCCAGAATTTAAAGTTTGAATTAAAAATAGTTTATAGCCGTTTTTAAACGTTTTTAAAGTTTAAAAATTTTGTCTTTTCAAGGGCTATATAAAGGTTATTTGTTCAGAAAAATGTAACATTTTTATCTACCTATACGCTTCAATCTTTGTGTATTTTTCAAGAGTTAAAAATTCAGATTTTGCTAAGTATTGAGAAAAAGATCTTTTCTAAAATTGCCTTTGTCTATCATTCAAAATACAAATTATTTTAGCAATTTCCAGAGGTTAAAATTATTCATAAGCCACTGCTACACAACACTATAAATCAAGGCTTATAGGAATTGAGTTGTTTGATTCAAGGAAAGTTCTCTCGGTTTGAGAGAGGTTGATCTCTTGGTTTAGAGATTGGTGTGAAATTAGCAAAGTGTTGTCAATTGGTGTTGCAATTTGCAGGGACTTGTAAATTGGTCAGGTTTAATTTTAATTTTATACTTGGTTCAAAATTATAGTGGAAATCTCAAGCGGGATTTGCTTGGGGACTAGATGTACACCAGATTGGTGAAACTAGTATAAAATCTCTTGTTTGTGATTATGATTCTCTAAGATTGTTACCATTCTTTATTGTAATTTATTAACTACTTTGCATATATTTTAAAAGAATACTATTCACCCCCTAGTGTTCTAGTGTATCTATTTTAGATCCTACAAGAGATTGTATTGATAGGATTGTAATTAATTCTTTCTCTAAGTCTGTTAGAGGGAATAATACAAATTCAATTCTCCATTTTCTTCTTCAAATCTAACACGGTGCAGAACCGTCTTGCAAAGCTGGTACGGGAATTGCCCATTAAAGGCTTTAGGTGCTTTGGCTAGGTGCACTCTACATCCGACAGATGGTGGACGAGGATGACGGGCTATGTACTCAACTGATGGGGCGTAGAGTTGCGAGAGAGAGGGTTGTATCACGCCATTCGAGCCAATATGTACGGCCTTCCTATAAGTGCAAACCACTTCTTTGCATTGTTGGAGATCTATAACCCCGATACCAACACATTCCTGACCCGGAATGGAGAGCTGTGATTGGCATTGCATGAGATGATGAGGGTTTTGGGGCTACCAATGGGAGATATCCCCTATCAGGGGTACTTCCCAACTAACCGTCAGCTAAGCCATATGAGCTTTGATAAGTATTACACATTATAGGAATTGACCTACCATTCTTAAACCGCTATGGCAGGTATTGATATCAAAGCTAAGAAAAAAATCCTCGCAAATCTGTCTGAAGCAGTTTGCGGACTACTTGTTCAAACATATGGAAGATCAGTCAGGCGAAGGTGTGTGCGAGCTAAGCCTTATAACTCCTTCTGAGATCAACAGGCTAATAGAGAGGGTTGACGCTTAGTCATACACTACCGGTTCATCTGAAGGGAAATTTTTAAGGGGCGTGAGGTTCGAGACATTCTTGTGGCATGCGCAAAAGCAGATCAAACTGACAACTCTTTTGGTGGGTTACCTCGCCATTTGGCTAAAAAATGCATTGTACCGCATCAATTCTCTGACACTCTGCCAACTGAAGTCCTCTTCCCAGCCGTCAAGCTTGCAATTGGATGTAAACTTTCCTTACTCCCGGCTATGGTTGCCGATATTCATAGGGGTCTTCATCACATGGTCGCTGGATTCACGCATGAAGGAAACAAGCCATCGACCGAGATCCCTACCGCCAAGGTCGAGCTTCCTTACACCTATTTGATGGCGTGGCTCATCCTTCATCGCCAGATTTGATGTCAGTGCTTGCCATTGCGGATCCAAACAACCCTTTGCTACAAAGGTTAGAAGACTGTAAATGGGAAGTTAAACAATTTGTTGAGGTGAAACGATAGTTCCATGTGCACAAGAGTTAGGAGTTCTTCAAATGCTTCCCTCGATTCTTCGGCCGATATGATTGTTTGCGTTGTAAATATTTTTTATTGTTGAATCCATTACATGTTTATCGTCTTACAGATTCAAAAAAAGAAAGTTAGTCTTTTTATAAGACTTTCTTACACAATGAAAATAAACATGGGGATCTCCTAGAAACACACGCAGGATCGTTTATCGATCGCTGCTTGCATGAGATCATTGCCTGTGTCGGGGACTCTTTAATCCATGGACCGCCGAGTATCATATCCGGTTGATATTGCTTCACAAAAAAATAATAACTGAAGTAAATATCTCAACAAGGTGACATAAGTGCTCTTCTCAAGATCAAAACGAAGTCTGATCTTAAGGAACTGATGTAGGGGTGCCAAAAGGCTGCAGATCCGCCGAACTCCTCCTCTTTATGCTAAAGAACTCACCAAGATCTCCTCCTCCTCTTTGAAATTCGTGGCTTAGCTCTCTCAGGGCCAACACCTTGCCTCAAAGCTCAAAATTCCAGATCTCGTGCATAGGGACCCTAGGGCTGTATTTATAGGCTTTGGGTGCCCTGTTTTCGGATAAGATTTCATGATTTGATCTTATCTTCAGTTGATAACCACTTTTCCACATTCAAGGATAGCCTCAAGTCAGTTGGAGAGTGTAATACCCAAGCATACATAAGCCAAAGGCCTACAATCATTTTCTTATGGAAAGCTTTATTCATAGGCCCATTAGTGTTGGGCCAACCTAGAAAGCCAATCTCCACTCTTCCCCATTGTTTTTTTCTTCATTCTTCATGTGTGAGGTGAGAGAGTTGGTTATGGAAACTAACTCCACATTTTAACAAAAAAGTTTGTTTTTAGGATTTGATTTAAACTGATTTATATACATGAAAATATTCTTCTCTAATTCAAATAACATGTAAAATAAGAATAATGTGCTTATATGCTTTGTGGTAGATTTGGCATGTACAACATGTCCTGGATGAGGTTTTGGTGATGTATATTTGTATTGTTTGTTTATAGAATTTTGGGAGTTGATATTTAGTGATTTACAATTAGAGATATATGGTATATACGAGGGTTTCCTTGTTTGGATTATTCCCTCGACGTACTCATTTCGTGTTGTGAGTTTCTAAATCTTAACTCCTTTTAATATAGGGTATATGATATGTGCTTGAGGTAGACCATGATTTATATCTACAATTAGTAATTTCCCTTGTCATCTTTAATTGAGTTTTCATCTTATTTTGATCTATAAGATTAGCATTTTCTTTTATCACTGAAAATTTAGAATTTATCTTTTCTTTATATCTACCACTTACACCTACACGTGCACAATTTCCTCATTTTACATGCTTGCTGGGAGTTTTCCGATTCCCCTAGGGTTTGCATGCTCTAGACTCGGGAACTGTTCTTTCTTCGCAGGACCAAGAATACTTTAAGGATTAGGCCCAGCGGCAGTGATCACCTTCTATCCTATCACCCTCTCAGCTTCAATTTATTTAGGTAGTTAATTGTTTTAAACTTTTCCTTAGCCACATGTGGTTCTCTAGACTATGATGTATTTTCCTCTTTCCTATTTTGGATAGTTGTGGACTTTTCATAGAACTCTGTAATCACATATATTTATTTATCGATCTATTTACTTTGTTATATTAGTTATATGCTCTATGTAGTAGTTCCTTTAGCAATATATCTATGTATAGGATGATCCAGAGGCATGAATGTGACCATATGATTGCATTGCCGGCCGAGTCACGCTCCAAATTATTACATTTTTTGAACCGGGGCATGACAGAGAGGCTCTGGAACGAATCTGTAAATCTATCGAAAAACGCATCGTCGGGAGGCTGACCGGGCAAAACAGACTATCTGTTTCACATAGGTGCGAAACAGCTTGGACTATCTCAGGTATTTTGGCTTTAAGTTGCGTTAGAAAGCTGTTGAATAGACCTACAACTTTTATCTTTTTGAGTTTTTTCAGATTCTAAACGTATCATGGTAGAAAATTCAGTTCTTCTCAAACTATGCATTCTAAATCTTGTTGTTGCTTCGTCGCTTTTCTTGGCTTCGTGCGCCTCTTTATGGCATCGAATGATCCTCTTTGACTCGAATAATTCTTCTTAACTTGGATAATGATGTTTATTATTTTCTCTTTATCTCAAGCTACATACGGCAACCTATAGGTAATTTTTGACGCCTACAGATACCCCATCCAAAGTGTTTCAGTCTTATTCTTTTATAAAGGAGTCTGAAATACTTTGGATAAGATATACCCTATTTTTAATCTCTTCAGTATTTTGTCAAGGAGATCATGTAGAAGGACCTGTGAATGGCTTCAATTCTTGACTTCTTCGGCTTTTAGTCTACTCAGTATTATATCGAATAGTCTAAAATTTTTTCGATGCTGTGTTTATCATTTGACCATCGTCGAAATCTAGAACTGAAGTTGGTGGATTTTTGAATAAGCTCGTATCGTTGAGTCAATGTTGAACATGTCATCTTGTCGGGAGTTTGTATCTAAATCACGATTGAACTCTCGGGGATTATCCTTTGACCTGGAATTTTTCCTGAGCCTTATTTCGGCGAAAGCATCGACGCATTGACCGGCATCGACCCTTATTGTAGTGTAATTGAGCCTTTTTTTGGTGAAAATATGGACGTGTTGATTAGCGTTGACTTTCATTACAACGTATTGACCGATGTTGACCTCATTGTAACGCGTTGACTAGCGTGAATATGGTTTATACGCATATGTTAGCTGGAGTCCACACAGTTTAAGCTCTTAAGACGTTAGAGCGCGAAGAATCAGTTTATACTTGTATACTCCTTGGAGTTTTAGGAGTTAGTTTAACCTCGTGTACCCGTTGGAGGTTCGAGGAGATGCATTTTATACTCACATACTCATTGGAGTTGAAATACAGGCCTCAAATACATCGAAAACAGAAGATATCGGGTGAAAAAACACCATGAAAACACTCGGAACTCTCTCCCTGGTGCGAAACACTTGTGAGTGTTTTGTACATGTGCGAACACTACATGTGTTTCGCACATGTGAGGAGAGAGAAAGAGGGGGTCGATTTTGGGGGGAATTTTTGAATGCTAGCGCCGAATTTTAGGGGCATTTTCCCTCTTCAAACTTCTTTCTTCTTTTCTCAAACTCAAACTCTCCTAAACCCATACTTCCTCCTCAACTAGAATTCTAAATCTCTTATATTATGCCCCTTAAATCCCTTAAAACCCTCAAGAAATTTGGTCAAGCCTCATTTTCCAAGATCTAGGGCTTGATTTTGTTAGATTTGTTGGGTTCAAGCTCTTCTTGGGCTCAAGCTTCAGGTTGGGTAAGATCTTCTTCATAGCCATCTTTGTTATGTGTTTGATTTTGATTCAAGAACTTATGGGTTTTGATGCAAAGATTAAAGTTTTAATCTTGTAAATTAAATGTGACCCAACATTGAGTATGAGGGATTTGGTTTCTTTGTGTGTTCATGCCCATGGCTGAAAATTTGAGTACTTGGGCATGGTGATGATGACCGAAACTTTTGAGGGGGGGGGTTATGTGGGTATGGCGAATTTATTTGAGAGAGATTGCATGCCCATGGCCGAATTTTGATATGAGGGGGTTGGATATGATGCCCAAGTCATGAACGTGTGTTTGATACGAGGGGGAGTGAGCTTTTATAGCTTTTGTAAACTCAAATTAATATTTGGAATGTTGCACACTCGTTTGTCTCCTTTGCGAGGCATTCGAGAAGAGCAGATATCCTCCTTTGCGAGGATTGATGATTAAAGACGTGTTTTGTTTCATCAAAACACGTCCTAAGACAAGTGGGAGCGATTTCATGCTGTATTGCACACCATCGGGTGGGGTATATTGTCATGTTATTTACGCAATAATGTACATTGTCCCTTTCGTGTGAAGTAGTTGAAATCGTCTTGCCAATTTATAAGGTAATGACTCTATCTCGTGGATTTGCGAGATGATTTCAACTTCTTATATTGCCTTAGAAATATTTTTCTAACTGCATTTTATTTGTTTTAGTTGAATTTCCCTCGGATGTGTTTTCATCTTATGCGGCAAGTGGTGGTAGTAGCGAGACTTTTACTACTGTTGACGATGCACCGCTCGTCTCCATTACTCCTCAATTCAATCCGGACGGGCCTGGGGAATTCCTCGTCTTATGCAAGATGGGGATCATCATACACTACGATGGCTAATTACTGACGCCCTACTTACTAAGGATCCCAGCTCCACTCAGGCTTTGAATAAGCCGGATTACTTGTTTGGTGATTATGTTGAAGACCCGGATATGCTAACCCTTGAGGATGAGCATTGCCTGAATGAGGATGGCAGGAGTTTGCTATGTATTCCCCTTATTCCTCATCAATATACCCTTTCACGTTTGAGGATGCAAGTCGTGACTCGAGTGATTCCTTAGCATCTCACAAATGATCATGAGCGAGTCCATTGTGTGTTTATTACTTATCAGAAGACCCGGGTTCTGATGGGCGGAACTTTATTCGTGGTCTCCAACTAGGTATTCTAGGACTTGATACAGCACCGTTGGCTGAGCTGTCGATAGTCACCAACACGGTGAGGAATTGGCTTGCCAGGCTTGGGAGGGAATTCCCTATGCCAGGATATAGGTGTTATGAATGGGTGCACTCATCAGCGAAGAAGTGAACCCGTATGACGAGCTATGTTCTTGGACGCTGGGGCAATGAGTTGAAGAATAGTAGATTATATACACTAATACGCGCTAGTATGTACGGATTGCAGATTAGTAGACACCATTTCTTGGCATTGTTGGAGCTTTATAACCTTAACACCAACACTTTTTGACTCGCAATAGAGAGTTGGGGTTGGTTCTTCATGAGATGCAGAAGGTTTCTGGACTTCCTATGGGCGATCATCCATATCAGGAGTATTTCCCTCCCAACCAACAGCTGAGGCAATTAGAGAAAGCCTCTCCTAATATTTACGACACGTTGTGGGATCTTATGTGTCATTATCAGATGGCTTTAGCTACGTAGGTTTTCTGGCGAAGAAGAAATTACCACAACTAAGCCTCAAAATAATTCACCAACTACCTGTTCCAGCACCTAGAGGATAGTTCTGGTGAAGCAGTTTGTGAGTTAACTCCTCTAACTCCCTCAGAGATCAATAACCTAATTGAGAAGATAGGTGCCCAATCATACACTACTTCTGCTATCGAGGGCAAGTTTCCAATGAGGACCAAGTTCCAGACATTCTTGTGGCATGCATAGAAGCGGATTTGACCCATGACTCTCCTGATGAGATATCTCGCCATTTGGCTGAAGAAGTGTGTCGTACTATATTAGTTCTCTGAGGCATTGCAGATAGAGGTTCTCTTCCTGATCGTTCAGCTGGCCTATGGAAAGGACCTCTCCTTTCTTCCAGCGATGGTCGTCGATATACATCGCAGGCTTCGGTATCTTGTCACTGGCTTTACACTGGTGGGGCACAAGCCGTCGGCTGAGATACCTCCTATCAAGGTCGAGCTTCCGTACACCTATCTGATGATGTGGCTTGTTCTCCATCGTCCCAACCTAATGTCAGCATTGAGCATCGCAGATCCTTCCATTTCCCTCCTGTAGTTATTAGAAGAGAGCAGGTGGGTAGCGAAAAGTTTCCTTGAGGCAAGGCAAGAGCGTAACATCCACAAATGATGGGAATTCTTCAAATGCTTCCCTCGTTTCTCTAGTCATTATAGTGAGATGTTGATTGATGAAGAAAAGTCAGGGTCAGGTCGGACCTCCTTTGATGTGGGTTGCTTCCGGTGGCTGGTAAATATTCAGCCTGGATATCTCGTCCTTCAAGTGAAGGTACGCTGTCA
>NC_033796.1:97467286-97495188 GCF_001876935.1 Asparagus officinalis
ATAGAGCTTTACCTGCCGTGTCAGTTCACTCGTCAGTTTGGTTATGATTAACTATACGTCAGGAATCCGAACCGAGGATTGAGGACTGAGGGCAGTCTTATAGATAGTGCCCGAGCGTGGTGTTGGAGCGTGACTGGTTGCACGTGCGCTACTTTCGCCCTCCCTATGATAGGGCGTAAGACACAGCTTACTTTTCTCTGCTGCAAGTGGCTTATTACTTAGAATGAGCCTATGAGGTTGAAGCACATTACACAGTTGGAGGCCGAAGAAGAGGTTAGGGCCGCCACTAAAATCGTCCGTGACACTGAGCTTCAGGGGAAGCGGGGGAAGAAGCCTGCTAGACCTTCTGGCAAAGGTAAACAGATAGTGGAGGATGATGAGGAGCTCCTTTCTACCGATGACGAGGAGGAGACCTTGGAAGAACATGCCAATGATGGTGGGGGCGTCGAGATTGGCATTGATGAGGAGACCGTCAAGCCAGGTCTGTCTGACTCCTTCTTTTCCTCAAGATCACTTATGAACCTGGTGATCATTTGCCAGGCTCATCCGTTTTTTTAAGCCATCGACAACTCCAAAGAAGTTGAGGCAGAAGGTTTTATTTATTTTCTAATAAAATGACCGTTAACCTTCCAGGTGAGGCAGCTGAAGAAGAAGCGCTTCGTCCCTTCCGTCGCACAAGATCTCGATCTGCTGCTGAGGCTTCTTTACGGGTCGAGTCACGCATCGAGTTCAAGAGGACGGTGCACAAGTCATATGTTCATCCGCGTGCCCTTGAGGCTGAGTCATTTAGTGATGTACCTACTGGCGGTGAAGGTAACTCTTCACCGCTGAGTAGCTGTAATGATCATGAATTTTCGATACTAGTTAAAAATATTATTTTCTAGTATTTTAATATTAAATTATTATTTTCAAAAGAGTATTTATATTTTCTTGATTTTCTATGTTTTAAAAATCCAGATTATATTTATTTTAATGATTTTACCATTATAAATTAAATTGTTAAATTAATACTTGATTATTTACTATTGTTATTATTATTGTTAATGACTATCTTATATTATTTTTTTAGCTTATTTCATTCCCACGTATTTTTCCTGTATTTTCCTGTATTGTTTTCTTATTTTTAGTATATTTTCTTTAAACCCTAACCTAACCTATATATACATCATTTTATTTTATTTTTCTTCTCCTCTTCTTTCACAAAAACCCCTGCAGCCTCTTTCCTCTCTCTTTGTCTCTCTCTTCATTCTCTCTCCCCCCTGTTTCTCCCTCAGCCGTAGCTAGCCCTCACCCGTTTTATTTTAAAATATATTAAATTCGCCCTCGCTCCGTCCAGCTCAGCACTTCGATCGTTGCCTTTATGAAGTTATATTTATTTTTTTTTTTTATTTTTGCCATCTCCAGTCCAGATCTGCGCTGCTCGACGCAGACCCCTCGATCTACCCCAGCGCCGCTACTGCTCTCCCTCGCTCTGACCGTCGAACTTTCCTCCCCATCAGACCCGACCAGTGTCTTGGCCAACTTCTCAGCCGCGAGCACCACTAGCACTCCAAGCGCTGCCGTCAAACTCTCGCCTCCAGGCTCAACTCCAATCCGTCGCCCTCCACCTTAGCTGACAGCCGCCCCCTTCACCTCTTGTTCCAAGCCTCCGACCAGCCACCCCTACGACCCCGTTCAGATCCATGCCGAGCTTTGCCGCCCTCCCACAGTAGCTCTCCGCTGAACTTCGTCGTCACCACCATCTCACTGTCGCCGATCGTTGTTGTCCCCTCTTTCGTTATCCAACTCCGACAATTCCTTCAACCGTCGTCGTCGCCTCACCCGCGGACTCGCACGTTAACGTCGATATGTTCAACGAAAACGCGAGGCAAGATCCTCTCTCTTGTCTAGTGTTAAAATTATTGGTTAGTTAACAATATTGGTTAGATTATTTCATGTGCAATTATTTGATAGTTGTAGTTCCATCTTGCACTGTTATTAGTAGTTGTTCACGATTCCTGTTCATGATCCATAACACTGACACATAGTATTAATTGCATTTATCATCCCTTGTTATAATTGAGAATTATGAGAAATACATGATTGTGGTGACCTGTGTGATCTGAATAAGACATAGAGGCTTGTGTGTTGTTGACTTAGAAAATACAAGAGATGATGGGGTGGGAATGTCTTGGTTCATGTGATCAGATGTGGCTGTTGATGTATCTTTCAGGCCCGTACCAGTGAATTTGTGTAGTCACTGGGGTTGGTTTGTAGGGCTAAAGTGAATTCGTGTAGTCGCTTTGGTCAGTGAATTTGTGTAGTCACCCGAGTCCTGCTTGAGTCCGGACATGCCGGAATCGGATTGCATGTAGTCCTCTAACTGATTCGTGTAGTATTGGATGCAGGTAGAGGATTATGAACAGTCAGTTATCCAATGATATAAACGTTGATTCCGTGTGAGATGTGAACTAGTGACCTATTATAGGGTAGTTAGTTGCATGACCCCATTGTTTAGATTATTGTAGATTCATCTGATTGTTATACTTTAATTTGTTAGCATTCCAGTCTTTTGCATGCATGGTTGTATCTGTCATTGCATTGGTCATTCGACCGTTTCTTTTTCCCTTGTGGGGTCTTACTGTGTGCCATGCACGCTGACGTATACATGTTTTCTCTGGTGTACGTTAGATTTAGAGGACGAACATGTCCAGTATGATGATGCATTGGAGTCGAAGTATTCCTAGCCGGAGTGTCTTCCATATGGAACAGAAGAACAAACTGGAGCTTAGTTATTTTTCCCTTTTGTAGTAGTTGATGGACACTAGATTACTTTTGTAGTACTTTCTATTTCCTTTTGATCAATGTATTTCTATATCTCTTCAGTATTCAGTTGGATAGTTTGTATAAGGGCATGTTTGACCCAAAATTTATATTTCGGATGATATTTCATTTGTGATATGACTTTTCTATTCTGAGTGTTTATTATATTCTTGCTAATTATGACCGGGGACCTATGACTTTACATTTTATATTGCTTGGCGCTTAGCGTATTAGGTTGAGAAGAAATATTTTTATTTATTCTCCTCAATCTAATACGTCACGGGCTTATTCACGTAACGATTCCCCGGTATTTTGGGAAGCGGGGCATGATAGGTTTTTTTGGTGGCCTATGCAGGTCATAGTCCCGAGTTCCCACCAGTGAGAATATAATGGATAATTTAGACGCACATCATATTTCATCCGTAAAACTATAGTTAGCCATTATCCTATCATCCCGATAAATTATGTCTTAGTCCCTACGTTATCGCTTTTTGACTCCGGAACTTCCCACTGTTTCTTGTCTCGTCACTTCCCGACTACACTCTCTTCCTATAATTTTTCTTTCCTCGTACCGATCATTATTTTATGTGTTATTATTTTTACACTATGTTTTCTTTGATTTGACTCGTGTATCATTTGATTGTGTTGATTTCTGTATTATTTATTATATTATTTTATGTATCACGCACAGTGTTATATTATATGTTTTCATTAAAAATGTACAAGTAACATAGTCTAATGAAAATCAATACTTATATATTTTCAATTGTTCAAATCATGTGCATTAAGTGTTTCGCATTACTCTAGACTTCACATATACATCACATGGCATATCTGATATTTAGATTACTTTCTTGTATTTAATTATACTTTTACATATCTACATTGTGTATGTGTATGCTTTTCTGTCATACCATATATCATTTATTTATTTTCTAGATTATTGTATATTGTTTGTATTTATAGTGATATATATTAATAGTTCATGATTTTAATATTCTTTATATGCATTACATTCTTATTCTCTATTTATTCAACTCACAACATTTTTAGTATATAGTTTTCTTATCAGTCAATTTTGTCTTGTTTAGGTTGTTATAGTATGTTCACATTGGTTTCCTTATTTCTAAGAATAATGTAACTCTATTTTGATATTCAAACATTTATATTGTTAAGTTTGGAGTTTGAGTTACTAATTATATAGGATTTTGTTACATTATATCGTATCAACATTTATATTGTTAAGTTTGGAGTTTGAGTTACTAATTATATAGGATTTTGTTACATTATATCGTATCATTAGTTATTATTCTTTTATATAAAAGATAGTTACTAATTATATAGGATTTTGTTACATTATATCGTATCATTAGTTATTATTCTTTTATATAAAAGATTATTCTAAATAGCGTTTGTGGGTATGTATGGTATTCACGCATGAGTTACTAATAGTGCATTTGCATATATGTTGTTTGTTGCTTCATTTTTGATATATATTATTTTGTCATTGTGGCAATATTCATTGTATACACATGTTATTTTTCAGTGTTTATTTTATAGTATTTTTTAGATTTTTATGTTATTTTATTGTGTTATTGTTTGTTGTTAATTCTCTATTCATTATTTTTGTTTATTTGTGTTGTGTTTTACTTTTTCATTCTTTTATACTTACTATTCTCTTTTCATTATAGTGTATTCCCGTAGATTATTATATTTACGATGTATATTTTTATAGTCATTTATCAACTTTTTTTAATCATGTTCTGTTTCATGTATTATCAGTGTTTATGTTCACTTATTCATCAATCATTCATGGTATATTTATTTACAACATATCTGTGTTTTTATTATACGAATTTATGTTCTTTTTATATTTCCATTTGTTTATAAATCTATTTTATCTACCGTAGTTCATGTTTTATGTATTATACATCTTTATTTATGTATATTTATGCTGATTGTATTTATGTGATTTTGACTATTATGCTATATATTGCTATATCTTAATTGATTTTATATATTAATAATTATTATTGTTATATCTTGTTCATATTTATTATTTTACCTTATGAATATTACTAATATTTCTGATTTCTTATATTATTTGTCGAATACATATATAATTATATTCTTATTATGTTTTATATAAAATGCCTATTTTGAATCGTTTGTTTACTCTTACGTCTATTTTATCATATAATATTTTATGACTATTTCCATCATAATTTATCTTGTTAGCATGTTTAGTACTATGAGTATTCAGACTTTTATATGCTTATTATTATGTATGTATTTTTATTTTTAACGGCTATTATATATGATGATTTTATTTGTTATATTATATAAACATGTTTAATATTAATTTAGTATTATGTCCTGTATGATAATTATTTACTGCCATATGCTCTAAAAAATTATTGATTATAACTACAACTATTTTTATTAAATTTATCATCATGTTCTATATTTACTATTTGCTATATTTTATTATTATATCTATGTTTTCTTACGTGCATTTATGTTTTGAATGCTTTAAACATATATTGTCATAATACTATCTTTGAACCTTTTTAACATAATTACAATTTTTTATTTTTTAGAATTTGTGTCTTATATGTCTTATTTGGTTGAATGTCATTTGCTGAATGCATTCATGTGTTAGTTTGTAATTATACTTTTTGTATATCTTGAATGTCTATTCTACTAACTGATTGTATGATATTCTATTGTGATTTAATTTTTATTATTTTCATCCTCTTTATGTTGTTTATTATGTTTATCTAAACTATATGTATGTATGATTTTTTTGCTATTTTGTTTTGCTTACATACTCTTCAAATATTTCTTTTGTTTTTGCTTATTTATGATTCATTTGTTATCTGTATTGTGTTTTTATATTTTGTGTTTTATCATGTTTATCATATGCTTACGTATGAGTGATTTATACTTTGATGAGAACTTTTTATCTTTTATCTTCTTTATGTTCTTCTTTTAATTATTTATATTGTTGAGTTGATATACTTTATCATATATTCTAGTGATTGACAATTGTTTGAATTACGTATTTATAGTTCATATTATATTTTTACATATTATATGTTTGTTATATTTTAACAATTCTGTGTTATTGATTATATTTTAACACTGTGATGTGTTGTCTTATAATACTATATCAATAATATCATGTTGATATTACATTTTTTCTATAATTGTATATTCGTTATTGACTTATATGTTAT
Source organism: Asparagus officinalis (assembly GCF_001876935.1). Classification (NCBI taxonomy): domain Eukaryota; kingdom Viridiplantae; phylum Streptophyta; class Magnoliopsida; order Asparagales; family Asparagaceae; genus Asparagus; species Asparagus officinalis. The sequence continues at coordinate 97,473,328 of NC_033796.1, forward strand.
TAAACTATGTCAACTGATACTTATATTTTTACCTATGCTAAGATGTTGTATTATTTTATAATTTGATACGTATCATCTATTTTATTTACAATATACATACTTCTTTATTCATGTGCAATCTCTTTCAAGTATATGTTCACTCTCTTTATGTTTTACTTACCTCATTCTTATTATTTATACTCATTATCTGCCTCAATGATATCTTTTGAAAATGATTGGTCAAGTATATTTTCTGATTCTGTGTATTTGTATTCATACATGCCTTTCAATTATCCGTACTTCTATTAATTTTGATTGTATATTATACTTTGATTAATTATGTGATTTTTTATTATGCTGCGTGTGAATTGCGTATTGTGTGATTTGTCTGTGTTAAGGTTATATTTTATTTATACGCTATGATTAATACTTGTGTATATTTATTAATCTTTTGATGAATTAGTTTAATGATTAGTATTGGTTTCATTTTGTTGTGGTTAATTTGTGTGTAGAGTATGTTTCGTAGTATTGTATTTGGCTATTTTTGTTATATGTATGCTAAATCTCAACTGTCACATCTTATATTTTGTGTCGTTATTGTTTTACATTCTCCTCTACTTATGAATATCATTCTATATCTATCCTTGGGTTCTTTTAATTTCGAGGAAGGAGTTTGTTTCAGGGGGGTAGAATGTAATGACCATGAATTTTTGATACTAGTTAAAATAATTTTTCTGGTATTTTAATATTAAATTATTATTTTTAAAAGAGTATTTATATTTTATTGATTTTCTAGAATTTTTTATGATTTAAAAATCTAGATTATATTTATTTTAATGAATTTACTATTATAAATTAAATTGTTAAACTAATACTTGATTATTTACTATCTTATTGTAAAACCCCAAAAATTTGAATATTTTGTGATAAATAATAATAAATATGTTATATATTTATAAATAACATATTATGATGTTTGAGTATGCTAGGAATTGATTTGAGATCAATTCAATGTATATATGTATATATATAAGAGCAAATGCACAAATCATATTCGATGTATAAATCTGGAAATTTATGACCAGTGAAGAAATTTTGTATTTTACACACTAATACGTTGTGAATATGGAAATACTTAAAAGACCAAAGTTGTAGATAACTTCAGCAGCTTTCCAACAAATCTTTAATCACCACATCCAGAGATCGGATGAGAAAGTTACAGCCAAAATACCAAAGAGTATGTTTCTAGTCAGACTGGATTTTCTAGTTTCGGGTTTCGGGTTTTGGGCTGTAGTTTTTCGGGTTTTCTGTCATATATACACATGTTTAAACATGAAAAACACATCTTTTCTCCTGTGTTCCAAACCCTATCAGCCCCTTTTTCCCTCTCTCAAACCTTAGTTCTTTTCTTTGGCGATTTTGAGGGATTTCGGAGGATTTTTCAGCGGGTTTTGTGCAGTGCAGCACAGGGGATTGGTTCTCTTTCATGTGGCAGAAGTTTTTTAGCATCTGAGATGAGTAACATCTCGCTCAACTCTGCACCCTTTTATTTTGCATGTTTTATTAGGTTTTATTTGGATTTTTCGAGCCTAAAACGTATTTTTAGTGTACAAAAGATAGATCTTTATAACTTATGAAGTGAGAATACATTATCATAAGTTTTTAATTAATTACAACAATAACCTTGATAAATTTTAGATCTAAAATTTATTAATCATGAATTAAATCACAAGTTTTTGCTTTTAAAACTTTTAAACATGTGTATATAAATGTTTAGGGTTTCGACGATATATTTACATGCTAATATTTCGTTTCATGTTGTTTCATATATGTTGATATCAGTAATATTATGCTTGAAAAGTAATGATGTCACTTCTAGATTTGTTTCGAAGCAGACAGAAACCTGTGAAGGGTTTCTGCCTGTTTCGGTTGATCGCCGGTACAGTTTGTGCATGTTTACTTTTGTTGTGTGCTTTAATGTGAACGACGAGTTGCCTCGAATATTTGGCATTAGAAATTATTATTTATTATGTATCTTCATATGTGAGATGGCTTGCGGACATGAGTTTAGATTTGCACACCGAGACACGTGTGAAATTAGTGTATATGCATCCTTTTCATATATCTCATCGATATTCTACACATTTCATTCAGTCCATGTGTTGGGCAATTATTATGTGTTGTCCATGCGTTGAACATTCATCATATTCAGTCCATGTATTAGACATTCATTATATTCAGTCCATGTGTTGGACATTCATCATTCAGTCCATGTGTTGGACAATTTACATATGCAGTCCATATGTTGGGCATCCACTACACCTAGTCTTAGTCCATGTGTTGGACACCTGTTTAAAGCTTGAGTATGATACTTACACTTACATAGGCTGGACATGACACTTATGTGTGTTTTGACATGATATGGTATTTGAGTTCTGAGATGGGTTAGTCTTCTTTATATTATTCTTCATGTATTAGATCTTGGGTTTGGTATTTAGGGATTTACAATTTGAGATACAAGGTATATACATGAGGGTTTCCTTATTTGGATTATTTCGTTCGACGTACCTATGCTCGTGTTGTAATTTCCTAAATATTAAAATCCTCTTATTGTTAGGAACAATGATTTTATGTATATATATATTAACTGTATTTTCTATATGCAACAAGCCCTCTCCCTTGGGGTTGCATATGATGTTGCTCGCTAGCGCTTTGACGCTCATTGTCCCCTCCCATTTTAGGTAACGTGCTAGGTGCACAGAGAGTCGCAAGTTAATGGCAATACTTATTAGCGTTCATCTTTCATTTGTAGTTTTATTTTATTTATGGAGCTCCAATGTAGACATTTTGTTTAGACATTTGAGAGTTATGTTTTAGAAGTTGTAAAGGCTGTGTGCCTTATTTTCTTTTATCAGATATTCTATATTTGAGACTTGTTGAGATCTTTTCTTTTATCAGATATTCTATATTTGAGACTTGTTGAGATCTCCAGACTAGTTATTTCAGAGATTCATTTTATATTTTTGTATGTTGGATATTTGAGACTTGTTGAGATCTCCAGACTAGTTATTTCAGAGATTCATTTTATATTTTTGTATGTTGGATAATGAAATATCATTTTTATCTCTATTATTTCATCATATATCTCTTGTATTACCTTTTACTTGCTTTTGTACCTACATCTGTTATTGACTCTACTAAAGAGATAGTAATTATGATGGTGAAACATGTTATTGCACGGTGTGGTGCATGTTAGGTTTGACATTCCTGGTTTCACCTCGGACTGCAGCCTTGTGTGAACCCCGGGGTGTCACAGTTGGTATCAGAGCTCTAGTTCTAGTATCCTTAGGATCATTCTGTGTCGAGTCGTGGAGCTAGGTTAGAGTTTTCTAGAATTCATGTATAGAGTCCGCTAAGGATTTCCTAGTATGAGTGAGGACGATATATGCATATCTCAAAATTTGAGAATATATTTTTTTATGACAACTATTTTATGTTGATTGAAGGTATTTGCGTGAATACTATGTGTTATGAATTCGTATTGTTATACATTATATATATATATATATATATATATATATATATATATATATATATATATATATATAATTTAGCTCTCCTTTTGATATTATAAATATCGAAACGAGGATATGGTCGAGGTAAAACTCGTACCTGGAGAGCTGGGCATGCAGAGCCGAGCCGCAGTAGGCACCACAATATTTGATCGACTCTATAACACCGTTAGCAGCAAGATCTTACAACACTCGAGGAGTAAGAGGTGTATCCGTTTTCGTCAGCAGTACCACTTTCAGGAGTTCCATCACCGGTTGTACCCGTCGTGAAAGTAAAGAGGCAATATTTATGAAGGCACCACTACTACAATCAGCTGTTTATAGAGCCGCAGAGCAGGATGTTTAGCCCTGAGAGATAAGAAATATATCAGACAATAAGAGCACCAGAGTTTCAAGACACACCAATTTCAGTTGCAACCTATAAGGGAAGGAGTATGTGAAAATTTCTTGATCGTCGACTTAGTACCAAGCAGAAGTTAGATGTATTCAGCATTGAGGACATCACTGGAAGATAGCAACAACATCAATATTTTTGTCGGGGTAGCAATTATCATCTATTTAGGAGAATTTTAGTCAATACTTCAACAAGCAGTTAGAGCTAGTCTAAATAAAGTAGGGAGATATACACGTGGTGAAGGAAGAAATCAAAACTAGAATAGTGACAATGATAATGGCAAGAGAACTATTGCGGAATCTAGATAATCTTAGCAGCGGAAGAATGATTTTTTTACCCAGCAACAAGGACAATATAAGAAAGGAGCACGATATGATTCGAGAAAACCGAAGTAGCGCAGCATTCGGAGTACATGTTATAATCACAACAAGATCGAACAAGAGTGAAAGACTTGTCGCGGTACACCAGCAGGAAGCCAGCATGATAGAGGTCATGGTTGATAGTCTCAGAGTCACAATTTCGGCCAGCAACGTTAAAATAGAGACACTACTTGTTAATCCGAGGATTTAGGGACCAGCAGGCCAGATTTGCATTATCCAGGAGATTCTTGAAGGACAGATGGTCCCATATTTGTTGCACCATTAGCAGAGTTTATTCAGCAGTACCACGTGATCAGGGTACGAGCGGAGCTTTCTTCATGATTTCCTATTCAGCTCGGATCTAGTTTGATTTAGAAATTCACTTATCTCTTATCTTTCATGCCTTCGTTGATAGGTTTCAGCTTGTAGCACATTCCTTAGATATTCCGTTGTCAGTCTCTACTCCTCTAGGGGGTGTCCCTTCTATCTGTAGGAGATGTGTCATCAGACTAGATGAGTCTGAGTTAGTCATCAAGTTGGTCGTGTTGCTTATGTCAAATTTCGACATTTTTTTCTTGGTATGGATTAGCTATCATCATACCCTGTTAGTATCGACTGTTGTACTAAAACAGTCAGCTTGTGAGCATTCGCTGGATTTGTATAGATAGTAGCAACCTCACAGGGTGATCGGAATGTGGGTCATTTCTGGTATATGTCGAGTAGGTGATGCTGAGGGACTGGAGTGCTGATTTGTGTGAGACCAGAGTTGTCTCAGAGTATCAGGACGTCTTTCAGGAAATACCTAGATTTCCTCTAGTGATAGAGGTTGTTTCCTGCATTAAGTTGTAGCCGAGCACAGTACCAATATCCCGAGCACCCTATCATACGGCATCTACTGGGATAAGGGAGCTACAAATAGAATTAGATAAATAAGTTATTATCTTAGAGTATTACTCGCTGGAGTATCTTTTTATTTATGGGATCACTGATCCTCTTCGGGAGCATGAGGACGGTAACTTATGATTATGTATAGATTATTATGATGTGAACAAGTTCACTATCCGGATTTGTTAGGATTTATGACTTGTTCGATCAGCTGCATGAAGCGTAATATTTTTCTCGAAGATTGATCTTTGATTTGGGTTATTGTAGTTGCGAGTTCGGGAGATGAATTTTCCCAAAGCTGTTTTTCCTGATTCGATATGAATCTTTTGAGTTTTTGGTCATGCCATTTGGGTTGACTAATGCACCCGTGGTATTCATGGATTTGATGAACCGGGTTTTCTATCCCTTCTTGGACCAGTTTGTAATTGTCTTTATCGATGATATTCTCATATATTCGAGATCGGAGGCAGATCATGATTACCATCTCTGGTTAGCTTTGCAGACTCTATAGGAGCGTCAGTTATATGCCAAGTTTAGTAAATACAGGTTTTGGCTTTCAGGGGTCATATTTCTCGGCCACGTCATCAGCAGAGAGGGCATAGCAGTGAATCCGACTAAGTTTACAGGAATTCTTGATTTGGAACCGCCAAAGATGGTGACAGAGATTCGAAGCTTCTTGGGTTTAGCCGGTTATTACAGGAAGTTCATCCAGGACTTCTCGAAGATTTTGATGCCACTTACACGCCTTACGAAGAAGGATGTATAGTTCATTTGGGGCGGGGAGTGCCAGAAGGCCTCTGATACCTTGAAGGCTAAGTTGACTACAACGCCGGTTTTGACTATTCCGAGCAGCGACAGGATATTTATGGTCTACATAGATGCATCATTAGCAAGTTTATGAGGCGTCTTAATACAGACTCAGAGGGTGGTAGCATATATCTCATGACAGTTAAGGGTACATGAGCAGAACTACCCCAGTCATGATTTAGAGTTAGCAACGGTAGTATTCACGCTGAAGGCGTGGAGACACTACTTGAATGGAGTGCAGTTTGAGTTATTCACAGACCATCAGAGTCTAAAGTATCTTTTCTCTCAGAATGAACTCAACCAGAGACAGAGGAGGTGGATTGAGTTTATCAAGGACTACGAGTTCGCGATTCAGTATCATCCGAAGAAGGCGAACGTCGTAGCAGATGCTTTAAGCAAGAAGTGTCGACATCAGGTTTCGGCTTTGAGGTGCTCATTGCATCAAGATCTTCTCACTCTTAATCAGTTTGATTTTAGACCCGAGATTGGTGGAACCAGTGCATTTTTAGGTGTTGTGTCAGTGCAGCCATCTTGGAGTAACAGAGTTGTCATAGCTCAGTTGGAAGACTCTTGGATTCAAATCCGAAAGGAGGAGATTACCAAAGAGCCAAAAGCTGATTGGACCATTGGAGCATATGGAGGTCTACGGATGAAGGGTAAATTAGTTATGCCAGCTAGTGCAGAGCTTAAGAGGGAGTTATTAGATAAAGCACATCGTACTCGATACACAGTACATCCAGGGACCCCTAAGATGTACTAGGACCTGAAGAGACACTTCTGGTGGAGTGGTATGCGTAGAGAGACTACAGAGTATGTGGGTAAGTGTTTTACTTATCAGCAAGTGAAGGCAGAGCATCAGAGACCGGCATGAACACTTCAGCCTTTACCTATTCCAGAATGGAAGTGGGCAGACATTTATATGGACTTTATTGTAGGGTTGTCGAAGTCGAAGAAAGAGAATGATTCTAATTGGATGATAGTGGATAGACTAAGGAAGTCAGCACATTTTTTATTCCAGTGAAGACTACACATACCGCTGAGACGTATGCGAGGATATATGTTCGGGAGATAATTCGACTTCATGGAGTTCCAGACACGATTGTATCGGATCGAGGTTTAGTGTCCACTTTGCACTTTTGGAGGAGTTTCCAGGATTCATTTGGCAACAAACTATCATACAGTAGTGTATTCCACCCACAGACGGATGGTCAGACGGAGAGAGTAAATCAGGTGTTGGAAGACATGTTGCGGGCTTGCATCATTGAATTTCAAGGTAGCTGGGAGGATCATATTCCAATGATAGAGTTCACTTATAATAATAGTTATCAATCGACAATCGGTATGGTCCTGTATGAGGCATTGTACGGGAGACCTTGTAGATCACCGATATGTTGGGTAGAGCCGGAGGATAGCTTAATGCTTGGACCAGAGCTTGTGAGGCAGACTACTGATAAGGTAGCATTGATTAGAGAGTGGATTCTAGCCGCTCAGCGACAAAAGAGCTATGCAAATAAGAGACGAAGACCTTTGGAGTTCTAGGTTGGAGATTCAGTTATACTGAAGGTATGGCCTAAGGAAGGCGTTCAGCGAATCGGAAGACGGGGGAAGCTTGCACCAAGATATATTGGACCTTTCCAGATTTTGGAGCGCATGGGAGCTGTGTCATACAGGCTAGGTCTTCCAGCATCGATGTCTAGTATACACAACGTATTTCATATTTCTATGCACAAGAAGCACTTACATGATAGGAAGCAATAACGAGTGTTGGATGCATCAGAGTTTTAGCTTCAGGACGATTTGACTACGATTGAGATCCCAGTTTGTATACTTGTTAGAGAGGACAAAAGACATAGAAACAAGTGATTCCCTTGGTGAAAGTTTAGTAGAACCGGAGAGGAGTTGAAGAGGTTTCTTATGAGTGCGAGGAGAATATGTGTCGTGACTATCCTCACCTGTTTGAGCAGGTAAATTAAATTTTAGTATGACTTATATATGACTTATGGTTACATGTATGGTGATGTTTATACTTAACACTAAAATGAGGGTATTAACACTTAACTCCTAAATACTCGGAACACATGGTATATATATGAGGGGTTCCTTGTTTGGATTTTTCGCTCGATGTACTTGTTCCATTTAGTTAGGGGTTAAGTGCGGGTATTTACATTTTAGATGGTTAAGTGTAGACATCGAGGATGATTCTCGGGAGCGCGAAGATGTTATGCAGCGCGACTAACTGGACCTATTGAGGAAGTGGATTGATTTATGTGTGTGATTATTTGTATAGTTATATTTAGATTTAACGCTAGAATGAGGATATTTCCACTTAATTCTTAATCTTTTGGAACATATAGTATATATATGGGGGGTTCCTTGTTTGGATTTTTAGCCCGACGTACTAGTTCTATTTGATTAAGAGTTGAGTATATAAATATCCCTATATGCTTATCAAGAGTTTAATATTATGAGAGGTGTATGTGCGGGTTGGATTTCACCCTCGACATGCTTTCTAATACTATCCTTCAGTTAAGTATGATTTCTAAAATTTCGAGGACGAAATTCTTTTAAGGGGGGAAGAATGTAAAACCCCAAAAATTTAAATATTTTGTGATAAATAATAATAAATATGTTATATATTTCTAAATAACATATTATGATATTTGAGTATGCTAGGAATTGATTTGCAATCAATTCAATGTATATATGTATATTGTTCGCTGTGAAAATTGCCTTCATTGAACTCATCGTTATCTCAAGTAATTGATTTTTTTTTATTACAAAAGATCCGGTTTTTTTAGATCCGGTTACAACGAAATCAAAGAAAATAAAAAGATTACAACTTTCTCCTTTAGAACAAATCGCGAGCTCCTGTTTTGCGGTCGCTCGCTTGTGTGGGTTCTTTGCCGACGCCGGGGTTAATACGTGGACCGCCGCGCGATCTAGATCCGGTCGGATCTATACGATTCGACGGGTATTATTTCGCGAAGGAAATAATAGCCGGGGGGATTAGTTCACCAAGGAAATAATCGCCCTTAATTCTCGGGATCAAAGGCCAAGCTTTGATCCGGAGTGTGATCTCGTGTAGATCTCAGATCTGATCTTTACCTCTCTCGAACTCCTGCCTTTTGTGACGTGGACGCTCGCCGAGAATCAGATCTGAATCTTCAAGTCTCCAAGTCTTCAAAACTCTGAGCTCAATCTTCAATTCGGTAGAGTTTCGGCTCTCAAAGTTCCCCCCTTTTCAAATGAACCACCCTTGGCCTATTTATAGGCACTCAGATCTGTGCCTAGGCACAGATCTGGGCTGAGGTGGCTCGGCCACAAGTGGCCGGCCACCCCTGGGTGGCTCGGCTCATGCCGAGCCACCCTGAAGTGGCTCGGTTTCGGCCGAGCCCCTCAGGGTGTTTGGGTTCCGTCGTTTTGTCGTTGTTACGTTTGTCCGTGATTTGTTCTGGACTATCGCATTTGTGACCTGATTTGGTAGTAAATCATTTCCTTGAGTTCGAGTCTGCTGAAACCGAATCTTGATATCGGTCGTGATTCATACCGAGTCCGCCTGCTTGTTTTGGATGACTCGTTTTGACTCCGCCGAACCGTTGGCTTTGATTCCGCACCCGCTGAATGGATGTATTCGCGTGCTTGCGTGCCAGATTCGTCAACGTCTCGTTTCGCCTCGTTGCCGTATCGTCGGGTTTGGTGCCGCAGCTATGTCTAAGGGACCTATAAGCAATTTTACTACCCACAGATACCCCGATCCAAAGCTATTTCACCTCGTGTCTTTTATAGAAGAAGTCTGAAATACTTTGGATATGAATTGTCCCAACCATCAATCGCGTGTATCTTAACGGGACCTTTGGAGATGACTTCCGTTCTTGATTCCTTCAATCGCTCACAGGGCGCCTATCGGTGCTTTGTTCGAATTGTCTGTAAGAGTTCCAGTGCTGCATTTATTGTCTGAACCGTTGTCGAAATTTTAAACTGAAGTCGCGATTCCCTGCATTTTCTAATCTTTAAGCTTGACCATATCGATTGTTGACGTTTGAGTCTTTATTTGCGACGGGCGTGTCCGGCGTAGTGTTGTTTGAAGTTATCCTTAAGAAAAAAATATTCTCCAGCGAACTATCCTCATCTCAAAATATAAGGTAATAGTATACTCATATACTTCAATTAGAGTAATTTCTTAGTGCCCGAATGAGCTGATAACTCGCCGCTTGATAATGAGCCAGCAGTATTAAGCTCAAAAAATCTTCTGATCCTTCCGAATATGTGGGAGAGGCAAGAATACATCAAGGACTGAACCCTCGGTCGATTTGAAGTTGTTTCGATGCTCGATTCAGCTTCAATTTGAATTCTGGTTCAAACCAGGTCTGGTCCGGTTCAACTTGGTCTGGTCCGGTTCAACTAGGCTTGGTTCAACATTATAATAGGGGTTCTTTTTCCTTCCCTTTTCCTCCTCTAGGGACGGCCCCCTTTTACTCCTCCTTCTTGGATTCCTCTTCCCTCTTGCATTCTCTTTCCCTCAAATCTTTATAAATACCCTAGATCCATCATTCCCTTAGATCTTAGACTGAAAAATCCCTCAAAAATCTCTAAATAAAAATTTCTCTCAGGCCCCTCGAGCACGTGGTCTGAGTCTCTTTCAAGCTTTGATTTTTGTCGGATCTTCGAGCTTTCCCTCAGGTAAATCCTCCATAATTTTGGCATTTTTTCATGTTTAATTTAGTACATGAATTTATGAGGTTGCACATGAGGGTTAGGATTATGATTTGACACCTCGAGCTCCTCTTTCAGGGGGTAGAATTGCAATAAAAAGAGGAACTTTTTTCTGGATCTGATCCCTTAATTTATTTTATAGATTACCATGTCTCGTATTGCGAGGGGTCAATCCTCTACCGTGTCGGCTGATGGCGCGCCTCCCTCTTATGCCGATGAGCTATTTTTTTTTGAAAATTTACAAATTAGTCCATTTTTTCTTGGAAATTTGCAAATTGGTTCTTTTTACTCCACGTTGTGTTTTGCTTGGTCAAAACCATACCTCAAAATAAAGGGGGCGTTTTGATGCTGCATTGTGCCTTATATGGCAGGGATATATTGTCGATATACCCTATCTTATGAATGCACAATATGGCCAAATCGTCTCACCCTTTATAAGGCAATGACTCTATCTTACCCATTCGTAAGATGAGTTCAATTTCCTTTTATAACTGGAATTAACAAACGTTTCATTGCTCGTTTTCAGTTGAGCATCCTTCCGGAGCATTTTCATCTCATGCGGTGAACGGACGTCGTGGGGATGTTTTATCTTCGGTTTCCACCAGGCAGGCTATCGGTCCACTTCCTCGGTTGAGTCCCGAAATTATTCTAATATCCAACGATGAAGGGGAAGAGGACCCCATTGCTGCAATTATGTCTGACCAAGAATCTGTCTTCCTGGTCTCCGAATCCTTGCAGGACATCCTCCAAAAAGTAGAGAAGGTTATACAACAAACGCTCACCGCCATTAGTTCTGGACGGGGAAGAGATTATGATTTGCTCCCTTTTATAGCAGATAGTCTTAAAGACATTCAGCGTGTAGGTGGCATCCGGCTAGCTGGACAATGTGAGATAAGGTTGACCTGCTTAGAGGAACTCATATATCTTTTGGAAGAGCTAGTAGACTTCGACCCGCATGATGAGGCCACGCCGCTTATGATCGATGCTCAGACTCAGAGGGAGCGAGAGCGTAAGGCCCGAGCGAGACGCATATCAGAGCAAGAAGTCATCGTTGCGAACTTGTACGAACGGCAACGTCGTCTGCAGAGTAAAATGGATGCTTATAATAACATTGCTGATAGGACGGGGATCAGAACCGTCCAAGGAGAGAGGACTCTAAAAGATTTTGAGCTCGAGAGCGCCAGGGTTCAAAATGTTTATAGAGGAGAGCTGGAGGTTCTTCACGCGTTGCGCCGAGAAGACGTAACCGCCGATGCTGCCGCCATTCTTGCTTATACCAAGCTTCAGAAGGAAGAAGAGGAGAGGGTTCGAGTGGAACACGCCGAGAAACTTGCCGCTGTTAAGGCTAAGATTGCTTCCTTCAGTTTGTTAGATCTGATTTGAGATGTCTCCTTGTATCTGCATTTGGTTTGATTTTATTTGCTGAATGTTTTGACTTTTGATCTTTTTAGCGGAACTGGTTTTTATCTTTATCTTTATTATGATTCCTCATTCCGTTTGAAATGATTGACCATAATACTTTCAGGATTTTTGGCAAACCCTCAGCCATCAATGGGTTTGATAAGCCTTTACCGATTACCGTTTGAATCGGGCTAGCATGCGGATTGTCTAAGCCCGTTCCGCATGTAACGTTATGCTAAGAGGGTGAATTCTCTGAGACTTCGTGCTATGATGTCGAATACATAGACTTCGCCATTGTTACGGGAATAAGCTACCCGGCGACACGTGTTAGGTGTTGACTTTAGGATTTTTGGCGAACCCCTAGCCCTCAACAGATTTGATTAGCCTTTACCGACTACCGTTTGAGTCGGGCTAGTATGCGGATTGTCTAAATCCGTTCCGCATGTGACGTTGTGCTAAGAGAGTTAACGCTCTTAGTGCTACGATATTGAATACGTAGACTTCGTCTTTCTCACGGGAATAGACTACCCGGCAACGCGTGTTAGGCGTTGACTTTAGGGTTTTTGGCTAACCCCCAGCCTTCAACGGATTTGATTTTGCTCTTACCGATTACCGTTTGACTCGGGCTTACATGCGGATTGTTTTACATCCGTTTCGCATGTGACGTTGTGCTAAAGGAATGAGATCCCTTAGACTTGATGCTACGACTTCGAATACGTAGACTTCGTCTTTCTCACGGGAATAGACTACCCGGCAACGCGTGTTAGGCGTTGACTTTTCCCTACTTAGGTTTCGGGACAAAATACCACAGAATCGGACTTTGGTGCCTTTTTCTTCGGAGAAAGACTAAACCGGCGACGCGTGTTAGGCGTCGGCATATCCTTTCTTAGGATTTAGGATGAAATTCCCCATGCGTGTAAGGCATGGATTTTGGTGTTATTAATAACAACCTGCCACAATGTTGAATATGTGAACGGGTGTTCTTTTTTAAAGGTTAAGAATTAACCGGCAGCGCAGGTTAAGCGCAGACTTATCCTTATTTAGGTTTCAGGATAAAATACCCCAGAATCGAACTCTGGTGTCTTTTTCTACGGAAAAAGACTAAACCGGCAGCGCGTGTTAGGCGCAGACTTATCCCTGCTTAGGATTCGGGATAAACTTCCTAGGATGAATCCTAGATTGATAAATTTTGGAAAAGATCAGTGCGGGAAAGGAAGAATTTTATATTCTATTTCCTGGTCTTCTTTTGGGGTGAAGGCGAACCCGGATACAAGGAAGGAAGAATTTTATATTCTATTCACTGATTCTGGAAAGGAAGAATTTTATATTCTATTTCCAGCGCAAAAAAAACTAGAAGTGGGATCTCCACTCCAAGAATCTGGAAAATCTAGAGAAACCTGCCTTTTATAGGATTGGTTATCTAAAGATGAGAAATAGGTTCTTCGTTTATCGAAGTGGAATTCCAACTTCGGTTATAACCATGAGAAGGCTTAACCAAAGAGAAAAGGAAGGGAGTTCTTTCGTTTATCGAAAGGGGGCTCCGAACTGAAAGTGGACCTCCTGTTCATGGAAGGAATCAAGAGAGACAGAAAGACATTTTTGGTGGACCCACTGTCAATTGAAATTGATCAGTGAGGGATTTTGGTGGTAAAAAAAGATTTTGGGTTATCCTCTAGAATATTAAATGTAATATTCTTCAAGGAACTTCCCGGTAAATGGGTTATCCTGAATGTACTAGGGATAGTACTTTTTCAGGAACTTCCCATTTATTGGCATTAATTGCCTGGTGCCTTCTTGAGTAATCAGGCGATATGCACCGTTTGAGTAGACTGTGTCTATCACAAACGGTCCTTCCCACTTGGGTTCGAATTTACCTTTCTTCTTGGAATTGAGGATTATCGGTCGGCGAGCAGCGAGGACCAGATCTCCTTCCTTGAAGCTTCTCTGTCGGACTCTTTTGTTGAAAGCCCTAGATATTCTGGCTTGATATAACTCAATTTGTTGTTGAGCCTCCAAGCGCTTTTCATCCAACCTCTCGAGTTCTTCGAGACGTTTTTGATGGTGTTCTTCTGTCGTCATCTCGGTTGCGAGAGCGATCCGAAGGGATGGGATTTGAATCTCCAATAGTAGCACAGCTTCACATCCGTATACCAACGAATACGGGGTGGCCCCTGTAGGTGTGCGTATGATGGTGCGATAAGCCCAGAGTGCTTCGCCGAGTTTATCGTCCCAGTCTCGTTTATTGGTCTTCACTAGCTTTGACAGAATCTTAATGATCGTCTTGTTGAAAGCCTCAGCTAGTCCGTTTGCGGCGGGATAATAAGCTGTCGACGAAATGTCTTCGATTTTGAACTTGTCACAAAACCTGATGAAGGCGTTGCTTATGAACTGTGGACCGTTGTCATGAATGATCCGTCTTGGCACGTCGTGTCGGTATATGACATGATGCTTGATGAAATTGATGACGTTGTTCATCTTCACTTCCCTGAGCGGAATTGCTTCAGCCCACTTTGAAAAGTAGTCCGTGATTGCGAGAATAAATCGATCACCTTTGACTGAAGGGGGAAAAATAGGACCAATAATGTCCATGCCCCAGGTCTCGAACGGCCATGACGTGGTTGATGTGTGCAACTGCTTTGGCGGTTGATGCATATAATTCGCATGTATCTGACAAGCGTGGCATTCTCGTGCGTGTTCGATTGCATCTTGAACCATCGTTGGCCAGAAATATCTCATTCTCCTGATGCGATCATACAGTTTGGGACCGGGCTGATGCGCACCACATTCTCCTTCGTGCGCTTCCTTAAGAACTTCTTCTGCTTCTTTGTTCGAAAGGCATCGGAGTAATAAACCATCGTACCCTCTACGGTATAACGTATGGGTCTCGGCATTATAGAAAAATCTTGGTGCTCTTCGGTGGATTGATTCCCTTTCTTTTACATCCTCTGGCAAAATACCATATTGGACGTAGTCAATGATGGGAAAACGCCAATCTTAGGACTCAGACCCAATTTGAGTTGAATTCACCTCCTTGGCGTTTATGTCTCCGTCATCTTCCTCTTCAATATCCATATCGTATATGGGTACGCAGAGTTGATGCGTCCTTACTGTGACTAAAAGCTTAGTTTCGGGAGGTTGCGCAAGTGAAACCGCTAGTGCTGCCAGTGCATCTGCATAAGCGTTCTGGAGGCGGGGGATATATTCAATGAAGAATTCTTCAAAAGATTCTGTCATTTTGATGGCTTCCTGGTGGTATGGGATCAGGTCTTGGTTCCTGACTTCATACTCTCCACGGACTTGGTTGACCATCAACTGAGAATCCCCAAAAGCTTCGAGGTATTCGACCCCCAGCTCCTTGGCGAAACTGAGTCCAATGAGAAGCTTTTGCATCGCGAATACCAATGCGAGGCACTTTTTCTCGATCATCGGATATCGAGACTCGGCGCCTATCAAGGTCCGACTTAGGTAATAGACTGCCTGTTCGTGACCGTTATCGTCGTCTTGTGCTAGTAAAGCACTTATCGAGTGGTTCATTGCCTTGATGTAAATCAAGAACGGTTTACCCGATTTTGGTGCAACGAGAACAGGAGGATTCGCCATATACGTTTTGATATCTTCGAATGCTTTTTGGCAGGCGTCATCCCAAACGAATGACACCCCTTTCTTGTTTAGCTTAGAAAATGGTTGGCACTTCCCAGAAAGGTTTGAGATGAACCGCTGGATGTAAGCTAGCCGCCCTTGCAATCCTCTGAGCTCTCTTAGATTTTTAGGAGGTTGCAGTTCGTGTATCGCCTTCACTTTATCAGGATCGATATGTATACCTTTAGTGGTGACGACGAATCCAATGAATTTTCCGCTGGACATTCCGAGGAAGGATTTGGTGGGGTTCATCTTCAGTTGATGACTCCTCATAAGATCAAACATCGTCTTCAAGTCCTTGATGTGATCTTCTTTGTTGCAGCTTTTTACAACCAAATCATCAACGTAGCACTCAACTGTTTTCCTGAGATGTTCTTGGAAAATCTTAGTCATCGCTCGTTGATACGTGGTGCCTGCATTCTTTAGTCCGAAAGGCATCACTGTGTAGCAAAAGACACCAAGAGGTGTTCTGAACGTTGTATGCTTCTCGTCATCTGGGTGCATCTTGATTTGGTTATACCCTGAGAAACCATCCATAAAAGACATTCTCTCAAATCCGCATGTATTGTCGATAATAACATCCGTGATTGGGAGAGGAAAGTCGTCTTTTGGACATGCTGTATTCAGGTCCCTAAAATCAATGCAAATCCTGATTTTACCGTTCTTCTTCATGACCGGAACGATATTGGCTAGCCAATCTGGATGTTGCTCTTCTCGGATGAATCCTGATTCGATCAATTTTTTAACATCTGCCTCAATGGCTTCCATAATCTGCGGACGAAACCGTCTTTGTTGTTACTTGACAGGTTTGGCATCCGGCTTGATATCGAGGCGGTGCATTGCCACATTGGGGTCGAGCCCTGGCATATCCTCGTAGTTCCAAGTGAAGACGTCGATGTATTCCCTAATGAGAGCAATTAATTCTTCCTTCTTATTTGAGGGAAGACTATCGCTAATGAATATAGGTTTTGGGTTGGCCTCGTCACCCATGTTAATTTAGACTATTTTATCTTCAGTGGGGGGTTCGAATCTGTCACCATACTGCATATTCAGATGATGAACCCACGGGTCTTCCCATGTTGGCATTTGATCGTCGTCTTCCATTGTGGACGGATCAGCTGTAGCCATGTTTACCATTAGGGCTTTGAATGCTCCCCCTAGACTCGTGTCGGAATCCCCAGCTGAAGAATCAGAAGAGTATCCTTTCTTAGTTTTGTTAGCAATTTGATCGATAATTTGCCAACCACATTCATCATCAGACGAGGAAACATAGCCTAAGCCTCTCCCGTATTTATAATAATCGTCGGGTCTCCCTTTTGGTACATATACCGCTTTGGCTGGAGTACGAGGACCTCGATCGAAGTATAGACCTTCTCCGAGTGTGAAATTGTACCCCTGCTTTTCCATGAGCTTGCGCGCTTCCGGACTATACTTAGATAAGTGCCGACCAGGTTTGTCATCATCTTCATCTTCACTTAGGAAATGATCTGGTAACGGAAAGCTTTTTCCTTTACCGTAAATTACTTCTTTTGCACCTCCTATTTTGTTCGGGATGATCATGGTTGTTCCGAAAGAATGCTGGAGGCGTTCCTTTGTCACGTAGGATGATCGAAGCGGCATATACAAATCGGTATTATTGTACAATTCTGTTATCACATCATCAAGAGACAGGGAGTACTCTAAATCATTATTTATTTCATTAGTGGCAAGTTGCCAGTTACAACTGCCATCTGACGGTCATTTAGAACAAAACCACCATTGTAATCGAATCCGGCTTCGGAGTCAGCTTCTTCTCCGCTGTCCGCGCCCTGGACCGATGGTTCTGTATCGGATTCGTTACCATAAAGGAGAGAATCAGTGAAATAATTCTCAAACCCTTTAAATGGTTGTTTATCCGCGACCACCGTCCTGACCCTTCCATCAGTGTCGACATATTTCAGACACTGATGTAGGGTGAGGGAACTATAACATTACTATGGATCCAAGGCCGACCCAGTAGTAAGTTATATGATGTCTCCGCATCAATCACATAACACGTGACTTCCGTCTTCAGATCACCCATTTGGCACTTTATCCGGATCTTTCCCAAAGGCCTTGACCCGCTGGTGTTGAATCCGTAAACGATTGTGCCCGTAGACACCAATTTGCTGACTGGAATGCCAAGGCTATGCATAAGGCGAAGCGGCATAATACTCACAGCGGAACCCGGATCCACTTGTATTCGGTTGACTTCGCTGGAGCCAATGTATCCGACGAAATATAGGGGCCGATCATGGTTCGAATTCTTCCGCTATGTTGCACTGTTGACTCAGCGGTTCTGGCTGTTCAGGCACCGGCTTGATTTGAGTCAGAAACACCTCTGAATTGGCCAACGCTTCTTGCAAAGCCTCCCTAGTTTCCTTGGACAACCGCAGCAATTCATACAGCGTTATCCGTGCTGGAATATTGGCTAATTGAGCCATTATGTCGAAGACTTGCGGAGTCTTCGAGCTTTCCGGTTTGTCTCTTCCAATCGGGCGACTAAAACGAGACTGCTTCGGATTCTGTATCTCCTGGGGATTCTTCTCTTTCGGTTTGTTCACTGGCTGTCGTCGAGCCTCTTCGCCCGGTGTAGGACTTGTAATCACCCCCATCTCCATGAGAGTTTTGGCTGGTCCCCGTTTATTCACCCCCTACTCACTAGGTGGTGGATAGTTGTAGTGATACTCATTTCCGCTTCGGGTCGCAAAAACTTCTTGTTCTTCTTCAGAGAGCGGGAAAGCTAGGATTCTTTCGTCATCTTCTCCTGGGATAGTAGAGACTCCACAGGAAGACTTTCCTTTCCCTTTGGACTTCTTCTTGGATGACGACCCGGCCCATTGTTCATCTTCAATCAGGTCGGGGTGAACCCAGAGGATTTTGCCGTTTGGGGCTGTGTGTGGCACAAGCCCTTTTTGGCGCCGTCCATGTGGGTCATCATTCACTGTCTTTATTCCCACCTTGGTGACGCGTTTCGGTTCAAACCATGCTGTGGGCATTGATCCAAAGCTGATTGAAACCGCGTTTGCTCCAACATTCTTAGATGGCTTCGGGGTTATGACGCCTACATCTATTAACACCTGGATCTTGTCTTTGAGGTGGTAGCATGACTTCGTAGGGTGATGGACCGCTCTATGGTATGCGCAATACTTTGGATCCGTCACTTTGTTAGCCCCTTCTTGATCCACAATCGCTGGCAGCTGAATTTTGTTGTTCTCCAACAAGTACTTAAAGATGCCAGGAACTTCGTCATCTTTGAAGGAGTACACTTTGGGAAATCTCGGCTCTGAAGACTTCTGCTTCTGAGGCCGTTGTTGCCATTGTGACTGCGATTGTTGTGGCGCTCGTTGCTGCTGCTGCTGTTGCTGAGGTTGTAATTGAAAGGTTTGATTAGCATCAACTGCATTAGCATGTGCCTTACCTTTCCCCCTTGGGTTGAAATTCTGTGCTGGAGCATTTGTCGCCTGTTGGCCTCTCTCCGCCTTCTTCCTTCTGAGGAATCACTTGGCTTGCTCTCCTCGGACCTTTAGATCCTTCCATGTCTTGGACGGTGCGGTCCCCATTGCTTCCAACACGTCCAAGGACAGATTATTATGGCAGGTCTGGAGGATGAATTCCTCGGTTATCGGGTCCCGGTAGTTCATCGCCTTGTTCCGGAACCTTTTGACGAAGGTGTCGACTAACTCCCCGTCCTTCTGCTTCTCATCGAACAATAAACCGATAGATATCTCAGTGTCGTCGTCGAAGAAATTGGTGAGGAACATAGTCTCCATATCGTCCCAGCTGTTCACGCTACCTGGCTTGAGGCGGCGATACCAATCGAAGGCGGCTCCGCGAAGAGTGCCAACGAATGACCACACCATCAGAGGCTCATTACCGGAGATTACCCTCAAGTGTGATTTGAAGTAAATCAAATGTTGAGTGGGCGAACCCATCCCATTAAACGGCGTGAAGTTAATTAAGTTGAACTTCGCCGGATATGGGATTGATTCCCACTCTCTTGGGTATGGACAAGGAATGCCCGTTTTCTTCACCTCTTGAGCGGAAATTGATTTTGCTCTCGAGATTTTTAATTTTTAGATTTTTATCTGTGTTTTCACTAGCATTCTTGTTACCACCCCCTGCATTGACGGGAGGATTATTGGCATTATGCGTTTCATTCGTATTTGTGTCGTCATCTTCCAGATTAACCGGGTTACGACGACTTGGCTCGCCTTGCTGGTTCGTCAATGCTTGGATTTGTTGGTCATGCATTTCTCTCATGTTTTGCATGGCCATCTGCATTTTGAACCTGAAGGTATCCTGTTGTTTAGCCAAGGCGTCTTCAAGCATCTTGGACACCTGCTCTGCACTTATCATAAGCGCCTCGCGGGGTTGTCCCTCGCTGGATACCGTATTATCTGATGCGACTGCGGAGCCGGCATCAGATTCTTCATCTTCTGAAGGGAGTCTTGTCCGAACCCTACCATAGGTTACTCGCTTGATGGTTCCGGATTGCAGACGGGTTCTAGGCCGGGATGCTTTCAGAATTGATTCGATGTTGTCCCGCGCTGATGTCCCTCTGCTGGTTATGTTGGTGGTGACCTTCGGAAATTCTCCATCTTCAACCACCGTTCTTCTCCGTCAGAAACGCCTAGGCCTTGTTTTCGGCATTTCAGTACTGAGCCTCTCGAAAACCAAAACTCGTTCGGGGACCGCCTTAATGCAGCTGCATTCAGACAATACTGCCCGAATGAGTTTGGAACAGGGGCACTGAGTTTCCTGTTCTCGGGGACTCCTTTTCCTGGTTTTACTCGTACCCTCAGCGCGATAGTACAACTCGTCTGCTTGACGATCGGAGTAACCTATCGTGTGCTGGCACGACTTCTCAAGTATAACGCTATCGTCATCAGACGATAACGTTTCCTTCTGAGGGGGAATTACTTTCTTAGGGCTTTCGAAAGTCACGCGCCTCGTAACATGTCTTTTTGGGCGTGAGTCCTCGGCGGACTCCTGGACTTCAATGCGCAAGTTGGTGCGCATAGCTGCCCTAGTCTCTTTGTCATGTTGGAGGTGACGGCGACCCCCAGCATGTTGCGTCGTCTGGGGCTTCTTCATCGGGCCCAAACGATCTCGAACAGGAGCTTTACCTCTCTCGTCGGGAATCGGACCGAGGCGCTCCAAGACTGGCTTCTTCTTTCGGGATGATTCTGCGTGATCTCCCGGAGAAGCTATTGGGATTACCGGCGACTTTAGTTGGTTCACCGGAGGTTGAACTTTGGTTGGAGGCTGCTTCGGCCTCCACACTTGGCGGGTTGATGGCGGCTTCTTGACCACTCTTTCTTTCTTCAATTCCTCGGCCTTCTGCACGAGGATTCTTGCCTGTGCAAGCAATGCGCGGCGTTTGTGAATCCGCTCTTCGAGTGTCGAACGGTTCCGTTTGCCCCGGATCCATTCGTTCGTCGGCGGCTTGGAGGACCCGCCATTCTTCAGTTGTTGAGGCTGTTTGCCTCTCCTATTCTTCAGATCCGCGTTGTAGCGGACTCCGTCTGTAGACTCCATTGCCTTAGCGAGTTGCCGCGCGAGGCGTTGACGTCGCCTCTGGCGGGCTCTCTTTGAGAGAGTCACAATGCCCTTAATAGTAGAGGCGTCGGCCAGAATAGGTTTGACCTCGTTGGAGGTCGGTGGAACTTCACCCGACGCAACTTTGGCGTCAGCCGGGGTGAGAGCTTCATTGGTATTCTGAACTTCTTCAAACCAACGAACTTTTCTCCTGGAGGAGAACTTCTTGGACTTGCGAGGGGAGGTAGATCCGGACGAGGATGAAAGGTACTCCTCGAACTTGGCCTGGTCGAATTCATACTCGACCTCCTCCTCGACCGGGATTGAGATCCGCGGCTGCGACGTGACGATCTCGGCAGCGAGATCGGTGGCTCCCACTGTGGTCGCCAGATTGTTCGCGGTGAAAATTATCTTCATTGAATTCATTGTTATCTTGAATAACTATTTTTCGGTTACAAAAGATCCGGTCTTTTTTAGATCCGGTTACAACGAAAATCAAATAACACAAGAAATAAAGAAAATTACAACTTTCTCCTTTTGTGTCGAACGAATC
>NC_033796.1:97495405-97498331 GCF_001876935.1 Asparagus officinalis
GGCTCGGCCACCGAGCCACCTCAGGGTGGCTCGGCTTGGGCCGAGCCACCCTGAAGTGGCTCGGTTTCGGCCGAGCCCCTCAGGGTGTTTGGGTTCCGTCGTTTTGTCGTTGTTCCCGTTTTGTCCGTGATTTGTCTGGACTCGATTTGTTGACCTGATTTGGCAGTAAATCCGATTCCTGAGTTTGAGTCCGAAACCGATCTTGATTCGGTCGTGATTCATCCGAGTCCGCTCTTGTTTGGATGACTCGTTGACTCCCCGAACCGTTGGCTTGATTCCGCACGCGAATGGATGTATTCCGTTGCTTGCGTGCGATTCGTTAACCTCGTCGCCTCGTTGGTTCGTCGGTTTGTGCCGAGCTATGCTAAGGGACCTATAAGCAATTTTATACGCCTACATATATATATATATATATAAGAGCAAATGCACAAATCATGCTTGATGTATAAATCTGGAAATTTATGACCAGTGGAGAGATTTTGTATTTTACATACTAATACGTTGTGAATATGGAAAAACTTAAAAGAACAAAGTTATATATAACTTCAGCAAATTTCCAACAAATCTTTAATCACCTCATTTCGAGGTCGTATGCGGAAGTTATAGCCAAAATACCGAAGAGTATGTTTCTAGTCAGACTGGGTTTTCCAGTTTCGAGTTTCGGGTTTTGGGCTGTAGTTTTCGGGTTTGCTGTCATATATACACATGTTTAAACACGAAAAACACCTCTTTTCTCCTGTGTTCCAAACCCTAGTAGCCCCTTTTCCCCTCTCTTAAACCCTAGTTCTTTTCTTTTGCGATTTTGAGGGATTTCGGAGGATTTTTCAGCGGGTTTTGTGCAGTGCAGTGAAGGGGATTAGTTCTATTTCACGTGGCAGGAGTTTTTTAGCATCTGAGGCGAGTAAAATCTCGCCCAACTCTGTACCCTTTTATTTTGCATGTTTTATTAAGTTTTATTCGGATTTTTCGAGACTAAAACATATTTTTAGTGTACAAAAGATAGATCTTTATAACTTATGAAGTGAGAATACATTATCATAATTTTCTAATTGATTACAACAGTAACCTTGACAAATTTTAGATCTAAAATTTATTAATCATGAATTAAATCACAAGTTTTTGCTTTTAAAACGTTTAAACATGTGTATATAAATGTTTAGAGTTTTGACGATATATTTACATGCTAATATTTCATTTCATGTTGTTTCATATATGTTGATATCAGTAATATTATGCTTGAAAAATAATGATGTCGTTTCTAGATTTGTTTCGAAGCAGACAGAAACCTGTGAAGGGTTTCTGCCTGTTTCGGTTGATCGCCGGCACAGTTTGTACATGTTTACTTTTGTTGTGTGCTTTAATGTGAACGAGGAGTCACCTCGAATATTTGGCGTTAGAAATTATTGTTTATTATGTATCTTCATATGTGAGATGGCTTGCGAACATGAGTTTAGATTTGCACACCGAGACACGTGTGAAATTAGTATATATGCATCCTTTTCATATATCTCATCGATATTCTACACATTTCATTCAGTCCATGTGTTGGGCAATTATTATGTGCAGTCCATATGTTGGACATTCATCATATTCAGTCCATGTGTTAGACATTCATTATATTCGATCCATGTGTTGGACATTCATCATTCAGTCCATGTGTTGGACAATTTACATATGCAGTCCATGTGTTGGGCATCCACTACACCTAGTCTTAGTCCATGTGTTGGACACCTGTTTAAACCTTGAGTATGACACTTACACTTACATAGGTGAGATGGGTTAGTCTTCTTTATATTATTGTTCCTGTATTAGATCTTGGGTTTGGTATTTAGGGATTTATAATTTGAGATACAAGGTATATACATGAGGGTTTCCTTGTTTGGATTATTTCGCTCGACGTACCTATGCTCGTGTTGTAATTTCCTAAATACTAAAATCCTCTTATTGTTAGGATTAATGATTTTATGTATATATGTATTAACTGTATTTTCTATATGCAACGAGTCCTCTCCCTTGGGGTTGGTTGTGATGTTGCTCGCTAGCGCTCGACGCTCATTGTCGCCTCCCATTTCAGGTAGCGAGCCAGGTACATGGAGAGTCACAGGTTGATGGCGATACTTATTAGCGTCCATCTTTCATTTGTAGTTTTATTTTATTTATGGAGCTCCACTATAGATATTTTGTTTAGACATTTGAGAGTTATGTTTTAGAAGTTGTAAAGACTAAGTGCCTTATTTCCTTTTATCAGATATTCTGTATTTAAGACTTGTTGAGATCTCCAGACTAGTTATTTCAAAGATTCACTTTATATTTTTGTTTGTTGGATGATGAAATATCATTTTTGTCTCTATTATTTCATCATATATCTCTTGTATTATCTTTTACTTGCTTTTGTACCTACACCTGTTATTGACTCTACTAGAGAGATAGTAATTGTGATGGTGAAACATGTTATTGCATGGTGTGGTACGTGGCAGGTTTGACATTCCTGGTTTTATCTTGGACTGCACCCTTGTATGAACCCAGGGGCATCACACTTATATTAATTTTTTAGCCTATTCCATTCCCTCTTAATTTCTTGTATTTTTCTATATTGTTTTCTTATTTTTAGTGTATTTTCTTTAAACCCTAACCTAACCTATATATACATCATTTTATTTTATTTTTCTTCTCCTCTTCTTTCACGAAAACCCCTGCAGCCTCTTTCCTCTCTCTTCTTCTCTCTCTTCGTTCTCTCTCCCCCTCTGTTTCTCCCTCAGCCGTAGCTAGCCCTCACCGCCCTCCTCCGTCAGCTCTACTTCGTCGTCGCCGCGTCTCCAGTCTAGATCCATCGCTGACCAGCCCCTCGATCTGCCCCAGTGCTGCTCCGCTCTCCCTCCTCTGCCGCAAGCTCCTCCCCCATCAGACCCGACCACGCCAACTCCTC
>NC_033796.1:97498652-97584104 GCF_001876935.1 Asparagus officinalis
GGCCATGGCCGCAGCCCAGCCGCCTACCTCTCAGCTTGAGGCTGCTATTCCTTCAGATCCGATGGTTATAGAAGCTATCGTTGCAGGGGATAGACCTATCATCCCAGTCGCGAGACCAGCTAAAGAAGTTGGTATTTCGACGACTGTCATACCTACCACCATTCTAGTGATTCTCGAGGTTGAGTCGGCTGGGCCAAGTGCAGGGCGTCAAGTTGGAGGGTTCTCCACTGGTGTTAGCAAGTTCTTCTTTATAACTTGCTCTGAGTTTCCAAGCGGTATTCCAGAGTTTAATATTTCTCCTTTTTTCTTTTGTAGAGCTTCCATCGTTCCTATATGAGCTCATCATGGCCTTGTTGAAGGATGTTGTCCCAGCAAGGAGATCTTCCGTGTGGATCTCAGTCATTTTGTTTCTTTTGTGAGCGGAATGATTGATAAGATCTTTCATTGAGGGTATTCTTTTAATATGTTCAGGCGGTCTCTCGATCGTCAGATGACGATGATCAGAGAGGAAGGCTACCAAGATTTGGCTGGTCTTCTCACCGTGGATTTAGCCATGCTAGAGCGTGAATTTAGAGAGTTGGAGGAGCTACGGGCTACATGTGCTTCTTCATATGTGGCTAATCAGTTGGAGCCGCAACTGAAGTAGTGGCATAACACCCGCATGTCCCTTAGGAATGAGCTTCAAGCGCAGGAGAGGTATGTTATACAGATGACAACAGTTCTCTCAAGGAAGGACAAGAGCATGGTTGGATTGCTTAGCTCATTAGCCTCGTTCGACGAGAAAATTTCTAATCTTGAAAAGGAGCTGAAGTATGCCAGAGATTCTTGTGTCGTTCTCTAGGGTGAACTAGCAGACACCAAATGCACTCGAAAACAAACACTTGAGAGGCTATCACCTGCGAAGGTGAAGCTAGCCAAGCTGAAGAGCGAAGCTACGGGCGTATTGGACGCCGCTGAAGACTCTGTCCGGGCTGACTTGTAGGCTAAACTCGAGGAGTCTTATGAGAAAGAGATCTCTATGCTGGAAATTCGGATTCTCGACCATAAATTGTATTTGGATTGGTAGCACCACATTTGTATCTTTTGATTTGGCTTCATTATGAAAACAAAGTCTTTTGTTTAGCATATTTCTTTTATTATGATTTTTATCCCGTCTGGAACAAACAATCATAATACTTATAGGATTTTTGGCAAACCCTCAGTCTTCAACGGATTTGATTTGCCTTTACCAATTACCATTCGAATCGGGCTAGCATGTGAAATGTCTGAGTCTGTTTCGCATGTAACATTGTGCTAAGAGAGTTAACTCTATTAGTGTTACGGTATTGAATACGTAGACTTCGCCATTGTTACAGGAACAGGCTACTTGGCAACGCGTATTAGGCTTAGACTTAGGGTTTTAGCTAACCCACAGTCCTCAACGGATTTGATTTGCATTTACCGATTACCGTTTGAATCGGGCTTGCATGTGAATTGTCTAAGTCTATTTCACATGTAACGTTGTGCCAAGAGAGTTAACTCTCTTAGTGCTACGGTATTGAATACATAGACCTCGTCATTATTACGGGAATAGGCTATTCAACAGCATGTGTCACATGCATGCTTATCTCTAATGAGGGATTTGAGATAAACTCCCTTATGCCAAAGAGGCATAAACTCAGTTGTTGCTAAGTCAAATAACAACTGGCTACATGTGTTAGGTGTATGCTTATATCTAATTAGGGATCAAGATAAAGTCCCCCAGAATAAATTCTGGTATTTTTTTCATGGTGAAAGACTAACTGACAACGCATGTTAGGCGTAGACTTATCTCTATTTAGGAGTCGAGATAATGTCCCCCAGAATGAATTCTGGTGTCTTTTTCATGATGAAAGACTAACAGACAATGCGTGTTAGGCGTAGGCTTATCTCTAATTAGGGATCGAGATAAAGCCTCCCATGCATGTAAGGCATGGATTTTAGTGTTATTAATAATAACCTGTTATGATGTCGAATACGTGGGCTTTGCCATTTCCATGGGAATGTGCTACCCGGCAGCATGTGTTAGATGCAGACTTATTTCTATTTATGGATCAAGATAAAGTCCCCCAGAATGAATTCTGATGTATTTTTCATGGTGAAAGACTAACTGGCAACGCGTGTTAGGCATAGGCTTATCTCTAATTAGGGATCAAGATAAAGTCCCCCGGAATAAATTCTGGTGTCTTTTTCGTGGTGAAATACTAACTGGCAACACGTGTTAGGTGTAAGATTATCTCTAATTAGAAATCAAGATAAAGTCTCCCATGTAATAAGCATAGATTCCGGCGTTATTAATAACAACCTGCCATGATGTCAAATACGTGGGCTTTGCCATTTCCACAGGAATGCGCTACCCGGCATCATGTGTTAGATGCAGACTTATCTCTATTTAGAGATCGATATAAAGTCTCCCAAAATAAATTCTAGTGTCCTTTTCATGGTGAAAGACTAACCGGTAACGCGTGTTAGGCGTAGGCTTATCTCTAATTAGGGATCGAGATAAAGTCCCCCAGAAGTAATTCTAGTGTCTTTTTCGTGGTGAAAGACTAACTGGCAACGCAAGTTAGGCATAGACTTATCTATGTTTAGGAGTCGAGATAAAGTTCCCCATGCATGTGAGGCATGGATTCGTGATGTTGAGAGATTGTGTCTTCTCTTAAGGCAAAGACAAACCCGATGCTGGAGAGGAAGAATTTTATATTCTATCCTCAGATTTTTTTAGGGTAAAGATGGACCCAATATTAGAGAGGAAGAATTTTATATTCTATCCCCAGGTCTTCTTTTGGGGTAAAGACGAACCTGATGCTGGAGAGGAAGAATTTTATATTCTATCTCCTGCTGCAAAAGAAACTCAAAGTGGGATTTCCACTTTGAGAATCTAGAAGGTGAAACTAAGAGTGAGATCTCCACTCCGAGAATCGAAAAGATCCAGATAATCCTAACTTTTATAGGATTGGTTACCTAATCTGAAAATAAAATTCTCGTTTTTCAAGATAAAATTCTGACTTCAGCCCTAACTTTTATAGGTTTGACCAAAGGGGAAAAAATGGAAGCCTTTTGTTTATCGAAAAGGAGTTCTGATTGTGGTCCTAACCGTTTAATGATTTAACTAGGTAGGGGTTATTGAGATGACCCTAACTTTGATAGGTTTGACCGTTCAACTTGGATGGAGACCTTTCGTTTATCAAAAGGGAAGTCTGTTTTTTTTTTGAAAGTGGACCTCTCGTTCATGGAAGAAATCGAGAGGAGATTTTAGCTTTGGTCCTAACTATAGGAAGGTTTGACCAAACAAGTAGTGGGAGTGGGATACAAATAACAGTGAGAATGTTGATTTGTACAAATCACTCGGTGGGGGTTTTCAGTGTCAAGTGAGCAGGACTTAACACGAAAAAAAGGTTTGATAATTGTAAAGAATCAGGGGATCGAACTTTGAGTATCGTATTAGGACTCTAACAGCAGGAGTGTTAAGTGCACTAACACAGTAGGAGTTTGGATGGATTCAGCCGAAAAGAATTTTGGTGGACTCACCGTCAGTTAATTTGATTAGTGATGGACTTTGTGGGGGAGGACCATGAATCATCAAGCACTCCATTACACCAAGGGAGTTTTGTGAGGGAAGATTGACCCGATGAAGTCAATGAATCTCATCTCGATGAAAGATTGCTCGAAAAGTCATAGTGGGAAGGTTTTAATCATTTTGAAAATGATTAAATAGCCACAATGAAAGGTTCTTAATTAATTTTTTATGATTAAGAATGAATTATTTAGATAACTGGTCTTATCTTGAATAATCAGCTGATCTTGGGTTATCCTTAAGAATACCCTACATAGCATTCTCTAGGAACTTCCTGTTAAATAGGTTATCCTGACCGTACTAGGAAAAATACTTTTTTAGGAACTTCTCATTTATTGGAATCATGAGCTTGTCACCATATTGGGTGATTAAGCGATATGCGTCATTTGAGTAGACCGTCTCTATCACAAACAGTCCTTCCCATTTGGGTTGGAAATTTTCATTCTTTTTGGAATTGAGTATCATTGGTCGCCGGACGGTGAGAACCAAGTCTCCTTTCTTGAAGCTTCATTGTCAGACTCTTTTATCAAAAGCCCTAGAGATTCTGACATGGTAAAACTCAATTTGTTGCTGAGCCTCTAGGCACTTTTCATCTAACATCTCAAGTTCTTCGAGATGTTTCTGATGTTGTTCCTCCATCATCATCCCTGTTGCGAGAGAAATATGAAGCGATGGAATTTAGATTTCCAAGGGAAGGACGGCTTCACACTCGTATACTAGAAAATACGGAGTTACTCCGGTAGGCGTGCAGACTATGGTGCGATATGCCCAGAGAGCTTCGCCCAGTTTGTCGTCCCAATCTCATTTGTTGGTTCTCACGAGTTTTGACAAAATCTTAATGATTGTCTTGTTGAAGGCTTCGGCCAACCCGTTTGTCGTGAGATTATATGTCGTGACGAGACATCTTGAATCCTGAACTTCCTACAGAATTTGATGAATGTGTTGTTGACAAATTAAGGGACATTGTCATGTATGATTCGTCTTGGAACATCTTATCGATAGATAATATGGTGTTGATGAACTTGACGATGTCGCTTGTCTTTACTTCTTTGAGTGGAATCGCTTCGGCCCACTTTGAGAAGTAGTCGGTGATTACCAAAATAAAGCAGTCTCCTTTGGCTGACGGAGGAAAAATAGGACCAACAATGTCCATTCTTCATGTCTTGAATGGCCATGAAGTGGCCAAAGGGTGCAAATACTCCGGGGGTTGGTGCATATAATTTGCATGTATTTGACATGCGTGGCACCGTCGGGCATACTCAACTGTATCCTTGACCATGGTTGGCTAATAATATCTCATTTTTCTGAGTTGATCATAGAGTTTGGGACCGGGTTAGTGTGCACCACAAGTTCTGTCGTGCACTTCTTTGAGTGCCTCTTCCGCCTCTTTGGTTGAAAGACATCAAAGTAGCAAACCGTCATACGCACAGCAATAGAGCGTCTGAATCATTGCATTGTAATAGAACCTCGATGCTCTTCCTCAGACCGAATCTCTTTCTTTTATATCTTCTAGAAAAATACCGTGCAAGACATAATCTATAATGAGGAACGCTAGTCTCGAGGCCCGAGTTTAATTCTACTCGAGTGTGCCTCTTTGATGTCCAGGGCGTAGTCCGACATGAAGAGTTGGTGAGTTCTCACAGTAACTAACTGTTCTATTTCAGGAGGCTATGCTAGTGATACTCCCAAAGCCGCCAGTGCATCTGCATATGTGTTGTGGGGACACAAAATGTACTTGATGAAGAATTCTTCAAATAAGTTTGCTATCTTGATGGCCGCCTGGTAGTACGGGATCAGGTCTTGGTTCCTGACTTCATACTCTCCTTGAATTTGGTTGACTATCAGTTAAGAATCACCAAAAACTTCGAGATATTCGACCCCCAGATCTTTGGTGAAACTGAGCCTAATGACCAGTACGTTGTATTCGGCTATATTATTGGAACACGGCTCGGTGACTGAATAGGCTCGAGGCAGCACGTGTTTCCCCGGGGAAACTAAGACAACTCTAACTCTTGAGGATATTTTTGAACTTCCGACAGCGCTCGCCACATTGGTTGCCCGAGAAGCACCGTCAAAGCACAATTGCCACACCTATCGATGAGAGGTAATGTTGACTTCATGAGTTTTATCTGGCAAATCTTTATATAATTTGGATGTATCCTTCGCAGGGTTAGCTGCTAGAAGATCACAAATTGCTTGCCCTTTGATCGACATCTGTTGCTTGAAGTGCAAGTCATATTAGGACAAGAGTAAGGTCCATCTCTCTAACCACCAATTCATTAAAGCCAGTTATGTCATGAATTTCCCAGACTGGGTTGACATTGGAAATGACATAGATCCTCTGTCCAATCAGGTAGTGTCACATTTTCTAAATTATGAATACCAAAGTGAGGCACTCCTTCTCGATCATCAGATATCGAGATTCCGCACCTACCAAAGTCTAACTCAGATAATATATTACTTGTTTGTGACCATTGTCATCGTCTTGTGTGAGTAAAGCACTTAACGATTGGTTCATCACTTTGACGTAAATCAAGAATGGTTTACCCGACTTCGATGTAACGAGGACAGGAGGATTCGCCAGATATGCTTTGATATCTTCAAAGGCCATCTGACAGGTGTCGTCCTAAATAAATGACACGCCCCTCTTTGTGAGCTTGGAGAATGGTTGGGATTTTCCGGATAGGTTAGAGATGAACTGGTGGATATAAGCCAATCGTCCTTACAATTCTCTGAGTTCTTTGAGATTTATCGGGGGTTGCAATTCATGTATCGCATTTACTTTGTCGAGATCAATATGGATACCCTTGATGGTGATGACGAACCTAAGGAACTTTCCACTAGACATTCCCAGAAATGACTTTGTAGGGTTCATCTTCAATTGGTGACCCCACATGAGATCAAACATTATCCTCAAGCCTTTTATGTGGTCGTCTTTATTGAGGATTTTCATGACCAAGTCATCAACATAGCACTTGATGGTTTTCCTGGTCATCAACATAGCACTCGATGGTTTTCCTGAGGTCTACCTAGAAAATCTTTGTCATGTCCCATTGATATGTAGCGCCCGCATTCTTCAAGCCGAAGGGCATAACTGTGTAGCAAAAGATGTCGAGTGGTATCCTGAATGCAGTATGCTTTTCATCATCTGTGTACATCTTAATTTGATTATAACCTAAGAATCCATCCAGGAAGGACATTCCCTCAAATCCGCACGTGTTGTCGATGATAACATCCATGACTGTGTTCAGGTCTCTAAAGTCGATGCAGATCTTGATTTTCCCATTCTTTTTAAGGACCAGGACAATGTTTGCTAGCCAGTCAGGATGTTGTTCCTCCCTGATAAAACCCGAGTCAATCAGCTTTTTAACTTCGGCCTCGATCGCTTCCATAATTTACGGACGAAACCGCTTTTGCTGTTGCTTGATAGGTTTGGCATCTGGCTTGATGTTGAGGCGATGCATCACCACATTTGGATCAAGTCCTGATATATCTTCGTAATTCCAGGCGAAAACATCTATGTATTCCCTGATGAGGGCAATCAACTCTTTCTTCTCGTCTGGTGGAAGGCTATCGCTGACGAATATAGGCTTCAGATTCGCTTCGTCACCCATATTCACCCGGACCATTTTGTCTTCAATGGGAGGTTCTCTTTATTCGAATCTATCACCATATTAGATATTCAGGTGATGGATCCAAGGATATTCCCAAGTTGGCAATTGATTTTCTTCCTCCGCTGTGGCGATATCGACCATGGTCATATTCGATATCAGGCCTTTGAACATTTCTCCAAGACTGACGTCGAAGTCCTAATTTGAAGAATCAGATGAGTATTCATCCTTATTTGCTAATCGATCGATGACTTGCCAGCAACATTCATTATCGGATGAAGAGACATAGCCTAGACCCCTTTTACAACCATAATAATTGTCGGGTTTTCCTTTCTCAGTACATAAGCCGGGCGAGGTGAAACTTGTGGACCTCGACAAAAACAAAGACCTTCTTCGAGTGTGAAGTTGTATCCCTATTTCTCCATGAAGTTACGCACTTGTTGACTGTATCTGAATAAGTGAGGACCAAGTCTTTTATAGTCACTGTCTTCCTTTGAGAAGGGATCTGATGGTGGAGATATCTCCCTTTTGCCGAAGATTAACTCCTTTTCACCCCTTGCCTTAGCAGGATTGATGAGGGTTGTTTGAAATGAGTCTTTGATATGCTTCTTCATCATACAAGATGACTAAAGCGGCATATGTATATCAGGATTATCATACAGCCCTTGCATTATATTATCAAGATAAGGTGAATACTCTAAGTCGTCATTTATTTCCCCTTAGGCAAGTTGCCAATTACAACTACCATCTGACGATTCTCCACCGTCAAGATTGATTACAAAGGATACAATGTCATTTAATACAAAACCTCCATTATAATCAAGCCTAGCTTCGATGTCAGCTTCTTCTCCGTTGTTCGTGCCTTAGGCCGATGGTTCAGTATCATATTTAGCACCGTAAAGAAGGGAATTGGTGAAATAGTTTTCCAACCCCTTAAACGGTTGCTTATCCGCAACCACCATCTTGACCTTGTTATTAGTGTCTACATATTTTACACAGTGGTGGAGGATGGAAGGGACTATAACATTACCATGGATCTAGGATCGATCCAATAGTAAGTTATAAGAGGTCTCTGCATCGATCACATAGCACATGACCTCTGACTTTAAATCTTCAAGTTGGCACTTCACCCAGATTTTACCCAATGGCCTAGACCCACTGATATTGAATCCGTAGATAACGGTGCATGTTCAAGATAACTTGCTAGCGGGGATTCTGAGATTGTGCATCAATCAGAGTGACATAATGCTGACAGCGGAACTCAGATTGACTTGGATCCGATTGAGAACACTGGAACTGATGTATCTAGTAAAATACAATGGCTTGTCATGCTTTAAGTTCCTCGTTTACATGTCCTCTTTGGTAAATGTGATGTAGGGGAACTGTTTGGCCATGAGATTGCAGCGCTGAACTGACAACTCTGGCTCTTCAGGGGCATGCTTGATCTGAGTGAGAAACACATCAGAATCAGCCAGAGCTTCTTGCAAAGCCTCCCGGGTGTCGTTAGATAGATGCATTAACTCAAATAGAGTTATCCTCACTGGGTTGTTAGCCAATTGGGCTATAACATCGAAGCAGTATAGAGTGTTTAAACTTCCCGGTTTATATCTCCCAATCGGACGATTGAAACGAGACTGTTTCGGGTTTTGAACCTCTTGGTGCTGGGGTTCCTTCTCCTTTTGTAGTCTTCTTAGCTCCCTCCTGGCCAGTGATTTAAGGCAACTTGATCTTGTTGTTCTCTAGAAGGTATTTGAATATACTGGGGACCTCGTCTTCCTTAAAAGAATATTCTTTTGGGAATTTTGGTTCTGCGGTCTTCTGTTGCCTTTGAGGTCTTTGTTGCCACTGAGACGGTGACTGTTGTAGCGCTTACGGTTGTGCTTGTTGCTGAGACTGTAGTTGGAATGTCTAATTCATATCCACTACTTTTGCTGGCACCTTCCCTCTACCACGAGTGATGAAGTTCTGCTTCGGGGGATTCGCTGCCGATTGGCTTCTCTCAGCCTTCTTCCTTTTGAGGAAGCGTACGACTTGCTTCCTACGTACCTTCAACTCTTTTTAGGTTTTAGATGACGCTACCCCCATGACTTCTAGCATGTCTAAAGAAAGATTGTTATGACAAGTTTGGAGGATGAACTCCTCCGTGATCGGATCTTGGCAAGTCATCGCTTTGTTCTGGAAGCGTTTGACAAAGTTGTCAACTGATTCTCCGTCCCTTTGCTTCTCATCAAAGAGTGTTCTGATTGACACCTCAGTGTCATCATTGAAGAAATTAGTGAGAAACATGTTCTCCATATCGTCCCAGCTATTAAAACTTCCTATCTTAAGACGGCGGTACCAATCGAAGGCAGCTACGCAAATGGTGCCAATGAATGACCGGACCATCAGAGGTTCATTGCCAGAGATCACGCCTAGGTGGGACTTGAAATAAATCAGGTGCTGAGTGGGTGAGCCCTTTTCGTCGAATAGCATGAAGTTAATTAGATTAAACTTCGTCGGATACGTGATTGACTCCTACTCCCTTGGGTAGGGACATGGAATACCAGTCTTCTTTACTTCTTGAGCAGACATCAATATGTTGATCTTGCTCTCCATGTCTTTCATTTTCTCATCCTCGCCTATATTTTTCTTCGGGCGATTTCGGGGAGGAACAACTAGATCACCCCTGACGTTGTTATCCTTGATGGGACTACCCCCAGCATTTTTGTCAACAGGAAGGGTATCAACGTTGAGATTTTCGTCTACGTATGAATCGCTATTTTCATGATTAGTAGCGTTGTGACTGCTGGATTCACCGATCTGGTCGAACAAGGCTTGAATCTGTTGGTCATGTTCTTCCCTTATTTGTTGCATGGTCAGCTCCATCTCAGCCTTGAATTCTTCCTTCTGCTTCGTAAAATCTTCTTGAAGTAGTTGAGCCATTTGTTCAGTGTTGACCATGAACATTTCACTAGATCATTCCACGCTAGACATTGTATTGTCGGAAGCGACCGTAGAGCAAGAATCTGACATTTCATCATCTGAGGAGTGACCTCTATTGGGCCTAGGTCTGATAGTTCCCAACCGTAACCAAGCGAGACGCTGGGACGCCCCTGGAAAAGGATCGAGACTAGAATGTCGTGTTGACTTTCCTTTATCAGTCATGTTGATGGTGACTTCTAGGAGTTCGTCATCCTAACTGACTGATCTTATTTTGCGAAAGCGTCTTGATTTAGATTTGGGCACTTCAGTGGATATTCATTCAAATATTGAGACCCTCCGTGGAGCGGTCTTGAGGTAGCTACACGTTGATAATACTACCCTGATTAAATTTTCACACGGACAATAAGAGTCTGATTCTGGGATATTTCTCTTTTGAGATTTTTTTTCGTACCCCTAGCCTAATAGTACAACTCATCGACATTGTGGCCGGAGCAACCTATCAGCTATTGACTTGATTCCCTAGGTATAACATTATCATGTAATAGACACGTCTCCTTCTGGGGATGTAACGCCTTGTTGGCGTTCTTAGGAGTCGCATGTTTAGATCCACCCCTTGTGAGTACGGAATCTCAATAGGCTCCTGAACTAGGACACGCAACCCTAAGTGGGTAGTTATGGGTGTTTTCCCGATATGGGATGACTTCGACTTGTTGGGAGGACACGTACGACCCCCAACCTAAATAGTCACTTGTCTCGGCCACGGGAGAGAGTGTTAGGGTGAGGCAGTCTAACCTGTCTCGACCATGGTCAAGACATATTGATGTGTCTCAGCCTGTGAGATAGGTAAGGCTGTCTCGGCCATCAGACAGAATTTCAGCCATCTTCCGACTTGATTTCGGCACCATCTTGGACTTTGGCACCTAGGCTTTTCGGGATTTTGGTGGTTCTTTGGCCACCTCTTCCTTCTATAATTCTTGTGCCTTTTGCACAAGAATACGCACATGCGCAAGAAGTGTGTGACGCTTCTAGATATGTTCTTCGAGATTCGAACGTGTCCTTTTGACACAGACCCATTCGTTGGTAGATAGCTTGGAGGAAACACCAATCTCCTACTATTGAGATGGTTGCATGACTTGATGCTTCCTTGACTCTAAATCTGCGTGATAACGGAGCCCGTCAACCTACTCTAAGGCTTTGGCATATTAATGTACGAGGCGTTGGCGATGCCTCTGATGAGCCCTCTTCGTCAGAACTAGTGCGCCTTCATTAAATAAATCCTTGACTGAAGAGAGTTGTTGTAAGCAGAGATTCCGGCTCCATGGAATGCCAGAGAGATGTTGCGAGGGGAATCCTCAGCAACAATCGAGCGAGAGTCATCACCCTAGGTCTTCTTCAGATCTAAAGACAAGCAAACCTTCTTTGAAGAAGAGATCTTCCTGCACTTTCTAGGGGTGGAGGATCCGGAAGAGGAGGAGAGGTATTCCTCGTACTTCTGTTGGTCGAACTCATACTTGACCTCTGCATCAACCGGGATCTTGATCTTTAGTTGCGACATGACAGTCTCAGTAAAGAGGCTGTTTACTCCCACTATGGTCGTCAACGTGTTTGTGTCAGAAATCATTTTTATCGTGGAATCCATTTACAATGTTTATCATTTACAGATTCAAAAGAGTTAGCCTTTCTATAAGACTTCTCTACACAAATAAAACAAATAGAGACTTTCCAGAAACACATGCAGAGAATATTTATTGATGCTTGCGTGGAATCTTTGCCTATATCGGGGATGCGTTAGCCTGTAGACCACCGAATCACAGATCTAGATTGATCGTGAAGAAGGCTCGGTGTTCTTGTTTCGTTTTAGACACAAGAACAGAAGTAAATATCTCAGTGATATGAGATAAATACTATTCTCAAGATCAAAACGATGTTTGATTCTAAGGAAAGGGTGAAAAGGCTGTAGATCTCTCAAAAGGTTCCTCTTTATGCTGAAGTTCGCCAAGATCTCGCCTCTCTCCCTCTAAAATTTGTGGGTTCTTCTCTTAAACTGTCAGTACTTCGCCTCCAAGTCCAAAATTCCAGATTACTCGCCCCTCCCCCTGCGTAGGGATGCTAGAGGGGTATTTATAGGCCTTGGAAGCCATGTTTGTGGATAAGATCTCGTGATTGGAGTGTATCTTTAGTTAGTATGAAATTTATTACGTTTAATGATACTCCCAAAGCAGTTAGGAAGCTAGTGGAATGCACAACTCCTGAGAAATCATCAAAATAGCATTTTGGAGAAATCTGCATGTGCGAGATAGGTATGTGTGTCTCGGCACTGAGACACACTTGTCTGTCTCGCCCCTGAGACACATTTATGTGTCTCGGGTTTGAGACACACTGGTTGTGTCTCGTTTTGCCGTTTTGCCGATTTGAGATCTTTGTTGTTTCTTTGTTCCTTTGTTTCACACATTCCTTTGCATCCCTTTAGCATCAAATAATCCCCTTTAACTCGGATATCGATGTTCATCGTCTTCTCTTCGTCTCAAGCTGTATTCAGACACCTATAGGCAATTTTTAACACCTACAGTGTTTCCTCCAAGGTGATAAGCCACGTGCTAGCTGTCGACAGGCACACTAAGCCTGTGTGACAAAAGAAGAGACATCTTGGCCCTAAGCGCCAGAAGGCGGTGGCCAACAAAGTTGAACGACTCCTCAGAGCCGATTTCATTTGGGAAGTCCAATACCCGGAATGGCTAGCTAATGTGGTGTTGGTGAAGAAGGTGCTGAACGAATAGAGGATGTGTGTGGACTTCACCGGCCTCAACAAAGCTATCCCAAGGATAGCTACCCTCTGCCTCGAATCAATCAGCTAGTTGACGAGAGTGCCGGACATGAGCTACTCAGCTTCATGGACACCTTCTCCTGCTACAACCAGATCTTCATGGAAAAACATTATCAAAAGGATGAGACCTTCTCACTCTCCGGCATTACCGAATAAAGCTCAATCCTGTCAAGTGTGACTTTGGTGTGCAATAAAGAAAATTTCTAGGGTTCATAATCACCCAGAGAGGCATAGAGATCAACCCGGAGAATATAGCTGCCATCGAGCTACTACCCAAGCCGTGTACCCTGAAAGATAACCAGAAGCTAAACGGGAATATTGTGGAACTGGGTCAATTCCTCTCCAAATCTGCTGAGAGGAGCCTCCCATTCTTTAAAATTCTAAGGAGAAGTAAGAACTTGAAGGAGAGCATGACTTAGACGGCTGAATGCAGTACAGCTTTTTAGGATCTCAAGGCCTACTTGAGTACCAAGCCATTGCTGAGTTAGCCCCTAGGAGGAGAGACATTATACTTATACATGGCCATCTCCTCTAAAGCCATCAGCTCTATCCTCCTTTGAGAAGACAATATTTAGAAGCCTGTGTACTACGTGAGTCGAATCCTTAACGCGAGCGAGCTCAACTACCCCCTCAAGAAAAGGTTGTCTTCGCTCTCACCACCACTGCGAGGAGACTCAGCCCTAACTTTTAGGCTCATGCCATAATTGTGCTGATGAGTCTACCTCTAAAGAAAGCATTGGACAGCCCCATAACCTCTGTGAGAATGGTTGGATGGGTAGTCAAACTTAGCGAACATGATGTGTAGTTTGAACCCAGGACGACTATCAAAGCTCCAGCCTTGGTTGACTTCCTTATCGAGTCGACCTCGCCAGGCGACGAACTAGACGCACCTTTGCCGTCAATTTAGCCAGAGCCTCTAGCAGTTCAAACATCTATTCCATAGATCAATCGCACTCCAGAACCTGATTCACCTGAGTTTGCCTCATGGTGGTTGTTAAAGGTAGATGGGTCCTCCGAAGAAGCCGACAGTAGAGCTGGAGTGGTCCTGCGAAGTCCTGATAGGTCAATGCATGGGCACTCTATCCCTTTTCGTTTCTTAGCCTCAAACAATGAAGCCGAATATGAGGCTTTTCTTGCTGGCCTTCGAGCAGCACAAGCATTAAAGGTAGAACACCTCTACATATTGGTCGACTCGTAGTTGGTCATCCATCAGGTGAATGAACGATATGCAGCTATAGCCTGTCTAAAAATTACTATAGATAGCTGATCATCATCAAACACCAATGATAAAAGTTACAATTTGATGGTTTTCAAAAGGCTACAATTTAAAAACTTTCACATAGATCGATGAAGGTTACAATCTGACGATCTTCACAACAACCAATGAAAGCTCTAATTCAACAGCTTTCATAAACAACATCGGGAGTTACAATCTGACGACTCTTATATTTTAAGGAGCCAAGATAAAGATTACAAGATGATGATCTTTGCAATGCTCTAGCAAAAGAGACTACAAATTGACGGTCTCTTCAAATCAAGACGCAGAGCTTACCTCTGCATCCCAGATTAAAAATGTAGAGGTCATGCCCGTGTTTTAGATTTAAAACACAAGGCTCACCACTGCGTTTCTAGCCGCCAGTGCGGAGCTCAACTCTGTGTTCCAATCCCAGAATGCAGAGTTCGTGCCAGAACGTGGATTTTGCGTTTGACTCGTTCAAACATGAGTTGAACGATTTTAAAACCATTGTCCACGATTTGAGGGGGATCACTCCCCAGTTAGGAAAGAATTAAGGGAGCAGTTGCACCCCTTAATCCCCTATAAATGGTGGAAAACTCAACTGAGTTTAGGATCTCCAATGGACCTTCTTTTAGGCAGCTAAAAAAAGAGAAGAGATATTTGGTCGGATTTTTAAAGCTTTTGGAGACCGGCACAAGGCTTTTTGGCAGAAGAATGATCTTGGCAATCTTCAGACCCTCGGAGTTGTTATTGGAGCTTTCATCAACCTTAGCTTGCAAACCAATTTCGATTAAATCAATCAACCCTTTCAAAGAGTTCTTTCAAAACTCGTTCTGAGTTCTCAAACTCGTTAAGAGTTTCAAGCTTGCCACACAAGTTCGTCTAAGACTTTGAGTCGAGAAGCGAAGACAACATTCCATGAGGTGAAGTGTTCGGATCGTCAACGGAAAGCAAACTTGAGAAGAACATCAAGGGAGGCATTCCATCGACACCAAGAAGAACCCATGTTAAACAAAGGGAATTATCTCTGTCGATTCCTTCTCTCTTTTGTAAATCGGGAAACCGATCGAGAATATTATAATTTTTTTTTTCTAAGTCTATTAGAGAGAATTTATATTAAGAGAATTGTAACTCATTCTTTTTTTAAGTCTGTTAGAGAGAATAATATAAATTTAATTCTCCATTTTCTTCTTTTAATTTTCTAATAAACAAAAGATGACGACTCTACTAGGGATTAGCTTCACTGATGAAGAAGTGATAGCACAATCCGACACCAACCTCGCTGAAACCACGATCGAAACTCTTATTGTGGAGTTTGATCAAACCAAGTATGAGGAGTTACTCTCCTCCGGATCCCTTAGCCCCAAGGCTATGCGCAAGGTCCGCAAAGTCGTCAAGGAGACTAAAGCTCCAATTGTGGCTGACACACCAAAGGAGGATCTCTCCCATGGCTAGATTGTTCGGACAGACCCTCCTCTGAAGAAGAAGGCTCAGCTTCAATTAAACTCATCACTCGAGTTGATGGCCCTATACCCGTTCCTAAATAGCAGGCATTGGGTCACAAGAGGCCTATTATGGTGACAAACTTGATTATTACAGATGGTGACATCACTGCAAAAGCCTTAAAATAGGCTAAGAAGAATGTTGCTCGATGAAGGAGGAGATCCTGACGTCGAGCATAATTCCGAGAGAGTTGATCATCCAATCAACGCGAGCTATACATTTGTGGGTCTCAGCAAGAGCTCTGCGTTTCTGCTCCAGAACGCAAGCCTTATGTTGATGAGCCCAAATACGAGCCCTGTGTGATCCAACTAAAATGCAACCCTCAAGGGAGCATTCCAAAATCAAAATGTAGCCCTCAAGGGCACGTTCCAACATCAGAACGCAGTCCTCAAGGACGCGTTTCAACTCCAAAACATGACCCTCAAGGAAG
Organism: Asparagus officinalis; assembly: GCF_001876935.1. Classification (NCBI taxonomy): domain Eukaryota; kingdom Viridiplantae; phylum Streptophyta; class Magnoliopsida; order Asparagales; family Asparagaceae; genus Asparagus; species Asparagus officinalis. The sequence goes on from NC_033796.1 coordinate 97,514,775, forward strand.
CATTTCACAAACAGAACATAACTCTCAGGAGTATGTTCTAGAATCAAAAAGAAGATCTCAAGACTATGTTGACCAGCCAGAATGCGACCATCAGGGGCATGTTTCATCAGCAAAATATAGACCTCGGTCTTGCGCCACTCAAACTAAACACAACCCTCGCGTTTCTTGTGCGATGTGTCAAGTCGCGTTCAGGGTGACCGACATGGACTTCAGAAAATAGAATTGGGCCTGAGTAATAAAACCCAATACAGATTCAAGGTATCTCAATAAGATCCATGTTCATCAGGAACCAGTCCCGTCCAATCATAGGCTGGGGGTTCCAATTCAAACCTCACGATCAATGAGTAATTCTTCTCAAATCTTTGTAACATATTTGAGAGAGTTCATATCGAGAGAAAGACTGTTGTAACAAGTCGTTCGTTCATGCTAATGTGAACAGCTAATTTATGTGGTCCTCTTGGGATGTTAATGCTTCTCACATGCAGCCAAGCCTGTGGTGCTTGATCAATTGACCAACGTCGTGTTACCCAATAAACGACGATGTTCTCACAGGAAGAAGACTTCAGAGGATGAATACCTTAGAGTCACTTCTAACATGGTCGGTAGAGGGAAGTCATCAATTCCTAGTTTTGATAAATCAAAAATGAATCGGTCTCCTAGATTTAAAGAGATCCTAAGTGAGTTTGAAGGAATCTATCAACACACTCGGACTCAAAAGGGAGTCATACCCTCTGTTGATTATTGGCGATTGGCTAGAGGAACTAGCTCTGATGATGAACACTTAGCCATCGCAGAGTCTCAGTCCTTCGGTTCTTTTGTGGAACACGAGAGCTCCGCTTATATGGCAAGATAACCTAAAGATCTCATGAAGAGACTTGATGAGCAGCAAGCCATGCTCAAATCACAGCAGGAGGCCATCAATGAACTCCAGATCCTGATGACTCAATTCGTCGCAGACAGGGCCAAATCTCAGCAGACAGATTCGTCACCTATGCAAGACTCTCCCAGGAAAGGAAGATCATCTTCATCCCGACCTCACACAAGCAAAGAGAAGGGAAAAATGGTTGGTGATGCTGCCTCTGACCAAGAAGCCCACAACTTGGAATCTTTCTCTGATGAAGGAAGAGAGAACGAGCAAAATCTTCAGTCTGCAAAAATGGAAGAATTGTAAGCTCGTATCAATGTCATCACCAATAGAAGTGAGCTCTAAGATGAGGGTATTGTTAGGCCCTATCCTTGAATGGGATGCATCCCCTTATCTTCTAAAGTTCGAAGTCTCGACGCTACGAGCTTTTGACGGCACGAGATCACCGAACCAAGATATCTATCATTTCAAGTCATTGACTGGGAATGTGATATCGAACAATGCTATACTGGCTCGTTTGTTTATTGAAACCCTCAAGGGGGTTACCTTTGAATGGTTCATGAAACTGCCAGTGGGATGTATCCAAAAGTGGGCGGATCAAGAGAGACTCTTCCTGTCAAGATTCTTTGAAGACGATACAGAAGTTTCCATCCATACCCTTCTCACCACTAAGCAGAAGAAGAGGGAGCCCGTCAAAACCTTCGTTAAGAGGTTCTGAAGTATGGCTCTTCGATGTCCGTCAGGTATGATGCAGTCTACCCTGGTAAAAACCTATAGACACAACTTGCATACCAGCCTTCTAGCACAAATGAGGGCTGCAGAGTGTCGTTCCTAGAAACAACTAGTCTCCTAAGGTGAACATGCTCAAGAAATTATTGTCAGGTTCAAAGCTGAAGAATAAAGTAAGCAGGATCAACTTGAGCAATGGGACCAAGCCCAATCTTTACAATCAGAAGGGGAAGATACTACGACCACTGAAGCTAATCATCTATAATAGGATGGCGGATCCACCAAAACTATCACGTTAATGATTAACTCTGATAGTCTATTTTCTCCAAACACCCCATTAATCCTCTTTAATAGGATGGCGGGTCCATAAAACTATCAAGTTAACAATACACCTTTGATAGTCCATGTAATGACCGTAAAATTTTGATATTAGTTAAAATAATTTTTTGGTAATTTAAAAATTATTTTAAAAGAGTATTGTATTTTTCTTGATTTTCTAGAATTTTCTATAATTTAAAAATCTGATTATATATTTATTTAAATGGTTTTGATATTTATAAATTAATTTAGTGCAATGAAAATTTCTGGGATTTATCCGTTGTGTTACTGATACTATTACGTATTATTTTAAATAATACGTCATATTATTATTACTATTACGTATTAATTCTTGTATTATGTTGAATTATTAATTACATATTATTTGTGTAAATTATTGTATTATTTTAATTATTACGTATCAGCTGTCGTATTAGCATAACTGGTATGTTTTATCGTGTAGATAATTGTCACATAATTATTTCATTTTAAATGTAAGTAAATATATTTTTATTATTATATATTCTCGTTTAATTATACAATATGTGTATATTTCGACTATTTCGTATCAACTGTTGTATTAGCACAACATGTACGTTTTTATTTATAGATAATTATTCCGTAATTGGTTTAATTTTTTTAATACCCGTAACTATTTATTTAATTATTTTCATTTAAATACCTGAAACCATTTGAAAATAATCCAAGCTATTGCTCCCCGTCAAACCCCAACAACCATCCCCTCATCATATTTTCTCTCTCCTTTTTTTTTCCAAGAAAACGGCAGTCCACGCGCATCCTCCCTCAATATTTTATTTTATTTTAATTTTTTATTCAAAACCTTTTTCTATTTAAACCCTGCCCCAACACTCCTCACGTACACACCTCTCTCTCTCCTCCATTTCCCAAAACCTTAACCCAGTTCACTCTCTCTCTCTCTCTCGTCTTCTCTTCGTCGGTCTCTCTGCTCTCTCGTCGATGATCGACTCTGCGTTGCAGTCGCTCCGACTCGCGCCTCCGCCCGGCTCTCCGGCCGAACGCAGCGCCAACAGCCCGCTCCCCCACGCTGACCCCGTCCTCCGACCCTGCACGGCACCCCAGCCCACACCCTGCCAACTCAGCAAGCCGCTCGAACTTCGGCTCCGCCTACCGGCCGCCCCTGTTCGTCGGCCGCGATCCCCGCGTCACCACCTCCACCACCTCCCAGCCCTTCCTCCGCGCCACCAGCTCCAGCCGACAACTCGAACCCACCCCTCTTCCTCCCGCTCTTCCACTATCACCACCGCCCTCTGGCCGCCGACCTTTCACTATAGGCTCTCCTACCCCTCGCGAGCCGCCAGTCCCCACAAGCGCTTGCCGTCCTCGCACACGTCCGTCGAACACCCCAGCGCGCTGCAGCCACGCCTAGATCCACATCAGCCCGAGCTCGACCCGCAGCCCCGTCTCCTCCATCGCACGCCATCTGTTCGATCGTATGCCGACGCACACCTAGTTGCAGAACCGCCATCCGCTACGTCGCCTCGATCGCCACACGCCGCGTCCGCATCGGCATCGTAGCCTCATCATCAGACCCCACGGTCTCGTAGGCAAGATCCCGACACTCTTTTGACTTATCATTCAATTCTTAGATCCGCTCTGAATTAATTAGTTGCTTGCAATATCCCTATTATTGCTCAGTATAATTTTTGAATGATCACAGATTAATTATGCATACGAACTCGTTACCCGAATAATTACTCGTTATAAATATAGAACTATCGTGAACATATTGGACTGAGAACTATAACGTATAGACTGTTGTGAACGAAATAGACTGTGGATAATAACGTATGACCATTCATGTTGTAATACATATACTGTGATGACCTGCACGGATTTATTTGATGAATGATATTAAAAAGTACAAAAAATAATATTGTGATAATAGATACTGTAAAGATAAAATAAAATAAAATTATTTTAGATTAATTTATGATTTTAAAGAATTTAATGACAAAATAATCAATTTAAGATAATTACTATATTGGTGAAAAATTATTTTAGAGTAATTATAATAAATTAATAGAATTTATTTGATAAAATAATTATTTTACAATAATTATAAAAAATTTAAAAGAATTTATTTTAGAATAAGTATTAATTTATAATAATTTCAATAATTTAAGAAAGTTTTATAAAAGGAATTATTTTAGAATATTTATAAATAATTTTAAAGGATTTATTTTAGAAAAAAAGGATTATTATGAATTATTCATGATTTATGCTTCTTAATTTTAATTATGTGATATGCTATGATATTGTTGTATATGATTAGCTGCATTTATTACTCTTTGTTATGTTTGAGAACCGTTAGGAGTTTATGACTATAGTGACCTGTGTGACATGAATAAGATCTAGAGACATGTGTTGTGTTGACTTAACAAAACAAGAAGAGTTGGGATAGGGAAGTCATGGTTCATGTGATCGGATAAGACTGTTGATGTATCTTCCTGACTGGAACCAGTGAACCATTTCGCACTGGGGTTAGTTTGTTAGGCCAAGTGAACCGTTTCACACTTGGTCAGTGAAATCGTTTTGTCACCCGAGTTTTGCTTGAGTTCGGACCAGGCTAAAATCAGATTGCGTGTAGTCCTCTCACCGAACCGTTTCGCAGGATTTGTGAACAGTCAATTATCCGGTGATATGAGCGTTGGTGTAGTCCTCTCACCGAACCGTTTCGCAGGATTTGTGAACAGTCAATTATCCGGTGATATGAGCGTTGGCTCTGTATGAGATGTGACCAGTGACCTGTTATAGAATGGATAGTTACATGACCTTGATATGAGCGTTGGCTCTGTATGAGATGTGACCAGTGACCTGTTATAGAATGGATAGTTACATGACCTTGTTTCTTGGCTAGGTATGATTTCTTGTGAGATGGAGCCCAGTTGTGTTACTTTTTATACATAGATCGGGGTCAATATTTAATTATTTACAATTTGAGACATATGGTATATACATGAGGGTTTCCTTGTTTAGATTATTTCGCTCGACGTACTACGTCTCGAGTTGTAGATTTTTAAGTATTAATTCCATCTAGTGTATGACTCTGTACTTGGATGATTATTCTGATCGCTAGCTGCATGATCGACTTGTTACTTGGTTGATTTTCTTAGATTTATTCTGATTATTCTAATTTATAGTAGTAAATCATTTTAGATTATTAGTATTTCAGTTGCATCTTTCCATTATTATTACCATTATTGCATTGGTCGCACGACCGTTCTATTCTTCCTTTTGGGATCTTGTCGTGTGCCATACACGCTGACGTACACCTGTTTCCTCTGGTGTACGTTAGATTTATATGACGATTAGCTTCAGTTCGGAGTCGTACAGGAGCCAGAGGATTCCCCACGGGAGTGCTCTGCAGACCGAGCAGAAGAAGCCAAAGCTTAGTTATTGGTCCTCCATTTACTTTTGTAGCACCTTCCATTCTGTTGATCGGTGTATTTTATATTTTCTATCATTTCTTTCAGATAGTCTTGTATAAGGGCATGTTGACCCGAATATTATGCTTGGGATGATATTCAGTTGTGATATGTATATTTTCTATTCTGAGTTGTTTATTATATTCTCACTACTGTGATCGGGGACCTGTGCCTTCGCTTTATATTTGCTTGACGCTTAGCGTATTAGATTGAGCAGAAGGGGTCTAGTACTTATTTCTCCTCAATCTAATACGTCGCGGGCTTGTTCACGTCCCGATTTCCTAGTATTTTGGGAAGCGGGGCGTGACAGGTTTTAGTGGTGGACCATGCAGGTCACGGTCCCGAGTTCCCACCAGTGAGAATATAATGAATAATTTAGATATGTATCATATTTCATCCGTAAGACTAATCTTGAGCTCTTATCCTATTTCCTTGATAGATTTCGTTTCGTCCCTATCTTATCACTCTTTGACTCCGGGGCTTCCCACTGTTCTTGTCTTGTCACTTCACGACTACACGCTCTTTTCCTATAAATCATCTTTCCTCATACAGCTCGTTATTATATGTGTTGTTATTTTTACAACTATATTTTCTTTGATTTGACTTATATATATCATTTGATTGTACTAATTTTTGTATTATTTATTACATTATTTTATATATCACACACAATGTTATATTGTATGTTTTTATTATTAAAAATATATATCATTACTTATACATTTTTAATTGTTCAAATCATGTCATTAGATTTCACATATACATCGCATATCATATCTGATATTTAGATTATTTTCTTGTGTTTAAATATATTTTCACATATCTAAATGGTGTATGTGTGCATTTTTTGTCATACCCTCTATTATTTACTTATGTTTTAGATTATTGTATATTGTTCGTATTTTTAGTAATATACATTAATAAGTTCATGATTTTGGTATTCTATGCATACATTACATTCTTATTCTTTATTTATTCAACTCACAATATTTTCAGTATATAGTTTTCTTACCAGCTAGTTTTGTCTTGTTTTAGTATGTACGTGTTGGTTTCGTTATCTCTAAGAGCAATATATTTCTATTTTGATATTTAAGATATTATTCATATTGTTAGGGTTGAAGTTGAGTTACTAATTATACATGTTTTGCTACATTATATCGCATCATACTGTTTGTATACACTCATGGGTTGTTTATAGGGCATTTGCATAATTGTTGTTGTTTGCTTCGTTTTCGATAAGTATTATTTTATCCTTTGTGACAATATACATTGTATATGTATGTTATTTTTTAGTGTTTATTTTAGAGTGTTTTTAGATTTTTATGTCATTTTATTGTGTTATTAGTTGTTGTCCATTATCTATTCATTATTTTCGTTTACTTGTGTTGTGTTTTACTTTTCATTCTTTTATGCTTACTATTTTCTTTTTCATCATGGTGTATTCACGTATATTATTATATTTACAATATATATTTTTATTGATTTATAGTCATTCATTATTTTTAGTATCGACCTTGTCTAATCGTGTTCTGTTTCATGTGTTATCAGTGTTTATGTTCATATGTCCATCAATCATTCATGGTACATTCATCTAAAATATATAGGTGTCTTTAATTTTACGAATTTATGCTCTTCTTATGTTTTTATTTGTTTATATATATCCACTTTATCTTCAATAGTCCATATTTTATGTATTATACATATTTAATTATGTATATTTATGCTGGTTGTATTTATGTGATTTTAACTACTATACAATATATTGCGATATCTGAATTGATTTTGTACATTAATGATTATTATTATTGTATCTTGTTTATATTTATTATTTTACTTTATGGACATTACTAATATTTCTGATTTATTATATTGTTGTAGAATATATATAATTATGTCCTTATTATGTTTTATATAATATGTTTATTTTGAATCACTTGTTTACCCTTATGTCTATTTTATCATATAATATTTTTGTAACTATTTTCAACATAGTTTATCTTGTTAGCATGATTATACTATGAGAATTCATACTTTTATGTGCATATTATTATGTATGTGTTTTTATTTTAATGCTTATTATACACAATGATTATGTTTGATATATTAAATAAACATGTTTAATATTGATTTAGTATTGTGTCTTGTATGATAATTATTCACTGTCATATCCTCTCAAAAATTATTGCTTATAACTACAATAATTTATTTGAATTTATCATCATGTTATATCCTTACTGTTTGTTATATTTGATTATTATATCTATGCTTCTTTACGTGTGTTTATGTTTTGACTACTTTAGACATGTCTTGCTATAATGCTATCTTTGAACTTTTTACATAATTGCAATTTTTATTTCGATACTTGTGCCTTATACGTCTTATTTAATTGAATGCAATTCGCTGATTGTATTCATGTGTTCTGTTTGTAACTATACTTTGTATATCTTGGATATTTATTCTACTAACTGATTGTATGATATTTCTATCATAATTTGATATTTTTATTATTATCTTTCTGTCTCTTATGTTGTACAATGTGCTTATCTAAACTACATATACGTTGATTCTTTGATATGTGTTTTGCTTGTATAATCTTCAAGTGTTTCTTTTCCTTGTATATGATTCATTTCATATTCGTATTGTATATTGTGTTTTGGTGCTTTATCATGTTTATCACCTGCTTGCGGATGATTGACTTATATTTTGTTGATATTTTTGTCATTTATCTTCTTTATTATTTATATCGTTGAGTTGATACACTTTATCATATATTCTAGTGATTGACAAGTGGTTGAATTATGTATTTATATTTCATATCATATTTTTATACTATATATTTGTTATATTTGTTGTATTTTACCAATTATGTGTTATTGATTATGTTTTAACGTTGTGATGTGTCATCTTAGGATACTATATCAATAATATCGTGTTGATATTATATTTTTTTTATAATTGTATATTTGTTGTTAACTTCTTTGCTATTAAACTGTGTTGACTTATATTTATATTTTTGCTTATGTCTAGATGTTGTGTTATATTATAATTTGATACGTATTATTTATTTATTTACAATATACATGCTTAAGCAATCTCTTTCAATTATGTATTCTCTCTATATGTTATACTCTCATCATTCTTATTATTTATACTACATATCAGACTTTCTTATGACCTTGATTTGCTTTATATATTTGCATTGACTATTCACTTTTGATTCTCATAAATTATTCTATATTGTGTCTTGTATAACTTATAATATACACATTCATTTCCTCATTCAACATTGCTCACACATTTGTCATGACGTGCTATGACCTCATTTCCATATTCCTATCCTTGGGTTCTTTATACATCACCATTATTTTAATTCCGAGGACGGAATTTGTTTTAAGGGTGGTAGAATGTAATGACCGTAAAATTTTGATATTAGTTAAAATAAATTTTTAGTATTTTAAAAATTATTTTAAAAGAGTATTGTATTTTTCTTGATTTTCTAGAATTTTCTATGATTTAAAAATCTGATTATATATTTATTTAAATGGTTTTGATATTTATAAATTAATTTAGTGCAATAAAAATTTCTGGGATTTATCCGTTGTGATACTGATACTATTACGTATTATTTTAGGATTTATACGTCGTATTATTATTACTATTACATATTAATTCTTGTATTATGTTGAATTATTAATTACATATTATTTGTGTAAATTATTGTATTATTTTAATTATTACGTATCAGCTGTCGTATTAGCATAACTGGTACGTTTTATCGTGTAGATAATTGTCACATAATTATTTGAGTTTAAATGTAAGTAAATATATTTTTAATATTATTTATTCTCGTTTAATTATACAATATGTATATATTTCGACTATTTCGTATCACATGTTGTATTAGCACAACATGTACGTTTTTATGTATAGATAATTATTCCGTAATTGGTTTAATTTTTTTAATACCCGTAACTATTTATTTAATTTTTTTTGTTTAAATACCTGAAACCATTTGAAAATAATCCAAGCTATTGCTCCCCGTCAAACCCCAATAACCATCCCCTCATCATGTTTTCTCTCTTTCTAAGAAAACGTCTGTCCACGCGCATCCTCCCTTAATATTTTATTTTATTTTAATTTTTTATTCAAAATCTTTTTCTATTTAAACCCTGCCCCAACACTCCTCTCGTACACACCTCTCTCTCTCCTCCATTTCCCAAAACCTTAACCCAGTTCACTCTCTCTCTCTCTCTCTCTCTCTCTCTCTCTCTCTCTCTCTCTCCTCGTCTTCTCTCCATCCTCATCTCATCTCTCTCTCTCTCTCTTCTCTTTGATCGAGCTCTGACCACCGCTCTCCTCCGACCCTCGCCCTCCGCTCCACTCTCCGGCCAAACCGCCAGTGCCACAACCGCTCCCCCACACTGACCCCTCCTCTCTCCGACCCTTGCACCGCCGCCCAGCCCACGCCACCGCCCAACTCCAGCAGCACTCGAACTTCGCTCCGCCTCCGCGCTGCCCTGTTTGCCCGTCGCGAGTGCCCCGCGTCACCCCTCCAGCCACCTCCGCCCGCCTCCAGCCCTTCTCGTGACCCCAGCTCCAGCCACCGCCCCCGAACCCACCTCCTCTTCCTCCTCCGTTCTTCCCCTATCACCACCGCCCCTCTGGGCCGCCGACCTCCACCATTAGCACCACCCCTCACGAGCCGCCAGCTCCCCCACAGCCCTTGCCGTCCTCCAGCAGTCCGACGAACACCCCAGCGCGCTGCAGCCACGCCTTAGATCCATATCAGCCGAGCTCGACCCCGTAGCCCCGTCTCCTCCATCCCGCACGCATCTGTTCGATCGTATGCCGACGCACACCTAGTTGCCAGAACCGCCATCCGCTACGTCGCCTCGATCGCCACACCCGCGCGCGTCGCATCGGGCATCCGTATTCTCTCATCATCAGACCCCACGGTCTTGTAGGCAAGATTCCCGACACTCTTTTGACTTATCATTCAATTGCTTAGATCCGTTGCAAGATCCCTATTCTTGCTCAGTACAATTTTAGAATGATCACAGATTAATTATGCATACGAACTCGTTACCCGAATAATTACTCGTTACAAATATAGAACTGTCGTGAACATATTGGACTGAGAACTATAACGTATAGAACGGTTGTGAACGAAATGGACTGTGGACAATAACGTATGACCATTCATGTTGTAATACATATACTATGATGACCTGCACGGATTTATTTGACGAATGATATTAAAAAGTACAAAAATAATATTATGATAATAGATACTATAAAGATAAAATAAAATAAAATTATTTTAGATTAATTTATGATTTTAAAGAATTTAATGACAAAATAATCAATTTAAGATAATTACTATTTTGGTGAAAAATTATTTTAGAGTAATTATAATAAATTAATAGAATTTATTTGATAAAAGAATTATTTTAGAATAATTATAAAAAATTTAAAAGAATTTATTTTAGAATAAGTATTAATTTAGAATAATTTCAATAATTTAAGAAAGTTTTATAAAAGGAATTGTTTTAGAATATTTATAAATAATTTTAAAGGATTTATTTTAGAAAAAAAGGATTATTATGAATTATTCATGATTTATGCTTCTTAATTTTAATTATGTGATATGTTATGATATTGTTGTATATGATTAGCTGCATTTATTACTCTTTGTTATGTTTGAGAACCGTTAGGAGTTTATGACTATAGTGACCTGTGTGACATGAATAAGATCTAGAGACATGTGTTATGTTGACTTAACAAAACAAGAAGAGTTGGGATGGGGAAGTCATGGCTCATGTGATCAAATAAGACTGTTGATGTATCTTCCAGACTGGAACCAGTGAACCGTTTCGCACTGGGGTTAGTTTGTTGGGCCAAGTGAACCGTTTCGCACTTGGTCAGTGAAATCGTTTTGTCACCCGAGTTTTGCTTGAGTTCGGACCAGGCTAAAATCGGATTGGGTGTAGTCCTCTCACCGAACCGTTTCGCAGGATTTGTGAACAGTCAATTATCCGGTGATATGAGCGTTGGCTCTGTATGAGATGTGACCAGTGACCTGTTATAGAATGGATAGTTACATGACCTCGTTTCTTGGCTAGGTATGATTTCTTGTGAGATGGAGCCCAGTTGTGTTACTTTTCATACATAGATCAGGGTCAATATTTAATTATTTACAATTTGAGACATATGGTATATACATGAGGGTTTCCTTGTTTGGATTATTTCGCTCGACGTACTACGTCTCGAGTTGTATATTTTTAAGTATTAATTCCATCTAGTGTATGACTCTGTACTTGGATGATTATTCTGATCGCTAGCTGCATGATCGACTTATTACTTGGTTTATTTTCTTAGATTTATTCTGATTATTCTAATTTATAGTAGTAAATCATTTTAGATTATTAGTATTTCAGTTGCATCTTTCCATTATTATTACCATTATTGCATTGGTCGCACGACCGTTCTATTCTTCCTTTTGGGATCTTGCCGTGTGCCATACACGCTGACGTACACCTGTTTCCTTTGGTGTACGTCAGATTTATATGACGATCAGCTTCAGTTCGGAGTCGTACAGGAGCCAGAGGATTCCCTGCAGGAGTGCTCTGCAGACCGAGCAGAAGAAGCCAAAGCTTAGTTATTGATCCTCCATTTACTTTTGTAGCACCTTCCATTCTGTTGATCGATGTATTTTATATTTTCTATCATTTCTTTCAGATAGTCTTGTATAAGGGCATGTTGACCCGAATATTATGTTTGGGATGATATTCAGTTGTGATATGTATATTTTCTGTTCTGAGTTGTTTATTATATTCTCGCTACTGTGATCGGGGACCTGTGCCTTCGCTTTATATTTGCTTGACGCTTAACGTATTAGATTGAGCAGAAGGGGTGTAATACTTATTTCTCCTCAATCTAATACGTCGCGAGCTTGTTCACGTCCGGATTTCCTAGTATTTTGGGAAGTGGGGCGTGACAGTCCACTCTCTCCAAATTTTCCTACCAATCCTTTTCAATATGATGGCGGGTCTACCAAAACTATCACGTTAATAATTACTTCTGATTGTCCATTTTCTCTAAATTCCCCTACCAGTCCTCTTCAATAGGATGGAGGGTTCATCAAAACTATCACGTTAACAGTTACCTCTGATAGTCAAACTCATCAGGTAGTGGCCTACCAGGTGATGCGTCTCTATTTTGACTTGATGGATAGTAGCCCACAAGGCGATGTGCCATGTCTACCCCTTTTTTCTTCCCCTACTAAGTCTTAACCAAGACTGGGGGTTGGTTAATTGGAATCCCTTGGATTAAGAGTAACAAATCTCCTAAGTTGTTATGTTCAACAAAACACCTCTGTCAACTATAAAATTCTTCCCCTGCTAAGTCTTAAGCAAGACTGAGGGTTGGTTGCTTGGAATCTACTCGATTAAGAGTAACGAATCTTCCTGTCAATCCTCTTCAATTGGATGACGGGTCTACAAACATTGTCGAGTTAACATTACAGTTCTGACGATTAACATCCCTACGGAGTATGAATACAGCTTGCATCACTCCCAATTTGTCACGTTAACAATACACCTCTGACAATCAACTTATCAATCCTTGTCAATAGGATGATAAGTCCTCAAAATTGCTTAAATCGCAATCTTCCCCAGCAAGACGCTAAGTCTTCAAATCTTATTCAAACCACAAGTACAAAAATCATGTCACGTTAACATCACACCTCTGACAACCAATCCTTTCATCACGTTAATATTACACCTCTGATGACGTCATGTTAACATTACACCTCTGACAATCCACTTATCAATCTTATTCAATAGGATGATAAGTCCATAAAGTTGCTCCAATCGCAACAAATTCCTATTACGTTAATATCACACCTCTGACAATCCACTTATCAATCCTCTTAAATAGGATAATAAGTCCATAAAGTTGCTCCAATCATAACAAATTCCTATCATGTTAACATCACACTTATGATAATCAACTTATCAATCATCTTTAATAGGATGATAAGTACACAAAGTTGCTCAAATCACAACAAATTTCGTCAAGTTCATATCACACCTCTGACAACGACCAATCATTTCATCATGTTAATTTTACACCTCCGATAACGTCATGTTAACATTACACCTCTGACAATCAACTTATCGACTCTCTTCAATAGAATGATAGGTCCACAAACCTGTCAAGCCAGCATCATACCTCTAACGACCAAATTAATTTATCGACTCTCTTCAATAAAGCGATAGACCCATAAAATACTGTTAGGTTAACATCACACCTCTAACAGTCAAACCCCCAATAAACTTGTTAATCATTTTTCAATAAGAATAATAAGTTTACATTATAAAATCCCCTACGAATTAAAGATTTTCTGGAATTATCCTAGTGATTAATAAAGAAATTTTTTGAATTTCACTCTAAGTGAAAATTCTTGCCAAGTTAATACTACACCTCTGGTACTTTCAACTTTCTTTTAGTATTTCAAGTGAAAACGTAACACAGGAAGAAACAGCGGTAAAGCCTACATATTCAATATCGATTTCCAAGGCAACTGGGAGGACCATATTCTATTGATGGAGTTTGCCTACAATAACAGTTATCAATCGACGATAGGCATGGCACCTTATGAAGCATTATACGGGAGGCCTTGTAGATCCCCGATTTGTTCGTAGAGTTATGCAATAGCTTATTACTTGGACCAGATTTGGTTGGATAGGATAAACTATGGAGAATGTAGCGTTGATTTGGAAGTGTATTCTTACCACCCAAGTCGGCAAAAGAGCTATGCAGATCAGAGACAACAACCTTTATAGTTTTAAGTTGGAGATTATATTTTATTAAAAGTATCGTCGATGAAGGGTGTTCAATTATTTAGTAGACGGGGAAAGCTTGCCCCGAGTTATGTTGGACCATTTAGGGTCAATAAGCGTGTTGGAGCCATTTCGTATTAACTAGATCATCTCGCATCAATGTCGGGTGTACACGATGTTTTCTAGGTTTCGATGATCAAGAAGCATTTACGTGAAGAGGAGTGACATATAGTGTTTGACGCACCAGACTTAGAGATTCAGACTGATTTGACAAACATTAAGATTCCATTTTGTATTCTTGCCAGAGAGGGTAAGAAGCTTAGAAATAAAATGATTCCTTTAGTTAAAGTACAGTGGAATTAGAAAGGAGTTGAGGAAGCTTCTTGGGAGTGCGAGGAGGATATGTATCATGACTACCCACACCTGTTTGAGCAGGTAAAATATTAATTATAATTTTTTTGTGTTCATATTATCTGTATAGACACATTTACATTTAACGCTGGAATGGGGGTATTAACACTTAGCTCCTAATCATTCGGACACATATGGTATATACATGGGGGTTCTTTGTTTGGATTTTTCACCTGACGTACTAGTTCCGTTTAATTAGGAGTTAAGTGGGAGTATTTACATTCTAGATCGTTAAGTGTAAATATTGCTTGTAATATCTATCTTGGGATTAATGATATGAGATGTGTATATAAAGGTTTCCTTGTCTAGATTATTCCCTCAACCTATTTTTCTCATATTATTAATCTCTAAAGATAGATTAATCATACGGAATTTCGAGGACGAAATTCTTTTAAGGGGGACGAATGTAAAACCCCATAATTTCTTTAAAATACTATGGTAAATAGTATTAAATGAGTTATACTATGATAAATATCATTTAATGATGAATGAGCATGATAGTAATTGATTTGAGACCAATTAAGAGTATATATGCATTATACACCGATGCAATTCGAATCTGGAAAAACAACCAGTTAAGAGTATATATGTATTACACACTTATGAAGTTTGAATATGGAAAAACACAAAAGACAACACTTGTAGGTCTCTTCAACAGCATTCCAACGCATCTTAAATTATATCATTCCAAGGTCGGAAGAAAATGTTACATCCAAAATACCAAAGTCTATTTTCCAAGTCTATGTGGGTTTCCTGTTTCAGGTCAGATTTGTTTGTTTCGGGTTTATCTCTATATATACCTATGTTTTTCACAAATGATTCTCTTTTACATTATATTTCTGAACCCTAGCAGCCACCATCTCCACTCAAAAAGTCCTAGAGCATATTTTGGTAAATTTTGAGAGTTTTGTGAAGTAAATACCGAGAAGAGGGCGAGATCAACGACGTTTGGTGAGGGAGAACCTATTTGCTTACACCGTTAGATTTTTTAGCAGCATGTTGAGGCAAGATTATCTTCCTCCAAACCTATCCCCAGTAGAAATTTATGTTTTTAATATGTATAATTGGTTAATCTAATGTGTAATGCTTATTTCGATGATTTTAAATCCTAGTTTTGATGTTAAATTTTAAAACAACGAAGAGATCAAAAGAATTAATCTTTAATTGATAAAAAAAGATGATCATAATCATTAGTTTTCAGATTAATTAATAATTCATGTTTTACATGGCTTAAACCCTTGTTTTGTGAGAAAATTGAAGAAGAAAATGCAGAATCGAATTTTTGTATTATTCTTTCTGACGGGCTCAGAAAAAGAATTAATTACAATTCTCTCGATACAACTTCTTTCTAACAGACTTAGAAAAAAAATTATAAATCTTCTTGATCGGTTTTCTAGTTTACAAAAGAGAGAAAGATCGACGGAGTTCCTTCCCTTTGTTTAAAACGGGGTTCTTCTTGGTGTCGATGGAATGCCTCCCTCGAATGTTTGCGTCAAGTTTGCTTTCCATTGATGATCCAAACACTTAAACTCATGGAACACGGTTGAATCCTCCTGATTAATGTCGAGGATAACTTGTGTGACAATTTTGAAAATAAGTCTTAACGAGTTTAAGAACTCAGAGCGAGTTTGAACTCTATAACAGAGTTGATTTGAATCGAAAATCAATTTTAAAGCCAAGCACCAAGCTCCAAGACCTTTGTTACTGAAGAACACCTCAAGATCTCTAAGAACACAGATGTTGATCTCTCGTTATGTGATATGGCGGATGCAAAAAGTCGATCCAATTGGAGATCCAGAACTCAGTTGAGTTTTTCGCCATTTATAGGGGATTAAGGGGTGTAACCGCCCCCTTAATTCGCTGCTAAGTGGAGGAGTGATACCCTAAAAATATGAAAAATAGTTTTAAAACCGTTCAGCTCATATTTTTGAATGAGTCAAAAGCAAGAATTACGTTTTGAACACGAATTCTACGTTCTGGACCTGGGACGCAAAGTTGGGCTCTGCATTTGAGCTTAAAAACGTAGCCTGAAAACACAGTCACGAACTCTGTAATTTGAGTCTGGAATGCAGCCACAAACTCTGCATTTTGAGCCTAAAGACACAGCCATGAACTATACATTTTGAGTCTAAAATGCAGCCATGAACTCTGCATGTTGAGCTGAAAACGTAGCAATAAACCCCGCGTTTTGGATCTGGACCGCAGCGATGAACTCTGCATTTTGGATCTGGAACGCAACGATGAACCCTATGTTTTGTTTTTGGGATGCAGAGATGAACTCTGCATTTTAACTCTGGAACATAGAGGCGAGCCTCAGGCGAGCTTGGTGAGCTTCAGGCTAAGTCCAATATTCAGGCGAAGTCCAGTCCTATAGATGGACTTCAGAACTTGCTGCGAAGAATAGGTCATAACTTTCAAACCGTAAGTCGAAATTGGACGAATTATATATAAAATCAACTATCTCAATGAGACAGAGCCGACCAAACCCACCCTAAGTGTTTAGTTTGCTCCCATCCGTTTTGCCAAATTCCTTACGGTTTGAGAGATATCTACGTTTTGATTTGAAGAGACCATCAATTTGTAGTCTCTTTTGCTAGAGCGTTGCAAAGATAGTCATCTTATAACAATAGTCTTGGCTCCTTAAAAATATGAGAGTCATCAGATTGTAACTCCCGATGTTGATTGTGAAGGCTATTGAATTAGAGCTTTCATCGGTTGTTGTGAAGGTTGTCAGACTGTAACCTTAATTGATCTACATAAAAGTTTTCAAATTATAGCCTTCTGAAAGTCATCAAATTATAACTTTTATCATTAGTATTTGATGGGGATCAGCTATCTGCAGTAATTTTTAGACAGCCTACAGAACCCCCTCCAAAGTTTTTAAAAGTTCGCGGTTGACTGAGACGAATTTTCAAAATACTTTGGATCTCAACTCTGATCTTGGAGTTGTTGATTCCTTATCATAAAGGAGTTGTTCTCTGCACTAGCTTCGAAAGCATTTTGGTTGAAGGGATTTGTCACGCAAGACCCATGTGAGGATGGCTTCAAAGAGAAACTGTAGCGACGGTACAAGCTACTCATGAGCAGAAGCTCTCAAACGTCACGTCACGGCTCATCCATTCAGCTAATGGGCCTGCAAACATTCATAGGATTTTTGGCAAACCCCCAACCATCAATAAATTTGATAAGCCTTTACCAACTACCGTTTGAGTTGGGCTAGCATGTGGATTGTCTAAGTCCGTTCCACATGTAACGTTGTGCTAAAAGAATAAACTCTCTTAGACTTAGTTCTATGATGTCGAATACATATACTTTGTTAATTTCATGGGAATGGACTACCCGACAACGCGTGTTAGGCATAGGCTTATCTCTAATTAGGGATTGAGATAAAGTCCTCCATGCGTGAAAGGTATGAATTTTTAGTGCTACGATGTTGACTACGTAGACTTCGCCATTATTACGGGAATAGGCCACCCGATAGTATGTGTTAGATACAGACTTATCTCTAATTAGGAATTAAGATAAAATCCTCCCATGCATGAAAGGCATGGATTTTAGTGTTATTAATAACAACCTGCTACGATATTAAATACGTAGGCTTTTGTCATTTTTACGGGGAAAGACTAACCAGCGACGCGTGTTAGGCGAGACTTATCTCTAATTAAGGATCGAGATAAAGTCCCCCATATATGTAAGGCATGGATTTTTGGTGCTACTGTAATGACCATAAATTTTTAATACTGATTTACATAACGTTCCTGGTATTTAAATATTAAATTTTATTTTTAAAGAGAATAACTATATTTTTACCAATTTTCTAGAAATTTTAATGATTTACAAATCAGGCTTCATATTTATTTGGTTAATTATAAATTAAATTATTTAATTGATCCTGGTAACATTTTAATTATTTTGCTATTTAATTTCGTTTTAATAATAATAATAATATTTCAAATTTTCAATTACCTCTCTCACCCCACGTTTTCCCCCACATCCCCACTTTCCCCTCACACACCAGCCATCACTCCCGTACACCCCATGTCTTTCTCATTAAATAATTCATTTTTCTCTCTCCATCGCTCACTTCCTCTCTCTGCACTCTCTCTCTCTCTCTCTCTCTCTCTCTCTCTCTCCTCCTCCTCTCCCGCTCGCCTTCAGCCTCCAAGAACTCCAGCCAAGCTCCCGACCACCTCAGTCGTCGCCTCCACCACCAACACCATCTCCTCCCCCGCCAGTCCACCTCCATCTCCTCGCCGACGAGCTCCACCAACGCCAGCAGTGCCTCCCTCTCCCCTGAGCTCCGACCTCCAGCCCTCATCACCACCATCCTCTCCACCGCTGCTGTCCGACGCCGCCCAGGACCGCCTCCATCAACCTCGCCACCACCACGAGCTCCGTTCTCCCCTGCTCGCCGCCTCGACGCCAGCCGCAGCCCCATCGCCGTCGTCATCGGCCTCCCCTACACCCGTGCCTAGCTCCGTTCTCCCTCTCCACCACTACAGCTAGCCGCGCCGACAGCCCTCTCGAGCCTCCTGTAACCGCTCAAACCCCGAGGCAAGATCCCGATCCTTATTTAGTTTCGTTCCAATTCTTATATTTGTCATAGATTATTTATGTGCAATCCCGATCCTTATTTAGTTTCGTTCCAATTCTTATATTTGTCATAGATTATTTATGTGCAAGATCCCGATGTTCTTTGACTCGTATTTCCAATTCCAATTCTTATATTTGTCATAGATTATTTATGTGCAAGATCCCGATGTTCTTTGACTCGTATTTCCAAATTTTAGATATATTATGAATTAAATACATGCTTCGATCTGATTGTGATTTGATTATGTTACCATATGAATATTGATAACTGCGTGGGTTTGTTAATGGTTAATATTAATAATGATATTATGATAAGTAATTTAAAGGAATAATTATTTTGTGTAAAAGTGATTATTTTGAGATGTTTTAGAATTTTTATTATGAGCAAAGAGATTATTTGGAAAAAGAGTTGGTTTTGAATAATTATTAAATAGATAAATTAAATAATTTATTTTGGAAAAACAGGTTAATTTAAATTGTTAAACTATTTTGAGAAAATATTATTTTAGAATAATTATATGAATTAAATGAATTTATTTCGGTAGCGGAATCATTTCTGGATAATTATATTAATTAAAAAGAATTTGTTTGAGAACAGAATCATTTGAGGAAAATTATGATAATTTTAAAAGAAATTATTTTGAAAAAGGAAATATTTCTAAATTATGTAGACTATGTTTATGATTTATAATTCTTAATCTTGATTATCTGATATGCTATGATATTAATGCACATGATTAGTTGCATTGATTATTCCTGATTGTGTTTGAGAAACCTTAGTAGTTCATGACTTAGTGGCCTCGTGTGTCATGAACAGACTTAGTGACATGTGTGTGTGCGTTGACCGAGTTTAGGTGGTGAACCCGAATTTCAATGAGGTTTATGGTTGACTTAGAAAAACGAGAAGAGTTGGGATGGGGAAGTTAATGTTCATGTGATCGGATAAGACTGTTGATGTATCTTCCAGGCTCGCTCCCGTGGTTGGTGTCGCCACCGGGGTTGGTTTGTAGGGCTAAAGTGAAGTGTGCACATCACTTTAGTTAGTGAAATCGTTTCGTCACTCGAGTTGTGCTTGAGTTCGAACCAGGCAGAAAACGGTTTACGTGTAGTCCTCTGGCCGCATGTGTAGCGGGATTGGATGCACGTAGGGGATTTGTGAACAGTCAGTATCCGATGACAGGAGCGTTGACTCTGTATGAGATGTGACCGGTGACCTGTTATAGAATGGCTAGTTACATGACCTCGTTTCTTAGCTAGGTATGATTTCTTGTGAGATGTAGGCTAGTTGTGTTTCTCTTTGTACATAGATCGAGATTAATATTTATCAATTTGAGACATATGGTATATACATGAGGGTTTCCTTGTTTGGATTATTTCGCTCGACGTACTACGTCTCTTGTTGTAGATTTTTGAGTATTAATTTCATCTAGTGTATGCCATTGTGACTTGTACGATTGTTTCTAATCTTTAGCTGCATGAACTCGTTACCTGATCGCTTTTGGATGGTTTATGTTATCATGTTTTAGTAGTGTTTTCATGTTGAATTGTGGATTTCAGTTGTACGTTCTTTTGTTGTTTCTGTTATCGTATCGTTTTTCGCATTGGATTTCCGTTCGTTCTATTTTCTTTGTGGGGTCGGGTCTTGCCGTGCGTCATGCACCTGACGTACACCTGTTTTCTCTGGTGTACGTCAGACTTAGAGGAAGAACATGTTCAGCTAGGAGATCGCCAGGAGCCGGAAGATCCTCAACAGGAGTGCCTTGTAGACAGAGCAGAAGAAGTGTCGAAGTCTATTCTTTTCATTTATTAGTTAATGGTTCCAGTTTACTTTTGTAGTTCTTCTCATTCCTGTCTGATCAATGTATTTCATATTTCTTCAGTTCATTTGTTCAGATGTGTATAAGGGTATGTTTGACCCGTATTTTATGTCTCGGATGTTACCCCATTTGTGATATGATATTTCTTTATTCTGAGTTTGTCTATTATATTCTTGATGATTATGATCGGGGACCTGTGACTTCGCATTGTTTTTATTTCCACACGCTTAGCGTATTGGATTGAGAAGAAAAGGGGAAAAAAATAATAGCGTATATTTCTTCTCAATCTAATACGTCGCAGGCTTGTTCACGTTCCGATTCCCGGGTATTTTGGGAAGCGGGGCGTGACAGCTACGATGTTGAATATGTAGACTTTATTGCTGTTTCTTCCTGTGTTATATTTTCACTTGAAACACTGGAAAAAAGTTAGAAGTATCAGAGGTGTAGTATTAACTTGGCATAAATTTTCACTTAGAGTAAAATTCAGAAATTTTCTTTATTATCACTAAGATAATTCTGGAAAATCTTTAATCCGTTGGGGATTTTATAATAAAAACTTGTTATTCTTGTTGAAAAATGATTAACAAGTTCATTATGCGGTTTAACTGTTAGAGGTGTGATGTTAACCTAACAGTATTTTATGGGCCTATCACTCTATTGAAGGAAGTCGATAAGTTAATTTGGTCATCAGAGGTGTTCTGTTAACGTGATAAGATTGTGGACATGTCGCTCTATTGAAGAGAGTCGATAAGTTAATTGTCAGAGGTATTTTGTTAACGTGATAAGATTGTGGACCTATCGCTCTATTAAAGAAAGTCGATAAGTTAATTGTCAGAGGTGTCATGTTAACATGACGTCATCAGAGGTGTAATATTAACGTGATGAAATGATTGGTTATCAGAGGTGTGATATTAACGTGACAGAATTTGTTACAATCAGAACAACTTTATGGACTTATCATCCTATTGAAGAGGATTGATAAGTGGATTGTCAGATGTGTCATATTAACATGCATGATAGGAATTTGTTGCGATCGGAGCAACTTTGAGGACTTATTGTTCTATTGAAAAGAGTCGATAAGTTGATTATCAGAGGTGTAATGTTAACGTGACAGGATTTGTGATTTTTGTGGTTGACAGAGGTATTCTATTGAACATGACAACTCAGAAAATTTATTACTCATAATCCAATGGACCGAAAATAAACCAACCCCCAGTCTTGAATAAGTGTAGGGGGGAAAGTGGTAGACAAGGCACATCGCCTAGTTGGCCACTATCTGTCAAGTCGTTCAGTGGCATTGGAGTATAACGACTATGATTGGAATACGTCACACAGCAGGCCGTTATCTGAAGGATTTGGCTATCAGAGGTAACTGTTAACGTGATAGCTTTGTGGATCTGTCATCCTATTGAAGAGGATTGACTTCAGTGGCCGTAGTATCTTCCCCTTTTGACTGAGAAGATTAGGCTTGGTCTCATTGGTCAGGTTGATTCTGCTTACTTTGTTCTTCGACTTTAACCATTGCAATAATTTTTTGAGCTTGTTCATCTTAAGAGATTAGTGGCTCCAGGAATGGCATCCTGCAACCCTCATTTGTGCTATAAGGTTGGTCTGCAAGTTATGTTGACAAGTCTCCACTAAGGTAGACCGTGTCATACATGTCGGGTATCAAAGAGCCATGCCTCGGAACCTCTTGACGAAGGCTTTGACGGGCTCCCTCTTCTTCTGCTTAGTGGAGAGAAGGGTATGGATGGTGACTTCTGTATCCTCTTCAAAGAATCTTGACAGGAATAGTCTCTCTAGATCAGTCCACTTTTAGATACATCCGACAGGCAGCTTTATGAACCATCAACGGCAACTCCCTTGAGGGTGACAATGAACAAATGAGCCAGTATGGCGTCATTTGATATCATATTCCCAGTCTGTGGATTGAAATGATAGATATGTTGATTCGGTGATCCCATACTGTCAAATATTTGTAGGGTCGAGACCTCAAACTTTGGAGGATAAGGGGTTGCATCTCATTTAGCAGGATAGAGCCTAGCAACTCCCTCATCTTGGAGCTTGCTTCTGTTAGCAATGGTATTGAGGCGGCCTTCCAATTCTTCCATTCTAGTAGGCTGGAGATTCTACTCATTCTCAGTCTCTCTTTCTTCATCAGATGAAGATTCCAGGTTGTGGGCTTCTTGGTCAGAAGCAGCACCATCAACCATTTTTCTCATCCCTTTGCTTATGTGAGGTCGGGATGAGGAAGTTCTTCCTCTTCGAGAAGATTCTTACCTTGGCAGTGAATTTATCTTCTGAGATTTGGCCCTGTCTATGATATATTGAGTCATCAGGATCCAGAGTTCATTGATGGCCTCCTGCTGTACTTTGATCATGGCTTGCTGATCATCAAATCTCTTCACGAGATCTTTATGGTTTCCCGTCATATAGGCGGATCTCTCATGTTCTACGAAAAAACTTGATGATTGAGACTCTGCGATGGCTGGACGTTCGTCATCGGAATTGGTTCCTCTGACTAACCTCCGATAGTTGATAGGGGAATGGCTTATGTTCACGTCCGAGTGTATTGGTAGATTCCTTCAAACTCGTTAGCGATTTCTATGACACATGGAGAACTATCTGTCTCTGACTCATCAGAACTAGAGACTAACGACTTCCCTCTACGGATCACATTGATAGTGACTCCAGGATACTCGGTCTCTGAAGACTTTTTCTTGTAATGACGTCGTCGCTATCTTGCCCGAGCAACGCTCATCAATCAATCGAACACTGATCGCCTGAGCACAGAAGCACAACATTGGCACTCTGAGAGGACCGCAGAAATAAGTTGCTCATATTGACATGAATTAGTGGCTTGTTACACCGGTCTTTCTCTTGATAAAAGTTCCCTTAAATCAGAGACTTGGAAAGTATTTCTCACTGAACGTGAGGTTAAATCTAGAACCCCATGTCCATCAGTAGACGGGACTGGTTCTTGGTGAACATGGATCTTAAATCCATGCTGGTCTTTTCTGACATGACGAATCACATCGTGTTTTGAAGAAAGAACATGAGGGTCATGTTCAGATTGAAGAACGTAAGACTGAGGTCTATGTTTTGCTGGTGAAATGTAGCAATGAGCCTTACGTTTTGGATCTGGAACGCAACGATGAACCCTGCGTTTTAGATCTGGAACGCAGCGTGAACCCTGCGTTTTGTTGTTAGGACGCAAAGATGAACTCTGCATTTTGACTCTGGAACACAGAGGCGAGCCTCAGGTGAGCTTGGTAAGCTTCAGGCTAAGTCCAATATTCAGGCGAAGTCCAGTCATGCTGTTCGCGGTGAAAATCGTGTCTTTCTTCATTGATTCCATTGCGATCTTAAATAACAACTTTTTGAGTTACAAAGATCCGGTCTTTTTTATAAGATCCGGTTACAACGAAAATCAAAGAAAATAAAAGAAAAATTACAACTTTCTCCTTTTGTGTCGAACGAATCACGAGCTCCTGTTTTGCGGTCACTCGCTTTTGTGGGTTCTTCGCCTGCGCCAGGGTTTATCCGTGGACCACCACGAGATCTAGATCCGGTCGGATCTAAACAGTACGATGGGTATTATTTCACCAAGGAAATAATAGCCGGGGAGGATTAGTTCACTAAGGAAATAATCGACCAAATCTCGGGATCTAAGACCAAGCTTAGATCCGGAGTACGTCTGCGTAGATCTGAGATCCGGTCCTCTCGAACTCCTGCCTTATTTGGCGTTGACGATCGCCGAGCACCAGATCTGGATGAGCAAGTCCTCGAAGTCCTAAAGTTTGAATCTTTTTTTAGATCTGAGTCTTCAATCCAGCAGGGCTTTGCCTCCAAAAAATCCAACCTTCACAAATGAACACTCAATGGCCTATTTATAGGCTCTCAGATCTGTGCCCGCGCACAGATCTGGGCGGCCACCCATGGGTGGCTCGGCCACCGAGCCACCTAGAGGTGGCTCGATTTTGGCCGAGTCCCATAGGTGTTGGGTTTTCTGTCTTTTCCCGTTTTCAATTCAGTCTGTGATTCGGTTCTATGGTTGATTCGGACTCTGATTTGTTGATCTGATTTGGCAGTAGATCTGATTCCTGATTAGGCAGTAAATATTCGGACTCTGATTTGTTGATCTGATTTGGCAGTAGATCTGATTCCTGATTAGGCAGTAAATCCACTCTTGAGTTCGAATCCGAAATCGATCTTGATTCGATCGTGATTCGTCTGAGTCCGCTCTTGTTTGAATGACTCGTTGATTCCCCGAACTGTTGGCTTGATTCCACGCTCGAATGGATGTATTCCGTTGCTTGCGTGCGATTCGTCAACCTCGTCGCCTCGTTGGTTCGTCGGTTTATGCCGAGCTATGCTAAGGGACCTATAAGCAATTTTATATGCCTACAGATACCCCCTCCAAAGTATTTCAGCCTCGTTCTTTTATAGATGAGTCAGGAATACTTTGGATATGATTGTCCCAACCTTCAGTCGGTGTAACGGGACCTTGGAATGGCTTCTATTCTTGATTCCTTCAATCCTTCAGGCTATTCGGTGCTTTGTCGAACGTCTGTAAGGTTCCGATGCTGCATTTATTGTCTGACCGTTGTCGGAATTTTGAACTTGAAGTCGATTCCTGATTTTCTGATCTTTAGCTCGTGCTCGTTGGTTCAACATAGAACTGACCATAAATTGTTGGCTCTGAGTCTTTATTTGCGACGCGTTGTCCGGCGTAGTGTTGTTGAGTTATCCTTAAGAATAAAAATATTCTCCAGGAACTTCTCCACCAACAATATAGGGAATAGTTTATACTCTTATACCTTATTGCACAAGACCAACTAATGGAGCTGATGCGTCAGTGACTTTCGTATTTATAGGATTTTTGGCAAATCCTCAGCCATCAACGGGTTTGATGCGCCTTTACCGACTACCGTTTGAGTCGGGCTAGCATGCGGATTGTTCAAGTCCGTTCCGCATGTGACGTTAAGCTAAAAGAGTTAACCCTTTTAGTGCTACGATATTGAATACGTAGACTTCGTCTTTCTCCTGTGAAAAGACTAAACAGCAACGTGTATGAGACGTTGACTTAGGATTTTTGGCAAATCCTCAGCCTTCAACGGATTTGACATGCTTTTACCGATTACCGTTTGAATCGGGCTTACATGCGGATTGTCTAAATCCGTTCTGCATGTGACGTTGTGCTAAGAGAGTTAACGCTCTTAGTGCTACGATATTGAATACGTAGACTTCGTCTTTCTCCTGTGAAAAGACTAAACAGCAACGTGTATGAGACGTTGACTTAGGATTTTTGGCAAATCCTCAGCCTTCAACGGATTTGACGTGCTCTTACCGACTACCGTTTGAATCGGGCTTACATGCGGATTGTCTAAATCCGTTCTGCATGTGACGTTGTGCTAAGAGAGTTAACTCCCTTAGACTTGATGCTACAACTTCGAATATGTAGACTTCGCCATTGTTATGGGAATAGGCTACCCAGCAACGTGTATTAGACGCTGACTTATCCCTACTTAGGCTTCGGGATAAAAATACCCCAGACTGGTATTCTGGTGTCTTTTTCAATCGGTAAAAGACTAAACCGGCGACACGTGTTAGGTGTCGACATATCCTTTCTTAGGATTCAGGATGACATTCCCCATGCGTGTAAGGCATGGATTTTGGTATTATTAATAACAACCTGTCACAATGTTGAATATGTGAACGGGTGTTCTTTTTAAACGGTTAAGAACTGACCGGCAGCGCGTGTCAGGCGCAGACTTATCCTTGCTTAGGTTTCAGGATAGAATACCCCAGAATCAAACTCTGGTGTCTTTTTCTTCGGAGAAAGACTAAACCGGCAGCGCGTGTTAGGCGCAGACTTATCCCTGCTTAGGATTCGGGATAAACTTCCTATGATGAATCCTAAATTCTTGGAAAAGGGTTGGTGTGGGAAAGGGAGAATTTTATATTCTATCTCCCGACACTGAAGAAGAAGAATTTTATATTCTATCTTCAGCTGGAAAGGAGACTCGAGGTGGGATCTCCACCCCCAGAATCCGGAAAGGTGAAACTGAGAGTGGGATCTCCACTCCGAGAATCGAAAAGATTCGGATAACCCTAACTGTCGGAAGGTTTGATTACCGAACTAAAGGTGAATTTCTCGTTTATCGAGAGTGAATTGTGGTTTTGGTCCTAACTGTAGGAAGGTTTGACCAAGCAGGAGTTTGAGATGACCCTAACTGTAGGAAGGTTTGATCACTCGATTTGAAAGTGGACCTCTCGTTCATTGGAGGAATCGAGAGGGGATTTTGGTTGTGGTCCTAACTGTAGGAAGGTTTGACCAATCGGAAGATTTGAGACGATCCTAACTGTAGGAAGGTTTGATCGCTCGATTTGTGGACCTCTCGTTCATTGGGGGAATCGAGAGGGGGAGAGTGTTGAGTGCACAGACGCGGGGAGAATTTGACCGGATTATCCCTAAGAATACACTATATGGATTTCTTTTGGGAACTTCCCGTTACATGAATCATCCACCCCCAGCTTCCTTTGCAAAACTGGGTATGGTATTGTACTCAGTTGGGTGTCCGGGTTATCCTTAAGAATATCAAGCATGGTATTCTCCAGGAACTTCCCGTGAAAGAAAGGAAACAGTTTAGACTCATATACCTGTTGGAGTATGTAAGGAAGCAGTTTAACCTCATGCACTTGTTGGAGGATTGAGAAACAGTTTATACTCGTATACTCTTTGGAGTCTTTACTTAATTGAGAGCAAAGCAATCCTTGGTGGGATGAACGACCCTCCTGTGGTATGCACAATACTTTGGGTCCGTAGTGTTGTCAGCTTCCTCCTGATTTGTGATAGGTGGTAGCTTGATCTTGTTACCTTCAAGGAGGGATTCGAAGATGGCTGGAACGTCTTCATCCTTGAAGGAATACTCTCTTTGGAGTCTCGGACCCGAAGCCTTTTGCTGCCTTTGGGATTGTTGTTGTGACGTTTGATTAGCACCCTCAGCAGCTGCAGGTGCCTTGCCCTTACCACGAGAGGTGAAGTTTGAGTTGAGCGGATTAACCGTCTGTCGGTTCCTCTCGGCCTTCTTCCTTCGGAGGAAGCGTTCGGCTTGTTCACCGCGCACCTTCAAGTCTTTCCAAGTGTTAGACTTCAAGTCTTTCCAAGTATCAGACGGTGCTGTTCCCATTGCTTCCAACACGTCCAGTGCAAGGTTGTTGTGGCAAGTCTGGAGGATGAACTCTCAGTGATCGGGTCCCGACAGTTCATCGCCTTGTTCCGGAACCTCTTGACGAAGGTGTCGACTAACTCCCCGTCTTTCTGCTTCTCATCGAGCAATGATCTGATAGATATCTCGGTGTCGTCGTCGAAGAAATTGGTGAGGAACATGGTCTCCATATCATCCCAGCTGTTCACGCTACCTGGCTTGAGGCGGCGATACCAATCGAAGGCGGCTCCGCGAAGGGTGCCGACGAATGACCGCACCATCAGAGGCTCATTGCCGGAGATTACCCCCAGGTGCGATTTGAAGTAAATCAAATGCTGAGTGGGTGAACCCTTCCTATCAAACGGCGTGAAGTTAATTAGGTTGAACTTCGCCGAATATGGGATCGATTCCCACTCTCTGGGGTAGGGACAAGGAACGCCAGTCTTCTTTATCTCTTGAGCGGAAATCAATGTATTGATTTTGCTCTCGAGATTTTTGATTTTCAGACTTTCACCCGAGTTTTCGTCAGCACGATTCTGAGGTGGAAGCGTGGTGTTGTGACTAGCATTCTCGTTACCACCCCCTGCATTGACGGGAGGATTATTGGCATTACGAGCTTCATTCGTATCCTCGTCTCCCTGATGAACTTGGTTGTGACGGCTTGGTTCGCCTTGCTGGTTCGTTAGTGATTGAATTTGTTGCTCATGCATTTCTCTCATATTCTGCATGGCCATCTGCATTTCAAACCTGAAGGTCTCTTGTTGCTTAGCTAAGGCGTCTTCAAGCATCTTAGCCACTTGCTCCACGCTTATCATGAATGACTCGTGGGGTTGTCCTTCGCTGGACACCGTATTGTCTGATGCGACAGCAGAGCAGGAATCTGATTCTTCATCTTCTGATGGTAACCTTGTCTGAACCCTACCATAAGTTCCTCGTATGATGGCTCCAGACCTCAGACGAGTTAGATACTGGGGTATCGGCGGAATTGACTCGGGATTATCCCTTGTCGATGCCCTTTTGCTGGTCATATTGGTGGTGACCCTCGGAAATTCTCCATCTTCAACCACCGTTCTTCTTTGCCGGAAATGCCTATGCCTTGGTTTTGGTGCTTCGATAATAAGCCTTTCGAACACCAAAACTCTCTCGGTGACTGCCTTGATGCAGTTGCACTCAGACAGTACCGCCCGAATGAGATTTGAACAAGGGCACTGAGTTTCTAGCCTTCGAGGACTTCTCTTTCTGGTTTTGCTCGTACCCCCAGCACGATAGTACAACTTGTCCGTTTGAAAGTCGGAGCAACCTATCGTGTGTTGGCACGATTTCTCAGGTATAACGTAATCATCCTCAGACGATAACGTTTCCTTCTGAGAGCGAACTACCTTCTTCGGGCTTTCAAAAGTTACGCGCCTCGAAATATGCCTTTTTGGGCGTGAGTTCTCAGCGGGCTCTTGGACTTCAATGCGCAAATTGGTGCGCATAGCTGCCCTGATTTCTTTATCACGTTGGAGATGACGGCGACCCCCAGCGTGTTGAGTCGTTCTGGGCTTCTTCATTGGGCCCAAACGATCTTGAACAGGAGCTTTGCCTCTCTCGTCGGGAATTGGACTGAGGCGCTCCAAGACTGACTTCCTTTTCTGGGATGGTCCTGCGGGATCTCCCAGAGCAGTTGTGGAAATCATCGGTGGTTTGGATTGATTCGCCGGAAGTTGAACTTTCGACGGCTGCAGTTGACGCTCTTTGGTCTGAACCGCCGCTTCAGACTTCGGCCTCCAAACTTTGCTGGTTGATGGCGGCTTCTTGGCCACTTCCTTCTGCAACTTCCTACGGGCTTCTTCGGCTTGAGCCTGCGCCTGCGCTGATAGTGCACGGCGTTTGCGGATGCGCTCTTCGAGTGTTGAACGGTTCCGTTTGACCCGGATCCATTCGTTCGTCGGCGGCTTGGAGGAACCGCCATTCTTCAGTTGTTGAGGCTGTTTGCCTCTTTTGTTCTTCAGATCCACATTGTAGCGGATCCCGTCAACGGACTCCATGGCCTTTGCGAACTGTTTCGCAAGGCGTTGACGTTGCCTTTGGCGGGCTCTCTTTGAGAGAGTCATCACGCCTTCTGCGGCAGAAAGGTTGGCCAGAGCAGATCCGACCTGGTTGGGGATTGGAGGAATCTTACCCAATGTAACTTTGGCATCCAGCGGGGCGAGATCTTCGTTGGTGTTTTCCACGTCTTCATACCAACGAGTTTTTCTCCTGGAGGAGAACTTGGACTTCTTGGACTTGCGGGGGGAGGTTGATCCGGACGAGGACGACAAGTATTCCTCGAACTTCTGTTGGTTGAACTCGTATTCAACCTCCTCCACGACTGGGATTGAGATCCGCGGCTGCGACGCTCCGATCTTGGCAGCGAGATCGGTGGCTCCCACTGTGGTCGCCAGATTGTTCGCGGTGAAAATCGTGTCTTTCTTCATTGATTCCATTGCGATCTTAAATAACAACTTTTTGAGTTACAAAGATCCGGTCTTTTTATAAGATCCGGTTACAACGAAAATCAAAGAAAATAAAAGAAAAATTACAACTTTCTCCTTTTGTGTCGAACGAATCACGAGCTCCTATTTTGCGGTCACTCACTTTTGTGGGTTCTTCGCCTGCGCCGGGGTTTATCCGTGGACCACCGCGAGATCTAGATCCGGTCGGATCTACACAGTACGACGGGTATTATTTCGCCAAGGAAATAATAGCCGAGGGTACTATTTCGCCAAGGAAATAGTAGCCTTTAATTCTCGGGATCAAAGACCAAGCTTTGATCCGGAGTACGCCTGCGTAGATCTGAGATCCGGTCCTCTCGAACTCTTGCCTTATTTGGCGTTGACGATCGCCGAGCACCAAATCTGGATGAGCAAGTCTTCAAAGTCCCAAAGCTTGAATCTTTTTTAGATCTGAGCTTCGAATCCAGCAGGGCTTCGCCTCCAAAAAATCCAACATTTTCAAATGAACAAAGGGGGGCCTATTTATAGGCTCTCTGAACTGTGCCCGCGCACAGATCTGGGTCGGCCACCCACAACCTCTTCAAATGAACACTCAAGGGCCTATTTATAGGCTCTCAGATCTGTGCCCACGCACAGATCTGGGCGGCCACCCATGGGTGGCTCGGCTAGCCACCGAGCCACCTAGAGGTGGCTCGGTTTTGGCCGAGTCCCATAGGTGTTGGGTTTTCTGTCTTTTCCCGTTTTCAGTTCCGTCCGTGATTCGGTTCTGTGGTTGATTCGGACTCTGATTTGTTGATCTGATTTGGCAGTAGATCCGTGTGACGCCCCAGGGTTCACACAAGGCTGCAGTCCCAGGTAAAACCCGGATTGTCAAACCTGCCAAGCACCAACCACCATGCTATGACAAGTTTCACCATCACAATCACTATCTCTCTAGTGGAAACAATAAATAGGTGAAGGTACAGACAGGTAAAAATAGAAATAGGACAACACTGGATATACACAGAAGAAGCATAAGAAAAATCAATAATGAGCCCAACTGGAATAAAATAGACATATCTCTGAGTCTGAACTGAATCTCGAATACAATGAGTCACATAAACAAAGTCTCACAATAGCTCTCAACTCTATGAAAGTCACATAAACAAAGTCTCACAATAGCTCTCAACTCTATGAAACAAAATACCAATTTAGATTCTGAAAATGATTAACTATATGTGGAGTTCTACAATAACTATAAAATATGATAAGTAACTAAATGGACAACTAAGAAGTCCCATCAACCTGCGACTCTCCGTGCGCCAGACTCGCTGCCTGAAAGGGGGGAAAACAACGAGCGTCAAAGCGCTAGCGAGATCATCACTACCTCTCCCCAGGGGAAGGGGTAGGAGTATATAAGAAAATAGAGTCAGTACATACATATATCAAATCATTCATATAACTCTCTATGAATGAAAAACAAATAATCAATGATAAATACTCCAATCTCCAATATAAAGAATACTCATCTCATCTCGAATTACGTCCGAGTGACCTGCTCTAATATAAGAGGATACCAACTAAGCTAAAACAAATATATCTGCCGTCCATAACGGGTGTACAAATTCTCAAAGGAAAATACCCTACTCACGGGCAATCTATCTGGGAAGTAAAACTTACAACTGATCAATTATCTATGTGTGCATCATATTGTACTATAGCGATACTTTTGTAATGCTCGTTACTCAATCGCTCTGCGGCAATAGGATTTATTATTTTCCTATTCCGGATACATATAATAACGATACTTTTGTAATATTCTTACTCAATCGTTCTGCGGAAAATAGGTTTTATCTCCCTATTTCCGGATACATGAATTTACGATACTTTTGTAATATTCTTACTCAATCGTTCTGCGGCAAATTGGTTTTATCTCCCTATTTCCGGATACATGAATTAACGATACTTTTGTAATATTCTTACTCAATCGTTCTGCGGCAAATAGGTTTTATCTCCCTATTTCCGGATACATGAAATAACTATACTCTTTCATATGTATTCATCAGCTCAACGTGCGATAAAAAGTATGTTAACGCAACATAATCTAAGTGTACGTGCACATATCTCGGTGTGCGTGTCCATTTCTGGTGTTCATCATTATCCCAGATGTTAAATAACTCTTATGCATTATACATAACAGTACAAGATTGAGAAAATCTCTCAAAAATAACAAACAAGAGCAAAACTCAAGAAAACATTTACGTAATCTATCAATTTATTTCAAATCAGCACATCTGCAGTTTTCTGCATAACATATTATTAGTAAATTGAGAATATCTTTCTCTAGACAAACTCTTTTTAAGAATAGTTTTTCGTTTTGGAAACTAGACTCATATATCTATCATTTAACACTGATTTGGCTCAGTTTGGAGTTCATATGATACTTCAAATTTCCAGTCAAACATTTTATATGTGCAGCAGATTTTCTGCAGAACATATCATCAGTAAATTGAGCATATCTTTCTCTAGAAAAACTATCTTTAGGTATGGTTTTCTGTTTTGAAAACTAGATTCAAATATCTTTCAATTGGCATTTGTTATTTCAAATTTCTAGTTCAATAGTATATGTGCAGCAGATTTTCAGCAGAACATAACAAGCATGATTATATGCACAAGAGATCATATGTAAACCTTCAATCATGCACGAAACTTTAAAACGAAGAATAAGACATCTAAAATTCCGATAAACAATATTTAAATTATTTTTAGATCTTAAAACACTTCTGTAAATTCGTGCTTAATCTCTTTAACATGAAAAGACCTAGTCTTTATACATATATACAAAAGATCCAATTTTTATACACAAAATAATTGATTAGGCTCTATAAAACTCATTAAAAACTCTTCAAAAATATTTTAAAAACTGGGAGGGGATTAGTAGAGATGATACTCGCCTGGGGTTGTAGGAAAACTTGTTAGAAGCAACGTCGAAGGAGATCTCCACTCCAAAAGCCAAAAATCAACAAAAACCCAACTTGAAAGCCTCCAATCTTCTCCAATAATTCAAAATAGGTTTTATGGGGGTTTGGTGGCTGTTAGGGTTCTTAGATATGATAAAAGAAAGAAATTTTCGTGAAAAATACATGTATTTATAGAGGCAAACCCGAAACAAACCTGTTATACCCGAACCAGGAAACCTAGTCTGACTAGGAAAATACTCCTTCGGTATTTTAGCTGTAACTTTCTCATCCGAACTCAGAATGAGGTGATCTAAGACTTGTTGGAAATCTGCTGAAGAGACCTACAACGTTGGTCTTTTACACTTTTCCAAATTCTAACTGAATCGGTGTGCAAAACATAAATACTCATAACTGGTCATTATTTCCAGATTTTCACTCTTTTGGCCTTTGTGCATATTTTGTGCATTTGCACTCATATTTTCACAAATATATATTGAATTGATCTCAAATCAATTCTTATCACATCCAAATATCAAAATATATTATTTTTTATAATATAACATATTTATCATTATTTATCATAAAATATTCAAATTTACGGGGTTTTACAATCCGATTCCTGATTAGGCAGTAAATCCACTCCTGAGTTCGAATCCGAAATCGATCTTGATTCGATCGTGATTCGTCTGAGTCCGCTCTTGTTTGAATGACTCGTTGATTCCCCGAACCGTTGGCTTGATTCCACGCTCGAATGGATGTATTCCGTTGCTTGCGTGCGATTCGTCAACCTCGTCGCCTCGTTGGTTCGTCGGTTTGTGCCGAGCTATGCTAAGGGACCTATAAGCAATTTTATATGCCTACACATGCAGATAGACTTTAGAACATAACTTGCTGCGAAGAACATGTTATAACTTTCAAACCATAAGTCGGAATTAGACGAATTATATATGAAAATCGACTATCTTGATAAGACAGAGCTGACCAAACCCTTCCAAAGGGTTTGATTTGCTCTCATCCATTTTGCCAAATTCCTTACGGTTTGAGAGATATTTGTGTTTTGATTTGAAGAGACCGTCAATTTGTAGTCTCTTTTGCTAGAATGTTACAAAGATCATCATCTTATAACCTTCGTCTTGGCTCCTTAAAAATATAAGAGTTGTCAGATTGTAACTCTCGATATTGATTGTGAAGACTATTGAATTAGAGCTTTAATCAGTTGTTGTGAAGGTCGTTAGACTGTAACCTTCATCGATCTACATAAAAGTTTTCAAATTGTAGTCTTCTAGAAACTGTCAAATTGCAACTTTCATCATTAGTGTTTGATGGGGATCAGCTATCTGTAGTAATTTTTAGACAGCCCATAACCCTAATTGTCGATGTATAGAACTTGAGTCTTGAACATAAAACAATATAGTGATATAAGCTTGTAGATTAAAAACCCTAGTTTGATGTAAAGATATGTGAATATAAATACTAAATGAACTAAATGTATTAATTTGATGTTTAGCATCGTGGTTAATTTCTAAAATGATGAACTAGTTAGGTTTTGAACCCTAATTGTACAAACTTAATCTGATTAGTTATGTTTAAAGTATTTTTTTAAATCCCAAAGATCATGTTATGATGATAAATAATTATTTATTCAAACCCTAGTATGTTAAACACATGATTAAACATGTTTCTATACCCCATAATGATGTTCTATAAGTTCTTTTTGTCGAAATTGTCTTAACTTCACGAGACTCAAACCTGAGTTCTGGACTCTGGTTGGTCAACCGAAGCCTGTGCATCAGTCAACCGATCCTACCCTGAATTTGTGTAATTCTTTATTCAATCGAAGTTTATTTTTACGCATGTTTATGCGATTGGCTGTCGGTCGACCAATGCCCTAGGGCAGTCGACCGACATCATGTCTTGTTTCTGATGATTTTTCTTGCACATTGTTCGTGAACACGGGGTTCGAGATGTACAACGATTTACATGTATGACATAGACATACACCTATGGAGGCTTGGCACACGCGGACTTTCGGGAAGGGGATAGTTGCGTGTATTATTTTTACCACGATAGGGAGACGATTAGTTAGAACAATATATGTGTGTATATGGATATTGTTGATGGGCACAGCTCAGTACTGCTTAAGGTAGTGCATCGGTATGCCGTTGAAGCAGGCCATTGAGCCATAATTGCAGGATACCTGAATAGGTAGTCCGTTCCACATGGTAATGCGATGAGAATAATGAGCCGTATTTATATGATGCCTAAGAAGGCAATCAGTTCCGCATGGTGATGCGATGAGGATGTCTGAGGAGACAGTCCGTTTCACATGGTGATACGATGAGGCTAATGAGTCGTACCTATAGGATACCTGAATAGGCAGTCCGTTCCGCACAATGATGCGATAAGGCTAGTGGGTAGTATTTACTTAGGATGCTTGAACATGTAGTCTGTTTCGCATAGTGATGTAATGATATCATAAAACTTTGCAAGAGATAACATTGTAAAATGTATGACAGTTGAATCTTGAGCGGGAGATCGTTCATGTAAATGGTTCACCATTGAGTTATATTGTGACGGGCTATATAGTATTGTGGATTTCACAGGATTATGTACTGATATTTGTATTGACTACCCAAGGGTAGCATGATATGTTGGGTTGACATATATGGCTTGGTTTGGTTGACATTTTAGTATTGCATTTCTTTATTCCTTTATTTTTAGTTTTAAAGTTGATATTTAGCGATTCACAATTTAAGACATATGGTATATACATGAGGGTTTTCTTGTTTGAATTATTTCACTCAATGTACCAGTCTCGTGTTGTGGATTTCTAAGTATTAACCCCATCTAGTACACGGTAAATGATTCAGGTAGACTATGCATATATAGGTAGAGCCTCCATCATACTTAGCAGCCATTTCCCCTAGGGGAGGATGTAGATGATCTTGCTAGTGCTCTGACGCTGTTATTTCCCTTTCTTTTTAGGCAGCGGATCAGAGTTTCAGAGAGTCACAGGTTGACGGAGATTTTGCATAGTCGCCGTCATTTTTTGATAGACAACTTGTGCTCCACATTAGTTTAGTATTTGTTTAGTGATTTATAATCTTGTATTTTATTTTGAAGGCCGAGAGCCTTAGTACTATTTTAGTTGACCCTGTGTATTGAAATATTTCACATTTCTTCACTTCATCAGTTGTACTCTTTTTATTCAGTTGGGACATGATCATATTCTTTGGATATTTCTTTCTCTTGGCATGTTCATTATATTTTTTACTTTTCTCATATCTATTTGTACATGCACCATTCTTAATTGATTATACTAGAGAGATATTATTGTGATGGTGAAATGTGTTATTGCACTATGTGGGCGCATGACAGGTTTAACATCTCTGGATTTACCTTGAATTGCAGCCTTGTGTAAAACCAGGAGCACCACAGGTTGGGTGCCCATGACTTAATATGGACGCCTGGGTCTTCTAGCCCTGTTGTGTCGATCAAGTGATAATGTAGGAGTCGACCGACAGGCAAGTGTGCCTTGGGTTTACCCTGAGAAGGCACGAAGGTCTTTTTATCAAAATGACAACCCGAAAGTTAGGTGCCTGATACGAGTTGCCGTGCGAGCACCTTTGATCGCGGAATTATCAAAGGTGGGTAGAGGAGAAAACAATAAGAGCACAAGAATAACTCAGGTTTTGGACGAAGGAAAATACCTTCTCTAGATTATGAGTATGCAATTTACAATCTCTCACAATCTCACTCTAGAATTGAAGAACATGCTCTCCAAATCTCAATTATAATTTTTAATCTCTCTTGATTAAACTCTCTGATTGTTTTAAACCCTAAAACAATCCCTTATATAGATGTACAAACGTGGATGGCAATTTGGTAAATAATCAGACCCAAAACCAACAGGAATTCATGTGAACAGAAACCCAAACGAACCAGGAAACCCTCAATGAGTCGACTCATGACTGAGATGAGTCGACTCGTCAGAAACTGGACAAAACTCAAAAACCAGCAATGAGTCGACTCATGACAGTCATGAGTCGACTCAACCTAATGAGTCGACTCATGACTGTTATAAGTCGACTCACAGGCTGAAAACTGGATACTTCGATTCTTCTGCTCGTCGTCTCGTTTCACGCTTCCTCCTGCGTTCCCTTGTACTGTTTGACACCTCTATTCTCATGCTATCATGAGAATCATCTATCCTCAAGCTCCCATGAGGATCGCTAAGTTCCGAAGAGAAGATACACTCGTATCATGGGTCCCCTCTTTAAGAACTTGAAGTCCCATTCAAGTTAGAACTTTTGCTGAGGAAACTCTCGAGCTTCTCCATCTTTTCTGCACCACCTGGCCTTGCTAGGAATCCGGTCTCGATGTCCGATTGGAAATAACTCATTCATCACGCGTCTCGTCGTAGTCACCGTTCGCTCTAAGTTGCAATCCTTTGTTGATGGCTTTTCTGGAAGTCTAATGCACAGCGAGACAAACTTCTTGCTTGCATTCACTAGTCTCTTCACTCGCGTCACCATCCCCAAGCTTGTCTCCTTTGGAAGAGATGCCGAACAAAATATGAACCTTACACCATCCTTAGTGAGGGTGTACTTCTGAGCCCGTCTCTCATAGATCGCATATCTATCCCATAAGTACGGATTGCCCAGTATAATCTGACAAACATCCAATGGAACGACGTCGCACGTGACCTCGTCAATATACGACTCGTGGAGCGCAAATCTGACAGTACATTGATCAACTACACTCAGTTTCTCCTCCTTCTGAATCCACCCCAATAGGTAGGGCTTTGGATGCTTGACCGTCTTCAGACCCAGCTTCTGAACCAATGCCTCGGATATCAAATTCTTCTCGCTACCCAAATCAACAATGGCATCAACCAAACTGGTCTTCACTTGCAACTTAAGAACAAAGAGCTGCTCCCTCGGGTCTTCGTCCTCTTTCGTGGCCTGTTTCCCCGCCATAAGGTTGAGACTGCTGTTGGGCTCTGTCATCCCCGGGACTTATTTCGAACCTTGAGCTATCACGTATGCCTTTTTCTTCTCCTTCCTCTTCAACCCTCTTGGCTTCAGATGAAGATACTTCTCCCAGCATCGATCAGCTTCGTGCCCTGTCTTCTCATAGTGACTACAAATCAGTCCTGCTTTCCCTGGATCACCCTTCTTCTTCTCCTCCTTAGATTGAGAACCATTAGACTCACCTCCCGTCTGTTTGGAGTCTCCCTTAGCCTCGTTGCCCTTCTTTTGCTTGCCCTCGATGGCAATGGCCTTCACGCTCGTCTCTGTAATAGTCTCGACCGTGAATAACTTCATCTCCTTCCGGATATAATCGCTCAATCCCGCCATATACTTCATAAATACGGAATATTCCTCTGTCGTAATGTTGAGGACCATCGCCTGTTGCTGAAACTCCGTGGTGTATTCTTGAACGGTTTGATTGACCCTTTAGCGCAAGTCGTACCACTTCTACCAACGCTCTTCAAGGAATCCCACTGGGTAGAACTGCTTCCTCAGTAACTCCTTGAACTTGTTTCACGACACCGCCTTCTTCTCCTGCTTGCAGTAGGATTTCCATCACGTCAATGCGTACCCTGAAAGCTTCAAAGTCGCGAACACAATCTTCTCCTTGGATGAATATCCGTAGAGGGTGAAGTATATCTCCATACGCTCAATCCAATTATCGACCTTCTCCACATTGACACTCCCATCATAGATAGGAATCTCCACTTTGAAATCTATCTTTAAATTTTGGTAATTATTTTTACCTTCTTGATGTCCAGCAGTCCTAACAATCTCAGTTCCTCCATCTGAATCAGACTTCCCGCTCTCTTCATCAGACTCGACGAGTTTCTTCTTACCCTTCGAAGAAGATTCCTCCCTTTTGTCCCCTTTGTTAATGAGACCTACGAGCTGACTGAGCGTCGAACCAATCGTCTCAATCTGCTTCTCCATGGCATCAAGTCTTGTTGAGTTATCTGCTTCAAACATATTCTCTTTCCTTAAATCTTGGGCTCCTTCCAAGGAAGTAAGGATCTCGCCAAGCTTCTTGTATTGTGATCGAGTAAGGACCATACACAGGATGCCCCTTCTCCGGATCTGAAGCTCTAATACCAACTTAATACGAGTTGTCGTGCGAGCACCTTTGATCACGGAATTATCAAAGGTGGGTAGATGAGAAAACAATAAGAACACAAGAATAACTCAGGTTTTGGGCGAAGGAAAATACCTGCTCTAGATTATGAGTATGCAATTTACAATCTCTCACAATCTCACTCTAGAATTGAAGAACAGGCTCTCCAAATCTCAATTACAATTTTTAATCTCTCTTGATTAAACTCTCTGATTGTTTTAAATCCTAAAATAATCCCTTATATAGATGTACAAACGTGGATGGTAATTTGGTAAATAACCAGACCCAAAACCAATAGGAATTCGTGTGAACAGAAACCCAAACAAACCAGGAAACCCTCGATGAGTCGACTCATAACTGAGATGAGTCGACTCGTCAGAAACTGGACAAAACTCAAAAACCAGTAATGAGTCGACTCATGACAGTCATGAGTCAACTCAACCTGATGAGTCGACTCATGACTGTTATGAGTCGACTCACAGGTTGAAAACTGGATACTTCGATTCTTCTGCTCGTCGTCTCGTTCCACGCTTCCTCATGCGTTCCCTTGTACTGTTTGACACCTCTATTCTTATGCTATCATGAGAATCATCTATCCTTAAGCTCCCATGAGGATCGCTAAGTTCCGAAGAGAAGATACACCTGTATCAGTGCCTAGGAGTTAATGTGGATGCCTGGGTCTTCTGGCCCTGGCTACTGCCTTATAAGCTCGGGCACCCTCCATGTCTATGTACCCATGAGCTTTGGCCATTAGTTGCTCATAATTGGCAACTGGCTTCTTGGCAAGTGAGTCGGTCAATTCGTTGCTCTACAAGCCGGCCACAAGAGCGAACATAGCAACCGCACTCTCTGGGTCATTGACCTCCAGCCTCTTCATCTGGAACCTCTTGAAGTAGGCTCTAAGGCTCTCTCCAGGCTTCTGGCTCATCTGGATCAGCACATGAGGGGACAACTTTTGCTTGGTGTTAGCTAGGAAGTGGTGGATGAACTTCCGACTGAGTTGTCAAAAGCTGCTGATGGACTTCTTCTTAAGAGCATTCCACCCGAGCTTGGCACTCATCGAAAGATTGATGAGGAAGCATCAGCAAATAATCGCTTCTAATGCTTGGAACATGCTCATCACATCATAATAGTTCTGGACATGCCCAGAGAGATCTCATGCACCACTGTGCTTCTCCAGCCCCTTCTACTACTGTAGGGGCCTCTGGATACGATCGGGTGTACAGACCGGTCGCAGAAGCCATCGGGGGGAACACCCCTCCTTTATGATGATCTCATGAATGCCAATGTGAGAAGTTCAAGATGCCTCACATGGAGAAGTACCCCGATAGTCTTAATGACTCATTGGACCACGTCGGCACCACCATGCCTCAGATCACTTCACATTTAATGCTGAGGTGACTTCTCCTCCACTCGTCAGCCAACACGTGTAAAGTAGGTGCTGGTGCAGCCGCCAGTCCATACTTGTTTATCGACATCCTGTGCTCAACCGAAGTGACCATTATACCATTTTTCTACTAGTATAAATAGAGGTACTATTCTAACATATAGGTGATCTTTTTTTGGATCTTCTAAGCAATATCTGCAAATTATAGTGCACTACATACAAGAACTAGCACAATTATTCATTTTCCCTACTCAAGTTCACTACCTGACTTGATCGTCGGAGGAACCATGGGTGAACTAGTTCCCGTCCTCTCACAAACTGTTATTTGTGCAGGCTTCAGCTACTCAACAGAACCGGACATTCGGGGAAGGAAGCGACCCCTAATCAACCTCACCCCCATCATATATATTTGACTGTTTGATTTATAACTGTCAATAGCTTGTGCTTTTTACAATCAATATATGATGTAAGTGAGGGCTCTTTCAAGTGACAATTTTGTTGTGCTCATTCAAGGTAAGTGAAGGCTATGATGATGGTATTCTTTTAAGAAAATAATCTAAAATATACAATCAAAGTTTCTAGTTGCACATGTTTAGGCGAGGCAATATTTTGTTGCCTACATTGCTACTAGATATGATCCAGTATGACATACCTTGATGAGTTGAAAAATTATCTGAGCCCACCTTTGCTGGTTTCTTACATTTCTTTTCAACTGTTTTTCAGATTTGTGTATTCTTTGATTTATGAGTTCTATGATGGTTTCTATGATGATAAGTTTACAAACTCTCATATTCCATGATTTTTTCTTATTTGGAATGCTTCAGGTGATATAACTTATAGACTTGTAAAATGTTTTTCTAATATCATTCAAATCTGATGAGCCTATCTTCTTTTCAATATTTTTTCATGCTTTATGATTTTATTATCTCTCCATTTATAATAAAGAAAGGGATGGCTGCAAACGAGTTTCTTGTTGTTCGAAAAGATATGTTGGTTTCCATGTTATTTCTCTAATTTTCCATTCAAATTTGATAAGATTATCTTCTTTTCTCTAATTTTTCATGCTTCATAAACAAATTATCTCATTGATCTCAATTATCTTAGTATATGATCATAAATTTGTAGAGTTCTTACACAATTGAAAGTTATTCATTTGATTAACAAAGTGCAAACTACAAGTATTGCTATGTATATGACCATGAAACAAACATAAGTAAAATTACAACAAGTTTTTATGTTTCTATCTGGTGATGCGCAACGGTCAGTTCTTTCTTCAATTGCTTTTCTTTGACTAACTTATTTTTGTGAGCAACTTCATCACCAATGTCATATTATATTTTTGCAATATGTTCGTCTTGAGCCAGCGAGAGTATTTGCATTTCTTGTTTGGGAATGTCACACAACCCCATAAATATTTTCCCGCATTCTTTCCATTCTTGCAGAGCTTGAGTGGCAAGGGAATGTTGCAAAATATCTAACTACATATGGTTGAGACTGCTCGGATTTCATCATCTTAAAACCGCTTTAAATTTTAGTAGTTTTTGTTGGAACAAGCTATAATGTTGGCTTCTTATAATGATTAATAGCTGCTTGGGTAAGCACTTAGTATATTTATATACATGTCTATGGTCATTTGCTGCTCTCCTTGGCTGGTCCATGCTGTTATCGTTGCCATTGAACGTTGGATCTCCAAAATGACCATATTTGATTTTATGTAAAGTTGCGTTGATTTTTTCTATGTTGGCTTTTTTTAGTCTTTTGTGGATCCAAACTAAGAATTGAGAATATTTAGGCATTTATATGTTGTTATTCTAGTGATGGATACACACGATTTTATGATGGTTATCTATTTGAGTTTGCTATTAATAATTGGGCTATGATGAGGGTATTATTTTGAGAAAGCAATTTAAGATTTGCAATCAAAGGTTTTTTTCGCACATGTTTAGGTGATGCAATATTTTGCAGCCTATATTGCTAATAGATATACTCTAGTGTGACATACCTTGATGAAATAAATTTATCTGAGCTAATATTTTTTTATTTCTTACACTTTCTTTTCAAAATCTTTTCAAATATGTGTATTCTTTGTTATATGAGTTCTATGATGGTTCTTTGATGATAAGTTTACAAAGTCTACTTTTCCTTTTTTTTAATTTGGAAAGGTTCAAATGATATTACTCATAAACGCCTAAACCTTTTTTTATCTCATTCAAAACTTATATGACCTTATCTTCTTTTTAAAAAAATTCCTTGCTTCATGAACATATTATCTCTCCCTCTACAATAAAGAAAGGGATGGCTACAAATTAGTTGCGAGCAAACTAACAGGCAACTTCAATCTTGTCTCACCATTTCTGCAACCCTAGCAATAAAAAAATTAGCGGTTGAAACCCCCCCAAAGTTTGGAAGAGCTTTCATTAATTTTCAAATTCATGGAGGTTTTGTGCAAATCGGCCAATGTTCAGGGCATTTCATGCTTCATGTGTGAAAAGATATGTTGATTCCCATGTTGGCTTCTTGTTTGCTTTTTTTTGTTGGATCCAAACTGAGAGTTGACATGGAAATCATA
Organism: Asparagus officinalis; assembly: GCF_001876935.1. Lineage (NCBI taxonomy): Eukaryota > Viridiplantae > Streptophyta > Magnoliopsida > Asparagales > Asparagaceae > Asparagus > Asparagus officinalis. The sequence continues at coordinate 97,558,545 of NC_033796.1, forward strand.
TCCAACACATTTTATTTGGGTGAAACAAATAAAATAAACTCTTTCCTAGAAACTCATGGAAAAGCATGGAAATTGACTTTTTCTGCTAGATTTTTTTCTTGAATTTTTAGGATTTGAAACAAACATGCCCTTTATATCAACAAAATTTTTGGAAAACATGAGTTGTGAGCATTCTCATAATTTATTGTAACCCTCGCAATGAATCTAAATAATTTTTTTCCTACAGTGGATATATACAACCATTTATTAGAACATCTTCCTCTCTCACTTCTTTGTCTTTCAAAAGAAGGTGGGTTCTCTTTCATTTTTGAACTTATTGGTGAATTTCTATGACATCTTTGTTTAAATTTTGACTGCTATTAAAAACTTTTGGGTTTAATCTGAGTGGATTCCACTCTATATTACATTCCCTTTCCTCCTCAAAAAGTTTTAGTCTTGTTTATGAAAAACGGTACATTTTCTTTATCTTTTGAATTTCTTGATGAATTTCCCATCATTTTGGTATGAAATTATGATGGGTTCATAGGAAATGATGACTTCCCCCTTTTAGTTCTTTGATGAACATTGTTATATGAGTTTTGAAGAAAATTTGTTTATGACAAAAGGGTTGTGAGAGAAAATTGGTTTTCATGCAACTTAGTTTTGAATCAATTTGATTTGATAATGGTGGGTTTGTCCCAAAATTCTTTATAAATTTCCATCATATTTATAAGAAATGTTGACTTCTTTCTCGCTTTTGGTTTTTTATGAGCATTGTTATAAAGGTTGTGATTTTTTTTGAGAAAAGGATTTTGAAGAAAATTAGTTTTGTTAAAAATTAGTGTTGAGTAAGTTTGGTTTAAAAATAATGGTGGGTCTATTTTGAATTTTCAGATAAATTTCTCATCCCTTTGGTCTAATACTTTAGTGTGCTTACAAGAAATGGTGACTTCTTTCTCTTCTTTTGGATTTTTACTGAATATATTGTTACATGCCTTTTTAAAATTTTGGTTTTCTTGAAAATTAGCTTTGAATATAGTTGCTTTAAAAAATGTTGGGTCTGTCACCTGAATTTCTTTATGAAATTCCTATAATTTTGATTTTTTGATGGATTTATAAGAAATGATGACTTGTTTCTATCTTTTGGTTTTTTATTAGCATTGTTATATGGGTTTGTAAGATTTTTTGTTTTTGTTTATTTGTTTATTTATTTATCTATTTTATTTTATTTTTTGAGAAAAGGTTTTTTTTAAGAAAATGGGTTTCTTACAAATTAGTTTTCTAAATTTGGTTTAATAATAACGGTGGGTATGTTCCAAATTTCTTGATGAATTTTCCATCATTTTGGTCTAATACATTAATGGTTTTATTAGAAATGGCGACTTCTTTCTTTTTTTTCCGTTTATTGATGAATATTGTTTGATGGGGTTTTGAAAAAAATTGGTTTTCTTGCAAATTAGCTTTAAATAAATTTGCTTACAAATTGTTGTGACTCTCACCTGAATTTCTTGATGGATTTGCCTTCATGTTGGTCTAATATTTTGGTGGATTCATAATAAATGGTGAGTTCCTATTCTCCTTTGAGTTTATTGATGAACATTCATATGGGTTTCACGCAAATTGGTTTTGCGCAACAAAGGATTTTTGTGTTTCTTGATGATTTTGTCATTTTTTAAAATTTTTGATAGGTTTTGAATATGTCTGTTTTCTTTCCACAAAGAGAGAGAGAGAGAGAGAGAGAGAGAGAGAGAGAGAGAGAGAGAGAGAGGCTCTACTCTCTCTTTCTCTCTCTCTCTCTCTCTCTCTCTCTCTGTGTGTGTGTAAAATATAAAAACGTTGGGTTCTCCTTCAAAGAATTTCTTTGATGTTTTCCTCTCATTTTTGTCTAATATCTTGATAGTTCATGGATAATTAGTTAGTTGGTTGTTTCTACTATTAGGACTGCTGCTATTGGTCTTTCTATAGTATTAGGAGTTTTATGGAGATTAATCTGTGGAATTAAACACTAAAATAAATAATGACAATAATGAATATACCACACGCAAGCAAACACTAAGATTTAACGCGGTTTGGCAAATCTTGCCTACGTCCACGGGGCAATCCAGAGAGAAATATTCTACTATGAATTGAGAGTACAATTCCTCAAAGTTACACCTGAACTTTAGCATTAAATCACAAGAGAAAAATACATTGTTACTTCTAGGGCACCAAAACACTAAAGCTCGTCTCACCATAAATCTCTAACACCCGCGGCGAAACCAACATTATGCCCCTAATGACGTCATCATTCTGAAGACAACAATATTTGAATCACTACAATCGGACACTCGAACTATACGGAATCTCAAATTTTGTCTCTCCCCTTTTTCTCTCTTTTTCCTAGAAATCCGCGCACCCCTCCTTCTCTTTTATGCTCTCGAGTTCCTATACAAAAGATGATTACAGGGTGATATGACTCACGTGCCCTAATTCCTTTAATAAAGGAATTTTATTTTTAGGTCCTCCTATCCTATTCAAATTATGAATAGGTCCATATAAATCATTTTCTTAATAAGATTCAAGAAATTTAACATAGTCCTTGTGGGCCCTGACTGGGCTGGACCCACAACAATCTCCCCCTCCAGTCCAACGAGGGGGGTATGCAAATTTGTAGCTCATCACCTGGAGTTCATGCAGGCCAATCGCCGACAAAACTCGGTGTTCTCTCTGGAAAAGGTCTTTGTTAAAAAATCTGCGAGATTCTTATCTGTGTGAATCTTCTATAGCTTTAGCTCCTCTTTCTCAATAGCTTCTCTAAGCCAATGATATCTCACATTAATGTGTTTTTTCCTAAGTGAAATGTAGAAATCTTACTCAAATCAAGAGCACTCTGACTATCAATGAAAACTTGATAATTGTCCTGCAGTAAATGTAACTCATGCAAAAATATTCTTAATCAAACTATCTCCTTACCGGCTTCTACAGCTCCGATATATTCTGTTTTTGTCGTAGATAAAGCAACACATTTCTGCAACATAGACTGTCAAGATACAGCTCCCCATGTAAAAGTGAACAACCAACCTGAGATAGATTTCCTGTGATCGAGATCACCTGTCATATCTGCATTTATAAAACCTCGCAGTACTGTTTTGGAACCTCAAAAACTCAAGATGTGTTGATGATTGGAGTAGTATTATGGTCAGGAAATCTAAATTACACGTGACATTATAAAAAAAAGGGTTCCTTATACTTCCATGCTTGAATGAGTGTCTAGCATAGTGTAGGACGCCATGATATGATTCGTACTATGAGAATTGAGGGTTAGAAGTTTATACTATAGTTACTAGAAAAAAGATGGTTAAGATTAATTTTTTGTGTGCGTTGATGGCTGTCAACGTAGAAGCTTCACCTTAAATTGAAAAAGCATGATGTTGGCCTTCTTGTTTTGATGATGTTTAACAAACAATTTACCACTAATGTTGTTTGTCTAGTTTTAACAAACAATTTACCACTAATGTTGTTTGTCTAGTATTTGTATTTTCTTATTTATTATAAACAAACAACGTAGTTGGAGGATGGATGGAATAGAGCTTCAACGATCATATCCAAATGAGGTTGGCGGAATATCGGTGAAGCCTTGCAATTTAAAGTTAAAGATCAAGTTCAAGCTTCATCCGCATGTGTACCAAGTTGAGCTACAATGAAGATCAAGATCAAGCTTGGGTAAATTAGTTTTAGGTTTTATATTATGTGTGTTAGTACTTTAAGCTCAATCATATACACACACGTATAAAATATTGTTTTCTTAGTTTTTGGACTTAACAATAATCATATACATATTTTATTAAGTCTATATAATCATTATACAAAGTTTCAAAACATGGTTTAGCCTAAATGTCAAAATTCATATGTTTACATTATCGTGTTTTGGACTATTTTGCAAAATAATGATATTTTTCATTTGGGAAGTCCTTTTTGGAAACCAGTCGTTCTAGAATGTTTATTATCATGTCTACAATCATTCCCCAAAGTTTTACATTTTTTGGAATTTATTTGATATTTTTAAACAGTGTTTTAAAATCAGAAAAACTGTTTTCAGAACTTCATTTTCATGTATCTGTCCTCGGTCGACCGCACCGGTCGACCGCACCTGTGTTCATTCGTCAGTGGGCAGCAGAGAGTTTGTCGGTCGACCGCCGCGGTCGACCGAGAGCTCGAGACTTCCCACGGTCGACCGCATCGGTCGACCGAAGAAGTCTCTGCTCGTTTTCTCATTTTGGGATCTGGATCGCGGTCGACCGCGAATTTTTTCGATCGATCGCCGCTCTGTCAGTTCTGTTCCAACGGCTATTTCTTTTTACTGTTGGCTGGGGTTTTTTTGTCATCTGTTTAGGGTTTTTGCTGTTGTTTCCTTTTCCTATATAAACCCCCAAACCCCCTTCTATCTCAGTAGGAAAAAGAATGTTTTAAACAAGTTTTTAAACAAGAGTTTAAGTGTGTTTTTAGTGTTTGTTTGGTTTGAAGATTGTTTTTACAAGTGGAGGAGATCGTCTTCTTGTTTGGGCTCCAATCTCCATCTCTCCATCTTGTTATATATTGAGAAGTTTTCTAAACTCTACTCTAGCTTTTATTTATAATTATTTGTTAATTATCATTTCTATTAAAGCTAGTTTTATATTGAGTTTAGATTTGACTTTATCTCATTGTTACACATACCCACTTGAGCTTATTTAAAGCTAGTTTTATATTGAGTTTAGATTTGACTTTATCTCATTGTTACACATACCCACTTGAGCTTATTGTATTTGTATACATAATATATTAGGGTTGTGAGAGATTATAACATTGAGTTGTGCTTAATTGAGTTCTCATCTATTGTAGAGAATAAATTTATATTTGTTACATAGTGTGTTGTTGTGAAGTTTTTGGTAAACTAGAAAACCGAATGGGAGGAGTGAACGTTGATCGGTGAACGTTGAAAACCGACATTGTGAGTGATTGTATACATTGATCGGTGATCGTTGAAAACCGACATAGTGTGGTTGTAAACGTTATTCGGGTGAACGTAGAAAACCCGGTTGTGATAGTGGATTTCTCCCCGGGAGTGGGGAGCGGAGACGTAGGACGGAAGGTCCGAACTCCGTGATCATATTGCTTGTTTGAGTTTGGCTTAGCACTTATATTTGTTCATCTTTATAGCATTTCTCTCATTGTTTATTTCATCCACTATTTCATTTGTTTATGTTACCATTGAGTTTGCATATCCTTACATATATCATATTGTATATCTCTTTGGTAGGATATATCACCTTGTGTTAGTTTTATGTCCTTGCACATACATTGCCTATATCTCTTTGTTAGGATATATCTTGTTGTTCATATTGCATATCCTAGCTCATATAACTTGTTGTATTTCATACTTGCTAGGATAACTCATTAATTAATTTTTATTACCATATAATCGGATTAGATTAGCATAAGACCCTAATCACCCCCCCTCTAGGGTCTAACACATGCAACTCAAATGTCATACCCGCATCTAAACAAGGTAAATTAAATATTAACTAAATTAACAATTGTATGTTTCCAGTCTTAGCTTATTAGAAAAGCGAAAAAAATGTTAGACCCTAGAGGGGGGGTGATTAGGGTCTTATGCTAATCTAATCCGATTAAATGCCAATTAAAAATAATTAACAACTATATTCTTGCAAGATAGGTATACAATCTATTATGGGCAAGAAAATGCAATATACACAAAGTGATATATCCTATATGATGAAATATATATGCAAGGATATATAAACTAAGGGTGATATAAACATAAACAAGATAAACAAGATAGTGGACAATGTGAACAATAGATAATGGCGACAAGAATGATATGAACAATAAGCACAAGTGAGACGCCAAGACAATCACAAACACACAAAGATGATCACGGAGTTCGGACCTTCCGTCCTACGTCTCCGCTCCCCACTCCCGGGTAGAAATCCACTATCAACCGGGTTTTCTACGTTCACCCTAACAACGTTTACACCTCACACTCGGTTTTCTAGCTAACCGAAAACTTTACAATCAACACACTATTGTAATCCCACTCTACACCCACTAAGTGTTGGACCTAGCCGGGTCTCCCTCAAGTGCTCGGTTACAACCTCTCCCTAGGCACGTCAACCGACGCCACTCCTCTTGGGACGATCCCTGACTCTCACCACACACTCCTCACTCGGTGTACAAGTGTATTACAAAGTGAATCTCACAATAAGCACAATATAACCAATGATTGTTCTCTACTATGGATGAGGACACAATTAAGCACAACTCAAAGTTACAAACTCTCACCACCCAACTATACTATGTATGTAAATACTGAAAGCTCAATGTGGGTGTGTGTAACAATGAGTAAAATGAAATCTAACTCAAATAGCAAACTAGCAATAATTAATATATGATAAATCAATAATGGAATTGCTAGGGAAAAGAGTTAGAAAACTTCTCTATAAACACAAAGAGAGGATGAGAAGGTTTTGAGGATGAAATCCTCAACTGGTGATGCAAACTCCTCTTTGTAACAGCAAACCCCAAAAACAAACTAAACAAACTCAAACCCTTGTTTAAAACTTTCTTAAACTTTTTTTTAAAACTCTCTTAATTAATTTGAAAAGACATCAGCAATGGGGTATATATACCCACTAGAAATCTCAGCAAAAACCCCCAAAACAAATGACAAAACAGCCCCCAGAGAAACAGCTCAGAAATAGCCGTTAGAAGTCCAACGGTCATATTGTCGGTCGACCGAAAATCCCGTCGGTCGACCGATGAGAGCAAAAACACGAAGAAAACTTTCTGGACTAACGTCGGTCGACCGGAAATTCTGTCGGTCGACCGATTTGAGCTCTCGGTCGACCGGACCGGTCGACCGATGACTCTCTGAAAAATACTGACGAATGGTCAATTGCTGATTTTAAAACTCTGTTTAAAAATATCAAATAAATTCTAAAAAATGTAAAACTTTGGGGAATGATTGTAGACATGATAATAAACATGCTACAACGACTGGTTTTGAAAAAGGACTTCCCAAATGAAAAATATCATCATTTTGCAAAATAGTCCAAAACACGAAAATGTAAACATGTGAATTTTGACATTTTGGCTAAACCAACTTTTGAAACTTTACAAAATGATTTTATAGACTTGAAGAAAGATGTAAACTATTGTTATGAAGTCTATAAATAATGAATGTAGTATTTTATCAAAATACACATATAATGCACTAAAACATGATTTCATTTAACTAACTAAAAATTGATATTGATGAAATCATATATATGCATATGAGTATGAAACAAAAATATATTTTCTAATTATATTCAATTGTTTCATAGTAAAACTTGAAAACTATCAAACCAAAATATATATGTATATATATAACTATATATATACAAAAACCAAAATGTGTATGTGTGTATATGATTGAGCTTAAAGTACTAACACACATAATATAAATTCCTAAACTAAATTACCCAAGCTAGATCTTGATCTTCATTGAGCTCAACTTGGTACACGTTGCGGATGAAGCTAAACTTGGATCTTGAACTTGAATTGTACGATGCTTTACCGACATTCCGCCAACCTCCTTTGGATATGATCGTTGAAGCTCTATTCCATCCATCCTCCAACAGCGTTGTTTGTCTACAAAATATAGGAATGCACAAACACTAGACAAACAACATTAGTAATAAATTGTTTGTTAAACATCATCAAAATAAGAAGGCCAACAAAAAAATCAGAAGATTCCTAATAATGATGGTACATAAAAAAATTAATTTTCTTAAAGAAATACTAGACTTCTAATGTACAAAATAAATGTATGACATAGAGCGTGATCAAAAGAGTGAAACACAAGGGAGGAAAGTGAATTTCAATTTTTCTGAGCTCGACCTTCTTCATAAGGTTTAAAGCATTAAAAAAAATGTGAGGACATTTCTTCAATTTTAGCACGTGATTCACGAGCAAATGTCTATCTTCTTAAAAAAAGTAAGTTAATGGATTATCTCTTTAGGCTGCGTTTGGGAACTTTGATTTGGATTTGGAAAGTTGATTTAAAATCAAGGGATTTTAAATTTAGGATTTAAAATCCATGATTTAAGAAATCTTTTGTTTGGATATCTTTATTAAATGAAAGGATTTGAAATCTTTGATTTCAAAATCTAGTGTTTGGGTACTTTATTATACATGAATTTAAATTTAAAATTGATAAAAATTTATTCTCTTAACCCATCTTTTTACATCAAATGCAATGGAGATGTGTAAAATAGTAACCAAAAAATACAAATATAGATAATTTTGGCGATGATAGCTACATTTGCTAAGTTTTTAAATTCATTGCCCACAATAACTTGCAAGAGTTTCAACAAAATGAAAATGAAGAAAACTCTACAAACATATCAAGTATCTTACAAAAAAAAAACATCTAAATAATACATTACCATTGCATATTTCACAGATATCCAGGCTGGAAAACATTTGAGGCTGGTTTCATATTTCATACATATTCAAAGTGAGAATAAGTTGATATCAGAGTAAATAAGTAACAATTCCATTATCTTCTCAAATACATGTACAACTGATAATTACACAGTCAATTTGGTCTTTGATATACCAAGAGAAATGTTAATAAGAAAAAAATACAAAGAGTTGCAAACTGAATAGCATGTGAGAAGAGAAGTATCATTGATGTAAAGAAACTGCAACTGAGGATTCAGAAGTTCTTGTATGATAAACCCTATCCGCAGCAACAAAAGAGTAATTCATATGCCATCACGATATGAGCCCAAAACCTACAAAGAAAATGAGCATATCAATAATTTTTTTAATCAAGCTAACAAGCTAACAAATTAAACAAAAATGTCGGATAAGTGAGACTGAATAAGATAAGCATGTATACAAGTGATAAAAATAGCCAATGCTTTGAAGAGAAAATGAGTAGATCAATAATTTTTTTACCATTGAGCAGATCATCTTTCAAATGAGGGAAAAAAGCTAAACTTTTTACCGTTAACCTTTAGAATAACGTAGCCATGTGTTTGGTTCAAAATTTAGGAGGATACTAGTGAGACTATTTAGTCCTTTAAAACGAAATAGTCTCAAGCTGCTGCACTAAACAATGGGGGAAGATGGTGTTACATAGTCTGTGTACTATTTATTACTCACTTGGGATTAAATCTACAAGAAACTCCCTTGCTCTTTCCCCTAATTTTCTAAAATTACATTGAATATTCAATGTCTAATTATTTCACTTGGACGCTATGGCACTGGTTCCTGAGAATCACGCTCTTTATGTTCAACAAAGTAAATATGGATCAATATGCACCTATCTTTACCCCTGCTATATTATTAAGCGCGCGTATCCATGCACTGCTGTCTCTTTAATATTTTGTTAATATATCAGCTTTGATATATAGTAGCTAACGGAATTTCTAAACAAGATGCATGATGGGGTTAATTTGAAATGATAGTGGGATTGCATTAAGCTCTACTCCACCATATATTGGGAGTTTGTCAAATTGAAAACTTGTTACATCGTGGTTTTGCACTCTAATATAAGCATGTAAATGAAGCAAAAGGAACTTTTGATTTCCACACTATTAGAGTATGAGTAAGAAATGCATTTAGAAACTAAATAAAAAGAAATGGAAGATATGCCAAGGTTATTAGAGTATGAGTAAGAAATGCATCATAATCAAGTATACACTAAATAAAAAGAACAGAATTCTCAATAAAATGAAAAATTTGTACCTTTGAGATGAGACAAGCACTCCTTACTAGAATTAGCAAAGAATCCATCAAAATCGCCAAACGCTAATGCATTCATAAGAAATCATCAAAAAATTAGAAAACTTAACCCTATCAAACAATTCAAAATAATGATCCACATGGAAACAAAACATCCACCAATTCCACCAACACACAGATTCATTCAAATAATCCAAACAAAAATTAACAAAAAATTAATTAGGATTGCTCACCTTCATGCTGAACGGTCTGACGCTGGCCAGGCTGCGTTCGCTTGGCGACGGTGCGAGAAGCGAAGAGGATGAACTCCCTGGCGGCGTTCCGCTGAAAGAACCCAAAGTGGCGGACGTCGGTGGCGCTGGCGACCACGACCGGATCCGACGACGACGAGGAGTCCGGACATCGAAGAATGAGGATCGATGTTACCTGTGAGTGAAACCAGAGAGAGAGAGAGATGATTGGAACTTGAATACCAGAGAGAGCAAGAGGGTTGAGAGGGCGGAGGGGAGGCGGCGCAGGAGGGGGGAGAGCGGCGGCGAGGGGAGGCTGGAGCAGGCGGGAGATCGAAAACACTCAGAGACGGAGAGAGAGAGAGAGAGAGAGAGACTAGAGCCATGAAGAGTGAGAGAGAGAAGAGAGAGCAGAGAGGATCGTCGCGAAAATCCTCTCTTGTTATCGGGTCCGGATTTGATAAATGACAAAGGGGTGGTTGGAATTTGAAATCAGGGGTTTTGGACTTTCACAAATTCATCTTTGTTAAATCAATTGATTTAAAATCTAGATCCAAATCAGAATCCAAAACTAGATATTTGGATTTGAAATACCCTGAATTTTTAAATCCAGGACCAAATCCAAATTCCCAAACACACCGCCTTAATTTTAAATATTTATTGTTCAAATATGATTCAGTCATGTAATTTTTAATATGCATCCTCAACTACATATACAAAAAGCATTTTATGACTTTAGTAATTAATTTAAGTTTTTGCGCTTTTCAAATTTACAAGTACCAGTCCCCCCCCCCCCCCCACCCACCCACACCACACACCACGGGCAAAAAAAAAGCGGGAGTAAAAGCTGAAAAACCCAAAAACATCGATCATCAAAAAATTTGCCGCCTCTTTCCCCTTCTCCCCCAAACCCTCGCCATGGCGAACCGCTCCCGAATCCGAGCCCTAAACGTGGCCGAGAAACCCTCGGTCGCCAAGCGCGTCTCCGAGATCCTCTCCGCATCAAGCGGGGGCATGAGATCCCGCAACGGTCGATCTCGCTACAACCGCGTGTTCGAGTTCGAGTACTCGATCCGGTCGCAGTTCTGCCACATGGACTGTTTTGGAACCTCAAAAACTCAATAGTTGCATGATTGGAGCTAGTATTTATGGTCAGGAAATCTAAATTACACGTGACATTATAAAAAAAAAGCGTTTCCTTATACTTCCATGGCTTGAAGAGTGTCTAGGCATTTTAGTGTTAGGCACGCCTATGATATGATCGTACTAATGCAGCAATTGAGGGTTAGAAGGTTTATACTATTAGTTACTAGCACAAAAAGATGGTTAAGATAAATTTTTTTGTGTTGCGTATGATGGCTGTCAAACGTCCAGAAGCTTCACCTTAAATTTGAAAAAGCGCATGATGTTGCGCCTTCTTGTTTTGATGATGTTTAACAAACAATTTACCACTAATGCTTTTGCTCTAGTATTTGTATTTTCTTATTATTATTAAAATAAAACAACGTAGTTGACGAGGATGGATGCCGAACTAGGAGCATTCAACGCCATCATATCCAAAAAATGAGGTCTGGCGGATATCGGGTGAAGCCTTGCACAATTATAAAGCTTAAAGATCAAGTTTCAAAGCCCCTTCATCCGCGCATGTGTTACCCAAGTTTGAGCTACAATGGAGATCAGATCAAGTTGGGGGTAATCTAGTTATAGATTTTATATTATCGATGTGTTAGATACTCTAAGCTCAATATCATTCACACACATTTATTGCGTTTTTTTCTTCGTATATATTATATATATATATATTATATATAATATATAGTATATAGTTATATATATACATAAGTTTTGGTTTCTATGCATATTATATTTATATATATACATACAGTGTGTTTTTGGCCAGTTTTCAGCATGTTTATAAATATGAAATCACATGTTTCATATTCTATTATTGTGTTGTTAGTATATATTGCATAGAATATGCCCAATTTTTTCCGTCCTTGAAAAATATTGCTTTTTTCTTTAGGTTTTTGGAACTTAACAATAATCATATACATATTTTATTAAGCTATATTAATCATTATACAAGCTTTCAAAACATGGTTTAGCCTAAATGTCAAAATTCATATGTTGTACATTACTCTGTGCTTTTGCCGACTTATTTTGCAAAATAATGCATATTTTTCATTTGGGAAGTCCTTTTTGCGAAACCAGTCGTTCTAGAATGCTTTATTAATCATTGTCACAATTCATTCCCCAAAGTTTTACATTTTTCTGCCGAATTTATTTGATATTTTTAAACAGCTGTTTTGTTAAATCAGACAAAAACTGGTTTCAGAACTTCATTTTCATATGTATCAGTCCTCGGTCGAACCGCACCGCGTCGAAACCGCCACCGTGCTGTTCTTTTCTGCTCAGTGATCGCAGCCCAGGAACAGTTGTCCGGTCGACCATCACGGTCGACCGAAGAAGCTCGAGACTTCCACGGTCGACGCCTACCGGTCGACCGAGACAGTCTGCTGCTCTTTTTTCTCAGTTTGGGATCTGCGATCACGGCTCGGACCGGGACGTCCGCGAATTTTTTCGGTCGACCGCACGCTCTGTCAGAATTCTTTTCAACCGGCTATTTTTTTGTTTACGTTCAGGCTGGGGGTTTTTTTTGTCAATCTGTTCTGGGGTTTTGTCTATTGTTTCCTTTTTTCCTATAATAAACCCCCAAAAAACCCCTTCTATCTCAGTAGGAAAAAGAATGTTTTAAACAAGTTTTTAAACAAAGAGTTTAAGAAAAATGTGTTTTTAGTGTTTGTTTCGGTTTGAAGCATTGTTTTTACAAGTGCGAGGAGATCGTCTTTTCCTTTTTGGCCGCTCCAATTCCTCCATCTCTTCCATCTTGTTATTATATGGAGAAAGTTTTCTAAACTCTACTCTAGCTTTTATTTATAATTATTTGTTAATTATCATTTCTTAATTTAAATGCTTTAGTTTTATATTGAGTTTTAGATTTTGACTTTATCTTCATTGTTACACATTAACCACTGAAGCTTATTGTAATTTGTATACATAATATATTAGCGGTTGTCGAAGAGAATTATAACAAATTGAGCTTGTGCTTAATTGAGTTCTCATCTATTGTACGAGAATAATTTATATTTGTTACATAGTGTGTTGTTGTGAAGTTTTTTGGTAAACTAGAAAAAACCCGAATGGGAGGAGTGAACGTTGCATCGTGAACGTTGAAAACCGACATTGTGAGCTGGATTGTATACATTTGATCGCCCGTTCATCGTTTGAAAACCGACATTAGGCTGTGGTTGTAAACGTTATTCGGCACTCTTCCTGTGAACGCTAGAAAACCCGGTTGTGATAGTGCGATTTTCTCCCCGGGGAGTGGGGGACCGGAGACGTAGGACGAAGGTCCGAACTCCGCTGCTCATATTGCCTTGTTTGAGTTGCGGCTTAGCACTTTATTTGCTTCATCTTTATCTTTATTAGCATTTCTCTCATTGTTTATTTCATCCACTATTTCATTTGTTTATGTTACCATTGAGTTTGCGATATCCTTACATATATCATATTGTATATCTCCTTTGGTTAGGATAATATCTACCTTGGTTGTTAAGTTTTATGGTCTTGCACATTAACATTGCTTTATCTCTTTGTTAGGATATTATCTTGTTGTTCATATTGCCATTATCCTAGCTCATATAACTTGTTGTATTTCATATCTTGCTAGGATAACTCATTAATTAATTTTTATTACCATATAATCGGCATTAGATTTAGCATAAGACCTAACTCAACCCCCCCTCTAGGCCGTCTAACACATGCCAATCTCTAAATGTCATACCCGCATCTAAACAAAGGTAAATTAACAATTATTAACTAAATTAACAATTGTATGTTTCCAGTCTTAGCTTATTAGCACAAAAAGCGAAAAAAATGTTAGACCCTAGAGGGGCGGGCTGATTTAGGGTCTTTTGCTAATCTTAATCCGTAATTTAAATTGCCATATTAAAAAATAGTATTAACAACTATATTCTTGCAAGATAGCGTATACAATCTATTATTGGCGCAAGAAAATGCAATATACACAAAGTGAATATATCCTATATGATTTTGAAATATATTATTGCAACGGATATATCAAACTAAGGCGTGATAATAAACATTAAACAAGATAAACAAGATAGTGGACAATGTGAACAATAGGATATGCGCGACAAGACACAATGATATGAACAATAAGCCACAAGTGAGACCGCCAAGACAATCACAAACACACAAGCATGATTCACGGGAGGCTTCGCGACCTTCCGTCCTACGTTCTTCGCTCCCACTCCACGGGTAGAAATTCCACTATCAACCGGGTTTTCTACGTTCACCCTAACAAGTTTACACCTCACACTCGGTTTTCTAGCCTAACCGAAAACTTTACAATCAACACACTATTGTATCCCACTCTACACCACTTTAAGTATTGGACCTAAGCCGAGATCTGTCTTCCCTCAGTGCCTCGGTTACAAACCTCTCCCTAGGTCACCGTCAACCCGACTGCCACTCCTCTTGCCGACGGCATCCCTGACTCTCCACCACCACACTCCTCACTCGTGTCTTGTACAAGTGTATTACAAACGTGATCTCAACAATAAGCACAATATAACCAATGATTTGCCTTCTCTACTATGGATGAGGACACAATTAAGCCACAACTCAAAGTTACAAACTCTCACACCCAACTATACTATGTATGTTTAAATACTGAAAGCTTCAATGTGGGTGTTGTGTACAATGAGTAAAATGAAATCTAACTCAATTAGCAAACTAGCAATAATTAATATATGATAAATCAAATAATGAAATGCTAGGGGAAAAAGAGTTAGCAAAACTTCTCTATTAAACACAAGAGAGCGATGAGGAAGGTTTGAGGATGAAATCCTCAACCTGTGTGATGCAAAACTCCTCTTTATGTAACAGGCAAACCCCAAAAACAAACTAAACAAACTCAAAACTTGCTTAAAACTTTCTTAAACTTTTTTTTTAAATAACTCTCGTTAATTAATTTGAAAAGACATCAGCAATGGGGTACTATATTACCCACTAGAAAAATTTTCTCAAGCAAAAACCCCCAAAACAAATGACAAAACAGACCCCCAGAGAAACAGCTCAGAAATAGCCCGTTTATGGAAGTCCAACGCGTCATTTATGTGCTCGGTCGACCGAAAAATTCCCCGTCGATCGGACCTGATGAGAGCGCAAAAAACACGAAGAAAACTTTCTGGACTAACGTCGAACGTCGACGGAAAATTCGGTCGTTAAGTGACCTCGGTCGACCGATTTGAGCTCTCATGTCGACCGGACCGGCGACCAGACGATTCTCTGGAAAAATTACTGAACGAATGCGTCAATTGGAACCGCTCGAAACCGTACGGTCGCACCGAAAACTGACATTTCCAGAAAAAAATCCGTTTTAGAAGCTGATTTAAAACCCTTTTAAAAATATCAAATAAATTCCAAAAAATGTAAAACTTGGGAATGATTGGTAGACATGATAATAAACATGCTACAATGACTGGTTTCGAAAAAAGGACTTCCCAAATGGAAAAATATCATCATTTGCAGGATAGTCCAAAACACGAAAATGTAAACATGTGAATTTTGATATTTGGCTAAAACCAACATTTTGAAACTTTACAAAATGATTTTATAGACTTGAGAAAGATGTAAACTATGTTATGAAGTCTATAAATAATGAATGTAGTATTTTATCAAAATACACATATAATGCACTAAAAACATGATTTCATTTAACTAACTAAAAATTGATATTGATGAAATCATATATATGGCATATGAGTATGAAACAAAAATATATTTTCTAAATTATATTCAATTGTTTCATAGTAAAACTTGAAAACTATCAAACAAAATATATATGTATATATATAACTATATATATACAAAAACCAAAATGTGTATGCTGTGTATATTATTGAGCTTAAAGTACTAACACACATAATAATAAAATTCCTAAACTAAATTACCCAAGCTAGATCTTGATCTTCATTGAGCTCAACTTGGTACACGTTGCGGCATGAAGCTCTAATTGGCATCTTGAACTTGAATTGTACGATGCTTTAACCGACATTTCGCCAACCTCCTTTGGATATGATCGTTGAAGCTCTATTCCATCCATCCTCCAACAGCGTTGTTTGTCTACAAAATATAGGAATGCACAAACACTAGAGACAAACAACATTAGTAATTAAATTGTTTGTTAAACATCATCAAAATAAGAAGGCCAACAAAAAAATCAGAAGATTCCTAATAATGATTGGTACATAAAAAAATTAATTTTCTTAAAGAAATACTTAGACTTCTAATGTACAAAATAAATGTATGACATTAGCAGCGTGATCAAAAAGAGTGAAACACAAGGGAGGAAAAGTGAATTTCATTTTTCTGAGCTCGACCTTCTTCATAAGCGTTTAATAGCATTAAAAAAATGTGGAGGACATTTCTTCAATTTTATAGCGTGATTCACGAGCAAATGTCTATCTTCTTTAAAAAAAGTAAGTTAATGGATTATCTCTTTAGGCTGCGTTTTTCGGGAACTTTGATTTGGATTTGCGAAAGTTGATTTAAAATCAAGGGTATTTTAAATTTAGGATTTAAAATCCATGATTTAAGAAATCTTTTGTTTGGATATCTTTATTAAATGAAAGGATTTGAAATCTTTGATTTCACAAATCTAGTGTTTGGCGTACTTTATTATACATGAATTTAAATTAAAATTGATAAAAATTTATTCTCTTAACCCAATCTTTTTACATCAAATGCAATGCGAGATGTGTAAAATAGCTAACCAAAAAATACAAATATAGATAATTTTGGCCGCGATGATAGCTACATTTGCTAAGTTTTTTAAATTCATTAGCCCACAATAACTTGCGAGAGTTTCAACAAAATGAAAATGAAGAAAACTCTACAAACATATCAAGTATCTTACAAAAAAAAACATCTAAATAATACATTACCATTGCCATATTTCACAGATATCCAGAATGCTGGAAAACATTTGAGGCTGCCGTTTCATATTTCATACAATATTCAAAGCTGAGAATAAGTTGATATCAGAGTAAATAAGTAACAATTCCATTATCTTCTCAAATACATGTAACAAACTGATAATTACACAGTCAATTTGGTCTTGAATACCAAGAGAAATGCTTAATAAGAAAAAAAATACAAAGAGTTGCAAACTGAATAGCATGTGAGAAGAGAAGTATCAATGATGTAAAGAAACTGCAACTGAGGATTCAGAAGTTCTTTGTATGATAAACCCTATCCGCAGCCACAAAAGAGTAATTCAATGCCATCACGATATGAGCCAAAACCTACAAAGAAAATGAGCAGCACAATAATTTTTTTTAATCAAGCTAACAAATTAAACAAAAATGTCGGATAATGAGACTGAATAAGATAAGCATGTATACAAGTGATAAAAATAGCCAATGCTTTGAAGAGAAAATGAGGTAGATCAATAATTTTTTTACCATTGAGCAGATCATCTATTCAAATGAGGGAAAAAAAGCTAAACTTTTTACCCGCTTAACCTTTAGAATACGTAGCCATGTGGTTGGTTCAAAATTAGGAGGATACTAGTGAGACTATTTAGTCCTTTAAAACGAAATAGTCTCCAAGCTGCTGCCCACTAAACAATGGGGGAAGATGGTGTTACATAGTCTGTGTACTATTTATTACTCACTTGCGGATTAAATCTACAAGAAACTCCCTTGCTCTTTCCCCTAATTTCTATAAAATTTACATTGAATATTCAATGTCTAATTATTTCACTTGGACGCTATGGCACTGGTTCCTGAGAATCACCGCTCTTTATGTTCAAACAAAGTAAATATGGATCAATATGCCAGCCTATCTTTACCCCTGCCTATATTATTAAGCGCGCGTATCCATGCACTGCTGTCTCTTTAATATTTTTGTAAATATTATCAGCTTTGATAATATAGTAGGCTAACGGAATTTCTAAACAAGATGCATGATGGCGGTTAATTTGAAATGATAGTGGGATTGCATAAGCCTCTACTCCACCATATATTGGGAGTTGTCAATTGAAAAACTTGTTACATCGTGGTTTTGCACTCTAATATAAGCATGTAAATGAAGCCAAAAAGGAACTTTTGATTTCCACACTATTAGGAGTATGAGTAAGAAATGCATTAGAAACCTAAATAAAAAGAAATGGAAGATATGCCAAGGTTATTAGAGTCATGGTAGAGTAAGAAATGCATCATAATCAAGTATACACTAAATAAAAAGAAACAAGAATTCTCAATAATGAAAAAAATTTGTACCTTTTGAGATGAGACAAGCACTCCTTTACTATGAATTAGCCAAAGAATCCCATCAAAATCGCCAAACGCTAATGCATTCATAAGAAATCATCAAAAAATTAGAAAACTTAACCCTATCAAACAATTCAAAATAATGATCCACATGGGAAACAAAACATCCACCAATTCCACCAACACACAGCATTCATTCAAAATAATCCAAACAAAAATTAACAAAAAATTAATATAGCGATTGCTCACCTTCATGCCTGAACGGTCTGACGCTGGCCAGCGCTAGCGTTCGCTTTGCGACGGTGCGAGAAGCCGAAGAGGATGAACTCCCTGGCGGCGTTCCGCTGAAAGAACCCAAAGTGGCGCGACCGTCCGGTGGCGCTGGCGACCACGACCGATCCGACGACGACGAGGAGTCCGCGACATCGAAGAATGAGGATTCGATGTTACTGTGAGTAAAACCAGAGAGAGAGAGAGATGATTGGAACTTGAAACCAGAGAGAGGCAAGAGGGGAGAGGGCGGAGGAGGCGGCGCAGGAGGGGGGAGGCGGCGGCGAGGCGGAGGCGGAGAGGCGGAATCGAAACCACAGAGACAGAGAGAGAGAGAGAGAGAGAGAGAGACAGAGAGAAGAGTGAGAGAGAGAGAGAGAGAGCAGAGAGGATCGCGCGAAAATCCTCTCTTGTTATCGGGTCCGGATTTGATAAATGACAAAGGGGTGGTTGGAATTTGAAATCAGGGGTTTTGGACTTTCACAAATTCATCTTTGTTAAATCAATTGATTTAAAATCTAGATCCAAATCAGAATCCAAAACTAGATATTTGGATTTGAAATACCCTGAATTTTTAAATCCAGGACCAAATCCAAATTCCCAAACACACCGCCTTAATTTTAAATATTTATTGTTCAAATATGATTCAGTCATGTAATTTTTAATATGCATCCTCAACTACATATACAAAAAGCATTTTATGACTTTAGTAATTAATTTAAGTTTTTGCGCTTTTCAAATTTACAAGTACCAGTCCCCCCCCCCCCCCCACCCACCCACACCACACACCACGGGCAAAAAAAAAGGGAGAAAAGTGAAAACCCAAAAACATCGCATCATCAAAAAATTTGCCGCCTCTTTCCCCTTTCTCCCCCAAACCCTCCGCCATGGCGAACCGCTCCCGAATCCGAGCCCTAAAACGTGGCCGAGAAACCTCGGTCGCCAAGCGCGTCTCCGAGATCCTCTCCGCATCAAGCGGGGGCATGAGATCCCGCAACGGTCGATCTCGCTACAACCGCGTTGTTCGAGTTCCGAGTACTCGATTCGGTCGCAGTCTGGCCACATGGTACTTCACCTCCGTCACCGGCCATCTAATCGATGCTCGAATTCGACGTAATCCGCTACAGAAGTGGCATTCCTGTGTAATCTCCCGCGCGTTTCTACAGACGACGGCGCGGTGAAAAAGTTCGTCTCTCAGGTGAGGTTTTTTTTTTTTTTGCCTTCTTTTATCTCCGAGGAGTCTTAACAAACAGTTGGTGTGTTGTGGATCTAAGGGGCATTTAGTCCCACACTGGCAAAATGGAACCAAAGTGGCTCTGTTAACAATCCGAGTTCTCTCCCTTTAACAACTAGCTTTTGGTACCTGAGCCAATTTTATCTTTCCAGTTGCAAAGCTAGTCAGCGTGGATGATGAGACTGTTGAAGCATTATTTTATGTATGGGGCATTGCAGTGCTCAATCGGAATTGGATTAGTGCAAAGCCGATCCTTGGGGGCGCCTAGACTGCAGAGGTGTGGTGTCAGGTTAGGAGTATTGTGGCGTTTGATTGGGAGTAGATTAGTGCGAAGCCAGCTCTGCGTGGGCGTAGGATGGTAGTTTTCAATAGGAGTTAGACTAGTGCAAAGCCAGTCCAATAGGGTGCCTAGAACGAGGAAGAGTGATGGTATGTTAGGAGGATTTTGTTGTTAAATAATAAATATGAATTAGACTAGTGCCTACCCGATCCATTTGGGCGCCAGGACTGCATACAGCTCCTGTAACATTAGGAGGATTGTAGTGTTAGATCTAGAGTAACTAGTTCAAAGCCAATTCACATGTCCCCCGAGACTGTGGAAGTGTGATGGTATTTTGGATAATTGTTGTTCTAACAAGAGTAGTCTAGTGCAAAGCCCGTCCATGTGGACATCGAGATTGCGGACGTATGGTGGTAGATTGGGAATTTCGGAGGATAGTAGTGCTCGACCAGGACTAGCCTATTGCAAGGGTGTCAAATAAGCATCGTGGTATATTAAGAGGAATACAATGTTTGACGAGGACTATACTAGTGCAAAGCTGGCCGGTGTGGGCATTGAGACAATAGAAGAGTGGTATTTTGGGTCCATTTTGCCCCACAATGACTAAATAGAGAGTCATTATGAGTTTTTGAAGATTTGTTCGCTCCCTCTCCCTCTGATGACTAGTTTTTGGGGTGAATTCTTCTACAAGTTGGAAAGATGGAATGTTCTTGGTAGTCAGAAAAATGCAAGTTATTGGTGGTTTGGTGGGATTTCTTCCTCTTGGTTGAGAGCTAAAATGAACTCTAATGGTCAGCAGCTCTTTGTTTTCGAATTGCTAATGGAGTAATTTGTGCCTCTGGTGAGTTAATTCTCTGATGAATCTCTACAAAAAGTTGGTGCGCAGCAATGTCCTCTTGATTTGTTCCTTTTGGTTGAGGGGTAAAAATTAACTCTAAAGGTAAAAATTAATTCTAAAGGTAAAGGGCTCTTTTTTTTTCTTTGAAATGCTGATGGAGAAATTTGTGCCTCAGGTGAACTAATTCTCTGATGAATCTCTACAAAAGTTGGTGTGCAACAAAGTCCATTTAGGTTATTTGGCATTCTTAGATTTCCTTCTTTTGGTTTCCTGAAATGGTGGTTCCTTAAGCCTTTTAGGTTATTGGAATTCTTAATAGAGTGTATTTTTGGGTTTAATCTGAAGATTGTCCTTTGGGGTTATAGTCTGTCCTGTTACCTGAAACATTTTAGCGATTTCGGTTTTTTTCTGAAATTTGAGGTAGATTATATTTCATCAACTTTCTTGTTTGGGACAGAACAAAGGTTGTTCTCTCAGGCTTGATAGAGTATCTCATTTGCTTCGGTTGGGAAATATGAAATTTAGGTTCAGTCACTAATAGTATGCGGGAAAAGAGAGAATTTTTGAATGCTGGAAAGAGGTAGGGGAAATGAGATGGATTGGAAAATTATTCTCAGGTGTCATTTTGAGATTCTTGCTTCATTAGTTGGTTGCTTATCTATGAAATCACAACATACATCCCAATGTGTCAAGATCTGCTATAATAGAACTCAGCAAGGGCATCTCCATGGTATTTCAACCATGCTTCCTTTGTCTTCTAGAAGAAACCACAAACCTCAGCTTTGACTATGACCCGACCTAGGTAGCAAACGGAACAAGTCACTAATGATAGGAGGATAGAAAGAAATTAAGTTGATTTGAGAAGCAACACACTGGAGATAGGCGAATCTCAACTGCTTAGTTGTGGACCTAATGTGTTCAAAGAAAGCACTGAGGATATGGTGGGACTAGGCAGCCAAAATGTAGCATCTCACATTTATTCTGAATCATGTATCCAAGGAGTCAAGATGACATACATCAAGCGCTCTAAATGAATGAGCAAATAAAGCATACCATTTCTCCAGAGAATCATCAACATATGGACTTTCTTATATCCAATACAATTTAGATTGTTCGCAAACTGACAGTTTTATATGATGTATTATTGCCTCTTTGTCTGCATCAAACCCTTAAAATCGATTGTATATCTTTTTGGAAAATTGACTGCTATCCTTCTCCAGGACTCTTCTCTGTTGAGAACTTTGGAGATCACTCCTTTGTACCGCTGAAATTTCATGACCATCTAGGCTTCTTGTCAAGCCCCTTTAATGCTTATATCTTCCTTCACTTAGACATCAGTTCGGATGCAGAAGGCTTAAATGTGATGATATTAAACTCATAGCTCCTTCCATGACGTGTGAAAGTGAAACAAAAGTCTGCCCCTTTGACATACACCTCAAGAAGACGTTCCCTTGCTCAAGTTGCTCAGGGATTACATTGTGTGGTGCATGGTTTCACCCCCTGCCCCTACCAGAGAAATAACCCTTAACTGAAAGACCACTGCCACTCTCTCAGTGGCCGGTGGAAAAAGCAAGTTTAATTTTAAAGTCTAAGCTACATCCTGTCATTGTCCTATAATACACTGGAAACACAAATTAAGGAATGTTTCACTTAATCGATGCAGGACAAGTTAGACATCAAAAGGACATTGGAAGAAGAAGCTAGGAATAGCCAGTGGCTTGTTCTCTGGCTCGATTGTGACAGAGAAGGGGAGAATATTGCATTTGAGGTGGTAGATGTCTGCACTGCTGTTAATCACCGTCTGGTTATATGGAGGGCTCATTTTTCTGCATTAAATGAGGGGTACTAAAGTTCGTAAAGTTTTTCTTTTATTTCCTTATGTGCCTTTTTATTTTTGTTTTTCTAATCAGTTGTTTTTCTCTTTTTACATTGAAATGGCAGAGATATCTTGGCATCGGTTCAAAATCTTGTTCAACCCAATAAATTATTTTCAGATGCTGTCGACGCTAGGCAGGTGATGTGGTTACCAGTTTTTTATGGCATCCTGAATAGATCTGATTCTTCTGTTTCCTCATCGTCTGACTGTATAATTTCAGAAATACGGTGACAACATTTTTTTACTCTAATCTGCCACAGATTTTTCATCTCCCACTCTGTAATTTTTTTGCGTTGTAAACTTGATTTTAGAAACTCCAGCTCTGCATTCATTTTCTTGCTTTTGCTGTGTTGGTACTTTATTTTCTAGGCATGGTAACTGGGTGCCAAGTTTAACTGATGACTATGTTTTTGCAGGAAATTGACCTTCGCATAGGTGCCTCATTTACTAGATTTCAGACAATGCTGCTGAAAGATGCATTTGTTCTGGATTTTCCTGGGGATGATAGGAGTGTAGTCTTAAGTTATGGACCCTGTCAGGTTCTGATGTTGAATGATATATGATACCTATTTTTTTTATCAATCATTACTTATTTCATCAATGGTTTTCTTGATAACAAGTTATGATACTTTTTCTCTTGTCTGCTACAGTTCCCTACTCTTGGGTTTATTGTTGAACGATATTGGGAGATACAAGCACATGAGCCTGAAGAATTCTGGACGATTAATTGTTCTCATACTTCAGATGAGGGCACTACTATTTTCAAGTGGATGTAATATTTTGTGGTTATTTGCTGCACCAATTTTATCTTGAGTTTCATCATATTCACTTGCCTTTCTTGTACAGATATGACCGTTCATTTGATTACACATGTGCTGTTGCAACCTATGAGATGTGCGTTGAAGAACCCACAGCAACTGTGAGCTATATATGTTTTCACCATCTCCTATGTTGAATAGTGATGAGGTCTAAAATCCATTTCGTTTCTTAGGTTAAAAACGTCAAGCATGTAGAGGAGCTGAGGTATCCTCCATACCCATTGAGTACAGTTCAACTCCTAAAACGCGCATCAACATATTTGGGAATGAGTTCTGAGCGCACTATGAAGGTGACAGTGGGCTAATATTCCCTTGATTTACATGTTAATGTTGCAGTCTTCCTTCTGAGTAGCTACTCTTGCACTCAACAATGATTTTCTTAGGCAGTTTGTGCTTACTAGCTACATATAGAACTGGTAACAAATAAATGTCTAGGGAATATCAAGTCTAGGGTTAGGATCTAAACTGGTTGCACTTTGAAGTTTGACAATGGTCCCTCATTGAAGAAGCTAACAGTGTTTTGTAGCTTCTGGGAAATACATTTCTCTTGGATTTACATATAGGACTGGTTAAAAAATACATGTCTAGCGAATATTAAGTCTATGCCTAGGATCTAAGCTGGTGGCTCTTTGAAGTTTGACAATGGTCCCTCATTAAAGTAGCTAACAGTTTTTTGTAGCTTCTGGTAACGTGGGAGGTACATTTCTCTTGGGCTATATTACAAACACGAGTGTCCCTGTTTTTGCATGCATGTGTATTTTTGCGCGTGCACATGTGAGCGTGCGTGCATGCCAATTCACACAGACACACTTTCACGCCACATGCATCTGCAAGCTGCAAATACTAACAATGGAGAGCTGGAATTATAGTTAGAATACACAACCCTGCTTCAAACTCACATTTCTCATTGAAAATTGCTAGGAAGAAAGAGTTTGTTACTCTGCTTCCTTTGAGGAGTTCATACTCTATCAATCTTATCCCACCTGTGATTAGTGATTTCTGGCGATCGAAGTTCTCTAGAATATACATAGTAACCTATTACTATGTATTTCGAATATCTTTTATTGATGCTGGTTGTTGACATTGCTGCTTTATTATTTCAGGTAGATATTTTACGCCCATAATTACTTCAAAATGACTAAAATCTTTCTTATCATGTATCCAGGTAGCTGAAGAGCTTTACATGTCAGGATTCATTAGTTACCCTCGCACAGAGACAGATAGTTTCTCGGCGAACAGTGACCTAAAGGTCAGTATCTAGCATTTTTTAGGGCTAAAAGTAGAATTACTCATCTCTTAACATCTTTCTTTTAGCTTTTTTTTTTCATTTGAACAATGAAACTGAATTCATTTCTGCTCTTATTAGTCAAACTGATATAATTTTTCTTAGGGCATTTCTGTAGTCATAAATAGTAGTTTTGGCATGTTCCGTACTAGATAACAGTAGTTTGGTTTTATTATATATTGAAAAGTTTGGTCTTATCTGATACGAGTCGCCGTGCGAGCATCTTTGATCGCGGAATGATCAAAAATGGGTTGAGAAGAAGACAATAGAAAACACAACACAATTCTGATTTGGCGAAGGAAAATATCTTCTCTAGATTATGAGTATCAATTGTTTTACAAATCTCTCTCACAATCTCAAATCTCACGAAATTCTGATTAGGCATCCCTAAACAGCAGAGTTTTAATTTATACAAACCCTAAAAACCAAATCCCAGCAGGAACCTAGAATTCAGCCCAAACCCGTCATGAGTCGACTCAAACGTGCACGAAACCCCTAGAGTTGACTTATGATTTCATAAGTTGACTCAGTAGAAACTTTTGTTAACTAGAACGGGTTTCGTAAGTCGACTCATGCCAACCTTGAGTCGACTCATGTCGGGCTTCAGTCGACGCAT
>NC_033796.1:97584114-97590540 GCF_001876935.1 Asparagus officinalis
TCGTCGACTCATGAGTCGACGAAAACGTGCACGAACCCCCTTGAGTCAACTTATGATTTCATAAGTCGACTCAGCAAAAACTTTTATTAACTGGAGTGGGTTTCGTAAGTCGACTCATGCCAACCTTGAGTCGACTCATGAGTTGACTCATGTCAGGCTTCAGTCGACTCATGAGCTGAAAACTACACGCTTCGATTTCACGCTCCGTTGTTTCGCTTCACGCTCCGCTGTTTCGCTTCACGCTCCGCTGTTTCGCTCCATGCTCCAACCTGACGCTTCTATTCTCAAGCTGCCATGAGAATCGTCTATCCTCAAACTCCCATGAGGATCACTAAGCTTCCGAAAAGAAGATACACCTGTATCATGACTCCCTTTTAGGAACTTAAAATCCCGTTCAAGTTAGAACTTCAGTCGAGGAAACTCTCGAGCTCCTCCTTCTTTGTTGAACCACCTAACTTTGCTAAGAACCTGACCTTGACGTCCGATCAGAAACGACTCCTTCGTCTCGCGTCTCGTCGTAGTCACCTTCTGCTCCAAATTGCAATCCTCTTTTAGTGGCTCTTCATAAGGCTTAGTGAACAACGAGACAAACTTCTTGCTTGTATTCACTAGCCTCTTCGTCCGGTTCACCGTCACCAAATTTGTCTCCTTCGGAAGAGACGCCGAACGAAATATGAATTTCTCACCATCTTTGGTGAATGTGTACTTCTGAGCCTGCCTTTCGTAGATCGCGTATCTATCCTACAAATACGGATTGCCTAGTATAACCTGACAAACATCCAATGGAACAACGTCGCACGTGATCTCGTCATTATACGACTCGTGAGTGCAAATTTGAAAGTGCTTTGCTTAACTACACTCAATCCCGCCTCCTTATGAATCGCTAAAGGATAGGGCTTCGGATGCTTTACCGTCTTCAACCTTAGCTTCTGAACCAAGGCCTCGGATATCAAATTCTTCTAGCTCCCTAGATCAACGATGACATCAACCAAGCTGGTCTTCACTTGTAACTTAAGAACAAAGAGCTGCTCTCTGGGGTATTCTTCTTCATCCGCGGCCTGCTTTCCTGCTATAATGTTAAGACTATTGTTAGGCTCTGTCATCCGAGAACTTCCTTCGGACCCTGTGCTATCACGTATACCTTTTACTCCTCTTTTTTCAACCCCTTCGGCTTCAGATGATGATACTTCTCTCATCACCGATCAGCTACGCGTCCTGTCTGCTTGCAGTGATTGCAAGTCAATCCTGCCTTTCCTGGATCACCTTTCTTTTTTTCTTTCTTACGTTGAGAGCCACTAAACTTAGCTCCAGCTTGCTTGGAATCTCCCTTCGTCTTGTTACTCTTCTTCTGCTTGCCCTCAATGATAATAGCCTTCACACTCGCTTTTGTAATGGATTTGATCGTGAATAGCTTCATTTCCTTCCGGATGTATTCATTCAGACCCGTCATATACTTCATAAAGATGGAGTATTTCTCCGTTGCAATGTTGAGGATCATCACCTGCTGTTGAAACTCTGTAGTGTATTCTTGAACGGTCTGATTGAATCTTTGGCGCAAGTCGTACCACTTGTACCAACGCTCCTTAAGGAATCCCATCAGGTAGAATTGTTTCTTCAGTAGTTCCTTGAACTTGTTCCATGACACCGTATTCTTTTCCTGCTTACAGTAGGATTTCCACCACGTTAACGCGTGCCCTGAAAGCTTCAATGTCGCAAAAACAATCTTTTCTTTTGACGAATAGCCATAAAGAGTAAAATAAGTCTCCATCCGCTTGATCTAATCATCAAGCCTCTCGACGTCGACACTCCCATCATAAACATGAATCTCCACTCTAAAATCTATCTTCATATTCTGATAAGTACCTTTACCCCCTTGATGTAGAACAGTCTTGTCAGTCTCGACCTTCTCGTCGGAATCTGAAGTCTCGTTCTCCCCGTCGGACTCTACGGGTTTCTTCTTGGACTTCGAAAAAAATTCGTCCTTTTTGTCCCCTTCATGGACGAGATCGACGAGTTGTGTGAGAGTTGACCTTATCGTCTCGATCTGCTTCTCCAATGCATCAAGTCTCGATGAGCTGTCATTTTCAGTCATCTTTTTCTTCCTTAAATTTTGGACATCTTCTAAGGGCTTGTTTGGATTGAGGGGAATGAGGTTGAAGGGAAGTTAGGGGAACCATTCACCTCCATTCACCTTGTTTGGGAACACTTAGAAGGTGAAGTTAATTCACCTCCATTCACCTTGGTTCACCCCCTAATAGTATAAAAATTGTTACCCCCCAAATTGGGGTGTAACCAAGGGGAAGAAAATTTCCTTTCCTTCCCTTTCCTTCCCTTCACTCAGTTTCCCTTAACTTCCCTTCACCCCCTACGAATCCAAACAGGCCCTAAAGAAATAAGGATCTCGCCTAGTTTCTTGTATTACGATCGAGTGAGGACCATACACAAGATACCCCCTTTACAGGATCTGATCGTTCTAATACCAACTTGATACTAGTCGCCGTGCGAGCACTTTTGATCGCGAAATTATCAAAGATGGGTTGAGAAGAAGACAATAAAAAACACAAGACAATTCAGTTTTGGTGAAGGAAAATACATTCTCTAGATTATGAGTATCAATTGTTTTACAAATCTCTCTCACAATCTCTCTAGAATAGAAAACAATCCTCTCTAATCTCAAATCTCACAAAATTTTGATTAGGCATTCATAAACAACAGTGTTTTAATTTATACAAACCCTAAAAACCAAATCCTAGCAGGAATCTGGAATTCAGCCCAAACCCGTCATGAGTCGACTCATGAGTCGACTCAAATGTGCACAAACCCTCTTGAGTCGACTTATAATTTCATAAGTCGACTCAGTCACTCAGCAGAAACTTTTGTTAACCGGAGCGGGTTTCGTAAGTCGACTCATGCCAACCTTAAGTCGACTCATGAGCTGAAAACCGCACGCTTCGATTTCGTGCTCCGCTGTTTCGCTTCATGCTTCAACTTGACGCTTCTATTCTCAAGCTACCATGAGAATCGTCTATCCTCAAGCTTCCATGAGGATCACTAAGCTTCCGAAGAGAAGATACACCCGTATCATTATCTATTGGCAGGTTGTAGTCTAGCAATAGTTAGTATACATTGAGAACATTAAGAATAATGTATCTTTTGTATTGTAATGAATACAAAAATTACTTATTTACCAAATCTTAGCAGATATCAGGATTTATAGAAGAAAAAGAAGCTTGACAAGAGTTCCTCATGGAACCTGAAAGACAAAGCTACCATCTTTAGTGGCAGCAACTCTCTTCATTTTATCATGAAAAGAATATCATGCAATGTTCAGAATACTGAATAAGATTTTTTTTGAACAATATCACAATACTATCCCCTGAACCCTGGTTATGTCTACTTGCCTTCTAGTTTGTACCCATGCTTCGTTAACTTATACATCATGAAACTATTTTTGGCAACAGCCACACCCATACACGTATAGCATGTTGATAATTTTATAGGTCATCCATCACATGGTGCCTTCATCATGTACCATCCTATATCAGTTATCCGTTGATTTTGTAATCATTAATTGAATGGTTACAAATATTTCAAAGAGATTCAAGTTGTTGTTCACTCGTGCTTGATGACTCTTATATGAAGATGAACAACATGGGCCGGTCTTCACTACCCCATGATACTAATTGGCAATCAGGAGCAAGCTTTTAAGTTTGTCCTCAAGGAACATTGGATTTCCTATCTGTGTGTTTCATCCTATATATACATATGTTTCCATGTATGTACCATATATAAATGTATGTGTCTATATATGTACACATTCATATATTTGTATACATGTGTATACATATATTTACAAGTATATGTAAGTATGTATAATGTATCTGCTATATACATGAATATTTTCATATTATGTGTACCTATATACCCACACACATGTATATGCATATGTAATATATGTGTACACCTGCTTATGCATGTATTTATGCATGCATATATCTATATTGTTGTGTGTATTGATATCTCTCAGACTCAGTTCATTAACCAAAATGAGCTGACAAGAGATGAGCAAGAGATTAAGAGTGGTGAAGAGGCCCACTCATCGGATTTGGCTACTTTTATTTATTATTATTATTATTTTTTTGGGGGGAGGGTCATCACTTGCTCCAATGCACGCCCATTTTTTCCATACAGAAATATAGCTTACTGAGTTTTTAGTGTAGAGGCTGAAAGTCCATTCCGAATAAAATATCACTTTGCACGCAATAAAACCAAACAAAATAGCAAAAGGCAAAGAAAGACCTGATATAGTAATTGGATGGACCCAAAATCCCAAAGCAGATTGATTATTTGGAATTCCCTTAAACAACACGCCAATTGTTGCTTTCTGTATGTCTTTGCATATATTATTTATAAGGCTTTTCTCGTATGGCTTTAATTGCTTCATTGCTTGCTATCCGATACACCACCTAGTTTGAGACTTAAGATTCATCTTTGTTTTATATATAATATTTTTCAGGTTTATACATTTATATTATCATTTTTTTGCAGCTTGTATCTGGAGAAAGCTAGTTGAAAATCTCAGTGTGTCAAGCCAATATGTAGTCTTTCTACTTTTTAATCTGGACAAGTTCTGCCCTATCCAGCACATGCCTGTGTTTATAGAATTTTGTGCTTACTTTTGCTTGATTATATGGTATTTGAAAAATCATGAAATAAGTATTGTCTAATTTTCATTTGGTGTTTGTTTGAGTGGAAAACTATATCCAGCAACTTTTATCACAACTTCAAAGTGCTGATATTGTTGCAGGGGCATGATATGGTATTGGATCCTCCAAAGTTTAAATCGAACTGATATGTTTTGTAGCCTGTGAATTATAAATCTAATGGATATAAGAAGGGGAAGAATGTGCATCATTATCTTGTGAATAGAAATAGGCTGGATTCTGTAGCTTATCCCCTTTTATGCCAAAGCTAGATGCTACTATTATGACAATGATGTCTCTTACAACCATAACACAGTTATATGGGTGATAAAGTGGAACATGCTTTTACTGGATAATATGATTGGCTTATTTACATTTTCTCTGTGTGTCCCTAATGAAATGAGTTTGTAGTTTAGCGTGTCAAATTATTGTCATTCCTTTTTTGGCTCTCCCTGTAAACATCTTTAAGGTTGATCATGCTGCATGTAGTAGGATTAATCCCTTGTAAGTGCTTTTCTTAATGAGTTTTCGCTTGTTCATTGTTATTTTTCTTCAGAAATCCATTTATCACCCATAATGTAGACATACTATTGGAGTTTATTTCATGTCATGTAGTTATTCTTTGTTTTCTTTTAGAAGTTTGATCTCATGATACTTTGATCTAGGTTATGGTGAGGGAGCAAATTGGACATCCAACTTGGGGTTCATATGCTCAACTACTTTTGGACCCTCAAAGTAGGCTTTGGAGAAACCCTGGTAATGGTGGTCATGATGACAAAGCACATCCTCCAATTCATCCTACTAAGTTTTCTAGTGGTGAATCAGGGTGGAGTCAAGACCATAATGTATGTGCATAGTTCTATTGAAAAAAAGAAAAAGAATGCAAGGTCATATATGACTATATTAGCTGCTGCTTTGGATAGTTTATAGATATATGATTTTAACAATTCACCCCATTGGTATATCCAGAGATTGTATGAGCTTGTTGTGCGCCATTTCCTTGCTTGTGTTTCACAACCAGCTGTAGGGGCTAAAACTACAGTGGAGATTGATATTGCTGGTGCACAGTTTTCTGCTTCTGGGCGTACAATATTAGCAGTAAGTGTCCTCTTGCTCTTTGTTACTACATTGTTACTCCTACCTATTATTTCTTTGAAGAAGTGAATAGTTTTAGTTTCTGTTAAGAGGTTATCTGCCTTTTCTTTTCTTTTCTAATATTTTCTTTCTTGTAAGTTATTTTCTTAAAATTTCTCATTTCATGGTTGATCATTTATTTTCTTATTTCACTTCAAATTGGTTATGAACTAAGCTACGCAGTTCTCAAGCATAACCATCTTCGTCCTGGAAAAATGCATTTGGATAGTAACCGCAAGTACTATCTTCATTATCGTGTGTCCGAGTGTGGCCACAGGAAGCTCTACACTGCTTCTAGCCATGCCAAAGTTGGATTTAGTCTCAGGCAGACAACAGACGGAGCAATAAGGGAGAGGAAGGACAAATTTCTATCAGGATCCTGAACTGTTTTGAAATTATTTATTAACTACAAAATGACCTCTAAGCTGCTAAAAAAGGGTGATTATGCTATAATAGAGTTAAAAGGAAATATTCTTGTCTCATTGAATTTTCAGTCCTATCCCTAAGGTACAGATTTACTAGAATTTCTAATGGGCTTCTGTATTCTACAGATACTATGAAGAAGTTCTTCTTGCTCAGAAATCGTGAT
>NC_033796.1:97590565-97597448 GCF_001876935.1 Asparagus officinalis
AAGAGAGAGATTTTGCCCAAAAAGCAGATCGAATGGTTCAAACGCTTGCTTTTTGAACTTTTTTTTTTAGAAGGTTGATTAGTGATCCTAAATAGTATCATTATTCATATTTTGTATGCTTAAATTTTATTACGATATGTTGAGATTATATTTATAATAGCATTAGTAGCTATGTTATCAAACATTCCATTATGGCTATTTTCCGATAATTTACCGTACTATATCCCGATATTATCCGCCCGATATCTGCGCAATCCGATATGCAATTTTGTGGCCATCGATATTTTTTGCCTGATATCCGATATTTTAAAACCTTAAATATATATATATATATATATAATATATATATATATATTATATATATATATATATATATATATATATATATATATATATATATATATATATATATATATATATATAAAAGATGTCTTTCATAACCCTTCCATAACATGGGGCCAACATTCACGATGGGTTGAAGAGTGGATGAGAATGACAATTACGTCACTACAAGGCACAAAATTTGTGTTTGGTATCAAGTTTTATAGCATTTGCTGCATAATATTATATATTATATATAGTATATATATATATATATATATATATAGTATATATATAGTATATATATATATATATATATATATATATATATATATATACTATATTATATGTTTGACATAGAAACATGTGATATATATTCTAGAAATATGCCAAATGTATTCTCAACATATTCTTTTATTCACTTTTTTATATTCTTAATATCTTGCTATCAACATATCCCAAAATCTCCTTTCCTAAAATACTATACTAATACTAATATATTCCTTAACAATAACATGATTGAATTTCAAGAGGAACTACAGTAAATATCATGAAGTTGCATTTGAATCAATTTTGTAGAGATGCTAAGGTACATACTATGATCTATGATATGTACTATTAGATCATATTTTCGAGCATAAAGGCCATTTTTGACAGTGACCAAGGGAAATTTGACATTCCAAACCAATTTAAGCATATGAAATATGCTTTGCTAATGTCTTCCATTTTTATTTATCATTTTTGTTTCTCTTTTGAGATAATTCATTTGTTCTTGTCTTATTAATAAAAAATGCTAAACTGAAACTACCTTCGTTCCAAATTCGAGGTTAATTTCTTTCCTCACTGGTTACTTATCTTATGTGGTTTATCAACTCTATTAAACGTGGAGTTTGAGCTTGCTGAGTATGTACAATACTTAGATAAAAAAGAACAAAATTTCAAATTCGACATATTTAGAAACTTAATTACCAAAAACGACCCATTTCCAATTTAATTGCCAAAATCGATCTAGTTTCAGCTAATTGGTTGAACTAGATCGATTTTGGGGAAATAATTTACGAAACTTCACGGGACTTCAAGTCCCGTGAAGTTTAAGCGCGTTGTTATTTACGACCCGTAAAGAAATTAAGACTGTAACTTCATGTGACTTCAAGTCCCGTGAAGTTTTGGGTGCCCCTAATCAAGCCCATTATCGAAGCTTAAACTTCACGGGACTTCAGTAGTTTTCCCCAAATCGATCCAGTTTCAACAGTTTTCCCCAAAATCGACCCAGTTTCAGCCAACTGGTTGAAACTGGGTCGATTTTGGCAATTAAATTGGAATAGGTAGTTTTTGGCAATTAAGTTTCTAAATGAGTAGAATTTAAAAATTTGTCCTAAAAAATTAAATTCGAACTATTTCAATTAACTTGTTTCATTTCAATTGATGAGAGAAAGCTAACTAAAATAATAGTTCATTTGATCTATTTGTCATGCAAATCAGTAGGCTAGTATTATCATACTAGCTGGAGATTTAAAAAATAACAACGACGACGACGATGGCAGTAAGTAGTAACATAAAGGCCTTAATCCTAAAATTTTAGGGTTGACTGGATGAATCCTACTTTGTTATTCAGTTCTATTGAGGGCCATCTCCATGTTTATAATGTATTCATTCTTAACAGCTTTCAGCCAAATTCTTTGAGGCCTACCTCTAGTCCTCATTTCTCTATTAATTATAATATTATCACTTCTGCTTGGAGGTGCATTCGATCTAGATACAGCTCAGATATGACACTTACTATATCCATTTCTACTTATCCATCATGGATACAGAGACATGTATATCTTGGTAAGGAAAAATCATATCCATATCTGCTAAAATCATGTACAGATACAGATATACATGCGGATATATAAGCGGATATGCATGTAGATGTAAAATGGATATGAGAAAACTAGATAATATTAGAAAAAATATAGTTTATGTGATGCAAAAGAGTTCAGTAGCATGTTCGTTATATCTGAAAAGCTAAGATTAGACATCTTGATCATCAAAATTAACCTCAAATTTGTTAATCTATGGATTAAAACTATTGCAACGGTATAACCAATATGTATTCACTACAAAATTATATCCATAACCATATCCTATTAGTTATAGATTTGAGTAACCATATCCATATCCTAACAGATACGGTTATAGATATTTCCTCGAATATGGATACACTTCCCCTACTTCTGCCATTGGGTGCATTTTATGGTTTCTATTGCACTTGACCAAACTATCTCAAAAAATTCTATCATTTAATCTTCAATAGAAGCAACCTGTAACATGGAGGTCTCAAATATGAGAAGTAAATATAAGATATGTTGATTACTTTTCAAGCTCTTTTTACTTTCCCTCTTTTGTTCCTTTTTGATTGAAACATATTCCATGAAGCATATGTCTTAATACTTTCAAATACTTTGAATAAAAAATTTACATTTTTTTTACCGATTTAAATTATTTAAGATTCTGCTTGTGAAGTTTTTTGGTACATGTATGGATGATATTTAGAAGAGAAAAGAAGTTAATGCTTTATCTTTTAAAAACTACCCATGAGCTTTCTTGAGTTGTTGGAATTTTCTTTTAACTCCACGCTAGCAAATGGTTAGATTCCTAACATCATGGCCTTAACACATGCAATATATGTGACCATAACTAATTTTTTTTATATAAAGCGTTGTAGGCGTAGATTATTA
The DNA here is from genome assembly GCF_001876935.1 of Asparagus officinalis. NCBI lineage: Eukaryota > Viridiplantae > Streptophyta > Magnoliopsida > Asparagales > Asparagaceae > Asparagus > Asparagus officinalis. The sequence goes on from NC_033796.1 coordinate 97,593,610, forward strand.
TAAATGAATAGGAAGATTGCAAAGGAAAGGGGAGAGGGACACACAAAGGTGCTCCCATGAGGAAGAAAATGATCTTATTCCAGCAAAATATAGGGAGAAAGAAATATTTGAAAAGGATAACTATTTGTTTCTGGTCCTCCTATTCTGCATTTGGATTCTGGTGTGACATAAAGGGAGAAATAGTCCTTGAAGCAAACCTCATCGAGAAGTCTCTTCATGCATCATGATGCCAAATTGCTGCATAATAAGCTTGCAAAATAATGCAGCCTATAGTTTCATTCAAAAACTTTATGCTTACTTGGTATGGGGAGATTTGATCCGACAAGCTCCAAATGAAAGGAAGTATCAAGCATGAGCTAAACCTACTGTCAGAGGAATGAGAAGGACTCTTTTGGGTGACAAATTTTGACTAAAATACTAAAAGTTGCAATATAATAAAGGGTCTTTCAGGGAATCACCTCTAATTTAGGCCCTATTTTACGTTACTGCCCGTAATTACTCACTTTTCAAAAAAACAAACCCAATCTACTATTCCGTTAACGTGGAACTATGCATGCACTTTTTCATCCAATTTTCCATCCAAAAAGATATAGTTTGATGGTTTTACCCTTACGCAGGTCTAATTTTGTTGAACTTCGGATATTAAAGTCAAATAGCCCAAATTATTTATTATTTTAACTTTGATACCACATGTTTTTGCCCAAAAATACCTCAGAGTATACTTCATTTTTCATTTTTATACGACAAAATTATTTTTTGCCCAAAAAATTAGTTCAACAAAATATACTCTTGATACCCTGAAAATTTCACTAAAATTTAATTTTGATATCCAAAGTTTAAAATAATTTTACTTTGACACTCAAAGTGCAACAAAATTTAACTTTGATACCCAAAGTTCAACAAGTTAAACCTATATAGGGGTGAAATTCTCAAAGTATAATTTTTTGGATGGAAAATTGGATGGAAATGCATGTAGGGGCGGTTTTCTGAAACTTGAGTAATTAAGGATGATAACGTGAAATACGGCCTAAGTTAAGGTGGTCCAATCATCTGAATCATAAAAAGGACGTCTTGAGTCTCTTGACCTCTTTTTTATAAGTCAAGCATGTCTCGTTATTATAAAATTTATTGTATGGTAATTCAGGTGCCTTGAGTTAATGTGGCATCCAAACAAGACTTGTTGATTTCAATTTAAAGATCTCTGCATTTTGGAAAGTTGTTTCAAATGGAGTTTCATACAATTGAGCTCGCTTCAACTCTCATCATAACTTTTGAGTTTTGATGTGTAAGATGATCTATGAGCAATCAGATTCAAATCCTACGTGCTGCATTTGAAGTGGGTTTAAAAAGTATTGTGGAAACAAGTTTAAATTTTGGCCCATTAGGTTTCTTGACCTTTAAGGGCATGTAGTATAAAATTATAACTCAATTTTCACCATAGCTTTGAAGTTTCGATGTTGTGTAAGGGGCTTTAAAATACTAAACAAGCCTTTAGTTGTCTATTTATGAGTTGACGTAATGTTTTTCTGATTGTTTAACATATTTAATTTTTGTGTTTTGCAGAAAAATTATCTGGATGTTTATAAATATGATTCATGGGGTGCTTCTGTGATTCCAGCTTATGTTCTTGGACAACAGGTTATCTTTCTATTTATTCACGGGTTGAGCCCTTGAACTTTTATGTTATTCTGCAAAATCAAATTTGTCTATTGTATTTGAATTTTTTTATGGCTTTTATGTTTCTGTGCTATGTTGCTTAGTCAGTGGAAACAATTCCACTCTCTTTATTCCTTCTGTTTTACAATTAATTAATTCTTATATCCATGCCCTGATTGATATTGGAGCATGAACATTATTTGATTGACTTTAAGATCAAGCTTTATTTGTTATCTGAACCTCAGAGCGAGTTTGAGTCCAGAGTTTTTCAGTCTCAGATTCATTATCATGTGGAGAAGCTGGTTTGCTAATTTACATTGTTACGCTCAACGTCATGTTTGTTTTGGATGCCTTAACATAATCCTACACCCATTATAATTCTTCACTTATTTTATACTATAAATATCACAGTGTTTTTATTTGTTAAATTTTCCCTATCAATTTTAATATGTGGGCAACTACATTCTTTATCCTTTTTGACTCTCGTTTCACATGTGTTAATTAACAATATGACATTGAAGAGATGTTTCTGTTGTTAATAGTTTTAAATTAATCTAATAAAACACACTGGTACATGTATACCTTGGTCATATGTTGGATTTGTAAATTTATCATGTAATATTAAATAATCTCATAAATTGATTCTTGGAAATGGTGCAGTTTCTCCCGACGACGCTAACACTTGATTCAGGGTTGACAAGGCCACCTCCTCTCTTGAAAGAAGCTGATCTGATTGGCTGTATGGATAAGGTAAGAAATTATGCTGTAATATTAGTATTTTTGTATGGAATCCCACTATAAAAGATGTATAATTGATAAGTCAGTATTCTTAAAAGTTCTTTCTTTTGATTTGTAAATGATCCATGGTTAAATTCCTGATGCATAACCACTTTCACAGGCAGGCATTGGAACAGATGCCACTATGCAAGACCACATCAAAAAGTTACTTGATCGACATTATGCCAGAAAAGATCCGAATACATTTTTCTCACCAACAACACTTGTATGTTGGGTTACTGAAAGAGATTTTTTGTACCTTTTCTTATGTTATTATTTCTTTTTTTTTTTGATGTGTTTATTTACTCTGGTAAGATTTTATGATCAAACTCTTCTTACTGGAAGCCAAATAGCTTTAGGATAATTTATTTTTTCAATACAAATTAGAGCTTTATTCTACTAACTGCACATACTGACTAGGGTATGAACACGATACAACATGCATATGCCAACACTGCAAATTCTGAAGTAGGATACAAGGATGCAGCCAGATCTGTGTGAGATGTCTTTCTCATTCAAGTATAAAAGTAAACTCCTATCAAGTTGTTCAACATACTCATAGTGCTAAGATGTATAGACTCAAGGCTCCTTTAGTTTTCTTGCCATACATTAAGTAGGCACAAAATGAATGGGAACAAAAAATGAATGAGAAAACATGGTTTGATTTATGGTTAAAAACATGCAAATTAAAAATCAAAACTCTGTATCATGATCTAAGCAATTTAAAAGCTTTGAGCCCAACCAACCATTTTGATGTTGCTTGAGGCAAGAGCAGAAATGCCCTTTTAGGCATTCTGAGTCAATGGAGAGTATCAAAATCCTTCAAAGGTGGTCGTATGTGTATGGAGGAAGGGAGAGCTGCTTTCTCATTTAGCAAAATAAGCTACTAAGATATAAAGGCGCTGAGAATCGCATGTTCCAATGTGACTAGTAGGGTGACTTTACCACTAGGCTATATTTCGATAGCTCATTTAAAAAAATTTGCTGCCACGTCATACCCATTTTCCCATATATGTATGTACGTCAGATGTGTGTGTGAGGAACTTAATGCACTAGTTAGGATAAGTGATAAGAATATATGGTTAATGGGCCAAGAGGACTAGAGGTCAGCCTAACAGAACTTGGTTGGTTGCAAGTAGGAAGGATATGGTAACGATAAATTTAATTTTATGGTGGGATGACGCTTAACAAACTGAAAAATAGGATTAATGTAGCGGATCCCATAATTTTAGGATAAAGGTGTGGTGTGCACACACACAGATGAAGAAGCATGGCCTAGAGTGTGGCTGGTGTGTTCAATGTGACGCTACCCAGACAGTCAGTTTTCAAATCATCGACTTTCACAAATAGAAATTGATGGCCTAGATTGCACCAATTTAGCAAACACACCAGCCAACAACTGGTGT
>NC_033796.1:97597458-97626642 GCF_001876935.1 Asparagus officinalis
CACACCCACACATGTATATATGAGGAAACAAAGGTTAGTGGCTATAAGAGGAAATTCCCTCTTAAAGCACATCTAGAACTCCAATTTTCTTATTGTTATTCCATTAATCAACTATTTCATTATGGTCTCCTTGGTCTAGAATATAAGTATAACAAAATCATATGGTTTGACCTTCGTTTATATATGGAAAGTGCTCTTGTTATCTTGCCTGAAAACCATTAATTTTATAACCAGCTAACGGTTTTGGTTCATAGGGCATAAAGTTTATTTTGAAGGTTGTGAATCATATGTTTGAGGTGTAAAAATAATGGGTTTTAGAGTGCCATATAAGGAAATTTTCGTCTATAAACAATAACCTTTTCTGTCATCTCTTTTATCTTATGTATATATAACGTGGTTTTAAGAGACTATCATAAACATGAGCTGCTTAAAAAACTCATGACTTATTCGTTTTGTAGATAAATCACCTTAAATTTCAATTTTTTGTCAAAAATGCCATTTGGTCATTAACAAAATCGTAAAGTTACTGTTCAGTCGTTTATTTAGCCAATCCAATTTATGTAGAATAAATTTGAAATCTCCTTCAATATGAGCAAAAATATGACAAATGTCATTTTGCTAAAAGATAATCTTACTTTTTGCAATCAAAACGACATCCCATCTCCCCCTCCTCTCTCTCTTCATCCTTTTCGTTCCCAGCCACCTTATCCTCTTTGTTGGCAAAGCTTTTTTGTTGATAAAACCTCCTTCCTCCTCTCCTGTTCTTCTATCCCCTCCCATCTCCCCTTCCTTCTCAAATCCCATTCTCCTTTTACGATGGCATTGGTGGAGCCACTTTTGTCTCTTCACCGGATTCTGTGGCCCGTCTGCTGCTTCCCCTTTGTCTCATTCCCATCTTGTTCTCTACCATTTTCTGATCTATAAATCATTTCTATCTAGATAGGATGAATTAGTTCTAGAGTTAGGGATAGAGTTTACCAAAAAGATCAACTTTCTTCCTTTGTTCTCGTATGCACTTTTATTTTCTTCTGCTTCTTTCATTTTGCATTCATATTTTCGTTGATAATTAGTGCCGATACATGATCTATCCATCACATGATCAGATTATCTAGATCACACTATCTGGCTCGAGTGCTAGAATGCACCAAATTCAGCAGCAAAATGCAACTCACCCTGTTGTTAGGAAGGAGGTGGGAGTAATACCGATGACCTCTCAGCTCTTGGAGGTGTTGAGGTTTCTCTTGCCAGAGCTTTTTTTGATAGGTTAACAATATAGCTTAGATGCCTAAGGATAAAATTTTACCATTTCTTTTTCTATTTTAAGAGTATTTGCTATCCACACTTCTCTACCTTTTATTTCTTTATGGTCAAATTTGTATACAACCTTAAAAGGAACCTTGATTTTTCTCAGTCCTAAAACTTTAAGAGTTGTGGGCAAAGACAAGTATATGTGTGCATTAGAATGCCATCTCACAAAATTATCTGCATATGCTATGCAAATGCTAGAGCTACGGTTCAATTAGAGGGCATTGACACCATTTCCCAACATATTTTTATAGCCGCCATGCTCATTGGCTTTGGCATTACAATAGTAGAGCTTTTTTGCATTGCCAAGTACCAACTTTAAATGTTTTCCCACGATGTCATTACTTACTCTTCCTATCCTTGTCTCTGATTCATGATATTTGTTATTTACAGGGAGAAGCTCTAGTGATGGGTTATGATGATATGGGGTATGCTATCAGTATTATTGATGTGCACCTCTGAGCTGTCAATATGCTACTTTCAAATTTAAATATATGCTGTTCTTACATGTTATTACTGACTAGTATTCCCTGTTATTAGTACGTCAGTAGATAGCACACATGACCTATCATGCCTTTTTTTTCCTGATAAGCGACAACATCCTGCCATCTTAAACATTCTAGCTACTAACCTTATTGTATGCCACTTCATTTAATATAATAAAAATATAATAAGAGGGTACATATACATTGCAAAATTTATATGGACCGACGCTCCTCCCTTATAAACAAGAGCCTTTTCACGAAGGTAACTTATTTCTCCTTCTTATCTTCTAAGGGCTACCAATCTACCTTATGCATGTGTTGGAGGATTGGTGACTTGAGCATTAGTAAAATGTTATACTTTATAATTGAAATAACTAGCAATTTCAAAAGGTTGCACCATTAAACCATCTAATAAAATGGCTAAAGTCTTTCCAAGATCGATAGATAAATCTGAAACATCCTCGAAAACAACAACAACAACAACAACAACAAAGCCTTTATCCCAAATGTTTGGGGACGACTACATAAATCCTATTCTTCTTCCATTCCATTCTATTATGGTACATCTCCTCCATTGAGTTAAACATAAATCTGAAACATCCTCCAATAGATAAAATTAAAATGTACCTCAAGATACCTTTTAAGTTAAAAAATCACATTATGGAGGGAATAATGTCATTCACAAATACCATTATGTGTCAAACATAATGTTAGACATCATTAATCCATGAACCATGAGCTTAATCTTTGGATAAACTAATTAACCTACATGGTATCACAGCATAATTTGTCAAGAGGTTCTTAGTTTAAATCTCATATTTTGAGTTTTCAGTTTCAGCCTTTACAATTGCCTAGATCAAACAACACTAGGATAAGATGGAAAAGAGAATGAGATCCAGATAGATGAGCGATAAGTGTCTCGCAAGCAAAAAAAGGAAATGAATATAAGAAAAACAAAGCTTTCTAAGTAGACATTTTAGGGACCCCAGGATAAACAGAGGAGAAAGGGTCACAATCCAAGGGAGACTCGGAAGATCCTTATAAGTTCAGGTTTGCTAAGAAGTGAATAGTGGTTTGAAGGGTTAACTGTGAAGAAGCTGTGGGAGATTATTAAATGATGTTGCCATCTTATGCTTCTTCAAGTTTAAGCTCTTCTTAAGGAATTTTATATGCGCTTAAAATATCACTTATGTTTCATGTTTTCTAATTATTATTTATATTTATTATCATGATTCACTGATGTTGACTGGCATGTTTTGACAAGTATGCTGAATAAATTGCTAGTAATATTGTAAAGACTACTAAAACTCCTTAAAGGTTGTAGGGATTCACTTGTAATTGCTTTACTCTCTCTTTCATGGTTACACAAACAATAGTAACTATGAATTCCCCAAAAAATTTCTATGAAAGGACAAATAATAGCAGATTTTTCCAATAAATCAGATAGTGTGTTTCCATGAAAATACTCTTAATATTTGGCAGCTAAGCTAATTGTTTCAGACGTCTTTAGTTAGAAGAACATCGCAAGTTCATTTTTTAGTATTATACACTATAAGTGACAACTCACAAGTCACAATATTTACTAGCATTTGATGTATACTGTGCCTGTTATTTAGTCTTCTTTTAAAGATACTAGCCAGCTACATTGCATGAAAGTTGTCTACTTTTTGAGGTGTCTGCCTAGGACTGTCCCTGGCATATGGGAAACATTACACATATGGGTCACATGGACCCTCTTAAGCATGCATTTAAGTTGAAATATTAACTTTTCCTGGCTGAGTAGAAAGGGAGAAAGGAAAAGGACAAATGTTTCAGAGGAAAGAAAACGATAAATGGGAAATATTTATTCGTCTTAGATACAACAGCTTTAGATACATAATCCTCTACTTACTAAATAAATGCATTGGAAATCGTATTTGTAACCTTCAGCATTATAACAGGAAAACATGTATCATGAGTTATATTGAAATCTGAACATCTTTTTCATTTCATATATATTGTCCTTTTTAGTGATATCTGTGGTATTCTTTTGTAGGTATGAACTTTGGAAACCATATCTTAGATCTAAGATGGAGGAGGACATGAAGGAAGTTAGCATAGGTACAAAGAGAAAATCCGAAGTTCTGGAGAGTTGTTTACGGGAAGTGAAAGCAGTTTTCGTAGATGTAAGTCATTATGCTCACCGCTCAAGACAAAAGAAGCTTGCAGGACATAATTAATTGGATACTGCTATGGTTATTTGTCTACCAGGCACCAGCAAGCAGTTTCCTAGAGATTATAGTTATATTATGGCTTCTCTTTCTATCTCATTCTTTGATAATTGTTATGTGTGAAGAATCTCTTATTAGCCTCAATACTCTGGTGTTTCTATCAACCTGTTATTTATTTTCACTTTTCACTTGCGGAAGGTTTACCGTATGCTATTTTCAGAATTATTTTGTACTTGTTGCTGGCTGTGCCATATGCAGCTTTAAGTAACGTTACATTCATCTCGTGGCTGTTTGGTTTTAAGCAGTTGGAGCTGCAATATGCGTGAATGCAGGTGTTTGATTTGCTGCAATTGGAACTGCTTAAACAAATTGATTTTAAACTAAAAGAAATTATTTACGTTTTTTGTAATTGGTAAATTGTTTGAGAAACTGTTACTTGTATTGTGTCAAGATGGACCATTGTCCTATGGGAGACTGCTTAAAGATAATGCACACTTTTGAACAATTGTTTCTTTTCTACTTAAGAAATTGAACTGCATTTTTACAATGTTTGTTGGTGCTCATGCAGGCAAGGAGGCGAAAAGAAAACCTCTTAGAAGCAATGGAACTTTTCTTTGAGAGGTACTATTATAAATGCTATCTTCATATATCAGCTTAGGACCTATATAAATGCTTTTATTCTCTCTCCTATTGCAGGTCTAACAGACCTGCTGGTGATGCACACAATGGCGGAGAGGTTGTGCGGCGATGCAATGCATGCCATGAATCTGATATGGTACTAAGGCGAAAACTGGTAATAGTTCCCTGTTCTTCCCTGTAATCGCTGTAAAAATAATCTTTCACAAGCATATTTCTACATCTCATTTTTAAAATATTTTATCCTTTATCTGGAACTAAACTCCAAATTTTCCCCAGAATGGAGGTTTAATGGTTGGCTGCTTGAGTTTCCCACTTGTAAGTTTTCTTGTCACCGGGATGTCAGTATATGGAAATACTAATTAATAGAGAGAGCTTCATGCTGCTCAAAAAATATACAAGTAGTAATCATCTAACTTTCCTTGCATTATTAAATGTTAATTATTCCTTCTTTCATGCATGATAAACAGATTTATCCATTAAAGAATTTTTAATTTGTTAATTTTTCTGAAGTTTGTTAAATGTCTCCCTGTAATGACACAGTGGATCTAAGAACAGATATTCTTTGGCTGAGAAAGATTTCTGACTTTAATTATGTGGTCCTTTCGATGTGTAAACAAATAAATGATTTACCTGTCGTTCATTCCTTGCAAATGATGAAATTGTAATTGCCAGATTTGAATTTTCAGAAGATTTCTCTGTATTCCATCATAAGAGATCTATGCTCCTCTCCATTGTCAGTGATATATGGCTGACAGTATCATCATCACCATCATTTGCCTGTCAAAATGGGCTCTGCTGAGGATCACAGCTCCAGTAAGTATTGATGAAGTTCTAAATCGGTTGTTGACCTGGTGCCAACCCTCCTTTAATTAGTTCCAAAGTCCCTTGCAACCAAATTGTATACTACAAAGGGCCTTGGCATAGTCTTGGAGACTAGTTGCATTTTTCCATTTCCCCCTAAACTGAGGAATAATGGGCAAGTCATACCATGAGAACTATCTAAGGATACAAAGCTGTTCCCTACCAAAATATGCTTTAAATAAATTTCGACATTAAGTTCTGTCACTGTTTTAATTGTTGATGTATTTAAAACATATTCAGGAACAGAATCCTATCTGGTATTATATCAGTCAATGAGACTAGAAACAATGATTGTTCAAGTAATTTTAATCATACATATTATTCAAAAAAGATAAATTGGGCTATATGCATTGTTGTATGCATCACATGCTATTCAGAAAAGAGATTTCAGTCTTCGGTCTCTTGCCACCAACTTAAAAGGTTAAATATGACATTTGTTCCTGTATATTGAAGACCTGTCTTCCAATACGGGAGAGGCTATGTGCTTCCTCTTTAAGGGCTTTCTCGCTGTCTACTACTATGTTAGTTGTAATCTCTTTCCTTCTGGCATCCTCTAATTTCTTGAGTTTCTACCATGTTTGAATAATGCTAGCTTAAGATGGCATGGTCAATTGAAAATCATAATATCTCCAGCTGCTCTTGGAGATTTATTAGAAGAATTTGTACCTAGAATTTATGGCTGTGCACTGATGAAGGTGTAAAGTTTTGTTTTTGCATTATCCTTTTTTCATCTTTGACGTTTGTTATATCATTATGTTTTGTGAAGGTCGCACCAAAAGTGGTCCCCTGTCGTTATGCAATTATGTTGATATAGGGTCACAATAGATTTTGTTTGACATATTCGATTGATCTTGGTCTTAGCATTGTTTCTGTGGTCTGAGTACTTAATTGATAATTGCATTGTGAGCTTACGTTTTAGCTGTAAACAAAGTCATTTGTTTTATGTGTAACTGTCATTAATATCATATTTTGATTGTATAATTTGAGTTTTTGTTAAATAGAAGAATAATATGCTTATAAGTTTTTCTGTTTAATTGAATATTCCCCCAACTCTGTTGATTTGTCATCTTCTTTGTGTTAGTCATTTATGTCTAAGACTGAAACATTCAATAGATTGTATATTTCAGACCTGGGCCAACCCAACCCTCTTGTATTTTATTAGGTTAGGTTGGGTATTCACTGCTTTGTTTAGGTTTGATTGTACTTTCAACGCAAGTTAACCAGTCAAGATTTTTTGTCGCAAATTGCATTGTTTGGCAGCACTTTCAGAGATTATCTCATGGGGTTGGAGCACGACGAAGAAATAGAAAAAGAGGATTGTTTTGGGCATCAAAGAGGGAAAATGAGGTCATATGGTGCTTCTTAATTTGGTAGCTCATTTGATGTGTCAGGAGAGGCTACAACTGTTATCTACTTAGATCCTAATTTTGAAGATCTAGGGCGAATCAACTTAGCGCGTCTAAGAAAGCTTGGCCCTCGTATTAGTATTCCTCTTATTGGTATTACCATTCCAGAAAAATAGAATTGAAGTACTTTTAGCATCTAGAATTCTAGGAAGTACTCCTATAGGGCTATCACTATCCACTTAGTGCTGGTGGTATTGCCATGGCATTCAAAGTTCTCTGTGAAGTATTGGTAATTTTATGTTTCTGATTACCATCTGTTAATTAATAAAATATTGGATTATTTCTCTTCTTTTATCACATTATCATTGTGTTACTTTTCTCCTCACGTCCAGAGGATTTCTATACTTAGGTTTCCTTCTGCACTATCTATCTAGCCAATTTAACATACCAGTTTCATAACTTGAGCGCTATGTGGTTAGATGGTGATAACTTGAGTTGTATTCTAACTTCCTTTGACTAAAGAGAACTAAATCTTCTGCAATTTTGAATAATAACTTAACAAACTCTTATTATTTAAACAGTTGAATTTTAAGTTATGTATCACTTATCAGTTCGTCAGTCTCAAGCTAATGGTTGGTTATAAACATTATTATTTGACAATATTTGGTGAATGCTTCACAGTGTAGGAACGTTGTGTGGCTCCCAGGAGCAACAGCTGAAGCTATTGTAACCACCAACTTATGCTCTTCTTGTGTTCCAGGTTACCCCACAATCATCTGATATCTTTTGTGTCTCAACTAACCTTTATGTAATTCAACTTGGCCCCCCCCCCCCCCCCCCCCCCGGGGGGCTTCTTTATGATAAGTTGCATAAATATCATCCATGTTGTATACAGGACCTGTTTTCAAGATTCAATTTAAGTTTCGCCGGCTAGAGATACCACCTAATTATGATGTTGATCATTTGGGTAAGTAAAAATGTGCTAGGTATTACCTTAAATTGACTAGATACTTTGGTTTCTCTTTTTCTTCTTAATTTAGAGCCCAAAGAATTTTGGGATAAAGGCTTTGTCGTTCTTTTAGTCCTGAAGAATTATCTTTCTTTTTATGTTTGATTTAGATTAAAAATGTGATTTTTGAGCTGGCTATTTATATTACCCTAACGTAAATGGAAGATACCTTAGTGGTGAACTCAGAATTTTACGATTTTTACATGGAGTTTTACGTTTTAACATGGTGAGCTCACAATTTTATGTTTCTACATGGAGTTTTATGTTTTCACATGGAGTTCTATGTGACTTATTTAAACATCAAACAAAACCAAATGATTCCTTTTTTTGTCCGCAATGTTGATTTTGCCATCATTCGCCTAGTGCAACGGATTATTTGTTGTTTGAGTAGACCGGCAGATCACATTTTACTGCATGCTTATTCAGAAACAATTTTTCATCCATCAAGTTAGTAGTCTGGCTTGATCAAATATCTAAAAGAGAGTTTCCTTGAGTTTTACAGAGTTTTTAAATAAGTTTTTAACTTATAATGACGGTAATATTAGATTAATTGGAAAATAGCAGGTTTCTATGTAATAGGTCTAGAAATAATCTGGTTTGCCTCCACTAGTATCGAACAGATTTACTGAGATTAACAAGCTCTGTAAGTAAGTGTACAATGATATTGATCATGTGCTGTGATACCCGGACACGGCAATTTTGGCACTGTACCCGTGTCGGGTGTGGTTTGGGTACGTTTCCGCACCCAAACGGAGGGGACACGGGAACAGCTCATTTCCCATGTGTCGGGGAAGCTCGGAGATCGAAGACCAGGTCGGGGAAGCGTCGACGAGGGTCGGGGAAGCTTCGACGAGGTCGGGGAAGCGTCGACGAGGGTCGGGGAAGCTTTGACGAGGAACAGGGTTTCGGTAATGAGATATTCTCGTGGCGGCGTCAGGAGAGAAATGAGATCTAGGGTTTTACTTAAGTTGGGTTTGGGTTTGGGTTTGTTTATTTTTAGCACCCGTTTTGATTTTTTTTTGAAATAGTTGGGCGGGCCGTTTAAGCGGCCCACTTAGCTCTTTTTTGATGCTTATGTGGAATATAAAGCCAAAGAGTTTACTTTATAATTTTAAGGAATGAGCTTATTTCTCAATTTGAAATTAAACATAGTAAAATTAATATAAATGTTTTTCTAAGGTGACACCTTAGATTCCCACCTAAGGACGCGGTCTAAAATCACATCATTCCATTTTTTTTTACGATCCGCTCCGTTGAACTTGATCTACACGTTCTTAAACCCAAACACCAATTTTAGGGTGAACCCGTCGTGTTTTGACCCTTCATCCACTCACCGTAATACCGTAATTTTAACGGTTTCGAATGAATAGAACTTTTTGCACGGCTCAAAACACGACGGGTTCACCCCAAAATTGATGTGTTTGGGTTTAAGAACGTGTAGATCAAGTTCAACAGAGCGGAAAAAGCCGTGTCCCTGTACCCTACTTTTTACAAATTTGCCGTGTCGCGTACCCGTGTCCATACCCGTACCTATGCAACCTTGATCATGTGGTAGATATGTTTGACATGTCTTCTCACTAAAGGAGGGTTCTCTCCTAAAGGGGTCCAGCTTAAAATTAGTTTCATCAACAATATTACATTTAGTTAGGATATGCGACAATGGGGACAAAAAGAGCTCCTTTCTGGAATCTGATGCATAACAAGCACAAGGCTTCATTACAGATTTGTCAAATTTTACAACTGGATGTTTACCTGTTATTAGCCCTGTACAAAATTTTGGGGCAAGGAAACAGTTGAGAACGGAGGTACTTGCCATAAGTTCGATGAGGCAAATTGGCAGGTTGGAAAACCCACCTGTCATATATTAAGATTGTGCAACCAAGCTGCAACTCTGCGAATTCTTCCAGTACAAAATAGCATCCATATGAAGAAAAGCTATTGTTTGGGATTCTTAATCTAACGTTCAATTAAAGCTAAAGATCCAATAGAATGCAATGGGCAATCACATAAACCCTTGGTGATACACTATACCTTTTTCCTTACCTATCACTGAACGTAAGAACAAAGCGTCAAGTCTTATTTTCATCGGTTGAATAGGTTCACACACTTTGTGAGTCAGCCAGATGTTTATGTATGGCTATTTGTTTTTGTTAATTATTTATTTATTTCAAGAAGATTTTATTTTTCATGTGTACTATATGTGCGCACGCGCTTGTGTTTGGCGTCGGGTCCCAGTGATTTACACTTTTATTAGACTTCTCTCCCATTTCCCCCTTTTCTCCATGCACTAGTATTAAAAGATAGGATACCAGAATAGACAGAAATAGCATAGACATGCAATGTTCCAGGAGTTGGACACATTTCAATTTCATATCTGAGTTTACATGCTTTTGCATGGACCAGTCTAGACTTCTGTTTAAGCCTTTTAGAAAAAGGAAAACAATTTATTTGTGTTACCGAATTGTTCTCGTTGTGTGAGCAAGTGTATGCTGGACAGGGAGGACTATATTTTATTAATTTTTTAGTTTTTTATTCAATACACTTAATGCCACTACTACCACTGCTGCTGCTCTTTTCTTCTTCCACTAGGATAAAAATTATATAGTGTTGTATTTCACTTGTTAATTGGTCAGCCTACTTATTGCACTTCTTGAAAAGTTATTTCCCTTAACTGCTTCTGTTTTCTGTTTACTAATGCTCATTCTAGCTTTTTCAAATGAAATATATATTCCATTTTGACACTATTTATAGTTCAGTTGAATGAAAATACGCCTTAGTTTGAACTTATATTTCATGTTGGTTTCCATTCTTTTTCTGCTGTGAGGAATTTCAAATTTTCATTCTTCAAGATATATCTTACTATTTCTGAACACCTACAAATGTCAAGTGTATGCTGGACAGGGAGGACTATATTTTATTAATTTGTTAGTTGTTTATGCAATTCACTTAATGCCGCTACTAGCACTGCTGCTGCTTTTTTCTTCTTCCACTAGGATAAAAATTATATATTGTGTTGCATTTCTCTTGTTAATTGGTCAGCCTACTTGTTGTACTTCTTGGAAAGTCATTTCCCTTAATTGCTTCTGTTTTCTGTTTATTAATGCTCATTCTAGCTTTTTTCAAATGAAATATATATTCCATTTTGACACTATTTATAGTTCAGTTGAATGAAAATACGCCTTAGTTTGAACTTATATTTCATGTTGGCTTCCATTCTTTCTCTGCTGTGACGAATTTCAAATTTTCATTCTTCAAGATATATCTTACTATTTCTGAACACCTACAAATGTCAAGTTTTTAAATACCCATGCTTCTTACAAACTTTATTGCACTTATGTTAGTGTGTTTACTTGTTCATTGCTATGCTTAACAATTGTTTTGAAACTTCCTCCGGTACATTTGATATAACAACATCCTTTCATTCTGGTCGCTATTCAAATGGGATCCAACATTAAGAAGAACCTATTTTCTCTAGAACACCATTTATCCGTAGCATCGCTTGAATGTGTCAATATGATACACATATCTGTGAAACAATTCCTCGTTAATCTTAAAAAGATAATGTGATGTAAGTTTTTGTTGTCTCTTCATATAAAGAACAAGGACATTGATATATTTCCAAATGATGTTTAAAGAAGTTTTAGCGTCCTTAAATTGTTAACCAATAACTAGCTTTTAAAAAAGTTATTTTAATTGATTGACATTAGTGTGGTAAATATATTAGAGAAGTTAGAGAAACGTGTTTAATCTCAAATTGGAAAGTTATATAAATGTATTATCTTTAATTTCTTATAAATAAAATCTTTAATCTCTCTCCCTCCCTCCCTCCAGCCCTTCCTCTAGAATTAAGTCATTTTCCTAACGGAACAATTAATATAGTGGTTCTTCTAAAGAAGATTGTAAGTTTATGGCTTGAAGGTATAAATAATCCCCCCCCCCCATCACCACCAAAAAATAATCCCTCTATCTATCTATAGAATCAAGTCATTTTCCCAACACAACAATTAATGTAGTGGTTCATCTGAAGAAGATTTTACTTTTATGTTTTGAAGGTATAAATAAATTTATAATAGTTCCTCTAGCAAATTAGATTGGCTTTATTTTTTATTCACTTATTTCAGCAATTAAATCAAGTATAAATTGAATTTTCATTTAATAAAGAAATTCAAATCAAATGCTAACAACCGAAAATATTATATGAACTATACTCTATATATCTGATAAGATCCAACTGCCAACGGAAATCTCAAATTTGAGTTAAGTGTAGAAATCCAGTTGATAACTAAAGATCCAAACTAATCTAAACAGGATACAAGCATGTTTTAAAAACAGTTATGTAATATCCTCATTAGTTACTATTCGACGTGATTGCAAGTATACAACTCACTAGGCTGCTTCATGTGACACCGCAAAAGGGAAAGGGTTAAAACAAATTGATCTTCAACTGGGACGGCTTAGTATTTACAATCAAATATCTTAGACGTCAAGGAAACTGTCAACTTGCTTTTATTTCAGATGGCCGTGGCTACTTCAGCAGTCCTTACTATAAGACTCATGTAGAGACATTCAAAATGTGTCCTTGCAGAGTCCTGCATCACATGCTCAGTAGACAACCTCATATTTTTTAATTGCAGAACTATGTATTTCAACTGTCTATAGATATACGTAACTAGATGTTTTATATGTTTAAGGATTTCATCTTCATTGCTCTGAAGTTCACAGAACATTTTCTCTTATGCCTGGGGACTGCTTGTAGTTAAGACTTAATTAAATTAATTTCTCTGTCAGTGGCTATATTTTTATTCTTTCGACTGGAAATTTAGTTGAACAACTATATTTACATCTAGAAGTGATGGTTATTGAATGTAATGCATGTGCTTTTTGCCTGTAGCCTTAAAAATAGCTTGAAAATCAACTACAGAATAGCAAAATGAATACACTGTGAGGTCCTTTCTTTGTTCTTTAATTTGTAAATACAAATCATGAGTAACTGAATCTAGTGATTCTGCTTGACATGTTTACGTTTTTTAGGCTGCATTGGTGGCTGTGATGCTATATTGAGGGAGCTGATAGAAATTTGTGGGACGGGATCGCGAATGCCTTCCGGTTGCCCAGGTTTGTCTTCATAAATGAAGAATTCACATCTGGCTGTGGATGTTTTCCTTTTCTTATTTTTCTCTTCTCTCGATGTGCATCCAAGAATGAAAGCAAATTACTCTATCACCAATACATGGGCAGCTAGGTTACCCGGACGCTTCATGTAGGCTCCCGTATCCGTGTCTGACCTTTCTCTTATCCGTGTCCATGTCGGACACTCCTTAGACACTTCTTGAATATATATGCAGATGTGCACTCAATTATATAACACATGTTTTAGTTTAAAAACTCATGATACACTACTTGAATGTATTTTGTACACTGCACCTCAAATTTATGCAACTCGTTGGACTCGGGGAAAATAGTTTTAGCACATAACTAGTTTATAAGTATGATGTTACTTAAAGGGTCATTTGGGTATCTAGTTAAAAAAACGTGTTTTTTTTTTTGGTTTCTTATCTATTAAATAAATGAAACTTAAAAATGGTTTAAGGATTTTAGTTCTCATAAGTCATAACATGTGTATGAAAAACAATATCTATCTCATATAGATTATTAATTTTAATATGTATGTATATAGCCGTGTTCCCGTATCCTATGTAGCACGGACACGGATCCGACACGGCCATCCGACACGGCGACACGAGGCAAATCCTAAAAAATACATAGGATACGTGTGTTCGACATGTGTGTCCAACACGGACACGACACGACACGACTTTATGTTATGTGTGTCCGTGCTTCATAGCCGTATCCTGACTTTTATAATTTGACAGTGTCCAATGTCCGCACACGTGTCCGTGTCTGATGCGCACCCGTATCCATGCAACATAGATGAGCAGTGTGTTGTTACGTGTTCTTGAACTTGAATTAGATTTTCTTCGCTACCTACAGTCGAGAGTTGAGACTAATTTGCAATATTTTCTATAAAAATGAGCACGGATCAGTTTTAGCTGGATTCCCATTGAGCTGTTGCAGCGACCTTTCCTGGAACTTCAGGCGCTCTTGTATTAGTATAATGTAACAGAAAGGATCGTCAAACATGTATTGAATTCCCTAGAAACTTCTATTTTCAACTGTTATAATTCTAGTTAAATTAGATTAGTTTGCATAGGTAGCTCAACTTATTACTTGCTCCTTTTATGATATAACGAGAGAGAGTGTGTGTGGATTGATTGAGATGGTTTGGCTACGTTAACCAAGCCCACTATATGTACCAAATAAGCGAGATGATAAGATTGTAACTAATCAAGCAAGCAAAACTAGATATAGGCTGATAGGCCTAGGAGAACTTGGAAGGAAGTAATTAAGAAGCATATGTTAGTGGTTAAGTGAATGGATGAGACAATCTTAGCCATAACTGAATGGGATAAAAGAATTTGTGTAGCAGACCAAAAAATTCGGGAAGGCTTTGTTGTTGTTGTTGATGATGAGGATGATGATCAACTTATTGCTATTATCTACATCGTATATTGGATTTTTCCTTGCAAAAGGAAAACAACTCTAGAATACAACTTGGGACAAAATGTAAGAATATGTCAATTTGGAACAAGTTATATTTGTGAAAAAAGAGCTGTTAGTAATAATAGGTTATTAGTTTAGCTTTCTAGGACCTTCATGATATATTTCCTGATAATATTTGGCAAACTTAAAACAGAGTGAAATTTCGATCAATTTTTGCAGCATCTTATATATCCTATCATCCTATGAATTCAGTACCCATCTGTTGATTAATCAAGACAAATCTAGTGTCATGTTTATGTCATTAGAATAGCCTGTTCCCAGACAACTTTTGCTGAGATTTTTAACTGTCCACTTTCCTTTTAAATATTGCATTTGTATTTTCTGACTGCTTGCAGCAAGAGGACAAACGGCTGGTGAAACTCCGAACAGTACAAGAAGAGGAAACCTAGGACAGGATGTATGTCCACATTGCAGGCAAACAGGGCATTCATCAAATGAATGCCCCTCTCAAGGTTCCCGTTCTCGTAGTGCTCAATCTAGCAGAGTCCAGAACTCAAGAAATAATATAGGTAGTTTGTATTGCCTTGAACTACCTAGCAATCAGATGCTGCCATTTATTCAAGTATGAACGGAAATCTGATAATATTTTCATAATATTGTCCAGGTCAAATCCCATGCGAGTCATGTGGAGCATCATGTCCAGTAAGAACAGCTGCAACAGAGCAGAATAGAGGAAGGAAGTTCTTTTCCTGCCAAAACCAGGAGTGTGGTTTTTTTGTGTAAGTAACAGAACTCTTTTTGCTATTTGTTGCTTTTGCATTAAAACATATCCTTCCAAGATATGCAATACTAGTTTTATCTTTTCCATGCACTGATCTTCTCTGTTTTCTTCTAGTATGCTATCATTTACTTTTTGCTTTGTTCTTTATTTCTAGTCAAGTTAGAACCTGTTATGTGAATGTTATTCACGTCTAAACTGTGTTCGCTCTACAGTTTAACCACTGTCATCAATTATAGGCATTACCAGTGGTGAATTTTATTAAGTTAAAATTTTTTTTATAAAGAAAACCTCAACAGTCTATTTTTTGCTTCTTTGTGAAATCCTTTTGCAGGTTTGCTTTTAGCTCTCTTATATAATCTTATCTTTTGGCCATTGTTTGGCTTTAAAGGTTGTGTTTTGTTCCTGTATGGTTTGGCAAAGAAGTAATTTTTTTGAGGGAAATGAGGAGTAAAGAAGATGAAAATGGAATACCCACACATATCTACACATACACATGTACATGTACTTCTACATCTTACCTATATACCCTGGAACCTACTGTAGATGGGGAAAACATAATGGAGCATTATTGTACTCCAAATCTTACCAAGGTTTTCTTATTGTACTGATGGTACGCTTGGAAATGCCTGGTTTCATTTGCCTTAAATTTTTTATTTATGTTTCTCCCTGTTCTCCCCCTTTCATTTTCAACCAAGCAGTACTTTCTGGCTTTCTGATATCCCTATCAAATACAAACAATGATATCTCCTATGACATTCTGGAATATTACTTTATATATAGTTACATCAATTTGATTTCACTGAAAGTAAGGGTCTGTTTGTTTGCACGGAAGTAATTGTGAAGTGGCTGAAGTAAAAGAAGTAAGAGGCTACTTCTGTTACTTCCAAGCAAAAAAGTGTGTTTGGTTCTCTGAAAACTTACTTCCAATACTTCCCTAAATGCTTATGTGGCGCCTACGTGTCATCCTTACTTCCAAAATATTTTTGCAATCCTCAATACTCAGAAGTAGCTCGAAAGTAGTTGAAATGCATATTAATTATGACATAAATAATTTTTTTATTAATATTTTATTTATTAGTTATTTCTAACAACTTTTCATTGATAAAATTACTTCCTAATTATATTTCCAAATGTTATCCAAAAAAAAGTAAATGAAGAGGAATAAGTTCTATTTCCATTACTTCTAAAAATATATGAAACAAACAAAAAAAATGCTATTTCCACTACTTCCTACTTCATAGCTTTGAAAGTTACTTCTATAACCTACTTCTTACTTCTAATACAGCTTTGAAAGTTACTTCTATAACCTACTTCTTACTTCTAATACTTCCATTATCCAAACGGGCCCTAAATGCGAAAAAAACTTGGAAAAAGTTAGAGTTATAGCTCTACCTAAAGTGAGTAAAAATGAGAATAGTCCTATTTGTTTGTCATCCATGTTTTTCTTTTATTGTCTGCAATCTAATTTTTTGCACAAACCTTCTAGTCGCTTCCAATTTTTAGGAGCTCATATCATCCGTCAAACTTCTATATACTCAGGCATTTTCAAAATAATTTCTTACTCGTTTCTCTCTTGTTGCAACTTGTTTAATATGTTACAGTTTATTGCAGATGCACAACCTGTAACTTAGGAAGTTAACCACTTTTTACTCCTTAAAAAAATTATTAGCACTTTTACCACATGAAGTTCTCTCGTTATATGTACCACATGGAGTTCTCTCGTTATACCCGTCACATGACATCAATGTGTTGCAGAAAGGTCCTCTGATATTTCATTGAGTTGCAAAGACACCACATATTCTTTTGTAGGTGTTGAATATACACCCCTATAGTACGGATACAGATAAGAAAGAGACAACTTCTAGGGCTAATTGCGGGAGACCGTCTGTACTCTTGCCAAATTGATCTTACCATCCCTGTAGGTCTATTGTTGCAGATAGACCCCCCCTGAATGAAGTTCTTTGCAATAATAGAACTGCAGCGGTAGTAATTTCAGTTTGGCGAGAGTACAGGAGGTCTATCCGCAATTAATCCTAACTTCTATGTACTTCAAGGCATTTTCAGATGATTCTTTACTCGTTCCTTTATGATTCAACAATGATATTGAATCACTATAAAACATAACCGCATGATTTTCAAAATGCAGGTGGGATGATAATTTAGGCAGTGGAGGAGCGCAAGGACGAGGAGGATCTCGTGGAGGTCGCAGCAATAGGGTATCATCATCCGCTGCAAGAAGAGGCAGTGGTGGTCGTGGTGGCGGTGGCCGAGGACAGAGAGGAGGACGAAATGAAGGCTCTACGTTTGTGTCAGCTACTGGTGAACCGCTATCCGGGAGATGTTTTGTTTGTGGTGATCCTTCTCATTTTGCAAATGCTTGCCCAAATAGAGGCAGGTGAAATCTTCTCTCATCAGATTGAGGCATTTGATGCGAGATCTGATAGATTGAAGAGGACTGGTGAATTCTACTGTTATATCGTGTGGCAGGTATATTTGCTTGCTAAGTTAGAGTTGAATAGACCTGTACAGATAAAATGAGGGAACTAAATGAAAACAGCTGGTTCACTTGGTTTTATTAATGCAGTGTTGACTTGATTTTGGACATGCAATCCTGGTATTCATGGGCTTTCAAATGAACTGTGTTATTTCAACCCACAAATTGCGTGGATTTTATTTTCACTAGCTCAAAGAGTTTCATTGGGTGTTTATATTGAAGGAATTGTGTCCTTTAATTGAATGTGCAATTACTAATTATAAAATGGGACATTTAATGGAGATTTACAATCCGGTTATTTTAGGTAATCATAGTGCTTTGCTAGAAGCCAACTATGATTTATGGACTTTATGTTATAAAGTTCATTGCTATTGTAATTAGGTCCTACGAGGTCGCACCCTAAGAGTTTATGGACTGGATATATTGGGAGAATTATAATATAAAGTTATATAAGATATAGCTTCGAAATAGAGTTTATTAATAATAAGGAGTTATTGTTAAATAAAAGATAAATTTATTTGTAAATTTTATAAAAGATAATATTTAATTATAGAATTAAATATAAATTTAATTAGTGGATTATAAATAGGAGTGATTTTTCTATTAGAAACTCTAATCCTATTCCACTTTCTCTATATATACGTGAAAGTATTACTACTTTCTCTCCTATCATCTTCAACCTAGAAGTTGATTTCTAAGGATCCAGATCTTTGTTCGGGTGGATCAACTAGAGGAGTTTTCAAGTGAGACTCTCAATCTCTCCATTAGAGAAGGCTTTGAACACGCATCAAGAGGTAATTGTTTTTCCTAATTCTTAATCCAATTGATTTATGCAATAGATCCTTTGTTTAGATGTTAAGAAAGCGTTTCCTGCATTTCCGCTTAGAGCATCTAAAAACCTATAGTGGTATCAGAGTCTCTTGCATAAATTAATTGGATCAAATTTTAATCTTACAATTTGATGCATGTTCATGATTATTTAGATTCAATAAGAATAGATCTGATGTTTGGATTAATGCATAATAAATACGATTTATTTTATAAAATATTTGATATTTTATTTGATAAATAAAGATTTAATTGTTCTGTAAGATCTATAGATATCTTATTTGGTTAATTTTGAATTAACATATATATATTTGTTTCTATTTCTTGGCAAATTACTAATTAATATTAGATATTAATTCCATTCACAGTCTTATTGAATTAAAATAATGAGAAATCGTTTCTAATTTTAAATAGTTAATATTGTTGAAATCTAAGAGACATTTTGTAGAAATCTAAAAGACAAAATGTATGTGGACATTACTTTGTATGTGGACTATTAATTTCATGTCTTTTTGTATTCCATCATGTATCTATAAATAGTACGATGTATGGAAATGGAAGTGTGAATAAAAGATTACAATTTCTCTTCTTCTCTTGTCTCTTGTCTCTTGTTTCATTTCTTTAGTATATTACAACACGTTATCAGCACGAAAGCTCTAGCTAGTCGGTTCGTAATCGTCCGTTGGTGGTAAGAGGTATTTGCAAAATCCCTTCTTCTCTGGCATATCTTTTATTTTATATTTCGGATATAGTATTTGTATTAAAGATAAGGGATATTTTGATATCTGCACATTTTTATTAAACATATTTAGAGATCGCTGATAATTTTCATGAACTGAAACCAAAAATAAAAAGTTTATAATATTTTATTCTGAAAATAAATACGTAATTATATATGTATAGGTCTAGACATATTGTAAGTAGAACTCATAAGCTCATACTGTATTCCTCTCTGTTCTCAGAAAATAAATATATAATTGTAGTAACTTTCAAACCAGCGAAGCACACGAAATTACTAAAGCTTATTTACATATAGGGTCAAATACAGAAACTCGGTCTAGTTTAAGCTTTCATTTATATTAACTAAAAACAAGAGTTATTTGATGTAGTGTCGTTGTTTTTAACTAGCTACCCTTCTAGTTTTACCTTTGCATGCAGACGTCCCAATGAAACCTTTTCTTCTCTGTCATAGTCACTTGGAATGAGAAAATTATTTTTTGACAATAAACTCCCTGAGGGTAAAAGAGTCTAAAGCAATCATACAGATGGTCTATCCGCAATTAACCCTAATACTGTTGATTGCATCTCAACTATAGAGGGTAGGCAATTGCTAACCTTAATCCTTTTCATTAACACTTTGAGTACTAGCCTGTCTCAATGAATTATCTCCCTATTATTTATACCTATTTATAAGAGATTATGGAAGCCTCTCTGCAATAATTTAGACATTGAGAGATCACGGACACCTGTAATCAATGAATGCATGTCTTTGTATATAAACACAAAGGTGTATGTAATATGCATAAACAAAGAACACTAAAGGTACGCAATATGCGTTAAAAAAATACTAATCCATGCATCATATGAGCTAAATCCTAGTTGTTATTAAACTAGGGTATTTTTGGTATTAGGTCTACCCAATTATGGAGGTTGAATACAGTAACTTGTAACTTGATATTGTTAATTATGCCTCAAATTTTTTTTATCATTTTATACCACTATGGTTATTAAGTATATCAATTATCACAAGGAAATTCTGTCACACTGGCCCTCAGCATTCAAGCCACAATGTAAATCTCCGTGTAAAATAATTGTTCATCTCCTCATGTCAGTAGTTATGAGTTATTCTTGTCAAAAGGACTCAAAGGGGAAGGCAAAACAAGGTGAAAAACATCATGCCAGTTTGCCTGAAGCAAACATAACTTTAAAAGATGACAATTATGAAGATAACCTATTGAATATGGGAGATATGAATCTGGCAACCTTGAGTTTAGAAGAAAGTATAGCACAAACTGGTTATGCCTTTGTTTAATTTCTACTTGCTTGAGTTTGTGATGATCATTGATCGTCCAAGCATTTAAAATTTTGTGTGAATTTTAATATCAGACTAGTTTGCCAGAAGCAAACATTTGAAAGATAACATTTATGAAGATTTTTAGAAAAATGAGCTTGATAATTTTGGTGATTATGTGAATATTTCTAATTCCTGATGCACTAATTTTTCATCCCCATATTAGTGCACTGTGATATATGATAGTAATTATTACTTGTCTTTGGCCTCGAATGTTTATTTTTACTGGACACCCTTGTGATTTTTGCATGATTATATCTCTTGATTCTTTAAGTATATTTGCCCAGAAGGTAAACACTTTAAATTTTCTAAAAAACATGAAAAATTAAATTCTTCAGTGAAAAAGTATTCACTTTTCTAGGCTATCCCTGAAGGATCGCTTTGATCTATGGAAGCCAATAATTTGATCAAAAAATTCTTTTCCCTATTCCACGCAAATAATATTGTACTCTAGCAGCAGTACATGACCAAGAATTACTCTTAGCATTCTGAATTGATTAGTAGTCGCAGAGAAACACAATCAATTGATGATTAGAAATCACAATGTCAGACTAGTTGGCTTACGAGTTGTGTTTGTAGCACATGCTACAATTCAGAAAATTACTTATACGCGTGGACAAGGGGGAGGCTATGAACATAGATTAGAAATCACAATGTCAGACTAGTTGGCTTACGAGTTGTGTTTGTATCACATGCTACAATTCAGAAAATTACTTATACGCGTGGACAAGGGGGAGGCCATGAACATAGTAGGAGATCTTATCCTGTAGCCATTTTTGGATTTTAAACCCTCGACTGAATACAATTCAACAAGTAACCTTGTACTCTTACAATAGTACAACTAAAAACATTATGAACTAATCCTTGCATCAGTAGCTGTTAAAAACACAACCAGCTGTTGTGAGAAACCATAATGCAAGTTTAATTGGTTCAGTCGTAGTGCCTGAAGCACATGTCATAATTCAAGTTAATATTCATAAGCTCGAACGAGGGGGAGGTAGTAGATCTTATTGAGGTGGTCAAGGTAAACTATTTGGTTTTTCTATATTTGGATTATATGCATTTGTCAGACAATTTTAATTTATCTTGATTTTGCTTTAAACTCTTGTGAACCTATGTGGTTTTTATTCATATGTGTATATTTTAGAATTTGTCTGACCTAAAATACAACATGTTGCGATGAGTTTGAGATTTAGGGACCCAAATTCTTTTAAACTCTGGCATGAGCGATTGGGTCATCTTGGGCAAAATATGATTTGTCGGATTTCCTTAAATTAAATGGGGCATGAAGGTACATATATTATTTATGAAACTCCGTCAATAATTTAGTACCTATGGCCCATGTTAGGGGATCAATTTATAATTTGGTACGCTGACTGCATTTTTATTGAAGATCAATTCTCGATATTAGGGGGAGATTAGTGCCCAAAATACAAAATAATGTCAAGAAATTCCATTGGTGAAAAAGATTTTCAATATTTATATCCACGTACTAGTCAAACTGAACCAGAAGTTCACATGATAATCTGCTAAGAAAAGAGTGACTAAGCCCCATATTCATGTTGAATATATCATTGATGATTTGGTATGCCAGAAGCATATTGTGCCAGAAGCATATAAAACATGATAGTGTAAAATAAAAGTCCGCGGCAAACTAAATTATATATATAGAAAGACAGTCACTCTCATAACCTCCAGAAGAGGTTCATCCTGAAGATGGAATCTCCAGTAAATTGCACGTGCACTTGATAATCATAATACCGGAGATGGGGAACGGCCAAATCCAATTGTTAATGGAAATGACGAGGATTTGGTTGACATAAAATAAGAATTAAAGTGGCCACGAATTTGTGAAAAAGGAGAAATATATAATAGAAATATTAAAGTTGTCGACAACATAGTTGCCTCTATAGTTGCTCTTACTATCTCCGAAAATAATTTGGATCCAGAACCTAAGTCAGTAGTAGAGTGCTTGAAGCACTCGGACTAGGTGAGATAGAAAGTGGCAATTGAGGCTGAGCTGAACTCGCTAAAGTATTTTGAACCTGTAGTTCATATATCCCTGTAGGATATAAATGGGTCTTCGTAAGAAAAATAAATGAGAATTGTAAGGTGGTGAGATATAAAGCGAGATTCATAGCTCAATGGGATCACGCAGAGACCCGACATCGATTTAGATGTAAAATATTCTCCTATTAGTGATTGTATTACGTTCCGCAAGTTAATACATATGGCAGAAACTATGAATTTATATATGCAGAAAACAAGAATCGCAACATGTATAACATTAAATTATAAAGGTCGTAAGTTCCTCCTGAAGAGGAGATATGCAAATAATGATGTATACCCTTGTGTGTTTATAAAGAAATTCAAAAATGACTTTTGTATTATATCAGTCTATATTGATGATATAGATGTTATTGGAATGCACAATGAGCTTACAGAAGCTAGCTCATGCCTAAAGATGGAGTTTGAAATAAAAAGAACTTGGGAAAAACCAAGTTTTGTCTCGGCCTGCAGATCGAGCATTTTCCCAGAAGGAATTTTTCTACACCAGTCAACCTATGTGAAAAAGTTTTTAGAAAGATTTTATATGGATAAATCTCATCCACTTAGCACACCAATGATCGTCCGGTCCCTCGAAGTGGATAAAGACCCATTTAGACCCAAAGAAGATAATGAAGAAATATTAGGGCCAGAAGATCCTTATCTGAGCACCATTGGAGCACTTCTTTATCTCGCAAATTGCACCAGGCCTGATATTGCATTTGCGGTGAACTTTTTTTTTGGTCAATGAAAATTTTGTATTCATTAAAACCAATTGTAGAGTTTATGTACATCACTTTTCTCAATTGAGATATCTATTTACATTATAAAATCAGGAAAAAAAAAACCGAAACCTGAAACACACTATCCCTATACTGAAATCAGCCAGTCTTTGAGATCAGGAGAGCTAGAATTGTTTAGGGAAATAGTTAACAGCTCCACCTTGATTTCTTTGATCAGAGCTTCTGGAGTTCTACACTTCAGCTTGAAAATTCTCTCATTTCTTTCTTTCCAAATACAATAGATTGAGGTGGACAAAGCCATTCTTTTGAATCTTTTTTTGAAACCCCTCCCCTTCAATCTGTTGCAATACCAGTTGATAAGCAAATTCCAATCACAAGTTCTCCAATTGAAATTAAGCCAGCTTGTAATCCCATTCCAGACTTCTTGAGAGAAAGAACAGGAGAAGAAAAGGTGATTCCTATTTTCCAAACTGGTACCTGAACATAAGCTGCAGCAATTTGATGGAATAATACCTCTACTTTGAAGTTTGTCTTGAGTAAGAAGCTTGTTTTGAATTGCCAACCAGAACACAAAATTGTGTTTGGGATAATTCCAATTCTCCCATACTGTTTCATACCAGAGAACTTTAGTAGAAACCGGATATAGGGCATTATACAAGCCTGAAATATGAATTTTAGAGTTCATGTTACAGGAGCTGATCACTCTCTTCAAATTATCAATTCCTCCACAAGCTGTGATGGCTTTATTTCTGGTTTTAAGTATCTGTCTCCATAGCCAGGAATCATTCCTCTTGCTTTCAACATTCCACACATCTCCATTTTTAATATAGTTACCATGCACCCATTTAATCCACATAGACTCTTTGTTTTCATGAATAGACCATAGGGTTTTCAGAACTGCAGCCATGTTCCAAGTAATTGCAGAAAATATTCCTAAACCACCAAATGTTTTATCAGTGCAAACTTTGTCCCAAGAAACCAAAGGAGGCCTAAGCACTTGATCTGTTCTACCCCACAGAAAGTTTCTACAAAGCTCATCAATTCTTTTCAACACCTTGACTGGTAAGACATAGCATGAAGTCCAGAATACTTGAGTGCCTAGAATAACACTCTTAATAATTTGCAATCTTCCCGCATAAGATTCTGAACAATAATAAGTCATCGGCAAAGATCAAATGTGAAATTTTTAGTTTTCCACATTTAGGATGAAACTTGTATAAACTGTCTTGCTTTAATTTGTCAAGGCTCCTTGAAAGATACTCCATACCAAGTATAAACAAATAGGGGGAGAGGGGGTCACCTTGCCTTAGACCTCTTTCCCCTTTAAAGTATCCATAGAGTGTACCATTCAGAGAAATAGAGTACCTTGGAGAAGTTATGCATGCCATGATCCAAGTTATCATCATTTTGGGAAAACCAAGTCCATTCAACATATCCTCCAAGAAACTCCAACTGATAGTATCGAAGGCTTTTTTGATGTCAATGTTCAGCATAATCCTTGGAGAAATAGACTTCCTACCATAATTCTTGACAAGCTCATGCGCTAGCAAAATATTGTTAGAGATCTGTCTACCTTTAACAAAAGCACACTGAGCTTCATTTATGAGACAACCAAGAACAGATTTGATTCTGTTTGCAATAATCTTTGAGATAAACTTGTAAATACAATTGCAGCAAGAAATTGGTCTGAAATCTGAAGGGGATTTAGGACAGTTTACCTTGGGTATTAGGGTAAGTGATGTTGAATTTATTGCACCCAAAAGCTTTCCAGATGTAAAAAACTCTTCAATGGCATTTGTAACCTCCTCTCCAATAATATGCCAAGTAGATTTATAGAAGGAAGCACTGAAGCCATCAGGGCCTGGACTTTTATTATCAGACAAGGAGAAGACTGCTATTCTTATCTCATCTTTGGAAACAGGAGCAGCTAAGTAACTTGCCTGATCATCATTCAGGCGATATCCATTCTTTATGATGTTAATGTCAGGTTTTGTAGTTACAACAGCAGTACCCATTTGGTTCTTGAAAAAAGAAATTAATTCATTTGCAACATCTTCAGGCTCAGTAATCCTTTCACCAGAACTTTTATATAGAACCAAAATTCTATTGTGGTGCATATTTGATTTGATGACAGAGTGAAAATAGCTGGTGGACCTATCCCCTTGTAAGCTCCAAGCAATTTTAGTTTTTTGTTTGAAGAAAGACAATTCACAATTCAAGAGCTTGTTATAGGAGGAAATACTGCACTTCTCTTGATTGATAAGGGCTGGGTTGAGGGGATCAATTTGTAACTTTTTTTGAATATCCTCTACCTCCAGTCTAGCTTTGTATACCTGATCACAGATATTGTAGAAGTGCACCTGATTAAGAATATCCTCTACCTCCAGTCTAGCTTTGTATACCTGATCACAGATATTGTAGAAGTGCACCTGATTAAAGTTCTTTAAAGCACCTTTCAAAAGCTTAAGCTTTGAATTTACAGAGAACATTTTATACCCTCCAATATGAGACTGCCAGACTGCAGAGACAGTGGGAAGGAAACTGGAATGGTTAATCCACATTTTATAGAACTTAAATGGATTTTTTCCTCTGGTTTCTTCATCATATATCGATATAAGGCCTGGAGAATGATCTGAGAAGCTTGGGAGTAAATATTCTGCATGACTGGAATTAAAATTCTGGATCCAAGAGTCATTAACAAGAGATCTATCCAATCTGCTCCAGACTCTAGTGGCAGAGTCCTGTTTATTGTTCCAAGTGTAGAAACATCCCAAAGTTTTTAAGTGAGAGAGCTGACAAATCTCTGTGAAAGATCTAAAATCCAATATATCAGCATCTGTAAGCATAACACCACCTAATTTTTCTTCATTTCCCAGCACTGCATTGAAATCTCCACTAAGAAGCCAAGGAGAGTTTCCAATCACGTGATGGATCTGGCTCAAATCTGACCAAAGCTCTTTTCTCATTCCCATATGATTAAAACCATAAATTGAAGAGATATAACAGTTCAGCCTACCATCAGTAGAATTAACTTTGCAAGTGATATGTTGGCCTGAGTAGCCAGAAATTTATAAATCCAAAATACTAGGATCCCATAGCATCAAAATTCTAGCTGTGCTAGTACTATTTGCATTTGAGAACCATCTCCAGTTAGCTGCAATTTTTTTAACAATTTCAGGAAGATTCCCTTCCTTAATTTTTGTTTCCAGTAGAGCAACAAAAGAAACATGATATTGGTGGATGTGTTGCTTAACTAGATGTTGTTTAGGGGATTTATTTAATCCCCTAACATTCCAAAAGGAGAGGTTCATCTTGATAGACCCCCTCTGTCAACATTAGAGGGGTCCAATTCTCTAGACAAATTCAGTAGAGGAGAAAAAATGTTTGCTGGTCCTTTGTTTTTACTCCCCTGAACTTGAATCCAAGGTCTTTGGTTAGGGTCCTTGTTACCAATTTTCTCAGGATCAGGAGATTGGGTATGTATAACATGCACTTCACTTTGAATAGGATCCTTGCCTTTATTTCTCAAAAGAACAGGAGACTGGACATGCACAACATGTACACTGTTATGAACCAAGCCATCTGCTGAAGAAATTGGAGCTGAATCAGGAATCTCACCACTTCCCATATTTCCAGAATCCATATCTTTAGAATTTCCCAAAGGAATATTAGCTTTACCTGCTGGATTAACAACATCTTTTTGTTTAGGAATCCACATTTGTACTGTAGGATGTCTTTTGCAATATTTAGTGTCATGTCCAACATTCTTACAATATTCACACCATCTTGGTTTGAATTCATATATCACTCTCTGAGCATATTGTAAACCATCAGGACCTTGAATTGAAATAGAATCAGGTAGTGTAGAAGGCAAATCAACTTCAATTAAAACCCTAGCATATGCCAATCTCTGCCTGTTGGCAGTGAGTTTATCTGTTGCAATAGGACGTCCAATGGCACTTGCTATCTTACTAATCCCCTTTGTATTCCAAAGATTTAACCTCAGAGCAGGGAGCTGAATCCACATAGGATATTTACACTCATTAATCTTTTCAAAACCTTCAACAACTGACCAAGGTTTCAAGGAAATAGGTCTAGATCCAAAAAACCATGGACCATTTAAAAGTATATCATTCATTTCCTCCTTATTCTTGAATTTGAAGAGAAACACACCAGCTTTAAGGAGACTTATAACAGGAATAGCCAAAGGTGCCCATACTCTGTTAACAAAATTTTCCATAGCTTTATATTTAACATTCAGACCCATCACTTGACCCACAAGGGAAAACTCCCAAATAGATGCTCCCTCTAACCATTCTTCTTCATTAAAAGTTACTACATCTTTAGAACAAGACGGAATCCCAAATAGATGCTCCCTCTAACCATTCTTCTTCATTAAAAGTTACTACATCTTTAGAACAAGACGGAATGAAGCTCAGATCCAGACCACTCCCTATTTTCCTGTTATCAGCAAAGAAACTCACCCAGCTTTTATTTGCAGGCTTTGGAGTCGAAGCAGGGATTTCATCTATCTTTCCCTTTGAACTTTCAGAATCAACATTAATTACATGTTCATGATTTTCAACAGTAATCAATGGAACAGTACTATTATCCTTGTTTAAATTTGAACTCCAAGGCATGACATCAGAATCACCATTCAATTTTGGGTCTAGATCCAGAGGGATTAAATCAATCTCTAGATCCAGATCATCAGCCCAAGATACTCTCGAAGAACTACCAGCACCGTTTAAAGAGAAAGGGGAGTTACTGAGATTTCTCACCTGAACTCCATTCTTTTGAGATTCATTTTGAGATCCACAAGAATCAAAGATTTCCGCCATGGTCTTCTTCTTTTTTTCACCCTTCGGACCAGTGGATCCCATTATACCAGAAGAGAAATCATCTGCATTTTCATCAGATCTCAAATGAGAGAGCTCCGCGGGAGAGAGCAAACTAGAATTTGAAGCACGGAGACCAATGCTGAAGATCTTCTTCCCACTGTTCTTCTTCTTCCTCACCATGAAACTCGACAGTGGCACAAGTTAGCAAAACACAGATCGCCTGCTAACTTACGCCATCAGACTGCCCCATTCTTTTCTAGTTTTTTTTGCGGTGAACTTGCTAGCAAGGTATAGTGCTTATCCTATAAGGAAGCAATGAAATGGTGTTAAACATTTCCTTCGCTATCTTCAAGGTACAAAAGATCTTGGACTATTCTATAAAAGAAACCAAGATATGACATTGGTGGGCTATTAGGACACTGGCTACATATCTGATCCCCATAATGCTAGATCCTAGACTGGTTATGTTTTTCTCTGTGGTGGTACTGTCATTTCTTAGAGGTCTGTTAAGCAGACCATGGTGACTACTTATTCTAACCACTCAGAGATTATCGCTTTATATGAGACCTCACGAGAATGTGTATAATTAAGATCGTTGATATGACATATTTGTGGTTCGTGTGGTCTAGCGAAAGATGATATTCCCCCCACTGTCCTTTATGAGGACAATGCAGCTTGTGTTGCACAAATGAGCAGTGGATATGTAAAAGGAACCATGACAAAATATATTACGCCAAAATTCTTTTATCCACATGAGCTCCAAAAGAATGGTGAAATCACCATCGAAAAAGTTCGCTCAAGTGACAATCTTGCAGATTTGTTCACTAAATCTCTGCCTACATCAACTTATGAGAAATATGTTCACAATATGCATAGACTTGAAAGACTATCTTCTTCAGGGGGAGCAAATTCTTAAAGAACAATCCTGAAGATTGGGCCCTGAAGGTCTATTATCATAATTTGC
>NC_033796.1:97627642-97648458 GCF_001876935.1 Asparagus officinalis
AAATATCCGTATGTATTAATTCTAAGACATCCGAAGATCTGTTGGCACCTAATCTCTTCACTTTGGTCTATTTTCCTTTGATACATTCAACACATACGTCGAAGTCCGAAAAATCAAGGGAATCTAAAATATCATCAGACACAAGACGCTCAATTCTACCTTTTGAGATATGACCTAAGCGCTTATGCCATAATGTCGCCGAATTTTCCTTATTTAATTTACGCTTAGTACCACGTGATTCCACATGCAAGGATTCATTGTAAGAAGCAATTGTATCAAGCAAATATAGGTTGTCATAAATACTCAAGTAACCGGTTCCCACAACATTTGAATTAAAAGATAAACTGAATTGACTGTTTCCAAATGAACAAGAATAACCTGATTTGTCCAATACAGAAACAGAAACCAAATTCCGTCTAAAAGACGGTACTACAAAAGTATCTTTTAAATCCAAATAATAACCAGTTCCTAACAACAACCTAAAGTGCCCAATTGCTTCCACATCTACCGATTGACCGTCGCCCACAAAGATGTGTCTTTCAACATCACTTGGCTTTCGGTAGCTCAGGCAACCCTGCATAGAAACACTTATGTGAGTAGTAGCACCAGAGTCTAACCACCAAGTGTTTCTAGATACTGAAGCTAAATTACATAGAAACACTTATGTGAGTAGTAGCACCAGAGTCTAACCACCAAGTGTTTCTAGGTACTGAAGCTAAATTAACCTCAGAACAGACCAAAGCAAGGAACGTACCCTTATTATCACGCCAAGCGTGATATTTTGTACAGTCCTTCTTTACATGTCCAGGCTTCTTACAGAAGAAACAACCCTGATTATCCTTATGTTGTTTCTTCTCAACTAGACCCTTAGCAGCTTCCTTATCATTCTTCCTTTTCTTGCCCTTATCCTTAGAGGCATAGGCCAAATGAGTACTTTCTGTCTTATCTTGCTTCAACCTGTCTTCTTCTTGCACACAGTATGAAATGAGCTCATTTAGAGTCCATTTCTCCTTTTGACAGTTATAACTGACCTTAAATTGGTTAAACTGTGCAGGAAGAGACAACAAAACCAGATGCACTAATAACTCGTCACAAAGATCGAGTTTAAGTGCCTTAAGCTTTGAAGCAATATGAGACATTTCCATAATGTACTCCCTGATATTTCCTTTGCCCTTATACTTCATTGAAATCAAGCGAGCTAAAAGCGTGCTTGTTTCTACCTTATCGTTTTTCGCAAAACGCTTCTCAATTTCGGCAAGGAAATCTTTAGCCTTAGTAATCCCTTCGGATTCTATGCCCCTGAAGGCTTCCGGAACGCCGCGCTTAATGATCATAAGACTCATGCGATTTGAACGCTCCCACTTCTCATGCTCCTTCTTTGCATCAGGAGTGCTATCCGCATTGAGAGGTTGGGGTTGTTCAGTTCTTAATGCATAGTCAAGATCCATGCAGCCAAGAACAATTAATATGTTCTCTTTCCAAACCTTGAAGTTTGTCCCATTTAGCATGGGAATTGAGTTGATGTTAGCAGAAATTGTTGCAGCAGATGCATTAGCTGAAATAAAACAAAAATGCTCACATCAATAACCATAATCAATAAAATTCAAATAATGACAATCCCCATCCAAGATACCGGCACAACATTAATATCAAGTCTTTGGACAGTAATATTAACTTGTAAGTGATACCTTGTTGCAATGATCAAACATTGACAATAACTCATGTCAAATAATGAAACTATCTTTGGATCGATTCATTATTCACATGTAAACCTTATAATTGTCACACGCTTATCATCGCAGATGTGTATACAGTCTAAATAAATATTAACCTTCCTTTGGGCCGATTAAATATTTACACGAAAGCATACACACAAACATCTCACATTCCTCATGAACAATCTACACAAGAGAGGTTACTTTGGCAACTTCTTGTTTCAATTAATCAATTGGAGTGAGAGACAACCTTAATACCTTAGTGTCATAATATTTGAATTAAATAATTGATTAAAAACCAAATTAGATTTAAATTAAAAAGTTTTAATTTAAATCAACTGAATTTCCAAAAACTTAATTGGGGTCTCACAGCTTAATTAGGGCCCATAACTTAATTGAATAAATTAAGTATACCAAAGTGGACCCATGAAAAGCCGAGGCTTAACCATAATGAACACGAAGTTCCCTTAACTTCGAACGCGAGGTTCGACTGTATTGAGTACGAGACTCACTTAAGCACGAACGCGAGGTTCGTCTGAAAATGAACGAACGCGAGGTTCGTTTGATAAAAGAACGCGAGGTTCAACTTGGGAACGAACGCGAGGTTCGTTTAAAAAATGAACGCGAGGTTCGACTGAAGTACGAACGCGAGGTTCGTCTGAAGTACGAACGCGAGGTTCGTCTGAAGTTCGAACGCGAGGCTCGACTGAAGCACGAACGCGAGGTTCGTCTGAAGTACGAACGCGAGGTTCGTCTGAAGTACGAACGCGAGGTTCGTCTGAAGTACGAACGCGAGGTTCGTCTGAAGTACGAACGCGAGGTTCGTCTGAAGTACGAACGCGAGGTTCGTCTGAAGTACGAACGCGAGGTTCGTCTGAAGTACGAACGCGAGGTTCGTCTGAAGAACGAACGCGAGGTTCGTTAAAAAAATTGAGCTTGACGCTCACCTGAGTTGAACGCGAGGTTCACCTTAGAACGAACGCGAGGTTCGTTAAAATTGAGCTTGACGCTCACCTGAGTTGAACGCGAGGTTCACCTTAGAACGAACGCGAGGTTCGTTGAGCGCGAAGCTCGGTTAAAATTGAACGAACGCGAGGTTCGTTTGAGGTAACCACCTCCTTAATTTTCGCCATGAACCCTTAGGGTTTCAAATTGAAACCGCCGCCGACAAACCCAAAAAACCTTTGATTTTTATTTTCAAAACAGATCCAGAATTGGAAAAAATTGAAGGAAAAATCAAAGAAAAATCCAAAAAATTCCCAAAAGTTACTGTTCACCCGAAAAAAATACTTTACTGTTCATCCGAAAAAAAAATTCGTTACTGTTCATCCGAGAACATTACTGTTCATCCGAACCCAAAAATTGAATCTTTAACCAGAGATTTAAGATCAAAAACCCAATAAAACTTAAATCCCTAAGAATTAATCAAGGTGGCTCTGATACCACTTGTTAGATCTACATCATAAAACTTGAGATCTAAAACCATATAGCCATGATTAATTCAAAGAGATTAACAAAATCAAAAGAGCGGAAGCTTATACCTGAATCCATGGATGAACCTTGAGATGGGTTTTGGATCTTCTAACCTTAGGGTTTCTCTAAATCCGAATTTCTCTAGCTAGATGGGGGTGTAGAGAA
Source organism: Asparagus officinalis (assembly GCF_001876935.1). NCBI lineage: Eukaryota > Viridiplantae > Streptophyta > Magnoliopsida > Asparagales > Asparagaceae > Asparagus > Asparagus officinalis. The sequence continues at coordinate 97,630,996 of NC_033796.1, forward strand.
TTAGAGAATGTAACCCTAGGTTAGGGACCATAACCCCTTATTTATAGATGTTGTACTTTTGTAATTTAGCCCCTCAATAAATTACAATTACAACCTGGTATCTGCACATATGACCCCATGATCATTTAAATACCAAATTAACCCAACTTAATTGATCACTTTAGTGGGTTATCCTGAAAGATAGCAATACACATTGATTAATCATATGTGCCCACAAATAGATTTATTAGATTAAATCCAACAATCTCCCACTTGGGCACCATATGATTCCTTAAATTGTGTATAACCTTATGAGCTCAAAAATTGCTATCACTGAAAAGGTATTTCCGAACAATCTCGTCCATTGACTATATCAATATAGGATCAAAGCGGCCTTCGTCACATTTATCGTGACTCGACCCATCAATGGTCACATATACCAATACAATCAAACGACATAGATCAATCATGGATGTGCAGCATGAAAATTACATGCAATGTGATCAGTACATGTCTATTTTCAACTGGTCCTCCTTAGTGAGGTCAAAACCAAACATAATGTAACAGAGTGTCTTAACTGAAAACTTTATTCTGATCAGACAATACAAACAAACATAAAGCACCACAAATACAAACTCCCACTAAAACATAATATCCTCAAATAATACCACACCCATATGAGCAGTATGCTCATGAAAGACCTTAGGTGGCAATCCCTTAGTAAGAGGATCAGCTATCATGGAGTTTGTCCCAATGTGCTCTATGGATATCTGTCCACTCTGTACCCTTTCTTTCACAACCAGGAACTTAATGTCAATATGTTTTGACTTAGTTGAGCTCCTGTTGTTATTGGAATACATTACTGCAGATTTATTGTCACAATATAACCTTAGTGGTCTTTCAACATTTTCCAAAATGCGCAGTCCCGTGACAAAATTTCGCAGCCATATTCCCTGATTGGATGCCTCATAGCAAGCTACAAATTCTGCTGCCATAGTGGAGGAAGCTACTAGTGTTTGTTTGACACTTTTCCATGATATAGCTCCTCCTGCTAACATATAAATGTAGCCTGATGTAGACTTCCTGCTATCTTGGCATCCAGCAAAATCAGAGTCCGAATACCCAATGACCTCTAATTTCTCTGATTTTCTGTATGTGAGCATGTAATCTTTTGTTTTCTGAAGATACCTCATAACCCTTTTGACTGCTATCCAATGATCCATACCAGGGTTGCTTAAGTATCTGCCTAACATCCCAACAATGTACGCAATATCCGGACGCGTACATACCTGAGCATACATTAGACTTCCTACAGCCGAAGCATAAGGAATCTTCTGCATTTCCTGAATTTCAAGGTTACCTTTAGGGCACTGATTGAGACTAAACTTGTCTCCTTTAGCAACAGGGGTGTCACCTGGTCTGCAATCTTGCATGCCAAACCTTTTAAGTACCTTATCGATATAGCTCTTTTGTGATAATCCAAGAATACCCCGAGAGCGATCTCGATGTATCTGGATCCCTAATATAAAAGAGGCGTCCCCAAGATCTTTCATCTCAAAATTCTTTGATAGAAATCTCTTGGTTTCGTGCAACATGCCTATATCATTAGTGGCAAGCAAGATGTCATCCACATACAGAACCAGAAAAATATACTTACTCCCACTGAACTTGTGATATACACAGTCATCAACAATGTTCATCTCAAAACCGAACGAGATAACTATTTGTTGAAACTTATGATACCATTGACGAGGAGCTTGCTTGAGTCCATAGATGGATTTCCTTAATTGCCGAGCCACCTCAGGGTGGCTCGGCATGAGCCGAGCCACCCTCAGGTGGCCCGACTCCCCCCCCTCTCTCTCTTGTGCACAAAGGCACAGTTCAGAGAGGCTATAAATAGGGGGGGTGGTTGTTCATTTGAGGGACTTCTTCTGAAACTTTTGAGAGAGCCGAAACTCTGCCGGATTGTCACCTCAACTCGGAGATCTGAAGGCTTGAAGACTTGGAGACCCGGATTTGATTCTTAGCGAGCACCCGCACCGAAAAAGGCAGGAGTTCGAGAGAGTCTAATCCTCAGATCTACGTCGTTACACTCCGGATCTAAGCTTGGTTCTTAGATCCCGAGATTCGAGCGGTCGTTTCCTTGGTGAAACGATCCCTCCCGGCTATTATCTCCTTGGTGGGATAATACCCGTAATACGTCGTAGATCTGCTTGGATCCAGATCACGCGGTGGTCCACGGTAAGCAACCCCGGCGCAGGCAAACAACCCACAGAAGCAAGAGACCGGATAACAGGATCTTGTGATTTGTTCGGTAAAAGAGAGAAGTTGTAATTTTGATTTCTTTGTTTTATTTTGATTTTCATTGTAAGCCGGATCTTATAAAAAGACCGGATCTCTTTGTAACGCATAAAGTTGTTAACTGAGTGCAATGACATCGATAATGAAGAAAACACCAACTTTTCCCGCGAACAATCTGGCGACCACAGTGGGAGCCACCGATCTCACTGCTGAGATCGGAGCGTCGCAGCCGCGGATCTCGATCCCGGTCGTGGAGGAGGTCGAGTATGAGTTCGACCAACAGAAGTACGAGGAGTACGTGTCCTCGTCTGGATCTACCTCCTCCCCCAAGTCCAAGAAGTTTCAGAAGTTCTCCTCCAGGAGAAAAGTCCGTTGGTGCGAAGAAGTTGAAGCCACCAACGACGACCTCACCCCATTCGACGCCGAAGTTGCGTCAGGTGAAGTCCTACCGGCCTCGAAGCAGGTCAAATCCGCCGTCGAAGGCGTGGTGATTCTCTCTAAGAGAGCTCGCCAGAGGCAGCGCCAACGCCTCGCGAAGCAGTTCGCCAAGGCCATGGAGTCTGTTGACGGGGTCCGTTACCATGCGGATCTGAAGAACAAACGAGGCAAACAGCCTCAACAGCAAATGAAGGATGGTTCCTCCAAGCCATCAACAATGGAGTGGGTTCGTGTCAAACGGGACCGCTCGACACTGGAGGAACGTATCCGCAAGCGCCGCGCATTATCTGCGCAAGCGCGGGCTAAAGCTGAAGAAGCCCGTCGCAAGCTACAGCGTGAGGTGGCCGAGAAGCAGCCATCGACTCGCAAGGTTTGGAAGCCGAAGTCTGGAGTGGTTCAGACTAAGGAGCAAAACCCGCAACCGCCAAAGGTTCAACACCCGGCAAATCAATCCAAACGGCCGGTGATTTCTGCAACTGCTCCGGGAAATCCTGCAGGACCATCCCAGGAGAGAAAGTCAGTTTTGGAGCGCCTCGGTCCTATTCCCAAAGAACGAGGTAAAGCTCCAGTCCAAGAACGCTTGGGACCAATGAAGAAGTCCCAAACAATATCACATGCTGGAGGTCGCCGCAACCCGCAGCACTTGGAGAAAATTGCGGCGCCCAAGCGCACAACTTTGCGCATAGAAGTACAGGAGCCTGCTGGAGATTCACGCTCACAAAGGCGCGTTTCAAGGCGTGCGACTCTGGACGGTCCGAAGAAGATAAACCATCCTCAGAAGGAAATGTTGTCGTCTGATGACGACGACGTTATACCTGGGAGAATGTGCCAACACACGATGGGTTGCTCCAACCGTCAAACGGACGAGCTGTACTATCGTGCAGGGGGTACGAATAAAACCAGAAAGAGGAGCCCTCAAAGATTAGAAGCGCAATGTCCTTGCTCGAAGCTTATTCGGGCAGTACTCTCAGAATGCAACTGTGTCAAGACAGTCCCTGACAGGGTTTCAGTATTCGAGAGACTTAGTGTCGAAACGCCAAAACCAAGGCATAGGCGTTTCCAACGAAGAAGAATAGCGGTCAAAGACGGTGAACATCCGAGAGTCACCGCCAACATGACCAACAGAGGGACGTCGATACGAGATGATCTCGAAACAATACTGAAAGCATCCCGACCTAGAACCCGTCTGCAGTCCGGAGCCATTGAACGAGCAACCTATGGTAGGGTTCGGACAAGACACCCTTCAGAAGATGAAGAATCCGATGCCGGTTCCGCGGTGGCGTCAGATAATACTGTATCCAGTGAGGGACAACCCCGCGAGGCCCTGATGATAAGCGCGGAACAGATGGCCAAGATGCTTGAAGACGCTTTGGCTAAACAGAAAGAAAGTTTCAAATTTGAAATGGATATGGCCATGCAGCGGATGAGAGAAATGCATGACCAACAGATCCAAGCATTGGCGAACCAACAAGGCGAGCAGAATCATCGTAACCCGATTAATCTGGAAGATGAGGATGCGAATGCTCGTAATACCAATGATCCTCCCGTCAACGCAGGGGGTGGTAATGAGAATGCTGGCGAAGAAACCAGCGAAAACCTGAAGATCAAAAATCTCGAGAGCAAAATCAATACGTTGATTTCCGCTCAAGAGACAAAAAAGACGGGCATTCCTTGTCCATACCCAAGGGAGTGGGAATCAATCCCATATCCGGCGAAGTTCAGTCTAATTAACTTCACGCCGTTTAATGGGATGGGTTCCCCTACTCAGCATTTGATATATTTCAAATCGCACTTGGGAGTCATCTCTGGTAATGAACCTCTGATGGTGCGGTCATTCGTTGGCACTCTTCGCGGAGCCGCCTTCGATTGGTATCGTCGCCTCAAGCCAGGGAGCATAAATAGCTGGGACGACATGGAGTCAAAGTTCCTCGCAAACTTCTTCGATGACGACACCGAAGTTTCTATTGGGTCATTGCTCGATGAGAAGCAGAAAGACGGGGAGTTGGTCGACACCTTCGTCAAGAGGTTCCGCAACAAGGCGATGAATTGCCGGGACCCGATCACCGAGGAGTTTATACTCCAGACCTGCCACAACAACCTCTCGCTGGACGTGTTGGAAGCAATGGGCACGGCACCATCCAAGACGTGGAAGGATTTGAAAGTCCGAGGGGAGCAAGCTGAGCGGTTCATCAAAAGGAAGAAGGCGGAGAGAGGTCAACCGGCAACAAATCTTCCGAAGCAGAACTTTAACCAAAGAGGAAAAGGTAAAGCTCAGTTTAATGCTGTTGATGCTAACCAAACCTTTCAGTTGCAACCTCAGCAACAGCAGCAGCAACGGGCACCGCAACAGCCACAGCAGCAACGAGCGCCACAGCAATCCCAACCTCATTGGCAGCAGCGGTCCCAGAAGCAAAAGTCTTTGGAGCCAAGGTTTCCAAAGACATACTCCTTCAAAGACGACGAGGTGCCCGGCATTTTCAAATATTTGTTGGAGAACAACAAAATCCAGCTGCCAGCAATCGTGGATCAGGAGGGAGCAAACAAGGTGACGGACCCAAAGTACTGCGCGTATCACAGAGCGGTCCATCACCCTACGAGGTCGTGCTACCACCTCAAGGACAAGATCCAGGCACTCATTGACGTGGGTGTCATAACCCCGAAGCCTGCCAAGAATGTGGGAGCAAACGCCGTGTCAATCAGTTTCGGATCGATACCTACGACTTGGTTCGAGCCAAAGCACATCACCAAAGTCGGGATGAAGACGGTGAACGACGACCCGCATGGACAGCGCCAAAAAGGACTTGTGCCGCACACAGCTCCAAACGGTGAAATCCTTTGGGTTCATCCAGACTTGATTGAAGATTTACAATGGACTGGAACCTCTTCCAAGAAAAATTCAAAAGGAAAAGGCAAGTCTTGTTATGGAGTTTCTGTTACTCCAGAGGAAGATGACGAAACAATGCCTGTTTTCTCATTTCCCGACAATGAACATGGGAATGGTCGACTGGATGGGGTGGAGATGATTACAACTACCCCCGTACCTGCTGAGAGGACCCAACAGGAGCCCCTGCACCAAGATGTTCGAATCCCAAGGCAGTCTCGATTCAATCAGCAGATTGGAAGAGATAAACCGGGAGATTCAAACACTTCATGTCACTTCGATGTTATGACCCAATTGGCTAACATCCCAGTAAAAGTGACTCTACACGAGTTATCACGTCTCTCCAAAAACACTAGGGATGCGTTCAACATTACTCCTGACCAGCTCACTCAAATAGTTCAAGAAGCATTAATCAAGCAGAAAGAAGAATTTGAGGGTAAGATGGAATTGGCTATGCGACAAATAAGAGAGTTGCAAGCTGAAAGGTGTAAATTTCCTAAATCGGATCATCAAGCTGGGTCTAGCTGTTGCGTTACCCCAATCACGCCTATTCCAGATAGGACAAATAACAATGGTCCAAATTTGAATATGGTTGTCAAGACTGATTCACCCCTCGATAACACTGGGGGTGGTACGACCAAAATTGACACTGGGGGTGGCCCAATTCCTACTTCTCGACATCATGAAAGTGAAGACGAAAAGCAGAAAGAAGTCGAGTCTGTCACCACCTCGACTAGACGCTATCCTAAAAGACAGAGGGTCGAAGAAAGCCAATCAGAGTTCGTACCCAGGTTCGCTGCTGATCAAACGTCACAACGACAGTCGTGGGAGCGATCGCCACAACAGTCACTTCAGATACAACGATACTCTTTCAAGGATGATGAGGTTCCAGCCATCCTCAAGTACCTCCTAAGGAACGACAAAATCAAGCTCCCCCCTATTAAAAGCCAGGAGGAAGCCAATGAGAGTTCAGACCCAAATTATTGTGAATACCACAGGAAGATCCTTCATCCCACCAAGGCCTGCTCCTTAGTTGAAGCCGGCGTCTCAACGGCAGAACAAACCGAATGAGAATGACCACCACACTCCGACAAGTATACGAGTATAAACTGCTTCTTTCAAAACTCCAACGGGTATATGAGTATAAACTGTTTCCTTTGTATCTAACGGGAAGTTCCTGGAGAACATCATACGTGATATTCTTAAGGATAACTCGATATCAATTGCTTATTGAATCAGTCTCTTGATATTTTGATGATTCTCAGCAAATTTGAACCCAAATGGGAGGGACCATTCGTAGTGGAGACAGTCTACTCGAGTGGCGCATATCGCCTTATCACCAAGGACGGTGACCGGCTTATGATGCCGATAAACGGCAAGTTCCTGAAAAAATACTATCCTTAGTATCTTTTGGATAACCAATGCATCGGGAAGTTCCCGGAAGAATGCCACATGGGTATTCTTAGGGATAGCCCGGTCATTGTGAAATTGACGGATAAGAACTCTGCATTCGAACTCTGAAGGTCAGAATCTCTTCTTATTTTTATCAAAAAAAATTCTCTAACTCTTATGAGTTATTTTTGTGAGATGAGATCTAATCCTCTGATAGGTTAATCTTTCCTCACCAAACCATCCGCTGATCAAATTAAACGATAGTGGATCCACCAACATTTCCATCTGCCAGTCGTTGGCATTTCTCAGACTCAACGTGTTAGGTCATAATCACCTAGCATTAAAGTCTCCCTTTGAGTGATAATACGAGTTGGCACTTTCTTTGCTACCCGTATTCCACTTTCTTTGCTTTCTGGTCAAACCTATAAAAGTTAGGGCCAAAGCCAAATTCCTCTCTCGATTCCTTCCATGAACGAGAGGTCCACTTGGAACAGTCAAACCTATAAAAGTTAGGATTGTTTCCGATCTCGCTTAGTCAAGCCTACACACAGTCAAGACTAAAGTCGAGTCACTCCTTTTCGATAAACAAAAATCCACCTTTGTCCCCTTTTTCCACCAAACCTATAAAAGTTAGGGTCGAAGAACGAGAGGTCCACTTTCAACTCGAATAGTCAAACCTTCCGACAGTTAGGGTTATCCGAGTCTTTCCGATTCTCGGAGTGGAGATCCCACTCTTAGTTTCATCCTTCCGGATTCTGGGGGTGGAGATTTCCTCTCCCGTTTCCTTTCCAGCGGAAGATAGAATATAAAATTCTTCCTCTTCAGCACCGGGAGATAGAATATAAAATTCTTCCTCTCCCGTTTCTCAGTCTGTCTTTGCTCTTAGAAAAGACACAATTCTCAACTTCCAATCCGGGCACTTGGTGCACGGGGAATTTTATCTCAACTCCTAAATAGAGATAAGCCTACGCCTAACACGCGTTGCCGGTTTAGTCTTTCACCGATTAAAGAAAAATACACCAAGGTCTAAACTTGGGGAATTTTATCCCGAAGCCTAAGTAGGGATGAATCAACACCTAACGCGTGTTACCGGGTAGCCTATTCTTGTAACAAGGGCAAAGCCTATGTATTCGGAATCATAGCACAAAGTCTTAGAGAATTCACTCTCTTAGCACAACGTTACATGCGGAACGGATTTAGATAATCTGCATGCTAGCCCGACTCAAACGGTAGTCGGTAAAGGCACGTCAAACCCGTTGAAGGCTGGGGGTTTGCCAAAAATCCCAAAGTCTATGTCTAACACACATGGCCGGTTTAGTCTTTCACCGATTGAAAAAGACACCAAGGTCTAAACTTGGGGAATTTTATCCTGAAACCTAAGAAGGGATAAGTCATCGCCTAATACGCGGTGCGGGGTGCCTTTTCCCTATAAGAAATGGTTAAGTCTATGTATTCAAAATCATAGCATCAAGTCTAAGAAAAGCGATTTTCTTAGCACAACGTTACATGTGAGACGGGTTTAATAATTCGCATGCTAGTCCGATTTCAAACGGTAATCGGTAAAGACATATCAAACCCGTTGGTGGCTGGGGGTTTGCCAAAAATCCCATAAATCTGTCATTCAGAATAAGTGCAGAAAGATCACAAAAGAAGCAAATGCAGAGTTTCTATTAATAGATCAAGTCAAAGCATTCAGCAAATAAAACCACACCAAGTGCAGATACAAGGAGACATCTCAAATCAGATCTAACAAACTGAAGGAAGCAAGCGTAGCCTCAACAGCGGCAAGTTTCTCGGCGTGTTCCACTCGAACCCTCTCCTCTTCTTCCTTCTGAAGCTTGGTATAAGCAAGACTGGCGGCAGCATCGGCGGTTACGTCTTCTCGGCGCAACGCGTGAAGAACCTCCAGCTCTCCTCTATAAACATTTTGAACCCTGGCACTCTCGAGCTCGAAATCTTTTAGAGTCCTCTCCCCTTGGATGGTCCTGATCCCCGTCCTATCAGCAAAGTCGTTGTAAGCATCCATCTTACTCTGCAGACGACGTTGCCGTTCGTACAAGTTCGCAACGATGACTTCTTGCTCCGATATGCGTCTCGCTCGGGCCTTACGCTCTCGCACCATCTGAGTCTGAGCGTCGATCATAAGCGGTGTGGCTTCATCATACGGGTCGAAGTCTACTAGCTCTTCAAAACGATATATGAGTTCTTCTAAGAAAGTCAACCTTATCTCACATCGTCCAGCTAGCCGGATGCCACCTACACGCTGAATGTCTTTAAGACTATCTGTTATAAAAGGGAGCAAATCATAATCTCTTCCCCGTCCAGAACTAATGACGGTGACCGTTCGTTGTATAACCTTCTCTACTTTTTGGAGGATGTCCCGCAAGGATTCGAAGGCCGGGAGGACAGATTCTTGGTCAGACATAATTGCAGCAGTGGGATCCTCTTCCCCTTCATCGTCGGATATTATGATAATTTCGGGATTCACAATCCTCCTATTACGGGAATTCAACTGAGGGAGGGGACTAACGGCCTGCCTGATGGAAGCTGAAGAGAAGACCTCCCGGCTACAACCAGTATTGGCATGAGGAGGAAGGCTGCCCGCAGGAAACTCTACTGCAATAAAGCACAAGGGTGGAGTCAGAAAATCCATCTCATAAGAAGAAAGATAAGCTCATTCATGGAATAATTGGAGAGACGATTTTGAGTGTCCTACACCGGAAGAACGGTATGCATCATCACGTGAATAACGTGGTAACATACACCGACCTATAAGGTGTAGGACGACACAAAATCGCCCCAATATACCGGAAGACTTGAATTGGCTAAGCAAGACAAGTCTGAAACCTTAACCCCCGCGAAGGAGGGTATCGGTCCTTCCTTCGTGACCCGCGAAGAGGTCAATCAGGGATACAGAAAATATAAATTCTCACCCCCAAAGAAAGAGGCCGCTGGAGAAGATGTCGCGGGAATCTCTTCCTCGCTGTGCTGCGAATGAGAACGACTCCTTCGAGGTCGAGATCGGCGTGGAGACATTGAAAATCTGCAACAAAAAGCAGCAAGTCAGGCACAATCTAAAATATGAATACACGAAATTTAAAAGGGAAATTAAGAACTTTAATTAAAATCCTATGCATAAATAGGATTTCATAATTGAAGTCTAGTTAAACCTACAAATTTCGTGCATGCGAAACAATGATTGTCATTTTTCGCGGTGAATTTTGGTGAAATAACCAAAATACCCTTCGTGTTCAAGGCTAAAATTCGGGTCAAGGACACGCTCGGGTTGGGTCATGGTCATCATATCTGATCATATAGTACCCCCCGATACCCCACAATTTCGGTTAATTTTACAAATAAGCCCTTTTGTAGAATTGAGCCAATTTTGCATATAGACCCCTTCACAAGTTTTAATTTAACGTCCACATACCCTTATCAAAACTTTGGTTATTGGGTTATGGTCTAAACTTTTGGAATTTCAGTCCTTTTGCAAATAAACCCCTCTACACTTTGTGGGTGGCTTTTTGCAAATAAACCCCTCAAACAACATTGGTTTTCTTGCATAAAGCACCCCTCAAATTTTCGACCAAGTGGACATGCAATCCAAGAACTAATTTCAGTCCCATTTTACATAAAAACCCCTACAAATTTCAGTCCAATTTTGCAACAAAGTCCCCCAAAATTTCGGCCCTATTTGTAACTTTGCATAAAACCCCCCAAAATTTCGGCCCTATTTGTAACTTTGCATAAAACCCCCCAAATTCTTGTGCCTACACAACCCATTATCAAAGAGCCTATCCTCTAACTCATGAGAACATAAAGCTATGATCTTTCTTGAAAAAGAGGAGAGTTTTGAAGGGGAACTTACCAAATCAAGAAGCCTTCTTTGAGCTTGAGGTTGAAGATGATGAAACCCTAGCTTGGAGGAGAGGGTATTTTCGGCCAAGAAGAAAACACCAAAAATCCGAAACTTCTTTAGGGAGTTTATGGGTTTTGAGTTCTTGAAAGAAAAGAAACAATGGTGTATGGAGTATGGAGGAAGAAGAAAGAGTTTAAAAACTTAAGAGGGAATCTTTTTGAATTTTGAAAAGAGGGGGAAACAAAAGAGGAAACAAACAAAAGAGAAGACAAAAAGGGGGGGTGTCTCGGCCCTAGAACCGAGACACCCAAGGGTGTCTCGGCCAAGGTTGAAACACCCACGGGTGTCTCGGGTCCCGTTTGGTCCCCGTACGCCTATATATAGGCCCGAATTCGCCCGTTTTCGTCGATTATTGGATGTCTTGATGAAAATCGACACCAATCAACATTCGATGCGCGAAACCCTAGGGTCAATGTTGGTCAACACGTAACCCTAGGTCAACGCCAGTCAACGCGTTGCAACCAGAGTCAACGTTTGACGATTCAAAACCCTAAGGGTCAACGCCGGTCAACGCGTAACCCTAGGTCAACGCCGGTCAACGCGTTGCAACACATGCCAACGTTTGACGATTCGAAACCCTAAGGGTCGACGCCGGTCAACGCGTAACCCTAGGTTAAACGCCAGTCAACGCGTTGCAATCAAAGTCAACGTTTGACGATTCGAAACCCTAAGGGTCGACGCCGGTCAACGCGTAACCCTAGGTCGCAAGACGTTCGAGGCGGCGGCGCCACAAGTCAGCCATGCGTTAACAAAGTCAACGTTTTGACGGATCTTCTAAAAAGCCCTAGAGGGTCAACGCGGTCAGGATAACTAAAGGGTCAACGTCAGTAAGCGGCGTTGGCTTGACCGAAGTCAATCGTTTGACGATTCGAATACCCAAGGTCAACCGGGTCGTCAACGCGTAACCCGCCTAGGTCACTCAGTCAAACCAGCGTTGCGACGCAAAGTCAACGTTGTACAGATTCGAAACCCTCAGGGTCAACAGCCCAGGTCACGCGTAACGCCTAGGCCAAACGGCCGAGTCAATGCGTTGCAAACCAAAGTCAACCGTTTGACGATTCGAAACCCCCTAGAGGGTCGACAGCCGGTCAAACGCGTAGCCGCTAGGTAACGCCAGTCAACGGCGTTTGCAACCAATCAACGTTTGACGAAGCTCGAAAACCCTAAGGTCGACGCCGGGTCAACGCGTAACCCTAGGTCAACGCCCGTGCAACGCGTTGCAACCAAGTCACGTTTACGATGTCGGATAACGCCTAAGGGTCGACGCCGGTCGAACTGGCGTAACCCTAGGTCACGCCAAGTCAACACCTCGCGTTACGACGAAAAAGGCCTCTACACACGATGAGCCTGAATACCCTAAGTCAACAGGTAAATGGTGACGGAGGGGTAGTTCAGGTCAACTCAATGACACGAGCCAAACTCAATTCAATCAGCTGCAGACTATCGAGCAGCTCCGACGACGGCCAAGCGATAAACGCAGCGCCGGAAGAACTTCGGCTATTCGTCAAAGCATCGAATAGACCGAAAATCGAAGGAGCCAAGAGTTGAAGCTAACTACAGGTCCTTACGCCGACTGAAGGCTAGACCAATCACATCCAAAGTATTCCATCCTCTTCTATAAAAGAAACGAGTCCGGAACACTTTGGAGGGGGTATCTGTAGGCATTGAAAATTGCCTATAGGTCTCCACGAACGGTTCAGTGTTAAAGAGCGACGATGAACGTCACTATCCGATCCACAGGAGTCCAATTGACGTCGATGAATGATTGAAGTGAATCGACGAACTACGTGAGCTGATAGGATTTATGAACAACGAAGACCCGGGCCAATCGGGAACCCGGTGATGTTCACAAAAAGGACGATGCCCCTCATGTCTCGACCACTCTACAGATAATCCAACCACCGGAGCGGATCGAACTCTTCGTCATGCATCCAACGCACTTGGAATCACTCAAATCCGAGTTCAGACGAAGAATTTACGGCGAAAACAATCGAATACACCTCAACGGAGTCTCAGGAATTCCAAAACACCCCAAGGGGTGTCTCGGAATTTCCGAGACACCCTAGGGGTGTCTCGGATTTCTTGAGACACCCTAGGGTGTCTAGGCACCCTAGGTGCTCCCCATAGCCTATAAATAGCCCCCTTGGGCCTCATTTTTGTAGAGCTGGATTTTTGGAGAAGTTGGCGAAGCCCTGTTGTAGTGAAGAGTGGTCGAGCGCTTCAACAGAGGAGAGGTCTTTATCAGAGTCTTCATCACCCGTTCCCCCCTTTCCTTAGTATTACCCTTCGCCGGTAATCATTAAGAAGAGCAGATATCTCGTTTTAGCCGAGATAGACGCTTCAGGCTTCTAGATCTCACGCGGATCGACGAAGCTCTGTCCGATTTTTCGGAAACAGATCTGAGTGCCAGGTAGTCCACGGATATCAACGTCCCCGTCACATGCAAAAGACCCACGCAAGCAGAAGACCGATAAACGATCTCTGCGTTTGTTTGGACGAGAGTTGTAACTTTTTTTTGTTTTCATTGTGTAAGAGTCTTATAAAAAGGCAATCTTTTTGTTTCATTGTAACGATTAAAGTTATAATGAATACAGCAATGAATACAATAACTTTCTCCGCAAACAAGCCGTCCTCATGAACAACAAATTTCGGTCGAAGACCAGCCACTGCTAACTCTCTGCACTTCCGAAGAAATGGGTCACCTGCTTGAGCTGCCTTGATTTGCTCAACCAGTGTTGATTGAATCTAAAGATTTATCAAAGAAGTAGTGACTCCTGGAAGAAGAACTTGCTGAAGTCTCCACTGAGCCGTGAGGGTCATGATTGCCGACAATCGGCTCAAAGCATCTGGTACTACATTAACCTTGCCAGGGTGATACTGAAGATCAATGTCGTAATCCGCCATCAGCTCTAACCATTGGTGTTACCTCATGTTGAGCTCCTTCTGAGTAAATATGTACTTCAAGCTCTTACGATCAGTGAACACCTTCACTTGCTCTCCCAACAAATAATACCTCCAAAGCTTAAGGGCAAAAATCACAGCTGACAACTCCAAGTCATAGGTAGGATAATTCTGCTCATGCTTCTTCAACTGACGAGAAGCATATGCTACCACATGACCATCCTGCTGTAGAACGCATCCTAATTCTCTCCGTGATGCGTCGCAAAACACCTTAAAGTTCCTACTCTATCTGGTATCGTCAAGACCGGGACCAAAATCAGTCGAGACTTTAGCTCCTCAAACGCTTGCTCACAAGCGTCGGACCAGACAAACTTACTATCCTTCCTCATAAGTCGTGTCATCGGCTCTGAAATCTTTGAAAAATCTCTGATGAAGCAACGATAGTAACCAGCTAATCCCAGGAAGCTCTTAATATCAGACACCAACTTAGGGGTAGGCCAACCCTTCACTACAGATACCTTCTCCGGATCCACTGATATGCCGTATCCTGACACCACGTGTCCTAGAAACACAATATGATCCAGCCAGAATAGGCACTTACTATACTTGGCGAATAGCCGATGCTCTCTTAAAGTCTTCAACACGTATCGTAAATGCTTTGCATGCTCTGCCGCACTCTTAGAGTACACAAAGATATCATCAATAAAAACTTCTACAAACTTGTCCAGCACATCATAGAATACCAGATTCATTAGGTTCATGAATGTCGCTGGCGCATTAGTCATACCAAACGGCATCACTAAGAATTCATAATGTCCATATCTCGTTCGGAACGCAGTCTTAGGGACATCAAAATCCTTAACCTTCACCAGGTGATACCCGCTCTGCAAATCCAGCTTAGAAAATACTCTTGATCCTCCCAATTGATCAAAGATATCATCAATATGGGGAAGTGGATACTTATTCTTCACTGTCACCGCATTCAACTCCCTGTAGTCGATGCACATCCGCTTGGATCCATCCTTCTTTCCCACAAGCAACACAGGTGCTCTCCAGGCCGATACACTGGGTCGAATCAACCCTCTCTGCAAAAGATCATCCAACTGAGTCCGAAGCTCGGCCAACTCAGCCGAAGGCATACGATAAGGGGTGTTGGAGATCGGTGCAACTCCAAGCTTCAAATCTATGGAAAACTCAATTGCTCGATCCGGTGGCAATCCATAAATATCATCGGGAAACACGTCGTCAAATTCTCGAACTACAATTGTCTTCTCAGATTCCTCTTGCATTGCAGCTAACGTCGCCTTCTTCGATCTAGCTCTGAACTCCACAGGTCTGGCCGATGTGCTATCACTAGTGAACTCAAATCTCGAGTGATCCGATATCTTGAATACTACGCTCCGACGATGACAATCAATGGTAGCAAAGAATGACCCCAACCAATCCATCCTAAATACTGTATCAAAGTTCGGCAAATCAATCACCATAAAGTCTGCAAAGAGTTTCCTCCCGCAAATAACTACAGGGCATGCTTCATAACCACTGGATGCTACTAAGACACCACTACTAGTGTTGATATTCTAGCCCGTAATCAAAGGAGTTATAGGAAGAGAATGGACACTCGCAAATCGACAGGACAAGAAACAATGGGATGCATCAGAATCAAAGAGCGATAAAGCACGAACAGAAGAAACAAGAACCTTGCCTATTTAGGAGGATATAATGCAACTAACTTAGTACTCATAAATAATCCTACCATGATATTATCAATTAATGCTAATTAAAGAAGTTCATATGCAAATACAACTTAGAATAAACAATTCTTACCAGTGATAACTTGATCGTTCGCCTCAGCTTTTACAACTAATATCATGAACATCTGTCGCTGAGGTTGCTACCTGTGTGCCTCCTGATATACCTGCTGTTGTGGGGGAAGTGGCCTTGCTCAAGGATAAGAACTATACTGAGGCGGTACTGTCGGGGCTGGTCGAGGTGGTGCTGGGAGAGCTGCCCTAACTGGAGGTGGTGGTAAACTGGCCTACTGTCATTGCGGATAGTTCCAACTGACATGATCGGGGGATCCACAGGCATAGCACAGACGAAGACGCCTGCGGCACTCCTGTTGGGTGTGCCCAATGTAGCCACAATGAGTACACTTCACCGATGGCTGGCCACGAGTCTGCACTCCAGGGCGCTGATAAGGGTGAGTCTAAGGAAATGGCTGATGCTGAGAATTTTGCTGCCTCTGCGGGGCCTGCTGCTGCTACCTCGGAGGGGGACGCTCGATATTTCGGGCCGGAGCTGCTGGTGTCCTGCTCTAAATCATGTGTGAGTCCTCAGGTTCCTTATGCACGCTCTCAATCTCGCGTGCCGCATCTAATACTGCGTCATGGGTCGCCAAAGCTCTACCTGCCAGAGTCATCCTAATGTACTTGTCCAGACCCTTCTGAAACTGATGCCTCCTAATCGTAGGGTCTGTAACCAAGTGGGGAGCATATTAGCTCAAAGAAGAAAACTAAGCCTCGTACTCATCAAATGTTCACCCTCCTTGCTTGAGCTCAACAAATCTTCGTAGGAGTTCATCCTGAGCTGACTGAGGAAAATATTTCCTATTGAAGCGCTCGGTGACCATCTCCCACAGTATGGGCCTCTCCAGATGAGTCTTCTCAGCTGCCCACCATATCCGAGCGGTATCGGTGAGCTGAATATCCATGAGGTCCACCCATTCAGCATGAGGAATGCGGGTCACCGTGAGAATAGTCTCAGTGACCTTGAGAAACTCCTCTGCTGCTAAAGGTCCCTCGGCACCAGAAAAGGAAGGAGGCCACATATATCAAAACTCTCTAACTCCAGACTCTGCGTGAGGGGGAGGCTGGTGCTGAGGCTCTATGTGTAGCTGTCCAGCCAGATGCTGCTGATTGGTGACCAATCCCTGAATCATCGCCAGAAGTTGGTTTGGATCCACTCCGGGCTGCGGGGCACTGCTACTAAATGGGTTACTAAAACCTCGAGTACCCACCATGGTTCTGAAGGAAAACAAGGATCAAAGAACTATGGTTAAAGTCAAAACAATATATTGGAAAGTAGGAGTTACAACATAGTTATTAAGATAATAGTATAAGAACTTAATTATAGTCTTATGGATAAAATATGATATGTATCTAAATTATCTACTATATTCTTACTAGTGAGGACTTGGGACCGGGACCTGCATGGGCCACTGTAGGCGTATAAAACTGCTTATAGGTCCCTTAGCACAGCTCGGCACAAACCGACGAACCATCGGGTGACGTATCTAAACACGAACGTTAGTCCACAACACCGAAGCCAAGTGACACGCAACGAAGCGGATTAACGAGGCGACGAGGTTAACGAATCGCACGCAAGCAACGGAATGCATCCATTCGCGTGCGGAATCAAGCCAACGGTTCTGGGAGTTAATGAGTCATCCAACCATAGAACGGATTCAAACACCAAGGCAGATTTACTGCCAAATCAAGATCCAGACTCCCAAATCAAAGTCCAGATCAACAACGAAGCGCGGAACCGGATAACGGACACAACGGCGCCACACCCGGGCGACTCGGCCAAAGCCGAACCACCCAGGTGGCTCGGCCATGGCTGAGCCACCAAGAGGTGGCTCGGCCATGGC
>NC_033796.1:97648468-97666996 GCF_001876935.1 Asparagus officinalis
CACCCGGCCAAAAACCAAGCCACCCAAGGGTGGCTCGGTGGCTGAGCCACCCATGGGTGGCTCGGTGGCCGAGCCACCCATAGGTGGCCGGCCACCTGTGGCTGACCCAGATCTGTTCCAAGGCACAGATCTGAGTGCCTATAAATAGGAGACGTTGGTTCATTTGTCAAAGGTTGGAATTTTTGACGGCGAAGCTCTGCTGGATTGAAGGCTCAAAACTTAAAAAGATTGAAGCTTTGGAACTTTGAAGACTTGCTCTTTCAAATCCGGTGCTCGACGATCGTCCACGTCAGAAAAGGCAGGAGTTCGAGAGGAATCGGATCTGAGATCTACGCGATTATCCTCCGGATCAAAGCTTGGCCTTTGATCCCGAGAAGGCTACTATTTCCTTGGTGAAGTAGTACCCCCCGGGTGTTATTTCCTTCGTGAGATAACACCCGTTATATCGTGTAGATCTGACCGGATCTAGATCACGCGGTAGTCCATGGATTAACCCCGGCGCAGGCGAAGAACCCATAAAATCGAGTGACCGCAAAACAGGAGCTCGCGATTCGTTCGAAAAAGGAAAGTTGTAATCTTTTTATTTTTTTCTTTGATTTCGTTGTAACCGGATCTTATAAAAAGACCGGATCTTTTTGTAACCGATAAACGATTACTTGAGAAGAACAATGAATTCAATGAAGAAAGCTACGATTTTTCCCGCGAACAATCTGGCGACCACAGTGGGAGGTTCGAGACGATCTTACCTTTTATAGGCTTGATCGTTCAATTTGAAAGTGGACCTCACGTTCATGGAAGGAATCGAGAGGGGACTTTGGTTTTGGTCCTAACTATAGGAAGGTTTGACCAGGTAGACAGTGAGAGTGGGAGTACAAATCATAGTGGGGGTTTAGTGTTTATCACTTTGTTCGTAATTATCGGGTTATCCCTAAGAAAATTACATATAGCGTTCTTCTGGGAACTTCCCATTACATGAATCATCCACCCCCAGCTTCTTTCTTGGAACTGGGTCTAACTTTGTACTCCGTTATATGTCCGGGTTATCCTTAAGAATATTAGCGTAACATTCTCCAGGAACTTCCCATCAACGATAGGAAACAGGGAACTTCCCATCAACGATAGGAAACAGTTTAGACTCATATACCTATTGGAGTATCAGGGAGCAGTTTAACCTCATATACCGATTGGAGGATTGAGAAGCAGTTTATACTCGTATACTCTTCGGAGTATTGCCATTCTTATTTGGTTCATCCTAGCGTTATGACGCCGGCTTCAACCAAGGTTTGGATGTTATTCTTTAAAGTAAAGCAAGCCTTGGTGGGATGAAGGATCCTCCTGTGGTACGTGCAGTACTTCGGATCCGCAGTATTGTTCACTTCCTCCTGATTTGTGATGGGCGGCAGCTTGATCTTGTTGTTTTCAAGAAGGGTCTCAAAGATGGCTGGAACGTCTTCGTCCTTGAATGAGTACTCTTTTTGGAGCCTCGGATCTGAACTATTCTGCTGTCTCCGGGACTTTGTAGGTGTCTTCCCTTCATTATGGGAAACGAGACCCGGATTCAGAGGGTTAGTCATCGGTTGGCATCTTTCAACCTTCCTCCTTCTGAGGAAGCGTTCGGCCTGCTCGCCGTGCACCTTCAACTCTTTCCAGGTACTGAGCGGCTCTACTCCCATAACGTCCAAGCCTCCAGGAGAAAAATCCGTTGGTATAAAGAAGTTGAGAATACCAACGAAGATCTCACCCCGATTGATGCCATGGTTGCATCAGGTGAGGCTCCACCAACCTCCAACCAGGTTAAGCCTGTTCCCGCCAATTCCTCCGTCATTCTTTCCAAGAGAGCCCGTCAGAGGCGACGCCAACGTTTGGCCAAAGAACTCGTGAAGGCGATGGAATCCACGGATGGAATCCGCTATAACGCGGATCTGAAGAACAGGAGAGGCAAACAGCCTCAACAACCAATGAATGGCAGCTCCTCCAAGCCGCCAACGCATTCGCAAGCGCCGCGCACTGTCAGCGCAGGCACGGGCTCAAGTCCAAAAAGCCCGCAGAAGGCTACAGAAGAAAGTGGCCAAAAAGCCGCCACCAATCCGCCAAGTATGGAAGCCGAAGTCTGAAGCGGCGATTCAGGCTAAGGCACAATCATTGCAGCCTTCGAAGCAAGTTCAACCTCCGACGAACCAACCGAAATCGCCGGCAATTCCAATAGCTACTCCGGGAGATCCCGCGAAATCATCCCGAAGAAGGAAGTCCGTTTTGGAGCGCCTCGGTCCACTTCCCGATGAATGATGCAAAGCTCCAGTTCAAGAACGTTTGAGCCCGATGAAGAAGCCCCGAACGACTCAACATGCTGGGGGTCGCCGTCACCTTCAACATGACAACGAGTTCAAGGCAGCTGTGCGCGCCAATTTGCGCATTGAAGTCCGGGAGCCCGCTGAGAATTCACGCCCAAAAAGGCATGTTTCGAGGTGCGTGACTCTTGAAAGCCCAAAGAAGGCAGTTCGCCCTCAGAGGGAAACGTTGTCGTCTAAAGATGACAACGTTATACCTGAGAAGTCGTTCCAACACACGATAAGTTACTCCGACCTTCAAGCCGACGAGTTGTACTATCGTGATGGGAGTACGAGAAAAACTAGGAAAAGGAGTCCCCGAGGGCTAGAAACTCAATGTCCCTGTTCCAAACTCATTCGGGCAGTATTGTCTGAGTGCAACTGCATCAAGAGGGTCCCCGAAAGAAATTCGGTTTTTGAAAGGCTCAATACCGAAACGCCAAGACCAAGGTCTAGGCGTTTCCGACAAAGAAGAAGGGTAGTCGAAGATGGAGAATTTCCGAGGGTCACCACTAATATGACCAGCAAAGGGACGTCGACACAGGATAATCCCGAGTCGATTCCGGAAGTACCCGGCGGATGACCCGTCTGCAGCTCAGAGCCATCATAGGAGGAACTTATAGTAGGGTTCGGACAAGATTACCATCAGAAGATGAAGAATCGGATTCCTGCTCCGCGGTTGCATCAGATAATACGGTATCCAGCGAGGGACAACCCCGCGAGGAACTTATGATAAGTGCAGAACAAGTGGCCAAGATGCTTGAAGAAGCCATGGTTAAACAGTAGGAGAGCTTCAAGCACGAAATGCAGATGGCCATGCAGAGTATGAGAGAAATGCATGACCAGCAAATCCAAGCGCTGACAAACCAGCAAGGCGAGCCAAATCGTCGTAACCAGATTGATCTGGAAGATGAGGAAGCTCACAATGCCAATAATCCTCCCGTCAATGCAGGGGGTGGTAACGAGAATGCCAACGAAGACTCAGGTGAAAACCTGAAGATTAAAAATCTCGAGAGCAAAATCAATACGTTGATTTCTGCTCAAGAGATGAAGAAGACGGGCATTCCTTGTCCATACCCATGAGAATAGGAATCAATCCCCTATCCGGCGAAGTTCAGTCTAATTAACTTCACGCCGTTTGATGGGAATGGTTCACCCACGTAGCATTTGATTTACTTTAAATCGCACCTGGGTGTTATCTCTAGTAATTAGCCTCTGATGGTACGGTCCTTTGTTGGCACTCTTCGTGGAGCCGCCTTCGATTGGTATCGTCGCCTCAAGCCAGGAAGCGTGAATAGCTAGGACGACATGGAGACAAAATTCCTCGCTAATTTCTTCGATGACGACACCGAGATATCCATCGAAACGTTGCTCGATGAGAAACAAAAAGACGGGGAATTAGTTGATACCTTCGTCAAAAGGTTCCAGAACAAGGCTTGCCGGGACCCGATCACCGAGGAATTCATTCTCCAGACTTGCCACAACAACCTCGCATTGGACGTGTTGGAGGCAATGGGAACGGCACCGTCTAACACTTGGAAAGACTTGAAGGTGCACGGCGAACAAGCCGAACGCTTCCTCCAAACGAAGAAGGCCGAGAGGACCCTACCGATGGCTAATCCTCTGAACTCAAACTTCGCCTCTCGTGGTAAGGGCAAAGCACCTGTAGCTACTGGTGGTGCTAATCGAACGTCACAACAGCAATCTCGAAGGCAACAAAAGACTTCGGGTCCGAGACTCCAAAAAGAGTACTCTTTTAAGGACGAAGACGTTCCAGCCATCTTCGAATCCCTCCTTGAAAATAACAAGATCAAGCTACCACCTATCACAAATCAGGAGGAAACTGACGACACGACGGATCCAAAGTACTGTGCATACCACAGGAGGGTCCTTCATCCCACCAAGGATTGCTTTACTCTCAAGAATAGCATTCAGACCTTGGTCGAAGCCGGCGTCATAACGCTAAAATAAGCCAAATAAGAAAAGCTGGCGTCATAACGCTGAGGTAAGCCAATTGAGAATGGCAGACTCCGATAAGTATAAGAGTATAAACTGCTTCTCAAAACTCCAAAGAGTATACGAGTATAAACTGTTTCTCAATCCTCCGACCGGTATAAGAGGTTAAACTACTCCCTGATACTCCAATAGGTATATGAGTCTAAACTGTTTCCCCACTTTTGACGGGAAGTTCCTGGAGAATATTAAGCTAATATTCTTAAGGATAACCCGGTTAGTTAACTGATAATAATGTCCGAACCAGTTCCGCAGAGGAAACTGGGGGTGGACGATTTATGTAATGGGAAGTTCCCAAAACCACAGCAATGTAATGAATAAGAACTCCCATTCTCACCATGTCTATGCACTCAACACTCTCTCTGTTAGAGTCTGGACGTAAAGTACCCACTTGGTCAAACCTTCTTACAGTTAGGACCACAGTCAAAATCCCCTCTCGATTCCCCCAATGAACGAGAGGTCCACAAATTGAGCGATCAAACCTTCCTACAGTTAGGATTGTCTCAAAACACCCACTTGGTCAAACCTTCTTACAGTTAGGACCACAGTCAAAATCCCCTCTCGATTCCTCCAATGAACGAGAGGTCCACTTTCAAATCGAGTGATCAAACCTTCCTACAGTTAGGGTCATCTCAAACTCCTGCTTGGTCAAACCTTCCTACAGTTAGGACCAAAACCACGATTCATTCTCGATAAACGAGAAATTCATCTTTAGTTCGGTAATCAAACCTTCCGACAGTTAGGGTTATCTGAATCTTTTCGATTCTTGGAGTGGAGATCCCACTCTTGGTTTCACCTTTCCGGATTCTGGGGGTGGAGATCCCACCTCGAGTCTCCTTTCCAGTTGAAGAGAGAATATAAAATTCTTCTTCTTCATTGTCGGGAGATAGAATATAAAATTCTTCCTCTCCTATTTCGGGTTCGTCTTTGCCCCAAGAGAAGACACCACCTTTTTCAACTCCCAAAATCTGTGCCTCACAGGTACAGGGAATTTTATCCCGAATCCTAAGTAGGGATGAGTCAACACCTAACACGCGTTGCCGGTTTAGTCTTTCACCGATTGAAGAAGACACCAGAATTCCAGTCTAAGAAGTTTATCCCGAATCCTAAGCAGGGATAAGCCTACGCCTAACACGCACTGCCGGTTTAGTCTTTTTCCGTAGAAAAAGACACCAGAGTTCGATTATGGGGTATTCTATCTTGAAACCTGAGCAAGGATAAGTCTGCGCTTAACCCGCGCTGGCGGTTAGTTCTTAACCGTTAAAAAGAACATCCGCCCACATATTCAATATTATGGCAGGTTGTTATTAATAACACCAAAATCCATGCGGAACGGATTTAGATAATCTGCATGCTAGCCCGACTCAAACGGTAGTCGATAAAGGCTAATCAAATCCGTTGAAGGCTGGGGGTTAGCCAAAAATCCTAAAGTCAACACCTAACACGCGTCGCCGGGTAGTCTATTCCCGTGAGAAAGACGAAGTCTACGTATTCAATATCGTAGTACTAAGAGCGTTAACTCTCTTAGCACAACGTCACATGCGGAACAGATTTTGATAATCCACATGGTAGCCCGACTCAAACGGTAGTGGGTAAAGGCTCATCAAACCCGTTGATGGCTAAGGGTTTGCCAAAAATCCTATAAATGCGAGGGTCACTGACGCATCAGCTTCATTAGTTGGTCTCGTGATTTGAGCATCCAACGACTTCAGGATGAGATCTGTATCCGCACACGAATCATCTTTTATAGTTGGTCCTGCAGCCCCAGCATTTGGGACCGCCACACTCCAACACCTTAAGAGCTTAAACTGTGTAGACCCAAGGTTAACGCGTGACAATGAAAGTCAACGCATATCGATGCAAAACCCTAGGGTCAACGCCGGTCAATGCATAACCCTAGGTCAACGCCAGTCAACGAACGCCGGTCAACGTGTAACTCTAGGTCAACGCCAGTCAACGTGTTGCGATCAAACAGTCAACGTACGACGTTCAAAACCCTAAGGTCAATGCCGGTCAACGCGTAACCCTAGGTCAACGCCAGTCAACGCGTTGCGATCAAACAGTCGACGTACGATGTTCGAAACCCTAGGGTCAACGCCGGTCAACGCGTAACCCTAGGTCAACGCCAGTTAACGCATTGTGATCAAATAGTTGACGTACGACGTTCGAAACCCTAGGGTCAATGCCGGTTAACGCGTAACCCTAGGTCAACGCCAGTCAACGCGTTGCGATCAAACAGTCAACGTACGACGTTCGAAACCCTAGGGTCAACGCCGGTCAACGCGTAACCCTAGGTCAACGCCTATCAATGCGTTGCAATGAAAGAATCAATACTCCAAAAGTATACGAGTATAAACTGCTTCTTAAATACTCCAATAAGATAAAGACTCGACGCCAACAATCGATGGTCAGCTAAATCAGGAACCGACTTCACTATCGATGGCTAGTTCTATGTTGAACCAACAAGCACGAGCTAAAGATCAGAAAATTAGGAATCGACTTCAAGTTCAGAATTCCGACAACGGTCAGACAATAAATGCAGTACCGAAACTCTTTCAGACATTTGACAAAGCACCGAATAGCCTGGAGGATTGAAGGAATCAAGAACAGAAGCCATTCCAAGGTCCCGTTACACCGACTGAAGGTTGGGACAATCATATCCAAAGTATTCCGGACTCTTCTATAAAAGAACGAGACTGAAATACTTTGGAGGGGGTATCTGTAGGCGTATAAAACTGCTTATAGATCCCTTAGCACAGCTCGGCACAAACCGACGAACCATCGGGTGATGTATCTAAACACAAACGTTAGTCCATAACACCGAAGCCAAGTGACACGCAACGAAGCGGATTAACGAGGCGACGAGGTTAACGAATCGCACGCAAGCAACGGAATGCATCCATTCGCGTGCGGAATCAAGCCAACGGTTCGGGGAGTCAACGAGTCATCCAACCATAGAACGGATTCAAACACCAAGGCGGATTTACTGCCAAATCAAGATCCAGACTCCTAAATCAAAGTCCAGATCAACAACGAAGCGCGGAACCGGACAACGGACACAACGACGCCACACCCGGGCGACTCGGCCAAAGCCGAACCACCCAGGTGGCTCGGCCAAAGTCGAGCCACCCATAGGTGGCTCGGCCATGNGGCCGGCCACCTGTGGCTGACCCAGATCTGTGCCAAGGCACAGATCTGAGTGCCTATAAATAGGAGAGGATGGCTCACTTGTGAAAGGTTAGAACTTTTGACGGCGAAGCTCTGCTGGATTGAAGGCTCAAAACTTAAAAAGATTGAAGCTTTGGAACTTTGAAGACTTGCTCTTTTAGATCCGGTGCTCGGCAATCGTCCACGTTAGAAAAGGCAGGAGTTCGAGAGGGATCGGATCTGAGATCTACGCGATTATCCTCCGGATCAAAGCTTGGCCTTTGATCCCGAGAAGGCTACTATTTCCTTGGTGAAGTAGTTTCTCCCGGCTGTTATTTCCTTCATGAGATAACACCCGTTATATCGTGTAGATCCGACCAGATCTAGATCACGCGGTAGTCCACGGATTAACCCCGGCACAGGCGAAGAACCCACAAAAGCGAGTGACCGCAAAACAGGAGCTCGCGATTCGTTCGAAAAAGGAAAGTTGTAATCTTTTTATTTTTTCTTTGATTTCGTTGTAACCGGATCTTATAAAAAGACCAGATCTTTTTGTAACCGATAAACAATTACTTGAGAAGAACAATGAATTCAATGAAGAAAGCTACGATTTTTCCCGCGAACAGCCACCACTAAAACCTGTCACGTCCCGCTTCCCAAAATACCGGGGAATCGTAACGTAAACAAGTCTGTGACGTATTAGATTGAGAAGAAATATCATTATATTTTTTTCTTCTCAATCTAATACACTAAGCGTCAAATACATAAATCTTAATCACAGGTCCTCGATCACAATAGCAAGAATAGAAAGATAATCCAGAATAAGAAATAAATATATCACCCATGATAAATCATCTCAGACATAAAATATAGGTCAAACATACCCTTATTACAAAATAAGTCCAGATAGAAATAAAAATACATAGTTTATAATATAAGAAAGTACTGCCAAAAATATGAAAATCCAACATTAACTAAAGAATAAAAATGATAACGAGTTCTAATATTCATCAGCTACTACAGAAAAGAAAACACGTCTAGGCTTCGGTTTGTTCTTCCACACCATCGGAAGGATACTCCAGCTCAGCATACACTGGCTCTGCTTCAACGTCAAGTTGGACCTCTCCGTCTCCTAAATATGACGCACACCAGAGAAAACAGGTGTACGTTAGTGTACATGACACACGGCAAGATCTCACATGAACAGATAAAACGGTCTAACGACCCATGCTATGACAATAATAATCATGACACACGGCAAGATCTCACATGAACAGATAAAACGGTCTAACGACCCATGCTATGACAATAATAATGATGGAACATGATTCTGTAATTCTAGCAATTTAAGTGAACATTTGCTACTATCAGAATGAACAGAAGTACTCAATCCAACTGGTAATCTAATTCCTACGACTAATCCATCCTATAACAAGTCACTAGTCGATTCTCACACAAAGTCATCACTCATATCATCGGATATCTGACAGTTCACAAATCCCCTACGTGTACCCAATACGCCGCTATACTGGATCAGTCAAAGGGTTACACGCAATCCTATTTTAACCTGGTTCGAACTCAAGTTAAACTCAGGTGAATATCCAATTCACGGACCGAAGTGACTACACTGGCTTCACTTTGACCCAACAAACTAACCCTAAGCTACACTGGATCATGGGGCGAACCTGGAAGATACATCAACAGCCATATCTGATCACATCAACAAGGACCTTCCCATCCCAACTCTCTTGTATTCTCTAACTCAATAATCATAATCCTTATTAAACTCGGGTTCACCACTTAAACTCAGTCAACACTCACATGTGTCACTAGGTCTGTTCATGATGCACAAGGGCACTAAGTCATGAACTACTAAGGTTCTCAACACATCAACAGATCATGAATATAGTAAGGCATATTAAACATGATTACGCAGGTTTATGAAGCAGAAATGAGGATTGTAATGAACATGAAATGCATAAACAAAATACTACGGCATGAATGTAATACATGAGGGGGCTTCATTATTATCTTACCACTGGGATGTCCGAACTACTCGTACAAATTATCTGTACTTATGCATTCTCTAACATAATAATGCGGTAAAAAGAAAACTAGAAACATATGTCGTTTTACACATGAAATGTCGCGCTCTACGACAATGAGTCATATTATCATAAATAATAATATTCTTTTTTCAAAAATTATTCTTTAAAACTATTTTTCATTATAATAATTTAAAATAAAAATATTTATATAATATAATATAATAATTCCTTTCTGCATGAAAAATAATATTTTCTATTTTATAAATTTCCCTTAATTAATTTATTTTTGATAAAATTTTGTAAATCCTAATTTTAGCACATAACTTGTCATTTCATGTCCAAAATTCTTAAAAATACAATTAACAACATTATTAATCTAATTTTCACGGTATGCTCACAATCATCATTCACGCAGATATTCAAAAATACGTATTAACCACAAAAATAATTTAAACATATGTAATCATCATACTAACAACAATATTACCACAAAATAATTTATCTATATCTAATCATTATAATAACACTATATTAACCATTAATTAAAAACAAGGTAACTGCGAGATCTCGCCTCGGTGTATTCGTCTAACGCGTCGACGTCAACGTGTGAGATTAGATCCAACGCGAGGACACGACGTCGGGAAGAGCTCCGGCGAGGGCTATCCAGTGACGGAGGTGGCGATCAATAGCTGTCGGGGTGGCTCGGGCA
The DNA here is from genome assembly GCF_001876935.1 of Asparagus officinalis. Lineage (NCBI taxonomy): Eukaryota > Viridiplantae > Streptophyta > Magnoliopsida > Asparagales > Asparagaceae > Asparagus > Asparagus officinalis. Next base: position 97,658,713 of record NC_033796.1, read on the forward strand.
GCAGGTTCGAGGGAACGACGATCGTGCTCATGCTTCAGCAATGGGTTGAGAACGCACGTGGCTGACGCACAGAAGGAGGGCGGAGATCAGGGCGAGTGCGGAGCTCGGGCAGGCGCAGATCTGCAGACGTGGGTTCGCGAGTTCGTCGACGTGCAGCTGCGTCGTGCGCTGCAGGCGTCAGGGCTTTGGTCGGGGTTCGACGGAGGGACTGGTAGGAGCAGCGCTCGCGTGCGGGCCTTGCTCCTGCGATCCGGTGACGAGGTTATGGCTGGTCTGGTTCGATGGAGTTCGCGAGGGGCCTTGACGGGCGGACCTCGGCGAGTGGCTGGACGGCGACTCCGGCGAGTGGCGGGTGTTGTGGGGGTTTGGGTTCGGGGTCGGAGTCGGGCTGCTGTAAGCGCAGCGAACTCGCGGGGCTGCAGCGCGGGAGAGCGAAAACGACGAGCAGTCGGAGTTGGGTTGCGGTGGTGATGGGGTCGAGTTTCATGAACAAGAGAGGAGTAGGAGATGGGGTTCTGATTCTTGGGGAGAGTGTGTGGGAGAGGAGAGAGATGACGTGAGGGGGAGAAAAAGTACGAGAGAGAGAATTTCGGAAGAGAAAATCACGTGAAGGAGAAAATTACGGAATTTAAAAAGGAATGAGTTTAAACGGTGATAAGAAATTGATTTAGGAGGGATTAGGAATTGATTAGGGAGGGATTAGGCAATAATTCAAATGAGAAAAAATAAGGGAGGGAAAAGATTACGAAAATTTTACATAAATTCAGAACAAGTATTATATTATAAATTATTAATAACCAAAAATATTTATTTTTATATTTATATGTTACGGTACTATGCTCAGGTTTACATCAATAATAACAAGGTCATTAATAATATCAGTGACCTAAATAATTATATAAAAATTTTACTAAACTATAAATTAATATTTAGCAGAACTAATAAATACAAAATTATATATTCTATTTATTTATTTTGAAAACTCAAAAAATTTCAAAAATTTGGAAAAATATTAATAAAATAAAATTTAATATTTTAAATACTAGAAAAATTATTTAAATACGTATCGAAAAAATTTCGGTTGTTACAAGAACCCACTCCAAAGTTTTTGAAAGTTCGTGGTTAACTGAGATGAATTTTCGGAATACTTTGGCTCTCAACTCTGATCTTGGAGCTGTTGATTGCTTGTCATAAAGGAGTTGTTCTCTGCACCTGTAGGCGTATAAAATTGCTTATAGGTCCCTTAGCACAGCTCGGCATAAACCGACGAACCATCGGGCGACGTATCCAAACACGAGCGTCAGTCCACAAAGCCAAAGCCAAGTGACACGCAACAAAGCGGATTAACGAGGCAACGAGGCTAACGAACCGCACGCAAACAATGGAATACATCCATTCGCATGCGGAATCAAGCTAACAGTTCGGTGAGTCAACGAGTCATCCAACCATAGAACGGATTTGAACTCAAACACCGAGGCGGATTTACTGCCAAATCAGGATTCAGATAAACAAATCAGAGTCCAAATCAGCCACGAGACCAGAAAAACGGCAAAAACCACAACACCTAGGGGACTCGGCCAAGGCCGAGCCACCTACAGGTGGCTCGGCCAAAGCCTAGCCACCTATAGGTGGCTAGGTGGCCGGCCAGATCTGTGCCCGGGCACAGATCTGAGAGCCTATAAATAGACCCTTGAGTGTTCATTTTTGAAGGTGGAACTTTTTAGAGCCGAAACTCTGCCGAATTGAGAACTAAGCTTGGAGTTTTGGAGGCTTGAAGACTTGGACATTCAGATCTGGTTCTTGGCGAGCATCCACGTCACAAAAGGCAGGAGTTCGAGAGAGAAAAATCAGATCTGAGATCTACACGAAGTAACACTCTGGATCAAAGCTTGGCCTTTGATCCCGAGAATTAAAGGCTATTATTTCCTTGGTGAAATAGTACCCCCCGACTGTTATTTTCTTATAACACCCATCAAATCGTGTAGATCTGATCGGATCTAGATCGCGCGGTGGTCCACGGATTAACCCCGGCGTTGGCAAAGAACCCACAAAAGCGAGTGACCGCAAAACAGGAGCTCGTGATTCGTTCGAAAGGAAAGTTGTAATCTTTTTATTTTTTTTCTTTGATTTCGTTGTAACCGGATCTTATAAAAAGACCGGATCTTTTGTAAGTAAAAAACAATTACTTGAGAAAACAATGACATCAATGAAGAACACAATTTTTCCCGCGAACAATCTCGCGACCACAGTGGGAGCCACCGATCTCACTGCCGAGATCGTCACGTCGCAGCCGCGGATCTCGATCCCGGTCGAGGAGGAGGTCGAATATGAATTCGATCAGGCCAAGTTCGAGGAGTATCTGTCATCCTCGTCCGGATCCACCTCCCCCCGCAAGTCCAAGAAGTTCTCCTCCAGGCGCGGATCTGAAGAACAGGGGAGGCAAACAGCCTCAACAACTGAAGAATGGCAGCTCCTCTAAGCCGCCAACGAGCAAATGGATCCGGGTCAAACGGAACCGTTCGACACTTGAAGAGCGAATTCACAAATGCCGCGCGTTACTCGCACAAGCAAAAATTCTTGTGCTGGAGGCCAAGAAGTTGGAGGAAGAAAGAGTGGCAAAAAAGCCATTACCAACCCGTCAAGTATGGAGGCCGAAGCAGCCTCCAACAAAAGTTCAACCACCGGCGAATCAACCAAAGTCGCCGATAATTCCAATAGCTTCTCCGGGAGACCATGCAGAATCGTCCCGAAGGAAGAAATCAGTTTTGGAGCGCCTCGGTCCAATTCCCGACGAGAGAGGAAAGCTCCAGTTCAAGAGCGTTTGGGCCCAATGAAGAAGCCCCAGACGACTGAACATGCTGGGGGCCCCCCCCATCCTCAACATGCCCAAGAAATCATGGCAGCTACGCGCACCAATTTGCGCATTGAGGTCCGGGAGCCCGCTGGCAACTCACGCCCAAAAAGGCATGTTTTAAGGCGCGTGACTCTTGCAGGCCCAAAGAAAGCAGTTCACCCTCAGAAGGAAACATTATCGTCTGATGACGATAGTGTTATACCTGAGAAGTCGTGCCAACACACGATAGGTTACTCCGATCGTCAAACAGACGAGTTGTACTATCGTACTGGGGGTACGAATAAAACCAAGAAAAGGAGTCCTCGAGAACAGGAAACTCAATGCCCCTGTTCCAAACTCATTCGGGCAGTATTATCTGAGTGCAACTGCATCAAGGCGGTCCCCGAAAGAGTTTCGGTTTTCGAAAGACTTAGTACCGAAACGCCAAAACCAAGGCATAGGCGTTTCCAACGAAGAAGAACGGTGGTTGAAGATGGAGAATTTCCAAGGGTCACCACCAATATGACCAGCAAGGGGACATCGGCACGGGACAATCTCGAGTCGATTCTGAAAGCATCCCGGCCTAGAACCCGTCTGCAGTCCGGAACCATCAAGCGAGCAACCTATGGTAGGGTTCGGACAAGACTCCCTTCAGAAGATGAAGAATCTGATGCCGGCTCCGCGGTTGCATCAGATAATATGGTATCCAGCGATGGACAACCCCGCGAAGCACTTATGATAAGTGCGGAGCAAGTGGCCAAGATGCTTAAAAACACCTTAGCTAAGCAACAGGAAACCTTCAGGTTCGAAATGCAGATGACCATGCAGAACATGAGAGAAATGCATGACCAACAAATCTAAGCATTGACGAACCAGCAAGGCGAGCCCAGTCGTCGTAACCAAGTTCATCAGGAAGATGAGGACACAAATGCGAACGAGACTCATAATACCAATAATCCTCCCGTCAATGCAGGGGGTGGTAACGAGAATGCTAGCAAAAACACAGGTGAAAACTTGAAGATTAAGAACCTCGAGAGCAAAATCAATACATTGATTTCCACTCAAGAGATGAAGAAAACAGGCATTCTTTGCCCATACCCAAGAGAATGGGAATCGATCCCATATCCGGCGAAGTTCAACCTAATTAACTTCACGCCGTTTAATGGGATGGGTTCCCCCACTCAACATTTGATTTACTTCAAATCACACTTAGGGGTTATCTCTGGTAATGAGCCTCTGATGGTGCGGTCCTTCGTTGGCACTCTTCGTGGAGCCGCTTTCGATTGGTATCGCCGCCTCAAGCCAGGAAGCGTAAATAGCTGGGATGACATGGAGACCAAATTCCTCGCTAATTTCTTCGACGATGACACAGAAATATCCATCGGGTCGTTGCTGGACGAGAAGCAGAAAGACGGGGAATTGGTGGACACCTTCGTCAAAAGGTTCCGGAACAAGGCGATGAACTGCCGGGACCCGATCACCGAGGAGTTTATTCTCCAGACTTGCCACAACAACCTCGCGCTGGACGTGTTGGAAGCAATGGGGACAGCACCATCCAAGACATGGAAGGATCTGAAGGTCCGAGGAGAGCAAGCTGAGCGATTCCTCAGAAGGAAGAAGGTGGAAAGAGGCCAACATGCGAATAATGCTCCGCAACAGAATTTCGTCCCACGGGGAAAAGGTAAGGCACATGCTAATGCAGTTGATGCTAATCAAACTTTTCAATTGCAACCTCAGCAACAGCAGCAGCAACAAGCACCATAACAACCTCGGGGGCAATGGCAACAACGGCCTCAGAAGCAGAAATCTTCAGAGCCGAGGTTTCCTAAAGTGTACTCCTTTAAGGATGACGAAGTTCCCGACATCTTTAAATACCTGTTGGAGAATAACAAAATCCAACTGCCAGCGATCGTGGATCAAGAAGGGGCTAGCAAAGTGACAGATCCGAAGTATTGCGCATACCATAGAGCGATCCATCACCCTACCAAGTCGTGCTACCACCTCAAGGACAAGATCCAGGCGCTAATTGATGTAGGCGTCATAACCCCGAAGCCGTCCAAAAATGTTGGAGCAAATGCGGTTTCAATCAGCTTTGGATCGGTGCCCACAATGTAACATTCCAAAAAAAAAATTTCCCATTGCATTGATCGGATACCGTTACCGACACCAATCCATAAATTAGTAGATGCTTTTCTTCATTTCATCTCATATAATCTACTAGTATGAGAATTTAACTTAGCTAATTCTCATATTGTGATCTAGTTAACTAAGTCATAGCATGCATACAAACTTAGCATGTAAACCTAAGTTAACCATGCTTTAAACCTTGATTAGAGATAACCAAATCATTAAATACCTAATGTGAAACTCTCTAATTAACATAGTTATTATATTTGTTCAGCCATGTTAGTGGGGGAAATTTTGCATAAAACCCCTCAACTTTGGCCAAATTGAGGATTTCTCTTCACATGGGCTTATATATATATGCCCTCCACCTCTCACTTTGCCATTTTTAGAAGAAAAAAATCTCTTAAAAAACCTCCTCCCTCTCCTCTGAACATCTCCAGCACCTCTCCTCTTAAAAAAAATAAATAAATAAATAAAAGATTTCCAAAGCCTTCATCTCTCAAGAACATTGAAGAAGAAGGAGTGGAGAAAGGAGTTAGTTGAGGATTTTAAAGGAGGAAGTGAAGCAAGTCTCAATACTAGGTATAATTCTCTTTTGCATGTTGTTATCAAGGACATTAGACTGAGATTATAAGATTTAATTTAGTTTTAGTCTTGCATGTAACATTTTAGGGCTTGCATGTCAATGTTATCTTGAAACAGAAATTTCGTGCAGAAATTTCCAGCAAGATACACTACCACTAAACAGATCATAACTTTCTTTGTATATATCCAAATGAAGAAATTCTTTTTGTTCTAAAACCTAGACTTCCGTGGCTTTCATTTGAGTCCCTGTTTGTTTAATTCGGAGATCATTTACTAGTTTAAAAGTATGGTTTAACTCAGTGCATGTGTCTGAAACTGTCTGCTTGAGTCATGTCCTTTGTAAAGAGCATATATCTCAACATATACCATGCATGCATGAAATTCTTTCTGTTCTAGAAACTACATATTCGTGGATTTCATTTGAGATCTTGTTTGTTTAATTCTAAGATCATTTACTAGTTTAAAAGTATGGTTTAACTCAGTGTATGTGTCTGAAACTGTCTGCTTGAGTCATGTCCTTTGTAAAGAGCATATATCTCAACATATACCATGCATGCATGAAATTCTTTCTATTTCTAAAACTAGACTCACTTGTATTTCTGTTTATAGGAGTTTGAATTAATTTGAATAACCTTTGGTAGGCCTAAACCTAGTTCTAACAGCTAGCGTATGTGCTGGAAATTCCAGTCTACCCCCCTGTGTTGTTTTGCATGTAACATGCATTTTAAAAATGAAAAATTGATGAAACTTATGGGACATGGAAGCTAATCCATAATATTACTTACATACCAAGTATGAGCCCTTTGGGATATAGTTAAGTACCCGAAATAAATTATTCATCCCAAATGATGATCTCTGTTTTTCTGCTACAGTTTTGATAGGTGTAGTTTTCTGAGAGCATGACTCTTACTATACACCATGCATTGAAGTAAAAGTTTTATATTCTGAAAATAGACTCATAATGGAGTCATTTGAGACTAGTTTCATGCATTTTGAACATCAATTGCTGTACCATCTATTCACCTAAATCTGCTGCATGTACACTACTTAGGTTGCTGTGCATATTAGAGATATTAGATGCAATCATCTAGGGTGTAGCTTATACCATGATATAAGTTTTAAGTTAAAGTTTTAAAAGACATAGTGTCTAGAATCTCATGTGGGTATACATGTATATATATAAGATAGAGAATCTTGGATTCATTCGTTGGCCGAGAGGATCCCGACATAATCGGTAGGTAACCTTTCATTGTTTCCTCTCAAGTCTTTGAGAGTTCGATTGATTACTTTCTTGAAATTCCTACAAGTTAGTTTCCCATGTTAATTGTATATCTTATCATTTTCATAATATTCCTATTTGATTCACATCATGCATGGGCTCGTTGTTGATTGGTTAATCATTGCTATCCTAATGTTGTTTATTTCAGTTTTATACCTTCGATGTCCTTGAATGATTCATTACAACAATTCAAATTGATTCGATGGTTCAACTATTGATAATGATAGTATTCCTCTCTTCGTTGATGATTGATTGTCTATATTCATGGATTATGCCCTGTGTGAAGTAAGCTTCACCGGTGGGTGGTAATGTTATAGTGTCCCGGTGGGACAATGCCCTGTGTGAGGACGCTCACCGGTGGGTGTATAAAAGCATGCGCGGTTTATTGATTATCCCATGATTGGGGAGTTTGGAATCCTGAATATTAGACCTTGATTATTCATCTTTACATGTTATTTCACTTCGGTCAATGATTACGATATAAGAATGGCAACTTAATGTTGAGACCCCGTTGTTCAAGTTTGATATCTATGTCTATCATTTTCATTCGTTCCCTTGGATTGTACCCGAGATTTTTATGGTTACCTATTGGGCCTTAGGCTCACCCCTATTGTTTCTGAATCCACTCGCAGGTCATACAACTGGAAAGGATAAGGGCATTGCAGACCCTGAATTTGAAGATTAGCTCCAGAGGAAAATCTTAATAGGGGTTAATTTATGTTCACTTTTGTAGTACCTTTGACTTATAAAACATGTATTAATGTTGTAGCCACTGCTATTATTGTAATATTTTGTATTACCCTTTAGTTCTCTTCTATTTTGGTATTCAATGGACTCTGCTGTCAACCTCGTGATCTTGGGTATTGCATATGCATCTCCACTACTTTATTTTCCGCCCTTCAGTATATCTATGTTGTGATGTGCATAAAGATTTAGCAGGTCGACCCTTCTTATTACAGATAGGTCATGCTCAAATTTTTATGTACCTCCCAGAGGAGGGGCGTTACACAGTGGTATCAGAGCACAGGTTGACACCTTAAGAGTCCTACATTGAAATACCTAGGGGACGTAGGGATCTTTCTAGTCGGTGTCAAACACCAGTCATGGAGGAATTATCTTTCCATGACATTCTTGTGATATCTAGATTTCTATTAGGTTGGTTTTGTACCATTGGAGGCTGATAGATGACTTTTGGCAGGAATGGCAGATTCAGATTCGAGTGTTTCTGAGATGGAAGGATCCATTAGTAGCGGGGAGGTGTGGTCAACACTTTCAGAGGATTGGGAGATCAGCTCTGAGGAGACTGACCCAAAGGAGATGTTTGGGGAGAGAGTGGATTACTCCCCGATTAGCCATCACACCCGTGGGCGATTGGCGAAGAGGGACGAGGAGGATGATCCGATAGAGGAGGACCCCAAGGAGGAGGATCCGATAGAGGAGGATCCCGAGGAGGAGGACCC